>NC_133533.1:38161507-38786507 GCF_048544455.1 Silene latifolia
TTTTAGTTTTGAGAAAGCTGACCAGATTTGGTCCGATTGAGTCGGGTGCATCCGACCCTACAAGTACTTTCCGTCGGGTGAATTCAGGTCTAATGTGACTTCTCCTGTTTCCATCTGTGTTTGTGCTATATATTCTTCCCTGACAGGTGACTTTAATTGCTATGCAAGGGACTTACCTGACTTTGAGGGTTTCAAAGCCCGAGTGTAACATTCCCGAGTCATCCTTTGTTCTCCTCTGATGGTGGTTATCCCCCATTCTGTTGGAATTTTCACGCATTGATGGTATGTTGATGGGATTGCTTTGACATTGTGGATCCATGGTCTGCCCAGGATTACATTATACGAGGATAGGCAATCCATTACTCCAAATCTCTCATATGAAGCCACACCTTCCACATAGGTAGGCAAGCTGATTTCTCCCAGGGTGTTCTTTGTTTCTCCACTGAATCCAACCAGGACGCTGGATTTCTTGATGATCTTCCCTTCGTCTATCCTCATAGCTTTAAGGACGTCAAGCATCACCAGGTTTATTGAGCTGCCTCCGTCTATCAGGATTCTTGACACCTTTGCTGTGCCGATTTGCATGGTGATTACCAGGCTGTCATGGTGTAGATCTGATATTCCTTGCAGATCCGAGTCATCAAAGGTAATAGCAGGCAATGACTTGGGCCTGGGAGGAGGTTGGAGTCTGGATTCCCTGGATATTCTTTTGGCGGCTGAGCTGGTCAGACCACAAATTTCTGATCCTCCATTTATGAATTTGACTTCATAGATGGGAGGAGGAGGAGGAGGGTCTCTGCTGCTTCCTGGGTCTCTCTTGTTTTGTCCTTCATCTTTGTTCTTTGGGCTGGTCGGATTATGTCTTTCAAGTAGCCTTTCTTTAGAAGATATGCCACTGTTTCTGAGCCGGATGCATTCTTCTGTGGTGTGTCCGATGTCCTGATGGAAGTCACACCATCTTGTTGGATCTTTCCTGGGGTTGTCGGATTTCTTTGGCCATCTGACTGTATCTCCCAGGTTTTCCAGGCGTTTGATTAATCCTGCAGTATTAATAGAGAAGTTATATTCAGGAATAGTTGGAAGGCTAGAGAGGTTACCTTTATGTTCTTGTGCCATATTGACTTCAGATCGTTCAGGCCTGGAATAGGGTGCTGATCTGGGATTGCCTCCTTTCTGGTAGGAGCTTTTCCTGTTAGTATGTCCATAGCCTTGCTTTCCTCCGGATGAGTTCGTCCTGAAGTTGAGGTCTTCTTCTAATCTGACATGCTCTAAGGCGATGGATTGAACAAGGCAAAGGTTGGACATGCTTTCTTGGTCGAGATCTGCATAGATATCACTCACAAGCAGACCCCTTGTCTGAATGCTTCTACTTTCTTTTTTTCTTCATCGCATCCGGGAATGGCCACCTTTTCTTTGACAAATCGGCCAGAATTCTTTGAGAGATTCTTCAGGGAGTTGTTTTACCCCGAACAGTTCTTTGGTCTCTTGGCCATATCTCCGCTACTTGCGAATTGTTGATTGAAGGCATTGATCAATTCTGCAAAATTCTTGATACCTCCATTTGGTAGATTAATGAACCACTGTAACGCTGCTCCGGTCAGGGTTGTGCCAAAGCCTTTGCACATGCAGACTTGCCTGAGTTCACTGGGTATTGAGGCAGCCAACATTTTTTGTTTGAATATGGCAACATGGTTTTGTGAATCAGAGGTTCCATCATAGGTTCTCATGGATGGAACAGTGAATTTCTTGGGGAGATCAATCTTTGCAATTTCATCTGCAAAGGGTGAATCTCGCAAAGTCATCAACTTCTACTTGACCACGGGTCTGGCACTCCGGGTATATTTTCTATTTTGTTGTGGAGTTTTTGGATTTCCTGAAGCATAGCCATCATTATTGCTGCTTCAGTTTTGTTTGTCTCATCATTGGGAATGGTTGGAGTGCCGGATAATGTATCTTTCTCCGGGGTTCCAAAATTAGAGAAGTCTATGTTTTTGATAATGGATGAGAATGGGGTTCCTGGTTCGAATCTGGTCTTGGAGCCCGAAGCCTGACTTTCCAATTTTTTCTTCAGGCTAGACTCAGATTCCTTCACTATTGATTTACTGTGACCGAGCCGCCCTCTCTTGGATTGTCTCCAATTCTTTGATCTTGGCCAAGGCAGCAGCTAATTGTTGTTCTGCGGTGAGTTCCACCATTTTTGTGTGTGAATATTAAATGAAAGATGATAAGGAGAGTTTTATTGGTTGAAGAACTAGATGCCCCACGGTGGGCGCCAATTGTTTTAGCGGGATTTTCCCCGGAATGAATCCGGCTTGATGATATAGTAATCAGGGTATCTAGTTCTATATGTTTGGAATAATAAGAGTAAATAATAAAGGAGGAATTAAGTATAAGGAATAATGTTTTATTATCTTGATAAGCCGAGTACAATATTGTAAGTAAATCTGAACATTCAAGAGTAGAAAGAGATAAGGTGTAAAATAATTCACTAATGAATGCCTTTACAATTCTGCTATTTATAGTTCTCTACAGTACTCTCAACGTTACAATAAACAACGTTACAAATGAATAACGTTCTCCCCAAAGGTAGGAGTTGTTGCCGGATTAATAGGGCATGTCCCCTATTAATCCGCTTGAATTATTCTTCTTTTAACGAATCTTGGGCTCTTTCTCTTCTTTCCGTCCAAATTCACAATTGATAGAGTCTTTTGGTTGGACTTGGTCTTCCTTGAGTATAGGACACGGTTATTTGACTTGTACAACTTGTATTTCTTGTTTATCTCCTCAATCCAGGCTGCTTTAATAATCTGCCAAGCTGTTCTATACTGACCATCAGGCTTCTCTTCCAGGATTTAGTAGCCTGCCTGCCATAATATTCTTCAACAGCTAAATAATAGTTAGATTTGTCCGGTCTTCGCATTCTTCAGTCAGCCTTGTAAGGTCAGGCCAGGTTATGATCAGGCCAGGCAAATCTGGGCCTAACAGGGGGTAATAAGATTTATTTATGCAAAATGAAATAAATAGCAAAGTTCGTGTATATATAATATTCAAACTTATTCAGTATACAAACATATTACCCAAACACTTTGTTTGAGTATCTGGAATGGAGGTAGGGGAGGGGACGAGAAAAAGAATAGGAAGGGAAAGGGAGAGAGATAAGAGGTAAGATTACTTCTTAAACTTTTCTTTGTTGAACGAGAAATAAATTGTCTTCGATAAGGAATACGAGGATCCATATCATCTGGAGTAAAGATTGGTGTTTCATGGAGGTGAATGTGATTTATGACTTCTTAGATGTAAAACGTGGCAGAAAGGTAGTGATAGTGGTAGTGGATTGGAGGTTGTTTCAAGTAGTAAGAACTAATCACGGTGGCTGATGTTTTATTTCGCGGTTAAATTAGTGGAGTGGAGGGAGGGTGCATTTGTAGAGGGTGATGAGTTTAACGAGGATAGTGATAATAAATAAGGTTATTTATCAGCAAAATATCGCTTGCGTTAAAACATATAGGTAACATGAATAATAACAAGAAACCTCCAAAAGATCATACTGATAAACTTAATCTTGACCCCATCAATCCAAATTAAAGTAAAATCTTAATTCTAAAGACATTGTCGAGAGCAAGTGTAACATCCCCATACCCCAAGTGTCTTACTAGGACCACTTAAAGCATGGAAGAGCTACCATCTCGGTTACCCGAGGCAATGTATACCAAAACCGATAAAGTAAAATACAAACGTTCCTCAAAACTGTCAAACCAACTAAAAACAATGTAAAACAATGTCTATGACACAGCGGAAGACTTCTAAACAGCTCGTGGTGACTCAACCCAGCTATCCCATGCGCATCAACTCATACCTACTCAATAACTGCTCACCATCCCCGAATGGATTACCACAGTTTTTAAAACATTTAAACGGGGTCAGTACTGATTACACAAACGTTACAACCAAAGCAATACAACAATCCAATCCAACCAAACCAATTTCCATCAAACCCCCACACACTTGACTACACACTAAAGTGTGTAGCCCTGCCAGAATACTCATCACAACAAGTATTCCACACCGCCAGTGGGGGACCGCAGCCGTTCCCACCTAAGCCCCGCTCATCTCATCCGAGCGATAAACCCAAGTTCCTAAATTTGCACATCCCTTATGTGGCGGGTTCCACAGAAGGCGAATCAAGGGCGTGAAGCCACTCCCGCAAGTGACTCCACTCAACTGAGGACGTACCTCGCAAACCACAGACAGATATACAACAACCACATTATACTATCAACAATCACCAACTCCAAATCCAACAACGATATGATATACAACAACAACAACAATCAATCAATCAATTATCAACAATGCCATGTAAACAGTACTGAGTAGGGAAACCCTGCCTGGAAAAGCAATTACCAAGATCGTCACAATCAGCTAATCATAATCGTTCTTCAACGAAATCACCTCCTATAAACACACAATCATACAATCACAATCTAACATCAACAATACTCCCCAAAACCCCCAAATTACCCAATTAGGGTTTCAACTAAAATCAATGAAACGATATAAAAATCATACTAGAAGCTTACCCACAATGCGACGGTCTCAACGCCGTAAAGAACTCAACGATCCGACGACTCTAGCCCTTAGGATTTGATAGCAATGCGAAAGAGGAGAGTAACGTAACTTGTTTTTATTTCTTATGAAACTTAGAATAGGGTAAAATGACAAGAAACTAACGAAATATGCTTTTATATCCTTCTCGCGTTACTATCAAAACCCGGCAAAATAACCCGTAAAACTCACTTACTCGATCGAGTGCCCCTTACTCGATCGGGTGTCACACGTACTCGATCGAGTACCCAACATGCAGACTCTTGTTTTGCGTAAAAACATACTTACTCGACAGAGTAAGCCCCACTCGATAGAGTACCCATAGACATAGAAAACCGTAGTATTACAGTCTTCCCTCCTTAAAAAGAACTTCGTCCCCGAAGTTCAACCCATACTCAAAACAAACATACTAACTCAACCAAGACACAACAACGCAACTAAGAACTCAAAACGAAACCCCAACCTATAAAACATGAACTCTTAACACCAACTCCACCAACTATGCCTACCTCCACAACGTGACTCACGATATCGTATCCACCACATTATAGTCTGTCGACACTATTTCCATACACTTCCAAATACCATCCACCAACGTCGCTAGCTTCGTCTCACTACATATTATCCACTAGAAAATCCAATATCAAGACACTCATACACATCAAACGAAATGTTACCTTCTACCACCCTTAAAAGGAACTTCGTCCTCGAAGTTTACTCCCACTCATAACATCACCATCCAACTGTCGACACTATCGAACTCATAAACATCCTCACCTAACTGTCAACACTATCGAAGTATTCCTCCATTCCTAAGCATCACAGTACTTACAAGCACGGCAATGACCTTTTTAACAATATCAACCACAATACAAATCCATTCTTTATGCTACACCAACACTCTACTTCCAATTATACTACAACATGTACAACCATCAAACTCTCTTTGCCGCATCCTACTCCTCTTAAGATAAATGTTACGTCCTCGTAACTCACTAATACTAGATCCTTAGCTATATCTTCTCATTATCCTCATCACCGCCACACGACGAATATAACCGCCTATAACCTCAACACCTATAATAATTCCTATTTCCAAGGCTCTCTTACTTAAACAATTCTCATACCTCAATTCATTCGGTACACCACCTAACCTATACCACAAAATCCTTAGCATAACCAATACTCCAATTCTTCCACATTACCGTAAAACGACATACTCCTCTATACAAAGCACCTACCTCCAAAAGCATAACTCACGATCCACACTTATTACCCACCCTAACACTAGATCCTCAAGCTCCTTTCTTTCATTACCGCAAAACTCATTCATAACTTAACATGATACTAATTCCCAACACCCTGTGTTCACTGTTCCTATAAAAGATTATGAACTACTTGCAGCTTCCAGATCAGTACAATACATGTTCCACAAATCACTTGCCATTACTATGTCAACCAATGCCTCATCCAAAACAAGGGCAAAAGTACTGTAACAACCTCTCACAACTGTGTCCCATCAACAGGATATCACTATACCATGACAACAACGGAAACATACACAATTCTCTTCCATATCATACTCTACCCTCACTCCCAAGCTGAAACTAGCAAGAAACATCAATAAACAAAACAACAGTCTATATGTCCAAATGAAACTCACAAGAATTAGCAGTAAACAAAACAACAATCTATATAACTGGTATACTCATTCGAAAACGTACTCATCCCACCTACTCCACCACAACCGATGACGGCATCGCAACACCGCCACCAACAGCCGCACCGCATCGCGAAATTACCCGCATCACAATACGAAGTACCGTGCCTGGATTACCACCCGAGGCACAACAACCGCATAACCACTAACTCATATAACTTCCTGGACAAGAAAACTTAGTAAAAACCGCTTTACTAGATCACAACGCAACATATCATACGGAATAAACAGATACTAACCTTATGAATATCACCCATACCATTACACGGAATAAACATATTGTTTGGGCTAAAAATAGCACAATGGAGGAAGGCCCATTAAACAAAATAAAGGTTATGGATCGAATGATAAGGAGGAAGGGAGTCCGCGGTCAGGAAAAGGGGAAACGGGCTTAAGAAGGATCAGGAGTCCGTCATAGAAGGTGTCCGCGTTAAGGAAAGAGGTGTTAGGGAGAAGTTAGGGAAATTAGGGAGAATTGGCAAGGGAGTCCGGGTTTGGAAAGAAGTCTTTATGGAAATTATATTCCCTTTCCATATTCGAGGTAGGACATATCTAGGGTTCTTACCCTATAAATAGTCGAGGAAGCAAATCAAGAAGACATTCAACACAATATATTCAAGACATCCGCACTTACGAATTCACATCAAATCCCACGACATACCATCCTCAAATATACGTTCACCTGAGATCTTGCAGGCCTGACACCTAGCGTCAGCGAGATTAGCATAAACGTTACTATTGTAATCATCCTCCTATTCATATAGTGCAATACTTGGCAGGGTACCGTCCCTCCCACGGTTGTTCCCACATTGGGTTTTCCGCGTCACCAAAATCTTACGTGTCAATTTACATTACGCACTTTATTTTCCTATTTACTAAAAAACGTACGAACGAACATACAATCGACCAACGAATATAGACTACATTGACCCTAATTAATCGATTTGGGTAAAAATACCTAAACAGTTTGGCGCCCACCGTGGGGCATTGTGGTCATCAATCGTTGATATCCTAGATACACAATGGATAAGCAAGCATCTGAAGCCGTCTCAGGGAGCAGGCCTCCATCGCCACCACCACCATCTACTCAAAATCCAACATCAACAGTGGCCACGCAGGCTCCCGGACATACCTCAAGAGTCATACCGACAGCAAAAGCTTCTTTACCTCCTAAGACCCCTGATGTCTCAACTCAGACCATATCAGACAAAGGAACATCAAGCTCAGGCGTCACTCCGCCACCTAGTCCCACGCAAATCCTGCTCGCCGGCGTGGAAAATCTTCAGAAAGCTATGGAAAACATGAGAGAAGACCAAAGGAGAGCAGATGTTGAGGTAAGAAGGAGAGACAGAGAGCTCTGGGCACAAATTGATCTCCTAAAGCAAAGAAATTTCAACACTCCAAATGAGCAGACAGTGAAGGAAGATCTCCTTGGTAGATCCGACACAAGGAGCATCGGCGGCAGTGATACCAAAAAATAATTACAAGATTAGGTTTGGCTACGATACCGTCAGATGGAAGAATAACGCCACGAGGGTTAGGATACCTCACACCAGATAGCTGGCAGCCGGCTAGCTGCATAGGGATACAAACAGGTGGCCTCTCCGTCGCCATCTGCAAAGCAATCGATCGACACCCGTAGCAGCGTAATCCGAGTCAAACCAAAGAAATAAACCGGCAGCAGGAGACAGCACTACAACCCCCTCGGCTCACGGAGCCTATCGTAACCTTCCAGGGCCTTGGATCGGGAGGAAATATGCAGACAATGACAGACGAACCCCGTTTCACCAATATAACTAATCGGAAGATTGAGCTAAAGGAGATGCTTTGAGCGGGTTCCAGGGCTACCACCCCCACTCGAGAAAGCTCTACAGACGATTCGCCGACTCACCATTCGTGGACACCATATCCATCACAGCCATGCCAAAGGGATTCACAAATCCAAACATGCCTCTCTTCGACGGACACACAGATCCCTTTGATCATGTTAGCCAAATAAAAAAACAAAATGATGACGGTAATACCGTAGGGCAAGTCAAGGACGCTTGCATGTGCAAGGGTTCGGTCCACCCTAACAGACCGGCACTCCGATGGTTTGTAAGCCTCGCCCAACAGGTCGATATCTACATTTGCTTTGAATTGGTGAACGCATTTACTCAACAGGATTCATGCGTGAACCCCACGAAGCACGCATGAGACCCGTACGGAATCGTCCGAGGGCGGAGAGAGCATTGGAGAATACAATACCGTATTCAATAATGAGAAGGTAGCGAAGACGAGAATGTGATGTCTCAACAGCAGAGAAAGCCTTGAAGAGGCCTCCACCACGACTCCGACCTATACAAGCAAAATGACTATGCATCCCCGCCATAGTTTCAAGCGATCTTGCGAGAAAAAGGCACGCCTTGATCGGGATGAAGGAAGATATCCTAGCCAGAGCCAGCTTACAGAGCACACCGAGTATTTCTAGTACTTCAGCCGTGGAGAAATGAGGAAGAAAGCAAACCACCAGCAAGAAGGACGAGAGATACAGACCATATGGGAGAGGAGTCAACAGAATCGAGGAAAATCAGCTACTCCCCACCCTGGCAGAATATGGGTTCACTACAGGTATCAGAGGAATCTTGAAGGCACTCAGAGAGATGGGAGATGGAGTGAGGTGGCCCAACCCACCAGTAGGAGAGCATGCTTGGAGAAAGGATAGCAAGAAGAAGTGTGAATTCCATCGTGATATCGGACACAACACTGAGGATTGCTACACATTAAGAAGAGAGATCAAGCGCCTGTACGAACAAGGAAAGCTGAGCCACCTATTACCACGTGGGGGGCAAGCAGCAGGATAAGGTAGGCTCTGCCAAGCCGGAAGACCCACCCACATGCACCAAAATTATAAACGTGATAACATGCGGCTCAGACTTAAGCGGCCTGACATACTCAGCAGCTAAGAGACATGCTACAGAGACCAAAGGAGACAGACCAACCAATTCTTGCAGAATTTCTCACAGTGATCTGCCAGCAGTAAGCTTTGATGAAGGAGATACATACGATGAACGAGAACATCATGACGCACTTATTATCACCTTATCAATGGCCAATTGCACAGTCAGAAAGGTCTTGGTAGATACAGGAAGCTCGGTCAACTTAATCATGCTGAAAACCATAGAGAACATGGGATTCAGCGAGAAGGATTTACAGAAGAAGACTATTCCGCTAGTAGGCTTTAGCGGAGAAACAGCCAACTCGCTAGGTGAGATAGTCATCCCAACCTATGTAGGAGGAGTCAACAAGCAAGTCAGGTACCTGGTTATAGATGGCCTCTCTACTTACAACGTCATCCTAGGAAGACCATGGTTGCACCAAATGAAAGCAGTCCCCTCAACATACCACCAGTGCATAAAATTTCCCACACCATGGGGAGTAGAAACAATAAGAGGAGATCAGGAGGAAGCTAGAGGCTTCTATAAAAAGGCACTCAAGTGCACTGCCAGCCCTCCCGTATAGAAATTACAGAAGTGGCCTATCCAGGACGAATACATTGAACCCCCAGCAGAAGAGCTGGATCAGATCAACCTGGACAGGCTGCACCCAGAAAGAACCGTGCTCATTGGAGCAGGATGCTCAGGAAGCTTAAGACAGCAGCTAGTCAAGTTCTTGCAAGATAACATGGATTGCTTTGCATGGTCACACGATGACATGATAGGAATAGATCCATCCATCATAACACATAAGCTTAGCGTGGACCCAAAGTGTAAACCCATTCAACAAAGAAGAAGAAAATTTGCAGCGGAGAGAAACAAGGTGATCAACCAGGAAGTAGATAGCCTGCTGGCATCAAAGTAAATAAGGGAAATAAAATATCCAGAATGGTTGTCTAATGTAGTGGTGGTGCCTAAAAAGAATGGGAAGTGGAGAGTATGTGTGGACTTCACCGATCTCAACAAAGCATGCCCTAAAGATCCATTCTCGCTGCCTCATATTGACGCAATAGTGGCCGCAACAGCTGGACAGGAGATGTTAACATTCCTTGACGCATGGAGTGGATACAATCAGATCAAGATGGATCCTGCAGATCAAGAGAAGACAACATTTATGTCCGAGAGAGGAATATCTTTGCTACAACGTCATGCCGTTCGGCCTAAAGAACGCAGCTCCATATATCAAAGGTCAAGTTAACCGAATGTTCAAAGAACAAATAGGAAGAACAATGGAGGTGTATATTGATGACATGGTGGTGAAATCGAAAAGGCCAAGGATCATATGCGGCATCCGCGTAAACATTCAACCCTCGGGAATACAAGATGAAACTAAATCCATCTAAGTGCACCTTCGGAGTATCTTCCGCAAGTTCTTAGGCTATATAGTAACCCAAAGAGGAATAGAGGCTAGCATCGAGCGGATCAAAGCCATCTTGCACCGGAGTCACCTGAAAAGCCTAAGGATGTTCAAAGACTAGTGGGAAGGTAGCGACCCAACAGGTTGATTTCAAGATCTTCGGACAAATGCAGTCGTTTTTATGACGTACTAAGGAAAAGCCGTAAGTTTGAATGGACCTCTCGAGCACGAGCAAGCCTTCGAGAGTCAAGCATTATCTCAAAGACCCGCCACTACTATTAAAGCCGGAGCCAGGAGAACCATTATTCCTATACCTAGCCGTCACACAGTAGCAGAGTGAGTGCCGTCACTGGTTAGAGAGCAAGAAAAGGAGCGAGAAGCGCATATACTACGTAAGCAAGTCTCTGCGCGCGAGAGACCAGGTAGACATCTCTTGAAAATTTAGTACTAGCATTGGTAGTAGCATCTCGCAAATGCGCCTATTTTGAGTCACACATCATACATGTCGTGACAAACTACCCGCTAAAAGCTATCATGAGGAAGCCCGAATCGGGAAGAATGTCTAAATGGTCTGTACACCTCGGTGGATACGACATCCAATACGACCCTAGAACAAAGAATCAAATCACAAGACCGGCCGACTTCGTGTCGGACTTGATCCAGCCATCCGAGAATCCGGCGATACAGAGATCCTCACTTTAGAAGGAAGCAAACAGACGAGTCCGCGCGGATGCATATCGACGAGCCTCCAACCAAAGGGGGGCAGGCGTAGGATTAATTCTGCGATCACCACAGGGAGACCTGATAGCGTAAGCTGTAAGATGTGAATTCAAGGCAACCAACAATGAAACAGAATACAAGGCCTTGATACTGGGAATGAAGCTAGCTTTGGAGCTAGGGGTCAGGCACCTGCTCATATCCAGTGACTCTCGGTTAATAGTCAACCACGTGAATGATGAGTTTATAGCCAGAGATTCGAAGATGATTGCATACCTGAAAGTAGCAAAGGAATTAAAACAGAAATTCGAAACTTGCAAGCTTAAACAGATCGCCAGAGATCAAAACGTGGAAGCAGACGCCTTAGCAACCCTGGGGGCAACATTCAAACCAACAGAGCTATCCAGCATTCCAATAGCACATATGCTAGAACCTTCTATCCAGAAGGCAGACGAAATAGACAAGGGTGAACTGGAGGATCCACAAAGCGAAAAGGAAATTCAAGGAGTTACAGAGGAAGGTGACAATTCCCGGCCAAACAGGCAGACGCCTAACCAAGTAGCCGATCCAGCAGACGACTGGCGCACACCTTACCTAGACTGGCTGCGCCGTAATAAGCTACCAGACGATAAGAAGGAAGTAAGAGCTTTTAGAGTAAAGGCCTCCGGATTCATACTTATTGATGGTATATTATTCAGGAAATCGCTAGCAGGCCCTTACCTACGGTGCCTGGACAAGGAAGAAGCACAGATTGTGTTACATGCTCTCCACAGTGGCGAATGTGGAAACCAAGCAGGGGGCAGGAGCCTGGCAAATAAAGCCCTCAGACAGGGATATTATTGGCCTTCAATGAAGGCAGATGCAGCAGAGTACGCACGAAAATGTGACGCCTGCCAGCGCTCAGCGCCCATGATCCACCAGCCAGCAGAGCCTCTGCACCCTATCATCTCTCCCTAGCCATTCATGGGATGGGGCATGGACATAGTAGGCCCTCTACCACGGGCCACAGGAAACGGAACCTGGATGCTAGCAATGACAGATTACTTCTCCAAGTGGATAGGGGCAGAAGTATTCACGGAGGTAAAAGACAAACAAGTCATTTCGTTCATAAAACGAAACATCATTTGCAGATTTGGTATCCCATCAGAAATCATATGTGACAATGGCTCACAATTCATCTCCAACGATACCGAGGGATACTGCGCCAGGTGGAACATCACCTTAAAGAAGTCAGCACCTAGGACTCCAAAGTCCAATGGGCAAGCTGAATCCAGCAATAAAATCATTATGGACAATCTAAGAAGGAGGCTACATGAGTTAGGAGGAAAGTGGGCAGATGAATTGCCACTAGTGTTATGGTCAGACAGAACGACACCAAAGATAGCAACAGGTCAAACACCCTTCAGCCTGGTGTTTGGCGTGGAAGCAGTCATCCCATCAGAAGTTCTAGTTCCCACTCACGGGTATGAAAATATGACGAGGAACTGAACAATGCGAGAGATGACCAAGCCTGACACAATTGACGAGCCGCGAGCAAGCGCAAAAATCAATGTCGCGGCCTACAAACAATCGATGGCGGGAGTTATAACAAGAATGTGAAAGTCAGGCTCCTGGAGGTAGGAGACCTGGTTCTCCGAGAGGTGTTTCAGAACACCAAGAATCGAAAAGCAGGCAAATTCGCCTACAAATGGGAAGGACCATACCAGGTAGAAGGAGTTGTTGGCCATGGTGCATACAGACTGATGACTATGGACGGTCAAATCATACAACGCCCATGGAACATACTTCACCTGAAGAGATATTACTTTTAATAATAAGTAGACTTTAGCTTTCAGAATAATGTACTGTGAGAAGCCAAATCGTTTTTAAAAGATAAAATAAAATCCGGTAGTAGGCATACTGCCAATTTCACTCTTATTTCTGGTATCTTTAGTTGTTTTTAAGACTTTAAACTACTATTGGATGGTGTGGTCTGGCAGCGTCCTGGGACCACAATTGCTCTGGTACCCCATGAGATGGCGACAGGTATTTCACATCATTCTAATAGATTTTCTTATTTTTAGGCTTCTCTAAGTACATCACTTTGAATCCTAGTGTCTATGGTACTTTGAAAGGATGTCTAGCAGGACTGTCAACTGCCAACGCGGGGTGACAAGGCACACGGCACTCCAACATGCCCAACCTATTTTCTCCACAAGGAGCACCCTCACCAGTGATCGGATGGAACATACGAAAGGAGCCTGGTTGATGGTGAATACACTTATCCAGCTACCCCCGTTACCACCCCCGGACGTAGCTCACACTAATCGCAATTAATCGGGGCCCCATGCATGCACAAACGAACATGGAACGTAGGGATATCTCGCGCTACCGAATCCCGCAAATTCTCGATTTGGTCCTAGAATGACGATAAACTTGCCTCAATGACGCCCCTGTTGGCATAAAACGAGATGAACACACCTTGCGTCATGAACAAGGTTAAGTAGTCCAAAACTGCGGCATACGCCTAAATCAGCCATCCGGCTGACACGGCAGCTAGCTTAGTCTGGATCAGCCTTTTCAGGCTTACCAGGCTGGTCTAAATCAGCCTCTTAGGTTGACACGGCCACTCCTCCTTACATTGCGGCATACGCCTAAATCAGCCATCCGGCTGACACGGCAGCTAGCTGAGTCAGAACGTTAGCCTTTTCAGGGTGACAGGACTCGCCTAAATCAGTCAAACAGGGAAGATAAACAACAAACACACGATATGTAAGCTAAAACCTTGCCAAACTATGACAAGGGGCATTTCAAAATATGGCCAAATTACGGCCCGAAGTTTAACCGCCACCTTGGCGGAGCAACCACTGAACAAGTTTAAAAAACTTACAAAGTCTGCCACCTCTGGGCCAGACTGCCAAAAAAAAAAGTTCATCAAAATATAAAAACTTAATTATCGGTCACATTAATGACCTCCACCTCTGGCATCTCTTCTGCCTGCTGACCTCTCATTTTAGGTACTGCATCAGCCTGAGCATCCTCAGCTGCCATAGCTCCCTGAGCTCCGTCAGAAGCATCCTGGGACATTCCAGCATCACCCCCAGCAGCCTGCTCAGCCAACGCAGAAGAATTCACCTCACCAACTTCCGGCATCAGCACGCTTAGATCAGGTTGGGTGGGGTAGAGCATCTCCAGCTGCTTCTCCTCTTCCTCTACGGCCTGCTGGGTGGGAGCCTCCTCGAGGGCAGCACGCATCCCGCTGATCTTTCCCCTTCAGGTGGCATAGGCAACAACGTTGGTGGCCGGGAGATCACTCACGATCTTCTCCTCGATTGCTTGAGAGTCGAGAAAAGTCTTTGGCCCGAGTTCGAGCTAGCCGATCGCCCCCTCCTTCAACTTCTTCTTGGTGACAAAGAAAGCTCGCCTTCAACTCCACCACACGCTCCTTCGAATCAACCCGCCGCCGTGCCATCCGCAAGTCTCCTTGACTCCTGGTTCTTGGCACTGGTAGCACGGCTGGTGGTCTGCACTATGTTGATCATTTTCCTGTTGTAGAGTGCAGACTGAAGAGTCTGGGGCAGAAAAACCAGAAGTCAGCAAGAAAGTTGAAAGATAAAATCCAAACGAAAGAAGACGAACAGGTAGAAAACGAAGAGTATTTACCATGAAGGCATTGTGCACATCGTTCTCAGCCATCTCCTCTGGGGAGAATTCCAAAAACGTCTCCTTAACAGGAGGAAAGAGTAGCTGGTCAATCTCCGGCCAGTATGGCACCTTCTCCACATTACCGAAGCCCTCTGGGAAATGAGCAGTAATGCCTCCGCTGGATGAAGCGCGAGGACTAGCAGGAGGAGTAGGCGGATGACGAGACAACGGACTAACTTCCACGAGCTATGGTGCAGCTGAACTGGAAACTGCCGGAGGAGTCTGAAAAGAGGCAGCAGGAGCACTCCTCTTGGAGGCAGAGGCCACATCAGGGCTGTCAGAAGGTCTCTTTCTTTTAGCGCTTTGGAGGATGAGTTCCAGTGGATCAACTTTTGAACCTGCAAGCATACATAGTCTCAGACGTCAGAATGATTAAAACATCAGCAGAAACAGCATGCAAATGAAAGCGGTTACAGAAACCTTACCGGAAGACATGCTGTGGGCTGATTGAGGAGGATTGGAGGAGGAAGCAGGTGAAAAACCAGGAAGCAGGTCTGGGAATTTTCTCTCAGATTCAGAGATGCTAAGCAATTTGTTGCGGGCAGGGATCTTGGCACCAATACGGGTAAGGTCACAGGGGCCTGCACGAAGATGATGAAGTAAGCTAGTAAGCAGTGAGATAAAATAAATCAGGTGACAGGAAGGCTACTTACTCAAAGTCAGAACCCATTTCTCGAAGATGTAATCAGCAGGAGGCCGGATGGAGTCCTTCCTCACATAGAATAAGTCCTCAAACCATTTCTCATCACGGGATTTTGACGCATGTTTGAAGGGAGCCTCTCCATGACCCCGAAATGAGAACAGAGCCCTGCCCAGGGATCTGATGCCGTACATGTGGGCTAGATCGCCCAGAGTGACGTGTTTACCAGTACTCTGACTAGCGGCCAGAGAATAGAGAAGAACTCTCCAAATGGCAGCAAAAATTTGTGCCATGGCAAAATTATTGGTGAAAATGAAGTCTTGAACGAGTTTAGGGAAAGGAAAACGGAGGCCATATCTAAACGGGTACAGGTAGAAACTAACCCACCCTGGACAGAGGGCGTCAGCTTTTTGTCCCGGTTTGGGAATGGCGATATCCACCCCGTCACCAAGACCAAGCAGATTCTTGATCATCGGAATATCGTCCGGAGTTAAGGCGGAATCACAGTCATGTGGGTGCTTAAAAAGTCCCCGAGAAGGGAAAGTGGGGTCAAGATTACGGTCGGAGGGTGTGGGGGTTGACGAGGATTGTCGAGTTTTACCCATGGTGGAGAGAGAAAATGAAGATTAAAAGAAGAAGAGAGGATGGATTACCTGAAGATGGAGACGGGGAATGGGAACAGTGAAGCCAACGAGGAATGAAGAAGAAGGAAGATTGAGGGTTTAAGAGAGAAGAGTTTTTTGAAATGATTTGAAATGATTAATGAGAGTGGAAGAGGGACGTTGGAGTTATAAAGAGGAGAGAGGGAGTTGGGTGCGGAGAAAGGGGAGTAGGGCAGCTGGAAATGATGGATTACATGGGAATGAGTAAAAAGACGGCGTAGGGTTTTAGTATTTGGTTACGTGAAATTCCTTGCTCGATACTTGAAAGCGTACTTCACAAGAAATTTGGGGCAAACTATTTGGGCTAAAAATAGCACAATGGAGGAAGGCCCATTAAACAAAATAAAGGTTATGGATCGAATGATAAGGAGGAAGGGAGCCCGCGGTCAGGAAAAGGGGAAACGGGCTTAAGAAGGATCAGGAGCTCGTCATAGAAGGTGTTCGCGTTAAGGAAAGAGGTGTTAGGGAGAAGTTAGGGAGAAGTTAGGGAGATTAGGGAGAATTGGCAAGGGAGTCCGGGTTTGGAAAGAAGTCTTTATGGAAATTATATTCCCTTTCCATATTCGAGGTAGGACATATCTAGGGTTCTTACCCTATAAATAGTCGAGGAAGCAAATCAAGAAGACATTCAACACAATATATTCAAGACATCCGCACTTACGCATTCACATCAAATCCCACGACATACCATCCTCAAATATACGTTCACCTGAGATCTTGCAGGCCCGACACCTAGCGTCAGCGAGATTAGCATAAACGTTACTATTGTAATCATCCTCCTATTCATATAGTGCAATACTTGGCAGGGTACCGTCCCTCCCGCGGTTGTTCCCACATTGGGTTTTCCGCGTCACCAAAATCTTACGTGTCAATTTACATTACGCACATTATTTTCCTATTTACTCAACAACGTACGAACGAACATACAATCGACCAACGAATATAGACTACATTGACCCTAATTAATCGATTTGGGTAAAAATACCTAAACACATATCATGAATACACATACAAGCATAACTAGCCATGCCAAATCACCCAAACTATCACTTTTGATTATCATTCAATTAGGTTACTGTACCCAACATATATTACAAGACATTTAGATGGCAACTTTATAACTATCACACCATACCACTTCTCGTGAGGTCAGAACCTCACACAAACATTTATACACATGATAGACCCGTAATCACATCCAACTAGTCAATCCTGATCACGTAAGTTACCACTGGATAAAGGTTATCTCTCGCCCGAGCTTAACTCGCATGCCCTTCATAACACATTCTCCCATTCGCATAACTATCACCTCCTGCCAAATGTAACCATACCATTAATACCCAATTACCAGAAACCGCCTCCTATAATCACATCGTATACCCCCTTCACAACCATACATACCAATCCGGCCTCTACAAAATCAACCTCTTTAAAATGGCTACCTTTCCTATTAGTCATCACCCTTAACCACTAGTGACAACACCACAACACCACCACTGTTCGTATAAAAAATCCCTTACAGTCACCTCTAAATGTTGGAATATGTGTCCTCCGACAATAATGCGATCACGACTGTTGATCATGATGATCACATGTTTAAGTCTCATTATAAAGAATACAATTGGGAAGTAATATTTTACTGTCAACTGGTCCACACATATCGGTAATGATTGGCTGACTAGAGTTTGACATTACTGTCGTGCGACGGTGGTGATCAGTTGATCCCCTAGGTCATACCTAAAGGGCAACACTCTTAATTGATCATTTAATTGATCGTATGAAGATACAGGTCAATTAAAATATTTAAAATTGACGGACAATTTTGGAAGTAATATTTACGTGTCTCATTGAAATTTGATTAAATGAGATACGGTCTAAGTAATCGAATTGTTTCATTACTCAGATGAAATTATTGTTTAAGGAAACAATTGAAATTGAATGAATTATTATAAATACAAATTATTGTGATTTATAATTGGTAAAATATTTTGGTACAAGTAATTATGAATTACTAAGTCGATTTTGTATATGACGTATTTTTATTAATACGTTGATTTTTAATATGTTAAAAATACATAACAAATTTATGTTAACATATGACCTGTCACATAAGACAAATTGACATTTTGACAAAGATAATATGGAGTCCATATTATCTATGTGTGCCGAAATTAAGAGGTGGATTAGGCAAAAATTAAGTTGATTTTGTTAGTGGTAAACACAATGATTACCTACTAAACTAGCCATGCAAACTAGTTGTCATTGTGAAGACACACTCAAGCATGCATTGGCTCCCCTCCCTTCCTCTTACCCGGTTTTGGACAAGGGCAAAACCAAGGGTTTTGCCTTATAATTTAAGATATACACATAATAATATCTTAGAAAAAGATTCATTCATCATTCATCATAATATTATTTTTAGAGAGATAAAAATATTTTCTTCTTCCTCCTCTTTCTCCTAACCGGTTTTAGGAGATAAAAACCAAATATTTTTGGGTCAATTTTTCACCAAAATTAATATTGTTCTAGTATACATAATATTAATTTGATTAAGAGTGTGCCTTGGGTATTATACTTTGGGAGGGATCCTACATTTGGATCCTAGTTCTTCCATTGAGGAAAGCACAAGAACAAGAGAGAAGGAGATCTCTCTTGTGCCCAAATATACCAATATTCCAATGTAAGATAAAGATTTCTTCTTTATATTAATTATAGTTTGCATGCATAAGATCACCAATTAATTTATGATTAAATTAACTTAAAACATATATGAATATGTTAAGTATATAGATCTACTTTTCCTTCAATCGGTATTGTTTGGGCTAAAAATAGCGTAATATAGAAAGCCCACTTGGTAAAATAAAGATTATAAAGAAGAGGTGAGGAGGAAGGGAGCCCGCGGTCAGGAGAAGGGGGAATGGGCTTAAAAAGGATCAAGAGCCCATCATAGAAGGTGCCCGCGTTAAGGAAAGAAGTGTCAGGGAGAAGTTAGGGAGAAGTTAGGGAGATCGGGGAGAATTGGCAAAGGAGTCCGGGTTTGGAAAGAAGTCTTTATGGAAATAATATTCTCTTTCCATATTCGAGGTAGAGTATATCTAGGGTTCTTACCCTATAAATAGCAAAGGAAGGAAATCAAGAAGGACATTCATTCAATCATCCGTTCATTCAACATCATATTCAAGACATAAAACTCAACGGCACATCATCTTCAAATATACGTACATCTGAGATCTTGCAGACCTGGCACCTCACGCCAGCAAGATTAGCATAAACGTTACCATTGTAATCATCCTCCCATTCATATAGTGCAATACTTGGCAGGGTACCGTCCCTCCCGCGGTTGTTCCCACATTGGGTTTTCCGCATCACCAAAATCTTACGTGTCAACTTACATTATGCACTTTATTTTCCGTTTACTTATTGACATACGAATCATCATACAACCGACCAACGAATATAGACTACATTGACCCTAATTAATCGACTTAGGTAAAAAAGACCTAAACAGTTTGGCGCCCACCGTGGGGCATTGTGGTCGTCAATCGTTGATATTCTAAATATACAATGGATAAGCAAGCATCTGAAGCCATGTCAGGGAGCAGGCATCCATCGCCACCACCACCATCCACTCAAAATCCATCGTCAACAGTGGCCACGCAGGCTCCCGCACATACCTCAAGAGTCATACCAACAACAAAAGCTACTTTACCTCCTAAGACCCCTGTTGTCTCAACTCAGAACAGATCAGACAAAGGAACATCAAGCTCAGGCGTCACTCCGCCGCCTAGTCCCACGCAGATCCTGCTCGCCGACGTGGAAAATCTTCAGAAAGCTATGGAAAACATGAGAGAAGACCAAAGGAGAGCAGATGCTGAGGTGAGAAGGAGAGACAGAGAGCTCTGAGCACAAATTGATCTCCTAAAGCAAGCACCCCAACACTCCAAATGAACAGACGGGTGAAGGAAGATCTCCCTTAGTAGATCTGACACAAGGAGCATAAGGCAGCAGGCAGATACCAGCTGAAATAATTACAAGATTGGATTTGGCTACGACACCATCAGATGGAAGGATAACCCCACGAGGGTTAGGATACCTCACGCCAGATAGCTGGCAGCCAGCCAGCTGCGTAGGGATACAAACAGGTGGCCTTCCCGTCAGCAGTCCTGCAGCAATCGGTCAGACACCTGTAGCAGGATCCGAGTTAAACCAGCAAGTAAACTGGCAGCAGGGGACAATCGTTACCGCAACTCCCCTGGCTGCTGGAGCTTATCAGAATCTTCAAGAAACCAGACCAGGAGGAAATATGCAGACAGCTGACATGCGGACCCCAGATTCAGCCAATATTACTAATCAGCAGTACTTGGAGCTAAAGGAGATGCTGAGCAGGGTTCCAGGGCTACCACCCCCACTTGAGAAAGTAGCTCTAGACAGTTATGCCGACTCACCATTCGTGGATACCATATCCATCACAGCCATGCCAAAGGGATTCACATATCCAAATATGCCTCTCTTCGACGGCACAGCAGATCCCTTTGATCATGTTAGCTAATATAAGCAGAAAATGATGACGGTAACAGCTATAGGGCAAGTCAAGGAGGCTTACATGTGCAAAGGATTCGGGTCCACCTTAACGGGACCAGCACTTCCATGGTTCGTGAGCCTACCCAACAGGTCGATATCTACATTTGCTGAATTGGTGAACGCATTTACTCAACAGTTCGCATAAAGGCGGGAAGCCACGAAGCACGCAGAGACTTATACGAGAATCGTCCGGGGGGCGGGAGAGAGCATTGGAGAATACAATACGAGATTTAACAATGAGAAGGTAGCAGTACGAGAGTGTGATGTCTCAACGGCAGTAGAAGCCTTCAGAAGAGGCCTCCACCACGACTCCGACCTATACAAGCAGCTGACTATGCATCCCTGCCATAGTTTCGAAGCATTACAGGAAAAGGCAGCGCCGCTATCGACCGGGAGGAAGATGTTCTAGCCGAGCCACTTACAGAGCACACCCAAGAATTCTAGTACTTCACCGTGGAGAAATCGGGAAGAAAGCAAACCACCAAAGAAGAAGGACGAGAGATACGGACCATATGGGAGGGGAGTAAACGAAATCGAGGAAAACCAAATACTCCCCACCCCGGCGAATATGGATTCACTACGGTGTCGGAGGAATCTTGAAGGCACTAAGGAAATGGGAAATGGAGTCGGTGGCCCAACCCACCAAGAGGGGAGAGCAAGCCCGGAGAAAGGATAGCAAGAAGAAGTGTGAATTTCACCGTGATATCGGGCACAACACGAGGACTTGCTACACATTAAGAAGAGAGATCAAGCGCCTGTACGAACAAGGAAAGCCGAGCCACCTATTACCACGTGGGGGCAAGCGGCGGGATAAGGTAGGTTCCGCCAAGGCACCCACCCATATGCACCAAAATCATAAACGTGATAACAGACGGCTCAGACTTAAGCGGATTGACATATTCAGCAGCCAAGAGACACGCTACAGAGACCAAAAGAGATAGGCCAGCCAATTCGTGCAGAATTTCTCACAGTGACCTACCAGCGGTCAGCTTTGATGAAGGAGATGCATACGATAAGCGAGAGCATCATGACGCACTAATTATTACCTTATCAATGGCCAATTGCACAGTTAGAAAGGTCTTGGTAGATACAGGAAGCTCGGTCAACTTAATCATGCTGAAAACTATAGAGAACATGAGATTCAGCGAGAAGGATTTGCAGAAGAAGTCTATTCCGCTAGTAGGCTTCAGTGGAGAAACAACCAGCTCACTAGGTGAGATAGTCATCCCAACCTATGTGCGGGGAGTTAACAAGCAAGTCAGGTACCTGGTGATAGATGGCCCTTCTACTTATAATGTCATCTTAGGAAGACCATGGCTGCACCAAATGAAGGCAGTCCCCTCAACATACCACCAGTGCATAAAATTCCCCACCTCGTGGGGAGTAGAAACGATAAGAGGAGATTAGGAGGAAGCTAGAGGCTGCTATAAGAAGGCACTCATGTGCACTGCCAGCCCCCCGCATAGCAATTACAGAAGCGGCCTATCCAGGACGAATATATCGAACCCCCAGCAGAAGAGCTGGATCAGATCAACCTCGATAAGCTGCACCCAGAAAGAACCGTGCTCATTGGAGCAGGATGTACATGAAGCTTACGACAGCAGCTAGTCAAATTCTTACAAGATAACATGGATTGCTTTGCATGGTCACACGATGATATGATAGGAATAGACCCATCCATCATAACACACAAGCTTAGCATGGACCCAAAGTGTAAACCCATCCAGCAGAGAAGGAGAAAGTTTGCAGCAGAGAGAAATAAGGTAATCAACCAGGAAGTGGACAACTTTCTTTGGCAAAGAAAGAAGATAAGAGAAGTGAAATACCCAGAATGGTTGTCTAATGTAGTGGTGGTGCCTAAAAAGAATGGGAAGTGGAGAGTATGTGTGGACTTCACTGATCTCAACAAAGCATGTCCCAAAGATCCATTCCCGCTGCCTCATATTGATGCAATGGTGGACGCAACAGCTGGACACGAGATGTTAACATTTCTGGACGCATGGAGTGGATACAATCAGATCAAGATGGATCCTGCAGATCAAGAGAAGACAGCATTTATGTCCGAGAGAGGAATATATTGCTACAACGTCATGCCATTCGGCCTAAAGAACGCAGGTTTCACATATCAAAGGCTGGTTAACCGCATGTTCAAAGAGCAAATAGGAAGAACCATGGAGGTGTACATTGATGACATGGTGGTGAAGTCAGAAAAAGCCAAAGATCATATGCGGCATCTAGCGAAACATTCAAAGACCCTCGGGAATACAAGATGAAACTAAACCCATCTAAATTCACCTTCGGGGTATCTTCTGGCAAGTTCTTGGGCTATATCGTGACTCAAAGAGGAATAGAAGCCAACATCGAGCAGATCAAAGGTGTCTTACAGCTGGAATCACCAGAGAAACCTAAGGATGTTCAAAGACTAGCTGGAAAGGTAGCAGCCCTGAACAGGTTCATTTCGAGATCTTGAGACAAATGCGAGGCTATTTTACGACGTGCTAAGGAAAAGCCAGAAGTTTGAGTGGACCGCTGAACACGAGCAAGCCTTCATAGACCTGAAGCATTATCTCAGTAGCCCGCCACTGCTGTCAAAGCCAAAGCCAGGTGAACCATTATTTCTATACCTAGCTGCCACAGAGGTAACAGTAAGCGCTGTCCTGGTCAGAGAGCAAGAAAAGGAGCAGAAGCCAGTATATTACGTAAGCAAGTCTCTGTTGCCGGCAGAGACCAGGTACACATCTATTGAAAAGTTAGTACTAGCGTTGGTAGTAGCATCTCGCAAACTGCGTCCTTATTTTGAGTCACACATCATACATGTTGTGACAAACTACCCGCTAAAAGCTATCATGAGGAAGCCTGAACTATCAGGAAGAATGTCTAAATGGTCTGTACACCTCAGTGGATACGACATCCAATACGACCCTAGAACAAAGAATCAAATCACGAGCATCGGCCGACTTCGTGTCGACTTGACCCGACCATCCGAACTTGGCGATATCGAGATCCT
The DNA here is from genome assembly GCF_048544455.1 of Silene latifolia. NCBI lineage: Eukaryota > Viridiplantae > Streptophyta > Magnoliopsida > Caryophyllales > Caryophyllaceae > Silene > Silene latifolia. The sequence continues at coordinate 38,185,456 of NC_133533.1, forward strand.
CACTTTAAAAGAAAGCAAGCGCAGGCAAGTCCGCGGATGCATATCGACGAGCCTCCAACCAAAGGGGGCAGTGTGTAGGATTAATCTGCGATCACCACAGGAGACCGATAGCACAAGTCGTAAGGTACGAATTCAAGGCAACCAACAATGAAACAGAATACGAGGCCTTGATACTGGGAATGAAGCTAGCCCTGGAATCAGGAGTCAGACACCTGCTCATATCCAGTGACTCTCTGTTAATATTTAACCACGTGAATGATGAGTTTATAGCCAGAGATTCGAAGATGATTGCATACCTGAAAGTAGCAAAGGAATTAAAACAAAAATTCAAACTTGCAAGCTTAAACAGTCCCCGAGATCGAAATGTGGAGGCAGACGCCCTAGCAACCCTGGGGAAACATTCAAACCAACAGAGCTATCCAGCATACCAATAGCACATATGTTGGAGCCTTCTATCCAGAAGGCAGACGAAATAGACAGGGGTGAACTGGAAGATCCGCAGCGAAAATGACATCCAAGCGATTCTGAGAGGAAGGTGAGAGCTCTCGGTCACACAGCGACGCCTGACCGGAAGCCGATCCAAGACGATCAGCGCACACCTTACCTAGACCGGGCCGCGTCACAACAAGCTACCAGACGATAAGAAGGAAGTGAGAGCTTTTAGAATAAAGGCTTCCAGATTCATACTCATTGATGATAAATTATTCAGGAAATCGCTAGCAGGTCCCTACCTACGGTGCCTGGACAAGGAGGAAGCACAGACTGTGTTACATGCTCTCCATAGTGGCGAATGTGGAAACCATGCAGGGGGCAGGAGTCTGGCAAACAAAGCCCTCAGACAGGGATACTATTGGCCTACAATGAAGGCAGATGCGTCAGAGTACGCACGAAAATGTGACGCCTGCCAGCGCTCAGCACCAATGATTCACCAACCAGCAGAACCTCTGCACCCTATCATTTCTCCCTGGCCATTCATGGCATGTGGCATGGACATAGTAGGCCCTCTACCAAGGGCCACAGGAAACAGAACCTGGATGCTAGCAATGACAGATTACTTCTCCAAGTGGATAGAGGCAGAAGCATTCACGGAAGTAAAGGACAAACAGGTCATCTCATTCATAAAACGAAACATCGTCTGCAGATTTGGTATCCCATCAGAAATCATATGTGACAATGGCTCAAAATTCATCTCAAACGATACCGAAGGATACTTTGTGCCGTGTGAACATCACCTTAAAAAAGTCGCACCTAGGACTCCAAAGTCCAATGGGCAAGCAATCCAAAGAATAAAATCATTATGGACAATCTAAGAAGGAGGCTACAGGAGTTAGGAGGAAAGTGGGCAGATGAATTGCCACTAGTGTTATGGTCAGACAGAACGACACCAAAGATAGCAACAGGTCAAACACCCTTCACCTGGTGTTTGGCGCAGAAGCAGTCATTCCATCAGAAGTTCTAGTTCCCACTCACAGGTATGAAAATATGACGAGGGATCTGAACAATGCAGAGATGACCAGAAGCCTGGACACAATTGACGAGCTGCGAGCAAGCACAAAAGTTCGTCTGGCTGCCTACAAACAGTCTGTGGCCAGGAGTTACAACAAGAATGTAAAGGTCAGGCTCCTGGAGGTAGGAGACCTGGTTCTCCGAGAGATGTTCCAGAACACCAAGAATCGAAAAGCAGGCAAATTCGCCTACAAATGGGAAGGACCATACCAGGTAGAAGTAGTTGTTGGCCATGGTGCATACAGACTGATGAGTATGGACGGTCAAATCATACAACGCCCATGGAACATACGTCACCTGAAGAGATATTACTTTTGATAATAAGTAGACTCTAGCTTTCAGAATAATGTACTATGAGAAGCCAAATCATTTTTAAAGATAAAATAAAAATCCTGTAGTAGGCATACTTGCGCCACTCTTATTTCTCGGTGTCTTTAGTTGTTTTTAAAACTTTAAACTACTATTGGATGGTGTGGTCTGGCAGCGTCCTGGGACCACAATTGCTCTGGTACCCCATGAGATGGCGACAGGTACTTCACATCATTCTAATAGATTTTCTTTTTTTTTAGGCTTCTCTAAGTACATCACTTTGAATTCTGGTATCTATGGTACTTTGAAAGGATGTCTAGCAGGACTGTCAACTGCCAACGCGGGGTGACAAGGCACATGTCACTCCAACATGCCTAACCTATTTTCTCCACAAGGAGCACCCTCACCAAAGTGACCGTGGAACATACGAAAGGGAGCCTGGTTGACACCGAATACGCTTATCCAGCTACCCCTTATACCACCCCCTGGACGTAGCTCGCACTAATCGCACTTAATCAGGGCCCCAGCATGCATGCAAAAACGAACATGGAACGTAGGGATATCTGCGCTACCAGAATCCTGCAGCGTCTCCATCTGGTCCTAGAATGACGATAAACTTGCCTCAATGACGCCACCTGCTGGCATAAAATGAGACGAACACACCTTGTGTCATGAACAAGGTTAAGTAGTCCACAAACTGCGGCATACGCCTAAATCAGCGCCGGTCGGTGACACGCAAATAGCTTGTCCGGATCGGTGTTTTCAGGCGACCAGGTGGTCTAAATCAGCCCCAGGTTGACACACACCATTCCTCCTTACGTTGCGGATACGCCTAAATCACCCATCGGTGACACGCAGCTAATGAGTCGAACGTTAGCCTTTTCGGGTGACAGACTCGCCTAAATCAGTCAAGCAGACTGACACGGCACAAACTTCCTAAAACAGGGAGAATAAACAAACAAGCACACGATATGTAAAAACCTTGCCAAACCATAACAAGGGGCATTCAAAATATGGCCAAAATACGGTCCCAAGTTTAACCGCCACCCCGGCGGAGCAAACACAAGAACAAGTTTAAAAACCTTACAAAGTCTGCCACCTTTGGGCCAGACTACCAAAAAAGGTCATCAAAACATTAAAACTTAATTATCGGTCACATTAATGACCTCCACCTCCGCACCTCCTCCGCTTTGCGACCACTCATTTCGTCTTTGCTCGGCACCGAGCATCCTCGGCCGCCATAGCTCCCCGAGCTCCATCAAGACATCCCGGGACATTCCAAAGATCACCCCCAAAGCGGCCGGCCCGGCCAAAGACAGAGAATTCACCTCACCAACCTCAGACATCAACATGCTCAGATTAGGTTGAGCGGGATAGAGCATCTCCAGCTGCTTCTCCTCTTCCTCTATGGCCTGCTGGGTGGGAGCCTCCTCGAGTGCAGCACGCATCCCACTGATCTTTTCCCGCCAGGTGGCATATGCAACAACGTTGGTGGCCAGGGAGATCAGCTCAGTGATCTTCTCCTCAGACTGCTTCAGAGAATCAGAAAAGGTGCTGCACACCGCCTGGGTTCGAGCCAGCTGATCAGCATCCTCCTTCAACTTCTTCTTGGTGACAGCAAGCTCAGTCTTCAGCTCCATCACACGCTCCTTCAGATCAACCCGCTGCTGTGCCAGATCTGCAACAGTTTCCTTCAGCTCCTGGTTCTTGGCGCTGGTAGCACGGCTGGTGGTCTGCACTATGTTGATCATCTTCCTGTTGTAGAGCGCAGACTGAAGAGTCTGGGGCATAAATAACCAGAAGCCAGCAAAAGGGTCGAGGAGCAGAATTTAAGCAAGAAACAGACAGATAGACAGGTAGAAAATGAAGAATATTTACCATGAAAGCGTGTGCACATCATTTTCAGCCATCTCCTCTGGGGAGAACTCCGAAAACGTTTCCTCAACAGGAGGAAAGAGCAGTTGATCAATCTCCGGCCAGTAGGGCACCTTGTCCACGTTCCCAAAGCCTTCTGGAAAATGAGCAATGATGCCTCCACTAGACGAAGCACGAGGACTGGCAGGAGGAGTAGGTGGATGGCGAGATAATGGACTGACTTGCAAAGGCACGCGCGCGGCAGAACTAGAAACTGCAGGAGGAGTCTGAAAAGCGGCAGCAGGAGCACTCCTCTTGGAGGCTGAGGCCACGTCAGGGCTGGCAAAGGGTCTCTTTCTTTTAGCACTTTGGAGGATGAGTTCCAATGGATCAACCTTTGAACCTGCAAGCATACGCAGTCTCAGACGACAGAAATACTCAAAACATCAAGCAGCAATGGCATGCAAACGAAAGCGGTTACATAAACCTTACCAGAAGACATGTTGTGGGCTGATTGAGGAGGATTGGACGAGGAAGCAGGTGAGAAACCAGGAAGCAGGTTTGGAAACTTTCTTTCAGATTCAGAGATGCAGAACAGCTTGCTGCATGCAGGGATCTTGGCACCGATACGGGTAAGGTCACAGGGGCCTGCACGAAGACGATGAAGTAAGCTAGTAAGCAGCGAGATAAAGTAATTTAGGCGACAGGGAGGCTACTTACTCGAATTCAGAGCCCATTTCTCGAAAATATAATCAGCAGGAGGCTGGGTGGAGTCCTTCCTCACGTATAAGAAGTCCTCAAACCATTTCTCATCACGGGATTTGGACGCATGTTTGAAGGGAGCCTCTCCATGGCCCCGGAATGAGAACTGACCCCTGCCCAGGGATCTGATGCTGTACATATGGGCCAGATCGCCTAGAGTGATAGATTTGCCAGTACTCTGACCAGCGGCCAGAGAATAGAGAAGAACTCTCCATATGGCAGCAAAAATTTGTGCCATGGCGAAATTATTGGTGAAGATAAAATCTTGGACGAGTTTAGGGAAAGGAAAACAAAGGTCATATTTAAATGGGTACAGATAGAAGCAAACCCACCCCGGACGGAGGGCGTCAGCTTTCTGTCCCGGTTCAGGGATGGCGATATCCACCCCGTCACCAAGACCAAGCAGACTCTTGATCCTAGGAATGTCGGCCGGAGTTAGGGCAGAATCACAATCATGTGGGTGTCTAAAAAGTCCCCGAGAAGGGAAAATGGGGTCAAGATTACGGTCAGAGGGAGTTGGGGTTGCCGAGGATTGTCGGGTTTTGCCCATGGTGGAGAGAGAAAATGAAGATTTAAAGAAAGAAAGAAGACGGATTACCTGATGATGAAGACGGGAAGGGGAACAGTGAAGCCGGCGAGGAGTAGGAAAGATTGAGGGTTTAGGAGAGAAGAATTTTTGAAATGATTTGGAGTGATTAATGAAAGTGGGAGAGAGACGTTCGGGTTATAAAGAGGAGAGAGGGAGTTGGGTGCGGAGAAAGAGGAATAGGGAGGCTGGAGGTGATGGGTTGCATGGGAAGAAGTAAAAGACGGCGTAGGGTTTTAAATATTTGGTTACGTAAATTCCTTGCTCGATACTTGAAAGCGTACTTCACAAGAAATTTGGGGCAAACTGTTTGGGCTAAAAATAGCGTAATATAGAAAGCCCACTTGGTAAAATAAAGATTATAAAGAATAGGTGATGAGGAAGGGAGCCCGCGGTCAGGAGAAGGGGGAATGGGCTTAAGAAGGATCAAGAGCCCATCATAGAAGGTGCCCGCGTTAAGGAAAGAAGTGTCAGGGAGAAGTTAGGGAGAAGTTAGGGAGATCGGGGAGAATTGGCAAAGGAGTCCGGGTTTGGAAAGAAGTCTTTATGGAAATAATATTCTCTTTCCATATTCGAGGTAGAGTATATCTAGGGTTCTTACCCTATAAATAGCAACGGAAGGAAATCAAGAAGGACATTCATTCAATCATCCGTTCATTCAACATCATATTCAAGACATAAAACTCAACGACACATCATCTTCAAATATACGTACATCTGAGATCTTGCAGGCCTGGCACCTCACGCCAGCAAGATTAGCATAAACGTTACCATTGTAATCATCCTCCCATTCATATAGTGCAATACTTGGCAGGGTACCGTCCCTCCCGCGGTTGTTCCCACATTGGGTTTTCCGCGTCACCAAAATCTTACGTGTCAACTTACATTACGCACTTTATTTTCCGTTTACTTATTGACATACGAATCATCATACAACCGACCAACGAATATAGACTACATTGACCCTAATTAATCGACTTAAGTAAAAAAGACCTAAACAGGTATCAAGAGCCTTGGTTGTTTGCATGCAAATCGGTTAAAAGTTTTTCCGAGTTATAAGATTAACATATAAAACTTGTATAATTTGTGTTATTATGATATATCACTAAAATCATTATGCATATTAAAGTTTCTGGTCCTAAAATGTTTTTAGGATATTTTGGTTAATTTATGGATTTTTATTGTTCATCTTACATAATAATGGCATTAAAAATATGATTTTATGAATAAAATGTCATTTTCGGACTAAAATGAGCTAAACTTCGAATTTTCCAGTGATTTTTGGATATGTTATCACATATATTATTTTGAGATGACCTGTAAATTTCATAATTTTTGGACTTCTTATGCTCGAAAAATGGATTTTTCATTATTAAAATCGGATTTAAGTGAAAAATAGGTTAATATGAGATAAATTTCGAATCTGGTCATATACATTTAGTATGTTGTCACATGCAATTTTACAAGATGTGTGTAAAATAATAGGCTATATTGAAGTCTTTATGCATGATTTATGATTTTTGAAGAAAAATAGCATAAATAGTGACTTAATTTGTGAAATATTAATGAAACATACTCCATGACTAAGGAAAAACGTCACATGTTGCATTTTATTATCTTTTTCAGATATAAAATTGAAAAGTTGATGAATATATTTTTTCTCATGTTTTTATGATTATTTTGTTAAAACCGATAAACCGCAACATTGTTTTTCCGGATAAATTTCGAAATTTTTAACCTAAGTTTTTTGAACATTATGAGTGTCATGGTATTTTTCCAGAATGTTCATGAGTTTAAATTTCAAATGTTGAATTTATTTGAAATTTTGTGATTTATTTGAAGTTTATAGCTTTTTATTATAATTTTAAGTCCATTAATGAACAAATTTTAGAAATATGAGTTAATTATGGTCAAATAATTAGTGAAGACTAAATTTTGAGTCCTAAGTGGTTAGGGTAATTAACTTATGCAAAAATATGAATTTGTGTAATTTTTGTGATTTTAAAATGTTGAATCACGCAAATTTGTAAAAACCGAGTAATATACGATATTGGCTACTTAAAGGCGATTTAGCATAAAATTGGGCATGTTCATACATATTATAATGCTGCATTTTATTTATGATTGTCATAATTTTATTTTATGTAATTTTACTTAGTATGGCCTTATTTTTAATTGGTATTACCCGAAATGTATGGGAATATCGATTCGGTTGTAATTTATTGTGATCTCGTATCACCGTTTTGTAATTTAATAGATTTATTTTATTTTAGTTACAAATGTATAATAGGAAATTATGTAATTTATTTATTCCGGAGTTCCATAAAGACGGATTTCTTCAAGAAGGCGATACATAAAGACGGTGTTACCTCGAGATGCGTGCCACAACCGAAGTTCAAGAGACCAATGGAGTTGGTTTCCGAATTTGTAATAGTTAAATAGTTTTTCTATTTTAGGAAGGCCATACTAGGATTTTTTTTTATGCTTTGCATTTTATTTATATGTCACATGCATCGCTAAATCGCCATAACTAAAACATGCATCTTCTTTCATCGAGTTTATCGACCGTGTCAATTACAATTATCGTAGTTCACTACTTTAGTTCACTTAAAACGTGATAGATAATAAATTGACATGACCTCTCGCTATAACAATCAATTGAGACATAGCCTTACCAAATAGTAGAAACCATGAAAACCTATTTCGCGAGGGAGTGCACTCGGCCCTACCGGGGTACAAACCTTGTTACGTAGGGGAAGTGGGTGATAAATGTCTATCCACCGAATTCATGTCAATAAGCTGTATTTCGGCACACCGTGCCCTAAGTTGATATGGGTTTGGATCATGGACACATTTATTCGAAATTTGGGTTGAACTCAACGAAAGTATTCACGACGATTTCCGGATGTGTTCCGGGCTAGAGATAAATATTAATGTAATTTTTATCGACCAAGAGTTCTAAAAGTAGAATCGATTAAAAGGTTAATCCACCGAGTTATGTTAACAAAGGGTATTTCGGCATACCGTGCCCTAAATTAATATGGATTTGGATCTTGGAATCATTTATCTAGTTGGGTAGAGGTCACTAGAAAAATGCATAAAACTTGTTTAAATTAGTTTTCACGAGTATTATTATTAAAACGACATTTGTTTTACTCCTTCTAATTTTGTTTTGTAGACCACTTCTTTTTCTCATAACAAATGGCTACACCAACCCCTAACGCCACGCCTCTCGCTAATTCATCATGGCTCCGATCCTTCATGGATCGATGTAAACTTGAAAAGAATGGGTCAAATTTCTCCGATTGGGATGCCCAACTCAAATTAGCCGCCCAAGGTGACGACAAGCTTCGTTACCTAACCGAGGCCTCTCCACCCGAACCTAACACTAGGTCGACCGCCGCCACTAGGGAAGCATATGAGGCTTACCATAAGGAATCCGCCGCAATGAAAAATGTATTGATCTTTGCAATGGAGGCGGATCTCCAAAGGAGAGCCTTTAAGATGGGCACCGCTAATGATATTTACTCCAAGCTTGTGACAATGTTTTCACAAACTCCGCGGATCGTCCAATATGAGGCGGCCGCGGCATTCTTTGATCTCGACTTCAAAGAGGGCCAAAAGGTTAGCCCTCATGTGCTCAAACTTATGGAGCTTGTCGAGACCTTGAAAATTCAAAAGGTTGAAACCCCCAAAGAACTCATTGTAGATAGGATTCTACACTCCTTACCCAAAGTCAAGGCGTATGTTCAATTCCGGGTGAATTTTAACATGCAAGACAAGGATGTGTCTCTTGAAGAATTGCACAAGTTACTTGTGCAAGCCGAAAGGGACATGGGGTTAAATGTGAACCCACCCAAGGATGTGCTTAACATTAGCACCAAAAGCAAGGGGAAGTTCAAGAAGAATGGGAGGAAGGGTAAGAAGCAAGCTCCCACTTTCACCAAAGCTAGGACTTATGAAGCTAGCACTTCAAAAATCAAGAAGGGTCCTCTTGATAAATGCCATTATTGTAATGGTGTTGGACATTGGAAAAGAAATTTTTCCAAATACCTTGGTGATATTAAGGCTGGAAAGATTACTCCAGTAGGTAAATGACTATCCTTGCTTTTATGTTTCTATTTCAACTATGGTATTGTGATACAAAGTTGTGATAATGTATCTCTCTTTTTATTGTAAATAGGGCCTCCACCAAGCAAAGACAAGGGAAAAGAAAAGCAAGCTTGAGAAACCATCAAGAAGCTAGGAATAGCTTTCATGGAGCTTCGCTTTTTATTATCTTATTTTAATTATGTTTTGGATTCTAGAACCTTTAAGTTTCCGTGTTCGACATGGAAAGGTATTTTGGATAATTGGTTGTATTTTGGATAATGGTGGCTTGGTTTGCAACCCAAGTCACCCGTATTATCATTTTATCCTTGTTCTAAAATTCGTATTTACATTCTTGATCTTTGAAACATATGATTATTCACTTCAAATGATCTAATAGACAACTATAATGATGGGATTCATTATATGTCCACATGCTTAAGGCTTGTGTATGATCATTTACAAAGTGTCATTGAGTTTATGAACTCTCTTAAAGGAATGTCAATCACCAAGTACAATTACAAAATCTAAAACAATTAGTCAACCTATGAGATATTTCTCCTCACACTTCAAAATCATTATTTGTGTCTCATATGCTATCTTTGAATCTCTAGTGTATTTATTCTAAAGATAGAGTGGGAGAAAAATGAAGACACACAACACACACCGAGATAAGTTTGTGTACTTGTGTAATACGCAAGGGAGAATGATTTGAATAAAGGTATATCTATTTATATAGTATACCCAATAGATGAGATCTATGTGTTGGGAAATGTGTCCTCAACAATAGTGCGATCACATGATTTAAATATCATTATTAAATCTCATTTTAAAGAATACAATTGGGAAGTATTTTTACTGTCAACTGGTCAACATATATCGGTAATGATTGGTGACTAGAGTTTGACATTACTTGTCGTCGACGGTGGTGATCGTTCACCCCCTAGGTCATACCTATAGGGCAACACTCTTAATTGATCATTTAATTAATCGTATAATGTTACGAGTTAATTAAATTACTTGAAAAATTGACGGACGATTTTGGAAGTAAAATTTACGTATCACATTGTAATGTGATTAAATGAGATACTGATGTCGAGTAATCGAATTGTATCATTGCTCAGATGAAATTATTGTTTAAGGAAACAATTAAATCTGAATGAATTATTATAAATACGATTTATAAATTGGTGAAATATTTTGGTACAAGTAAATGTGAATTACTAAGTCGATTTTTGTATGTGACGTATTTTTAATAATACGTTGATTTTTAATATGTTAAAAATACACAACAAATTTATGTCACATATGACATATGACATAAGTCAAATTTGACAAAAATAATATGGATCACATATTATGAGTATACCGAAATTAAGAGGGAATTAGGCTAGAAATTGTGTTGTTTAAATAAGTGGAAAACACAATCATTCTAGCCATGCAACCCTAGTTTGCATTGTGAAGGCAAACAAGAGCATGCATTGGGTCTTTCTCTTCCCCCTTTCTTCCCTCCTACCCGGTTTCACCCTAGAAAAGGCAAAAGGATTTTTGTCTTATTTTTGTATATACACTACATGCATAAGTGTGTATCATTCTAATTTATTCATTCACTCATCAAAAAGTAAGTTTTTAGAAAGATAAAAATATTCTTCCTCCTCCTCTCCTCTAACCGGTTTTAGAGAGCCAAAATACCAAATTATTTTGGGTCATTTTTCTACAAAAATTAATATTATCTAGTATCTATAATATTAATTTTAATTAAGAGAAAGCCTTGGGTATAATTCCTTGGGAGAGATCCTACACTTGGATCTTTGTTCATCCAAAAGGAAAGCTCAAGAACAAAAGAAAAGGAGATTTATTTTGTGCCCATTTGAACCGAAAATACAATGTAAGAACATGATTTCTTCTTAATTTTGCTAATTAGTTTGCATGCATAAGAACTTTATTAATTTTATGACAAATTAATTTAATAACATATATGAATATGTAAGTATATAGATCTACTTTTCCTTCAATTGGTATCAAGAGCCATGGTTGTTTGCATGCAAATCGGTTAAAAGTTTTTCCGAGTTATAAGAATAACATATAAAACTTGTAAAATTTGTGTTATTATGAGATATCACGAAATTAATCCATGCATGTTAAAATTTCTGATCCTAAAATGTTTTAGGATATTTTGGTTATATTTACGGTTTTTTATTGTTCATATTATACAATAATGGCATTTAAATATGATTTTATGAGTAAACATGTCATTTTCGGTCTAAAATTAGCTATACTTCGAATTTTACAGTGATTTTTGGATATGTTGTCACATATATTATTTTGAGATAATCTGTAAATTTTCATAATTTTTGGACTTGTTATGCTCGAAAAATAGATTTTTCATTTTTAAATTCGGATTTAAGTGAAAAAATAGGTTAATATGAGTTAAATTTCGAATCTTGTAATATAAATTTAATATGTTATCACATGAAATTTTACAAGATGTGTGTAAAATAATTGGCTATAAAGAAGTCTTTTTGCATGATTTATGGATTTTTGAAGAAAAATAGCATAAATAGTGACATTATTAGTGAAAAATTAATAAAACATAATCTATGACTTAGGAAAAACGTCTAATGTTGCTTTTTATTATCTTTTTCAGATCTAAAATTGAAAAGTTAATGAATATAATTTTTCTCATGTTTTTATGATTATTTTGTTAAAAACCGATAAACCGCAACATTGTTTTTCCGGAAAAATGTCGAAATTTTTAACCTAAGTTTTTTGAACATTATGAGTGTCATGGTATTTTTCCAGAATGTTCATGAGTTTAAATTTCAAATTTTGAATTTATTTGAAATTTTGTGATTTATTTGAAGTTTATAGCTTATTTTTGTAATTTTTGGACCATTAATGAACAATTTTAGAAATATGAGTTAATTATGGTCAAATAATTAGTGATGACTAAATTTTGAGTCCTAAGAGGTTAGGGTAATTAACTTATGCATAAATATGATTATAAAATGTTGTAATCACGCAAATCCGTAAAAATCGAGTAATATACGATATTGGCTATTTAAAGGCGATTTAGCATAAAATTGGGCATGTTCATACATATTATAATGCTGAATTTTCTTTATGATTGTCATAATTTTTTTTTTTTTTATGTAATTTTGAATTATGTAATTTTGCTTAGTATGGCCTTAGTTTTTAATTGGTATTTCCCGAAATGTATGGGAATATCGATTCGGTTGTAATTTTATTGTGATCTCGTATCACCGTTTTGTAATTTAATAGATTTATTTTATTTTAGTTACAAATGTATAATAGGAAATTATGTAATTTATTATGTAATTTATTTTATCTCGGAGTTCCCAAAGAAGGATTTCTTCAAGATGGCGATACATAAAGACGGTGTTACCTAGAGATACGTGTCACAACCGAAGTTCAAGGGACCAATGGAGTTGGTTTCCGAATATGTAATAGTTAAATAGTTTTTTCTATTTTAGGAAAGGCCATACTAGGATTTATTTTATGCTTGCATTTTATTTATATGTCACATGCATCGCTAAATCGCCATAACTAAACATGCATTGTCATTTTATCGAGTTTATCGACCGTGTCAATTAAAATTATCGTAGTTCACCGCTTTAGTTCACTTAAAACGTGATAGATAATAAATTGACATGACCTCTCGCTAAAACAATCAATTGAGACATAGCCTTACCAAATAGTAGAAACCATGAAAACCTATTTCGCGAGGGAGTGCACTCGGCTACCCCGGGGTACAAACCTTGTTACGTAGGGGAAGTGGGTGATAAATGTCTATCCACCGAATTCATATTGATGAGGGTTTCATCGGCTACCCCGTGCCTAAGTTAATGTGGGTTTGGATAATGGACACATTTATTCGAAATTTGGATTGAACTCAACAAAAGTTAATTGATAAGGGTTTCATCGGCTACCCCGTGCCCTTGTTGATGTGTTTTGGGCTATAGATAAACATTAGAGTAATTTTATCGACCAAGAGTTCTAAAAGTAGAATCGATTAAAAGGTTAATCCACCGAGTTATATTGATAAAGGTTTCATCGGCTACCCCGTGCCTAAGTTGATATGAATTTGGGTCTTGGAATCATTTATTATAGTTGTGTAGAGGTCACTATATAAATGTTCATATCTTGTTAATTTGCAAGTATGATTTAAAAAGACAAATGTTAATATTTCCTTTTCCTCCATATTTGTAGTTCTTTACAATGAATCCAACAAATGCTACCGCACCGATAACTATTGAGTCTTACCACAATGTTTTTGACGACGTTTGCACCCACAATGATTTCGACACCACTAGAGAACTTCATTTTGGGATAGGTTCGGATGGAAACCTTAACTTCATCACCTCTTCTAAACCACCCACTACTACTAGACCTCGTATGAGTCCGTCTCAGGAAGACTACCTCATACAATCTATAGGGTCTTTGTCTCTAGAAGATAAAGATGCCAAAGCTAGTGGGAGCTCAAGCAATCAAGTTCTTGCTTCCAAGGGCAAAAGGTTCAAGAAGAAGGGAAAGAAAATCAAAAACTTCAAGCAAGTTAATGATGAGTGCCATTATTGCTATGGCATGGGACATTGGCTTAGGAATTGTCCCGTATATTTGCGAAATATAAGGGAAGGAATCATCACTCCGAAAGGTAAAATTCCTAAAGAAATTTATGTTATTGATATAAATTATACTTCCACTACGACATGGGTACTAGATACCGGTTGTGGTTCTCACCTTTGTAATCATTTACAAGGTTTAAGAGATGTGGAGAGGCTTAGCAAGGGAGATGTGGATCTATGCCTTGGAAATGGAGCTCGGGTAGCGGCCGAATCCAAAGGAACTTATGTTTTAGCTTTGCCTAACGGATTTGAGTTGTATTTACATAATTGTTTTTATGTGCCTACGCTCTCTAAAAACATTATTTCAATCGCCATGCTAGACATGTACGGTTTTTGTTTTGTCATTAAGAACAATCGTTATACTATTTCTAGGAACGACTTGGTTATAGGCCAAGCTTCCTCTATCAATGGCATTTACATTTTAGAGACCTCAAATCCGACAAATGATATTTATAACATTCAATCAAAGAAACTCAAAACAAGTGACCCAAGTGAAGCGTTCATTTGGCATTGTCGATTAGGTCACATAAACGAGAATCGCATCAAAAGATTAATTTCTTCTAATGTGATTACACCATTTGATTATCAATCATATGGTACATGCGAATATTGTCTACTTGGCAAGATGACTTGTAATCCTTTTAGTGGTAAAGGGACACGAGCTAGTGAGCTATTGGGACTCATACACACCGATGTATGTGGACCAATGACTATCACCGCTCGTGGTAATTATGACTACTTTATAACTTTCACCGATGACTTGAGTAGATATGGGTATATCTATTTAATGAAGCATAAGAGTGAAGCATTTGAGAAATTCAAGGAATTTCAAAACGAAGTAGAGAACCAATTGAACAAAAGGATTAAGGCACTACGATCCGATCGTGGTGGTGAATACCTTAGCCTTGAATTTGATTCACACTTGAAAGGTTGTGGTATTATATCACAACTTTCTCCACCCGGAACACCACAACTCAATGGTGTTGCCGAAAGGAGAAATCGAACCCTACTTGATATGGTTCGATCCATGATGAGTCAAACCGAGTTGCCGAACTCGTTTTGGGGATTTGCAATCCAAACTGCAATTCTATCTTTAAATAATAGTCCCACTAAAGCCACCGAAAAGACTCCATTTGAAACATGGAAAGGAAGAGTTCCTAATCTATCCTACATGAAAATTTGGGGATGTGATGCTTACGTCAAAATTAAACCCGACAATAAGCTTGCCCCAAGATCCGAAAAATGCATCTTTGTAGGTTATCCTTTAACCTCCCGAGGTTACTACTTCTACAAACCTCAAGATAACAAAGTGTTTGTGTCTTCCGAGGCTGTCTTCTTAGAAAGCCAGTTTATTTCTAAGAGACAGAGTGGGAGAAATTTTGAACTTGACGAAGTTCAAGAGCCACAAACCGAGAAAGAGACGCAAGAAGATGTTCCTTTGTCGTCTAACGCGGTTGTACCTCCTCCACTAAGAAGAACGGGTCGAGTAATTCGCCATCCCGATCGATATGTGGGACTTATCGAGGAAGATGGAACACTCGATGTGTTACTTATGGAAAGTGACGAGCCCGCCACCTACAAGGCCGCAATCTCTAGTCCTAATTCTTCGTTATGGCTTGAAGCCATGAAGTCCGAAATGGATTCTATGCTTGAAAACCAAGTTTGGGACTTGGTAGATTTGCCTAAAGGGGCAAGACCCCTTCAATGCAAATGGATATTCAAAGTCAAAAATGGCATAGAAGGACATGATGATGTCTACAAAGCTAGGCTAGTGGCAAAGGGTTTTACCCAAGTCCAAGGTCTCCATTATGATGAGACCTTCGCCCCCGTAGCCATGCTAAGATCCATACGGATTTTGTTACCGATTGCCGCATTTCATGATTATGAGATATGGCAAATGGATGTCAAAACCGCTTTTCTAAATGGGCATTTAGAAGAGGAAGTGTACATAATACAACCCGAAGGTTTTGTTGATTCTAAAAATCCTAACAAAGTGTGCAAGCTTAAGAGATCCATTTATGGTCTTAAGCAAGCATCTAGAAGTTGGAATCATCGATTCAATCATGTTATAAAGGAAAATGGTTTTACTCGAAGTGTTGAGGAACCATGTTTATACATGAAATTTAGTGGGAGCAAAGTTGTGTTCCTAATCTTGTATGTTGATGACATACTACTCATTGGAAATGATATTCCGATGTTGTCTTCTGTTAAGAAGTGGTTAGGTAACCACTTCCAAATGAAGGATTTAGGAGAAGCACAACGCATATTAGGTATCCGGATCCATAGAGATAGATCCAAGAGGATATTGGCATTAAGTCAAGAGTCTTATGTTGATAAGATTCTTCGACGGTTCAGCATGGACAAATCCAAAAGGGGTTTGGTACCTATGGTAACCGGGACGATATTGAGCAAGACTTAATCTCCCTCCGAACCCCATGATGTTGAACGCATGAAGGAGATCCCTTACGCTTCCGTTGTCGGATCAATCATGTACGCCATGATATGCACACGTCCTGATGTCTCGTATGCTTTGAGTATGACGAGTAGATATCAAGGAAACCCAGGTGAGAGTCACTGGATTGCCGTCAAGAACATCCTTAAGTACTTAAGAAGAACTAAGGACTCTATCCTAGTGTTTGGAGGAGATACTGAGCTGCGTGTTAATGGATACACGGACTCAAGTTTTCAAACAGATAGAGATGACATGAAATCACAAGCTGGTTTTGTTTTCATGCTCAATGGTGGTGCCGTTAGCTGGAGAAGCTTCAAGGAAGTCAGAATCAACCGATTCTACAACGGAGGCTGAGTACATAGCAAAGATCGGGAAAGCGCCAAGGAAGCTGTGTGGATCGGCAATTCACGGAAGGTCTAAGAGTAGTACCTACGCCAATGATCCCATCACTCTCTATTGTGATAATAGTGGGACGATCTTCCAAGCTAAGGAGCCGAAGTCTAGTAATAGATCTAGACATGTACTTAGAAAATATCATGTAATAAGAGATTTCATTGAAAGAAAGGAAATTGCGATTTGTAAGGTTGGGACGGATGACAACATAGCCGATCCGCTCACCAAGCCTTTATCGCAGGCTAAGCATGATGGACATGTTACGTCCATGGGACTTAAACGTGTACCAAGTTTATATTAGATTTTGAAATGAAATAAAAGTGTTGTTTTTGTTCATGTTCACAATCACATTTGTCTTTTATCTTTAATTTATACATTGTTACATCCAAACGGGTTGTAGTGACAATTGAACCCCGTTAAAGTGAACACGGATTAACATAGTATTTGCCCATAGTCACTTGTATGAGGTGACGTCTCGAAGTGACTAGAGTGTGAGGCGATTGATGGCAAGTTCAAGTGCCATAGAGTCATGTGAGATGACTAGTCGATCACATAGGCGGCATCGTTAGGAACATTTTGTTGGGCCTTATGACCGCTTATAGAGTTCTGGCAAATTTATATAGCCTGGTCGTGGCAAGAGCTACTATAGTATTCAAATGAGTCGATTCCTTTGACTAAAGACTATTCGCCTAAGATGGCACAGTTTCAGATTAACTTTGATTTGTGTTACTACGACCTTCGTAAATGGGGTCAAATGGGCATATTTTGGGTTATGATGGCTGTGGCTACTCGAAGGGAATGAGTGCGATAGGAATTGTCCACCCCTAGTCAGGGTTATAACAATATCTCAAGGCCACTCGAGGAGTACTGAACTGGAAATGCGTGGCCACGCTCGGAAAGTATCTATGATAGATAAGTCCGGTCAATCAGTTATTCTCCAGATCGAGGAAACCACTCACGATATGATCACTTGCAAGTACGACCTGAAAGACAACTTGCATTGAGTGGGAGATAGTAATAGGACAAGAGAATTGGTGACGCACACTTGTCGAGGACAAGTGGGAGATTGTTGGGAAATGTGTCCTCAACAATAGTGCGATCACATGATTTAAATATCATTATTAAATCTCATTTTAAAGAATACAATTGGGAAGTATTTTTACTGTCAACTGGTCAACATATATCGGTAATGATTGGCTGACTAGAGTTTGACATTACTGTCGTGCGACGGTGGTGATCAGTTGACCCCCTAGGTCCTACCTATAGGGCAACACTCTTAATTGATCATTTAATTAATCGTATAATGTTACGAGTTAATTAAATTACTTGAAAAATTGACGGACGATTTTGGAAGTAAAATTTACGTATCACATTGTAATATGATTAAATGAGATACGGTCTGAGTAATCGAATTGTATCATTGCTCAGATGAAATTATTGTTTAAGGAAACAATTAAATCTGAATGAATTATTATAAATACGATTTATAAATTGGTGAAATATTTTGGTACAAGTAATTGTGAATTACTAAGTCGATTTTTGTATGTGACGTATTTTTAAGGGTTAATTTATAAGAATAATCCAAACTATTAGTCGTCTTCTCATAATAACCCGAACTTCATTTTAACTCAAAATACACCACACCATTGCCCTCGTTCTCTCGTATTAAACTCCGTGACCTGCTACCTATTTAGCAAGTCACATTGTCCTTATTCCACAGGTTACATTTATAAAAAAAAAATCCTGATATCATCAAACCAATAATCAGGTTACTTCATCTTCCATTAAAACCATCAACCGCTAGCACTTTCGCACTATGGCACTATCACCAGACCTCCTCTTAACTCTAATCCTCACCATCACACTCACCTCCCTTCTTCCTTTCCACCACATCCTCACTCCTCGCGGCATCCCAGTTCTACCATTTAAATCAAACCCTGACTCGAATCAGTGTATTGTCGGAGTTGCTAAAGAGAGAGAAACAGTGTGGGAGGATTTCGATGGCCTTTGTGGTAAACGTGGTGGAGTAATTGGGTTACGAAAAGTGATTAGCGATTTCGACCTCGCTAAAATGCATTAATTTCAACTACCCTACATGACAATTTTAAGGTTTAATAAATCGATTTCTCCTTTTATTTCATGAGATCTGATCATCCATTTCTAATTTCATCTCCCCCTCTTCTTCATACCCCATTTCTCCATTTTTCGATATTCCATTTAATTTTCTGGGTTTTTGTTCTTTGCTCATATGAATCGTATTGTTTCGTGTTCACCTACAATACACGATTTACGATAATCTGAAAAACCGTTACTTCGCTCCGAATCCGAACCCGGTCTAGTAAGCGCCAAAGTTTCTGGTTCCTATTCATAATACCATGGTGCAGTGGTTGCCTTGGAAAGTGTTTTTAGGGAAAGACATAGAAATAGGCGCTCGAGGATTGTAGGTGGCCGTAGTGGTGAACGGTGATCAAGTAATGAAGGGTGTAATTGATGCTACCTGCCTGTGTGGAAGTTATTGGATGGTGGTGCTTGCCGGAGTGGTGGTAGGTGGTGAGTGGTGACAAAGGTTGTTAATGGAGGGGGAAGAAAGAGGCGTAAACAAACAAATTGGTTTGACCTGTTAGTTTACCGGATTTTGCAGGTCAAGAGTGACTTAAGTGCATTATGAGAAGAGAAGGGTAATAATATGATTTATTTTGAGTTAAATTAAAGTTCGGATTATTTTGAGAAGATGGCCGATAGTATGGATTATTCTTATAAAATAACCCTATTTTTAATAATACGTTGATTTTTAATCTTTCACCTTATACTAAATGTCTATCCCCCATGTTACTATTCACTAATGAATAGTAACTCCCACAATGAATAGTGCCACCTTATTTGTGGTGGGCGGGTTTGGAGCTTGGGTAGGCGGGTCTGTGTGCTGGGCTCAATTCTTTCATAAAAAATCTCGGGTTCAGTCCAATACTCACATTGCTTCCTTTTGGGCCTATTTTTTTTCCCAATTTCCTCCTCCAACGTTTCCTCCATACCACTCATTCTCCGTCTTTTCCTCTCCATCACTCCTTTCCCCCACGTCTTTTCCCATTGTTTGTAACGCTCTATTCCACTCCACTCATTCTCGCCTTCTCCTCCATATTCTGCTTGTCAGTTCTCAGTCCTCAATACATCTCCCTCGGCAAAACCTAGCATCTCACACTCCCAAAAGGTATTTACTTTTAAATCCTAATCCTAGATGTGTTTGATTGCTTCATTTTCCTTCAATCCACTTCATCTCTTTGATTCTCTGATTAAATTGATGCTATTCATAATGTAGCTAACTACTTTTTATTAATCGCTGATTTCTGTGTTAATTGCCGACCAATTTTTTCAGGTATAGCAGCATCAGTGGACTCAAATGGAGCGGGTTAATTCACCTCACCGGCTTCACCATTATTATCATTTTAAAATGTCGTCTGGTATTCAGCTGATCTTTTTTTTTTGAATTTTTGTTTGTGGGTCGTTTGATACCCGCGTACATTGATGTGTGGTTTGATTTTTTGATAAAGTTTGCGGCTTTTTAATAGATTTTGGATAAATTTAGGATATTTGATTTGGGTTTGTATTATTTGAAGTTGTTTGTTGAATTTTGTTATGTTGGTAGTATGATAATCTTCCCATTGTGCTAAAGATGTGATCTTTTTTACGTGTAGTGTTGTTTTTAGGTTGATTGTTAGTGTATTGTAGCAAATTTTTAGAGGATTGACCTGATTTTGTCCTGCTGTTTGAGGGGTTGAATGTGTTTGTTTGTTGATTTTATGGAACTATTATTATTGTTTGTGAGAAAATTTGAGGTTTGACATGAGTGGATTAGTGATCGAATCAAATTGATTGTCCAACCATAGGATGTTGGTGTTTTGGTTCATCTATCTAACACCTTTATAAAATATGAGAGCACCCATGTTACTATTCACTAATGAATAGTAACTTCTATAATGAATAGTGTTATGGAATTGGGTCGGGTTGTTTTGGGCGGGTGATTTGGGCCTTGCTTAATCGATTTACATATCCTAATGAACAGCTGAACTCTTTGCATGTGTTGGGGTTTTTGTCGGTTGGGCCAGTTGTTTCACGGAGGGTTTTTACCACATTTTATTTGGGTTGTCTTACACCCTTTTGTACTCTCTTCCTTTGTCAACCACTCATTTCCCTTTTCAGTCTTCAACCATTCATTCTCCTTTTCTCCTCTCTTCATGTTTCATTTATTTCCTCTAGCAAATAGCAATTGTTTCTTCATCTTTCAATTATTCTATCAATTATTGATATCTTGCTGATTTTAAACAACTCAGCTGTGGGAACCATCGAATTTTAATTTCTAAAGGTATGAAATCAAAATGGTTTTGTTCAATTTTAGGTGGTTTTATTCAATTTTAGGGTAGTTGGTTTGAATGTTGCCGATTTGAGGGTAGTTGGTTTCAACTACCCTTTTAGGGTAGTTGCTTTCAACTATTCATCCTTTGGGTACTATCCATTTAGTGGTACTGACTAACTGGCGAGGTATTGGAGGTCGAAGTTCCAGATGACAGCGCCAATGGTGGTTGAAAGTGGTGGCGTTGTCTATTCTTTTGGTGTTCAAAGCTAATAGTAAATAAGCTAAGTAGTCATTTCATCAACCAGTGGAAACTGGTACCTGTGTGATGAGCTCTTAGTTTATCACCTTCTTCGCATTAAATTAGAGCGTGCTTCTAATTCAACGCAATCCTGTTCTACAGAGCTTAGATGAGATTGTGGAGAAGTCACACTAATCAGTTTCCACTTAGTTTTATCAAATGTGATTCAGTTATTTATTGCAATTTGATACCTAAACAAATGTGATATTTGCAAGCGATCTTATAGAGGAGATCGTAGACATACATTTTTGTTTGGCTAACTGACCCACTTGGCACTTGCCATTGAATAACATTGAATCATTAGTAGTCGAGCAATTCACAAAGTTGGAAAGTATTCCCTCTGTCTCATTTGGTATTTTAGTCAAAGGTAAACAAATGATTGGGACGGGGGGAGTATATTATTTGTTTTGGGCATGGTCACTCATGAGGAAAATTATGTTTTACGATAACTGGTAGTTGCCAAACCGAAATAGTGAATAATGAATCCTTGTTTCTAGGCAAGGTTCGCTTCTTGGTATATATTTATTTTTGGACAGGGTTCGCTTCTACTGTTATTTGTATGCTTACTGTTATTGTTTTTAATGTTGTTTTTGCAGCCTTTTACTGTAAACATGGAGTCATTTGGAATAGAGCCATGCCAATTTCCGCTAAATGGCATGGCCCCTATATATCAGGTGATCTGTGTGTTTTTTTACCCCCAAGTATCTCTTATGCTGTTTTTGTTACAACTTTGCTCAGTGTCATCCATATTTTACATTGTTGTAGGTTAAATTAGCAATATTAGCTTGTTTTAATATCCTAATTCTCAATCTTTTGTTTGTTGATGACAACAGTCAGTGGACAGTTTCTGCTACACCATTAGATTTGAATGGTGACAGCTGAAGGACAGTTTATTGGAAGCTGAATATAATGAGCAAGCCAAATGCCAACGGAGCAGCATTTGGTCGTTATGCTTCCCTTAAGGTAAGTTAGCTTTGTCGTGTACTCTTAGTTTGATTCCTGCCGCTGTTCGTTCTTAAATGTTTGAGGGCTAAAGTGAGGAGGAGATAAAGTGTTTGAGGGCTCAAAAACGTTGAAGAAAAACGTTGAAGAGACAAGGATAAACTGCGAGAGAGAGATGAATTGGGGAAAGATGAGTAGTAAGGGGTAAGGAGAGAAGGGCGAGTAGTATGAGGAGAAATAGGAGGACTAGGAGTAGTAATAGGAAGAGAACTGATTAAAATGAAGAATTAAAATAAATAGAAAAATGTATTAAACCTATAAGTTTCCTTCTCACTAATGTATCAGTTAGTCGAGACAATCTTAATCAAAATGTCATTTTCTTGGAAGAAGCATAGGAAAAATGATGGAGGAGACAGAAGAGAAGGCAGGGAGCCACAGTAATAAAAGGGGGAGGACGAATAGGAAAGGGGATAAGGAGGCTGATAAAAAGGCGAAGGAGGATGACTGGATGAGGCTTAAAGAGAAAGGAGAGAGGGTAAGAGGCGGACGAGGAGAAGAGGGAGAGGAGGAGATGTGATGTTTACGTTACTTCGCAAAGTACAATATAATAATAATGTCTTATGTATTTTATGTAATTTTATACTTTAACAATTAACCATCTAAGCAAAAATGTAGTTATATCAAATATTCATGTTCTCAGCAAAGTTAAATACAAATTATTTACGAATAGTTATAATTTTGTTTGCAATTGATTCAACCATCAAAGTAATATAACAACAAGAGTTTCATTGTGATCGACACTCAACGTGTACAGACAACCGAACAAGATCTTATATTCAGGTTCCCAACAAAGTTAGATACGAAATATTTACGAATGTGATCTTGTTTGCAATCGATTCGAACAACCAACAAATTGTAACGACAAGAATTTCATTGTGATCGCCACTTTAAATGTATAGAAAACTAAACCAAATCAAAATTCGCTACTACGCATTTGAAACGTAAACGATTAGAATAACTTGGGGGACGGCGCGCATCGCGCGCCGTGCAACCAACTAGTATGTTAAAAATACACAACAAATTTATGTCACATATGACATATGACATAAGTCAAATTTGACAAAAATAATATGGATCACATATTATGAGTATACCGAAATTAAGAGGGAATTAGGCTAGAAATTGTGTTGTTTAAATAAGTGGAAAACACAATCATTCTTAATAGAGCCTAGCCATGCAACCCTAGTTTGCATTGTGAAGGCAAACAAGAGCATGCATTTGGTCTTTCTCTTCCCCCTTTCTTCCCTCCTACCCGGTTTCACCCTAGAAAAGGCAAAAGGATTTTTGTCTTATTTTTGTATATACACTACATGCATAAGTGTGTATCATTCTAATTTATTCATTCACTCATCAAAAAATAAGTTTTTAGAAAGATAAAAATATTCTTCCTCCTCCTCTCCTCTAACCGGTTTTAGAGAGCCAAAATACCAAATTATTTTGGGTCATTTTTCTACAAAAATTAATATTATCTAGTATCTATAATATTAATTTTAATTAAGAGAAAGCCTTGGGTATAATTCCTTGGGAGAGATCCTACACTTGGATCTTTGTTCATCCAAAAGGAAAGCTCAAGAACAAAAGAAAAGGAGATTTCTTTTGTGCCCATTTGAACCGAAAATACAATGTAAGAACATGATTTCTTCTTTATTTTGCTAATTAGTTTGCATGCATAAGACCTTTATTAATTTTATGACAAATTAATTTAATAACATATATGAATATGTAAGTATATAGATCTACTTTTCCTTCACTATGGTCTCAATTAGTTCTACATGACTAAAGAGGCCAACTGAAGTAATCGAAAGAACATATTCTTAAGATAACTACGTGAGGACACCAAATGGGAGTTTTGGAAGAAGAATGACTAATGTAAAGTCTTAAACAAGAGTTTTGACTAGTTTATGACGAATTTTGACCAATAGTTTCAACATTTATATTTACTTAAGAGCCTAAATGAATCAAAGTTACATCCTAGGAAATAAACGAGATTTATGACTAGAAATTGCAAGGATTGATATACCGATATCCTCCATAGCTAAGTTAAGTTTTAACCACGCAAATGTCATTACTTAACCTCATTATGAAAATGAAATGGTTAAACCTCCTTCCGAAAATGATATTTTGAAGGACGTGTATTAGATATTACTTATATTTAATAAATGACATTGCCACACATCATTATGACATGAATGAGTTAGAGATTGAAATCTCTTTCCATAAGGTTAAGATGAGACCACTTCAAAATAGGTATTTTGAAAGGATATGATGGGAACATATATGGTTTTATCTTAATAACTTGGCAATGGAATTTATATTTCAATTCTTGAAATGTTTTGATTAAGAAGTCAATTTCGAAACATGTGGAATTGAGTGGGAGTTTGGAAATTATCATGTGAAGACATGGAATTTAGTGGGAGCAATCATCTTGTAAAAATTTATAACTCATCACTCATTGAAGAATGACGAGCTAATACCTTCCTTCATAAAGGAAGATTTGAGTTTTCAATTCTGGATGAAAATGGACTATGATGAATCCAATTACATCAAGAGATGTTGGATAAGTATTGAGAGATACACATCGAATCAACGAGAAACATAGGTTATTCATCTAAATGAAATGGAATTGCCATTAGCAGTCATGGTCGTTCCTTGAACCTAAATATAGTTGATGACATGATTAAAAGTTAATAATGTTTCCGCCATTAGAATAATCATGCACATGTCCAATTATGAATCATATGCATAAGAGCATGATGAATCATTGGTAAGCCATAATAGAAACGTCATGAATTCTCGAGAAGAATTCGATGAGCGATTTCGGTGTTTGACAGAATACTCTGTTATGTGTCAAGAGGTTGCACATATTATAGAAAATCCGAACACACGTAAAGATTTATGAAAATCCTAAACTTTTCAAGCCAAAAGGAGAAATAGGAAGTTTGGAAAGATACTTAGTTGAATAAGAAGTTGCTCAAAACTAATCTTTCCTAATATGCTAGGACTTGTGAGAAGTGCTAGGCTAATCATCTTGACAAATTGTTGCAAGACTCTACAAAACATATACCTAGTGCATTGTGTGTGGATGGAGTACTTGATCAGTACAAGTTATATCATTCACCACAAATTCGTTCGTTATGCGATAATCGATAAGGAAGTTCTTTCAAGATAAAGAACCGAAAACAAGGTCGGGAACCTTGATGTGTACTTGGTAAGGTTCATGCTATGAGTAATAACATGAATGTAAAGGATAATACGATTAAAAAGTTTGAACACATGGGCGCGTGACATGTTAAACTTCTATTGCAATCAACAAGTGTTTACACACTTATGATATGCATCACAAGGTTGTAATATTGTATTAACTACCCGAGTGTGATGTCGACATTTGTCGTTTGAGTTATTATTAACTCACCTTATGCTTTGTTACATCCAACGGGTTGTAGAGATAATTGAACCCCGTTTAAGTGAACACGGATTAGCATTGCATTTGCCCATAGTCACTTACATGAGGTGACGTCTCGAAGTGACTAGAGTGTGATGCGATTGATGGCAAGTTCAAGTGCCATAGAGTCATATGAGAATGACTAGTCGATCACATAGGCAGGCTGTTAAGAACATTTTGTCGGGCCTTATGACCGCTTATAGAGTTCTGGAAAATTTATATAGCCTGGTCGTGGCGAGAGCTGCTATAGTATTCTAATGAGTCGATTCTTTTGACTAAAGACTATTCGCCTAAGATGGCACAGTTCAGATTAACTTTGATTTGTGTTACTACGACCTTCGTAAATGGGGTCAAATGGGCATATTTTGGGTTATGATGGCTGTGGCTAGTTGAAGGGAATGAGTGCGATAGGAATTGTCCACCCCTAGTCAGGGTTATAACAATATCTCAGGGCCACTCGAGGAGTAATGAACTGGAAATGCGTGGCCACGCTCGGAATGTATCCATGGTGGATAAATCCGGTCAATCAGTTATTCTCCAGATCGAGGAAACCACTCTCGATATGATCACTTGCAAGTACGACCTGAAAGACACCTTGCATTGAGTGGGAGATAGTAATAGGACAAGAGAATTGGTGACGCACACTTGTCGAGGACAAGTGGGAGATTGTTGGAATATGTGTCCTCTGACAATAATGCGATCACGACTGTTGATCATGATGATCACATGTTTAAGTCTCATTATAAAGGATACAATTGGGAAGTAATATTTTATTGTCAACTGGTCCACACATATCGGTAATGATTGGCTGACTAGAGTTTGACATTACTGTCGTGCGACGGTGGTGATCAGTTGATCCCCTAGGTCATACCTAAAGGGCAACACTCTTAATTGATCATTTAATTGATCGTATGAAGATACAGGTCAATTAAAATATTTAAAATTGACGGACAATTTTGGAAGTAATATTTACGTGTCTCATTGAAATTTGATTAAATGAGATACGGTCTAAGTAATCGAATTGTTTCATTACTCAGATGAAATTATTGTTTAAGGAAACAATTGAAATTGAATGAATTATTATAAATACAAATTATTGTGATTTATAATTGGTAAAATATTTTGGTACAAGTAATTATGAATTACTAAGTCGATTTTGTATATGACGTATTTTTATTAATACGTTGATTTTTAATATGTTAAAAATACATAACAAATTTATGTTAACATATGACATGTGACATAAGACAAATTGACATTTTGACAAAGATAATATGGAGTCCATATTATCTATGTGTGCCCAAATTAAGAGGTGGATTAGGCAAAAATTAAGTTGATTTTGTTAGTGGTAAGCACAATGATTACCTACTAAACTAGCCATGCAAACTAGTTGTCATTGTGAAGACAAACTCAAGCATGCATTGGCTCCCCTCCCTTCCTCTTACCCGGTTTTGGACAAGGGCAAAACCAAGGGTTTTTCCTTATAATTTAAGATATACACATGATAATATCTTAGAAAAAGATTCATTCATCATTCATCATAATATTATTTTTAGAGAGATAAAAATATTTTCTTCTTCCTCCTCTTTCTCCTAACCGGTTTTAGGAGATAAAAACCAAATATTTTTGGGTCAATTTTTCACCAAAATTAATATTGTTCTAGTATACATAATATTAATTTGATTAAGAGTGTGCCTTGGGTATTATACTTTGGGAGGGTCCTACACTTGGATCCTAGTTCTTCCATTGAGGAAAGCATAAGAATAAGAGAGAAGGAGATCTCTCTTGTGCCCAAATATACCAATATTCCAATGTAAGATAAAGATTTCTTCTTTATATTAATTATAGTTTGCATGCATAAGATCACCAATTAATTTATGATTAAATTAACTTAAAACATATATGAATATGTTAAGTATATAGATCTACTTCTCCTTCACTAAATATCACGGTTCTTTCCCATCTTCGGTTAAAATCCCAAATGACGAACATCAAACCCATCCACAAAATTTACCTGAACATTTATCCCAATTCTGCCTTTAATTGTATCGCCACCTAACTCACCTCCAAAATCTCATATCGTGCAAATACTCTTCCAACTTTTACTCCCCTTAATTCCTCGAAGCTCATGGCTAACATGTTGTCCTAAAACTCCTATATAACCACTAAATCACGCCTTCTCATGATACTATCACACATTTCCACGTTTCCTTACCTTCATGTTTCTTAACTCTGGTCGACGTTCTCTCAGCTTACTTCCATCCTTCTTTCCTCTTTTCACTCAATATTAGCAATTAATAATTCAACTCCTTATTCCTTCTACCTAACTCTTTAGTGCTCTGGTTACCATCTCATTGCTCCAAAACTCAAATCCCATTATTTCATATCAGTACCATCTCACTCTTTCTTACCATGGATCTTTTCTTATCATGCTATCACTCACACTTATCACCAATCAATCCACACGGTCAGTCCACACCATCTCAATTTTTTTTTTCAAAACTCATTTCATACCGTTAATTGCCCAACGAAATCACACATTGGTTTCACCTCTTGATAATACAAATTCCCAAACTCGGCCACTACCTACACATCGCGGCATAGCTCGATCTCACTATACACCATTTGTTCCCCTACCTATATAACAACCTCCCATCAATTATAACCGTAACCAACACAATCCTAACCATCTCCCTCCATAAATCCTCACACATCCCAATTTACTACTATTTGCATCCCTCCTTTCAATCTTTTCATTCTCACGTTCCATAAACTTACATCACTCCTTGCTCATATACACTTACCTTTACATTACTTAAATTCGCAATTATATCACTCACCACGTCTCACAAAACTTGCACCATGCCTCAATAAGCCTTACCAATCTCCCTTTTCTTTTTCCACTATCCATCACAACCACATATAACTCAGGTCCTCCCCACCAAACTCATGCCCATCATAAGGTACTTCTCTTACATCATAAGATTGGGTAACTTATGCATCAAGACCAACACATATGTAAAACAAAGCATAAAGAAGCAAAAGAATGTTGGGAAATGTGTCCTCAACAATAGTGCGATCACATGATTTAAATATCATTATTAAATCTCATTTTAAGAATACATGTGGGATGTAATATTTTACAGTCAACTGGTCCACACATAACGGTAATGCTTGGCTGACTAGAGTTTGACATTACTGTCGTGCGACGGTGGTGATCAGTTGATCCCCTTAGGTCATACCTATAGGGAAATACTCTTAATTGATTATTTAATTAATCGTATACCGATACGAGTTAATTAAATTGCTTAAAATTGACGGATAATTTTGTGAGTATAATTTACGTATCTTATTGTAAATATGATTAAATGAGACACGGTCTAAGTAATCGAATTGTTTTATTACTTAGATAAAATTATTGTTTACAGAAACAATTGAAACGGAATGAATAAATTATTATAAATACAGAATGTTGTAGTTCATAATTTGGAAACCATTTTGGTACAAGTAATTACGAATTACTAGTCGATTTTGTATATGACATATTTTATGAGTATGTTGATTTTTAATATGTTAAAAATACATTACAATTTCATATGTCAAGTAACATGTCACATATGTTACAATTGACAAATGACAAAATAAAATGGACCATCCATTTTATTTTGAATGTACCGAAATAATGAAGGAGTTAGTGGAATAAAATTGTGTTAATTGTTTAGTGGTAAACACAATGATAAAAGCTAACAAGTAGGCATGCAAAACCTAAGCTTTTGAGAAGAGCAAAAAAGAAAAGGTATTGGGCATCCTACCCAAGCCAAATTTTCGGCCACTCCAAAAGAAAAGAGAGAAGAGCTTTTCTCTTACATGATTATTCATTCTTCCCATCTAATTTTCTAGTGTAAGAAAATTCATCAAAAACTCTCTACAATTTATGATAATTCTAGAGAAATAAACTCACAAATATTACCACCTCTTGACCGAAATTTTCAAGAGTAAAAATACAATTTGTTTGTATCAATTTTATTGTAAAACCATTATTATTACTAGATCTAAATAGTATTGGTTTATTAAGATGTATTCCTTGGGTATATGCTTTTGGGAGGGATTCTACACTTGAATCCTTGTTCTTCCATTTGGAAAGCTCAAGAACAAGAGAGAAAGGTGATCTCTCTTGTGCCCATTAAATCGAAATCAAATGTAAGAATATGATTTCTCCTCTATTTTATCATTTGTTTGCATGCATAAAATCCATATTTAATTTTATGACAAATTAATTTAACATATATGAGTATGTTAGTTTGTATATAGATCTACATTTCCTTCAATCGGTATCATGAGCCACGGTTTTTGCATGCAAATCGGTTAAAAGTTTTTCCGAGTTATAAAGAATAACATATAAAACTTGTAAAATTTGTGTTATTATGATATATCACGAAATTCATTCATGCATGTTAATATTTCTGGTCCTAAAATGTTTTAGGATATTTTGGTTAATTTTACGGATTTTTATTGTTCATATTATACAATAATGACATTTAAATATGATTTTATAAGTAAAAATGTCATTTTCGGTCTAAAATTTGCTATACTTCGAATTTTCCAGTGCTTTTTGGATATGTTGTCACATATATTATTTTGAGATAACCTGTAAATTTTCATAATTTTTGGACTTGTTATGCTCGAAAAATGGATTTTTCATTATTAAATTCGGATTTAGGTGAATAGGTTAATATGAGTTAAATTTCGAATATGGTCATAGAAATTTAATATGTTGTCACATGCAATTTTACAAGATGTGTGTAAAATAATTGGCTATAAAGAAGTCTTTTTGCATGATTTATGGATTTTTGAAGAAAAATAGCATAAATAGTGACATTATTAGTGAAAAATTAATAAAACATAATCTATGACTTAGGAAAAACGTCTAATGTTGCTTTTTATTATATTTTTCAGATCTAAAATTTAAAATTTAATGAATATAATTTTTCTCATGTTTTATGATTATTTTAGTTAAAATCGATAAACCGCAACATTGTTTTTCCGGAAAATTTCGAAATTTTTAACCTAAGATTTTGAACATTATGAGTGTCATGGTATTTTTCCAGAATGTTCATGAGTTTAAATTTGAAATTTTGAATTTATTTGAAGTTTAATGATTTATTTGAAGTTTAATAGCTTATTTTTTGTAATTTTGGACTATTAATGAACAATTTTAGAATTTTGAGTTAATTATGGTCAATTTATTAGTGAAGACTAAATTTTGAGTCCTAAGTGGTTAGGGTAATTAACTTATGCATAAATATGAGTTTATGTATTTTTGTGATTATAAAAATGTTGAAATCACGCAAATCCGTAAAAACCGAGTAATATACGATATTGGCTAATTAAAGGCGATTTAGCATAAAATGAAGCATGTTCATACATATTATAATGCTGCATTTTTCCTTTATGATTGTCATAATTTTTAATTTATGTAATTTTGAATTATGTAATTTTACTTAGTATGGCCTTAGATTTTAATTGGTATTTCCCGATATGTATGGGAATATCGATTCGGTTGTAACTTTATTGTGATCTCGTATCACCGTTTTGTAATTTAATAGATTTATTTTATTTTAGTTACAAATGTATAATAGGAAATTATGTAATTTATTATGTAATTTTATTCATTCCGGAGTTCCCAAAGATGGATTTCTTCAAGAATGGCGATACATTAAGACGGTGTTACCTCGAGATGCGTGTCACAACCGAAGTTCAAGTGACCAATGGAGTTGGTTTCCGAAATGTAATAGTTAAATAGTTTTTCTATTTTAGGATAGGCCATACTAGGATTTATTTTATGCTTGCATTTTATTTATATGTCACATGCATAGCTAAATCGCCATAACTAAACATGCATTGTCATTTTATCGAGTTTATCGACCGTGTCAATTAGAATTATCGTAGTTCACCGCTTTAGTTCACTTAAAACGTGATAGATAATAAATTGACATGACCTCTCGCTAAAACAAATTAATTGAGACATAGCCTTACCAAATAGTAGAAACCATGAAAACCTATTTCGCGAGGGAGTGCACTCGGCCCTACCGGGGTACAAACCTTGTTACGTAGGGGAAGTGGGTGATAAATGTCAATCCACCGAATTCATGTTGATAAGGGTTTCATCGGCCATACCGTGCCTAAGTTGATGTGGATTTGGATCATGGACACATTTATTCGAAATTTGGATTGAGCTCAACGGAAGTATTCGCGACCGTAGTTGCATGTGTTCCGGGCTATAGATAAATATTAGAGTAATTTTATCGACCAAGAGTTCTAAAAGTAGAATCGATTAAAGCGTTAATCCACCGAGTTATATTGATAAGGGTTTCATCGGCCATACCGTGCCCAAGTTGATATGAATTTGGATCTTGAAATCATTTATCATAGTTGGGTAGAGGTCACTATGTAAATGCTTTACTTGTTATTTACAAGTATTATTATAACTATAAATGTTAAGTTTTCCTCTATTTCGTTGTCATATTGTTCTATTTCTTTACCACACTTCATATACGATATCATTTCGTTTTTTTTTAAAAAATCTCCATTAAAACATCGTAACTAAAGACAAAATATGAATTTACTTCTAAAACCTCAGATGAACCATTGTTAAGGATCTCTTGCCAGGAGTATAGATTAATGTTATTCATTATCAAACAGGTTTTTGATTCTAGACTAACACATCTACTTACAATGGATTGTTTTTCATATACTTAAATGAATTAAGTACCTTGAAGCGATAAATTGTTTTGGTGATTAGACTTTCAGAATTCGTAAATGACCAAAATAACGCAACCACTTCAATG
The DNA here is from genome assembly GCF_048544455.1 of Silene latifolia. Classification (NCBI taxonomy): domain Eukaryota; kingdom Viridiplantae; phylum Streptophyta; class Magnoliopsida; order Caryophyllales; family Caryophyllaceae; genus Silene; species Silene latifolia. The sequence goes on from NC_133533.1 coordinate 38,217,994, forward strand.
AAAGTTTTAAGACTAAAACGAACAAATGAAGAGTAATCTTCATGAATTCAATTTTGCTTCTCAAAGCAAAGACTCATTGAAATAAGTGGGAGAATTCTCTTAAACCGTTAAGATGAGGACGAGGTTCAAGAAGTAAAGATAATAATGGAATTGATACAAGGTAATGTTAAAGGTAAAGTTGTTGAGAATGACGATACTAAACATATCAATCCCGAACGATAAAGTTTCCATTGTCTTAAATGTTGGACACGAGAAAGGAAACTACCCCAAATTATTGAAGAATCAACAAGTTAGTTGTGAGACATCTAATGGGACCTTCTTCTTTAAATGTTTATTTGATTAAACATAAAATTTTGCTAATACTACTTCGTCAATATTAGAAACCAGTGGAGGTTTTCATCATTGTGTTGGATACATAGGATGAATAGAATATGATGACTAGCAACAATAAAGTCGAGAGATAGAGTAATTGTGTACTCAATCTAGTTTTTGGATTTAAAGTGGTACTTAATTGTGACTATTAAGTGCATAAACTCTAAATAAGAATATAAACTTGTTAAGATACAAAAGAGGTTTCACTTTTGTGACCCTATACACCACGATTTGATGTATGGCAAGCCCATTATCAAGGTGATTATATTCTAAACCAAACTAGAATGATATATCATGTAGATGATGTAAGATTCAAATTGGTAACCCAAGATTAAACCTTAAATTTTGGAATGATGAACGCAAAGAGTTATCGAGTACTCTTGAAACCATTAGATTGTTAATGGTATATGCGTATCTTGTATTCAAAGCAAGATGTCTCGTGCCTTTTGTTTGAAAAAGGAGATCGAGATTGTAAATCATTGTTCCAAAATAGGTTGATCATTTTCTTTTACCAACGATTTAAGTTGACACTAGTATGTTCACTTAATAAGGTAAATAGAGAAATCTTTGAAGAAGTTCAAGAGTTCAAGGAATCACGATTTAGTCGTGATGGGATTATCAAAGTGAAAACTTTGATATAAGCCAAAGGAAATGTGATATAGTATCACAAGTTAATCTCTCTTAGCACGCATTATGAAATAATGTGTGAATGGATAAGAAATCAAACGCTATTCGATATGGTTTGGACTTCAATCAAGTTACTTTGAGTTACTTGATTCTTTTGGGGATTTTATCATTTTTGTCTAAATTATTTTTCCACTAAAACGAATCATATGAGATATGAAATGGTAACGGTACCATGTTTGTAAGTTTTCACAAGAAAAAAATGCTCATTTTTCTCTTTTCAATTATCAGGAGTACGACGGATTTGCGGCTCGTGAAGCTGTCTTTCTAAAATACAAGTTTATTTCTAGAAGACAGAGTGGGAGAATTTATTCAAGAGCCACAAAGAATGTTATGTCGCAAGAAACTGGTCTTTCTTGGCTACATGAGACGTTTTCTGTAAGATAAGAGCCACAAAGAATGTTATTGTAGACACCTCGTTTCTGCACCCCTCGCAAACCACCCGGTGATGATTGGGCCGCATGTTTGATTCGCGGAACGATTTGTGACAGTTCGTAAGATTGTCGTCAAGTGATTGCTCAAATAGTAATGTCGACCTCTTAGTTGTCATCTACGTCCTGATACGGTCGTTTTGGCAGTAATTAGAGTACATTCGGAGTCCGGGTCAAAAACCGTCTCCATTTTCTGATAACTGTTAAATCCCGAGTCGGAATGTTCTGGAATGTTCCGGATATTTCTATTCCATATTTCACAAATTTTATCTTTTGGCAAATAATATCCCGCAATATTCATAATTATTTAAGGAAGATCGGATTATTTCCGTCCTACCATAACTCAAACACGGAAATCTTTCTTCAACAGGAGGAAACCTCCTGGGAATAGACGCAGCAGGTGCTGCGCCTCTTCCAAGAGACGCAGTGGCTGTTGCGCCTCTTCCCAGGCCCTTCTCTGCATGATTTACGTATCTTTTTCATATCTTTCCGAGATTCACTTCCAAAGAGTCTCCGAAACCCTAAACCTTCACGTGATTAGTATAAATAGGAGCCTTCGTTCCTCATATTTCTCACGCGAGTGTCCGCCCTTCTCTTCTCCCTTTGCATTCTAGACTTTGTTCTTACTAATTGGCGCCTACGTGCTTGAACATTCGACCACGTAAGCTCGGATCCTTCCGGGTACCAGCCTCTCCGTTGCATGACCGACCAATTTGACCAACTACACTCAATCAATCTAAATTAATCAATCGTTTTCCTCTTACGAGGGCACTCTCTTTGCATTCGCGTCGAGCATCACTAATCGATTTTCTTAGTCCTTCTCGTTTCGTCAACATGTAAGTCTGAGGGTGTAAATCTCTCTTTTATTTATTGTATTTTAATTATTGTATCACAATTGTAAGATCTACGTCGAAAATACCTCATTAAAACCGATTTCTAAAACCCTTTATTAAAACCTGTTTTTGCGGATTTTCAGTAGACAGACAGTCGAGAAAAGACGCAGCAACTGCTGCGCCTCTTCGAAGGAGCGCAGTTCCTGCTGCGCCTCTTCGTGAGGCTGCCGCAGTTCCTGCTTCCTTTCTTCTTCCTCGTCCTCTGTAATTCGTCTTGTTATATTTGTTCTTATTCGTTTTCTTTAATTCATTCATCATGATAGCTTATAATTCACATGTATATTATTCATCATCATTAATACGTTTTAATTCATTAATAATCCGACTTAAATCCCAAGTAATTCATATTTGCGGGTTTCCGTCATTTAATTCAATTCCGGGTTGTAGAGATTCAATTTGTTCATATTGAGTTTCTGGAATTCGTCTTTGATATAGTTTTCATCTGTTTATTCACATGTTCATCGCACATTCGTCATTAATCCATCGTATCTAACCTAATCAATTGATTTCAATAGAGGACTCATTAATATCTTTCACTAATTAATCATTCATTCATGTAATTAATTCGTTTGCATCCGTCTCATTCATGTTTTACTGTTTTTATGACCCCTTCACATGTTAAATAACCTATTAATCACTTTCATCCGAGTCAAATAATTTAAATCAATCATTAAATTCATCAATTAACATTAACGGCTTGCAATTATGGCTTCACATCGGGCCGAGCCAAGGAATGCACGCAGCGTCTGCTGCGCTATTCAAAGGGCGCAGCTCTGCTGCGCTTTGTCTGGCCGAGTTAAATCCCTGAACTCCGTCTTTGCCTTGACGTAGTTTAATTAGCTTACGTAATTAATTAACTATTAATCGTATTATCACCTCCTGGTTTGTTCGTTAATTCATTCTTTTTTCCTTTTTCTCAAATCATCCGTTTTAAAGGTATTTTCGACATAAATCACCTATTCCAATGTAATTATTGTAATTTTCATTATTGTAATTTTCTATCATTATAATCTTTATTGTATTTCTTTTATTGCTTGTATGCTTTCACATGTAAATGAGCATTAAATCCTACTTTGACATAATTGTATGCTTAAACTAACTGTTCACCGACTTAGTCTAATTCTCACATGTTAGGATTAATCAATGGATGTTGCATTGCATGCATATAACCGACGATATATCGAGTACGAATAACTTCCCTAATCATTAGTAGAGGCCGCTATCGAGGCGGGCGGGATTAGGTGTTCGATCAAAAGAGCTTCCTAATACGTACCCTCACCCCTTACTCCAGATCTCCGTGAGCACCCGTGTTCATTGGCATCCACGAGAGTCATTCTAGACATAGAATGCTAAGGGTAACGATTGCTTAGTGTTCATGTCACTACTTTATGTCTTGACATGACATGAGGTATTCGAACGGTTCCAATTTCCCATAAAAATTGGTGGCGACTCCATACAAAATGCAAACGCTTGTTTTCGACCTTCTCACCAAGCGCCCCCGTGGGCGGCCCGCTGTCCACAGTTTGGCAACTCCGCTGGGGATAATACACTTACGTGTAGCTAGGGTGAAACTTGAACAAGGTTAGGGAATAAATTTGTACAAGACAATTGTCGGTTTTCATAACTCGGTCTTCCTAGACCGTTTAATTCGGCCTTCCTAGGCCCAACCCAACCCATTCGACCAATCGTCCCGTCTAAACGGTCCTAATTCTTATTTGGGCCTAAGGATGAATAGCGATTGACGTCATCCATACCATGATGCTTACTCTTGTTTGTATCAAGAGCCTTCACTACTTGAGGAAATGGACTAAGAATCGGCCTTACTCTTGTTTGGCACGAGCCTCTCCACAGACTTCGGGTTTGATGGTTCGGTATGGCAACCCACCCTTTAAACCAAAACCCTTCTAAATGCACTCAGCATCCCGTTATAATGCTTGTATAAAAGTGTAAACCCTACGTGATCACCATTTCTAAACAAAACCATGACGAATTTTCAAAAAATCAAAATCCCTTTTCATAACAAGAATTTCGAAATAGGGCCTTCAATTAGCGCAAAAATCCGGTCAAAACTCCGTCCGTTTGTCGCGTCAAAATTCGGGCCGCAAGCCCATTTCAAAACCTCACTTCGAGTCCACTCCTACAACTACACTACAGTTGATTAGGACACATATTTTCAAAGACCTTGTCTTTCTTCAAAACTCACTCAACACAAGTGGCACACACCCACTTCACGAGTCAAAACTTTTCCTCTTTTAGCAAGTGTGATAGAATGGTCGATCGTGTTTTGATTCGTCGCCGATCTCTTATCCAGTTTCCAAGATGCCCGGATCAAGTGATGAAACAAATCTCCAGCAACTTCAAGAGAATAGTGATCGAATCCTAGCCGCGCTAGCCCAAATGCAAATCACTCAAGAACAAACCTATGACCGCCTTGAACTTATCGAAGGCCGTATCTTTGAGGTAGAGGGAAGGTTGCCTTCCCCTAAAAGTGAAGTGCGTTTTTCTGATGACGAGTCTAAAGATGAAAATCCTCTCGTGGGGATGACTATAGCTGAGAAAAGACTCCAACATCTGGAGGAACAATTGATGTACCTTAAGGGGAATGACATTTACATGGAGAACAATCGCAAGTATGAAGCCGTCAATTCCAAATTACCAACTAACTTTAGCATGACGGATATCCCTAAATTCAAGGGGCACGAGAACCCTTTGAACCACATCCGTGCCTTCAAGGATTACATGTCTATCAAAGGCATCAAACCCGAGATGTTCTTAAGGATCTTTCCTTCATCTCTTGACACCATCCCGAAGCAATGGTTCTACACTTTAGATCATAAGAAGGTCGCTACTTGGGAGGACGCCGCAATCGAGTTCTCTAAACAATATGCGGATAATGCCGAGATCCAAATCAACATGCGTACTCTAGAGGTTCTTACCCAAAATGACAAAGAAGGATTCGCCGACTTCCTAAGTAGGTGGAGGAAGACTAGTACTCAACTAGTCGAACGCCCGGATGAGGCTACTCTTGTGGAAAAGTTTGTGGATAATCTCAAGCCCATATATGCCAATCATTTGAGATATCAAAACATCAAAAGCTTCAAGGACTTAACTGTACTAGGGACACGAATCGAAGATGACATCCGTAAAGGACTCTTGTCCAAAACGGTAGGTAGAGGATATCAAGGGTCCACAAGTCGTTCATACGGCTCTACTAGCAAGACCGATGAGGTTAACCTTCTCGAGCCATCCAAGAAAACTAGCCCACCAAGGAAGTTCACAAACCTTGGGGATACTTACTCCAACGCTCTAAAAAGGCTAATGAAACAAGGTAAACTCCAACCCATTGGACCTACTCCCGAACCCGAAAAGAAATCCAAGTTCTGGGATGAAAATTCCTACTGTGAGTACCATAGGGGCAAAGGGCACGACACAGAAAAATGATACACGTGCTTCAGGATATGATTGAAGATGGTCGACTCCCAATACCACCAGGAGGTAAACCCAACAACACTCAGAATCCTCTTGGAGTTCTAGTGATTACAAGTGATGAATCTACCTTAGATTGCTCACACCTCATTTCTCCCATCGAAAATGAAATCCATGGAATCGAGAATGAAGGGAACTATTCCACCATTTCTCCAACTATCACCATGAATCTATTGTTTGGAGAAGACAGATTCATTAGGGCCGCGCAGGATGAGATCATCACTATGATACTCCAGGACGATCGCTTCAACCCTACCGCATTGATCACAGAAACCGACGCAAAGCAGCAGAAAGGATGGAGAAAGTCAATCAAATGGACCAACAACCAAGGAAGGCTCTTCAAGCTCACCACTGGAGAAGGAGAGACGTTCAAAGGAGAACCAGAAGACGATGAGTTCGAGTCGGAGTCGGAGTCAGAGTCGGAGTCTAGAGAAGTCATTAGAGAGTCTACTCCTGTTGTCATCCCCACTCCTTTCGTTTCTCCTAGCTTAGCCTCGAGTAGTCACAGTAGTTCGGGAAATGCCCCAACGACTGTCCCTTTGCCGCCACTGACCATGGATCAGTTGGCTTCTTTCTTTCAAATTTACTCAAATTTTAATATGAATAAATCAGGTTCTGCTTACTCTCTGTGTTCTTTCGAGTGCAATTCTGTTTATGATGATACTGAGGATGACCAAGACCCAGACTTGACCGAAATACCTCCCTACGTAGCCAAAGAAATACTACAGGAAGGGGAAGGGGGACCAGTAATAGAGGACACCGAATCCATCAACGTAGGAACCGAACTAGAACCCCAAGAACTTAGGATAGGGACTACCTTGAGCTCTACCGAAAGGGCCGATTTCATAGACCTCCTAAACGAATTCAAAGACGTTTTCGCTTGGTCCTACAAAGACATGCCAGGGATCGACAGGGATATCGCCGAACATAGGATTCCGATCAAGCCAGGTTTCAAACCTGTGAAACAGAAGCTTCGACGAATGAGGACAGAATGGGCTCTAAAGATTAAGGAAGAAGTTGATAAGCAATTCAAAGCCGGGTTCATCAAAGTTTCCGAGTATTCTGACTGGGTAGCTAACATAGTACTCGTACCCAAAAAGGATGGGAGAATCCGTGTTTGTGTTGACTTTAGGGACTTAAACAAAGCAAGTCCAAAAGATGACTTTCCTCTACCTCACATCGACATATTAGTGGACAATACTGCAGACCACGCATTACTATCCTTCATGGATGGATATGCGGGTTATAACCAAATCAAGATGGCCATGGAAGATATGCATAAGACCGCATTCGTCACCCAATGGGGAACCTCTTGCTATACAATAAATGCCGTTTGGATTAATCAACGCCGGAGCTACATACCAACGCACCGCAACTACGCTCTTACATGACATGATGCACAAAGAAGTTGAGGTATATGTAGATGACATGATCGTCAAATCCAAAGAAAGAGAGGGACATATTGCGAACCTTCGCAAATTCTTCGCAAGGCTACGGAAGTACAACATGAGGCTCAATCCTCAGAAATGCACGTTCGGGGTAACATCTGGCAAACTCCTGGGATACGTGGTTAGTCAAAGAGGAATAGAAATAGATCCTTCTAAAATTAAAGCTCGATCGAAATGCCACAACCCCAGGACAGAAAAAGAAGTCGAGAGGATTCCTGGGAAAAGTACAATACATAAGTCGATTCATATCGAAACTTACGATGATTTGCGAGCCTATCTTCAAGAAACTCAAGAAAACAGCCACACCATGTGGGATGATGATTGCCAAAAAGCGTTTGACCGAATCAAGGAAATATTGGCTAAACCACCAGTGCTCATGCCGCCACAACGAGATCAACCTCTTGGTTTGTATCTCACAAGAATCGAAATCGCCATGGGTGCCATGCTCTCAAATCAGGAAGTGAAGAAAGAGCTATTTACTACCTAAGTAAGAAGTTCTTGGAATACGAGTGCAAATACTCACAACTCGAAAAGACATGCCTCGCTCTTGTGTGGGCAACGAAGAAGCTACGTCATTACATGCTTAGCTATTCCGTCAAAATATACTCCAAAATGGATCCAGTCAAATACCTCTTCGAGAAACCCGTCCTCAACGGACGTCCTGGCAAGGTGGACTCGATGCTCTCGAGAATTCGACCTCAAATATGTGCCACTGAAAGTCATAAAAGGTCGCGCCGTCGCCGAATTCTTCGCAGAAAATCCTATCAACGACGCACAAACCATAGATACTTGGTCATTTCCCGACGAGGATATACTTCAAACAGATGTAGACTCCTGGGATCTATACTTTGATGGAGCATCAAACTTAAGAGGATTCGGAATAGGTGTGTTGCTCATTTCTCCTGAAGGTGAGCATACACCGATTGCTGTCAAACTCGACTTCGAGGTGACAAACAACGCTGCAGAGTATGAAGCCTGTCTCATCGGACTACAGGCGACAGTAAGCTTAGGAATCAAAAACCTCCGAGTACATGGGGATTCATCACTGATCATTAACCAAGTCACAGGATCTTGGAAAATCCGAAGTGAAAGCCTTGCACCTTATCAGGCTAGGATAGACCAAGTGGCTCAATTCTTTGATCACGTAACCTACTTACACCTACCTCGAGAGGAAAATCAATTTGCAGACGCTCTTGCGAAGCTTGCATATTTGATAAATATGCCGGATCACATGATGGACATGCCTTTGTGCATCGAACGACGGTCTTATGTCCACCAAATCACCAATGAAGAGGAAATCGCGCAGGAACCCTGGTTCCAAGCGATCTTAAATTTCAAGCTCAATGGTACCTATCCACCGGATATGGACAAGAGGGGACAACGTGCTATACGCCTATTAGCTTCCCAATACATTCTCATGCAAGGAGAATTATACAAAAGAACACCACTTGGTGTAGTCCTACGTTGCCTTGATCATTCACAGGCACGAAAGGTGATGGAAGAAGTCCATGACGGAGAATGCGGTCCTCACATGAGTGGGCCCATGATGGCAAAGAAAATCACACGTTTGGGATATTATTGGACCACAATGGAATCTGATTGCATCAAATACGTGAGACATTGCCACAATTGTCAAATCTTCGGGAATGTACAACATGTCCCTCCTTCGTTGCTCTATACAATGACATCTCCTTGGCCATTTTTCGCATGGGGAATTGACATAATCGGAAAGATAACCCCAGGAACAGAGGTCACTGTTTCATTCTAGTAGCGATTGACTACTTCACCAAATGGGTAGAAGCGGCTTCCTACACTGGTCTTACGGCTAAGAATGTGGCAAAGTTCATACAAAACAACATCATCTGTCGATATGGTTGCCCACATGAGGTCATTAGTGACAATGGGTCACACTTCCAAGCTGAAACCGAGCAATTGCTAGCCAAATACAAGATTAAGCATCACCACTCTTCGCCTTATAGACCACAGACTAACGGCGCGGTAGAGGCGGCAAACAAAAATGTTGTCACAATTCTCAAGAAAATGACTGACAACTACAGAGATTGGCCAAGCAAGATACCCTTTGCTTTATGGGGGTATCGTACATCGCTTAGGATGCCCACCGGGCTACTCCTTTCTATTTGACCTACGGCATGGAAGCCGTACAACCCGTCGAACTAGAAATACCATCCTTGCGTATTCTACTCGAAAGCCAAATCCACGGCCGATTGGAAGAGGGATAGATATGAAGAACTCATCCTCCTGGATGAACGTCGGCTACGCGCCTTACATAATGTCCAAACATATCAAGCACGTATCAAACGAGCTTTCAACAAAAGGGTCAGGCCAAGAAACATCAAAGAAGGAGACTTAGTACTCAAATCGGTTAGAGCTCTTCTACCTGTCGACCCAAGGGGAAAATTCAAACCTAATTGGGCAGGACCATATCTAGTCAAATCCATACTCCCAGGGGGTGCGGTTAGAATCACAGACCTAGATGGGAACGAATTTTCAAACCCCACAAACCTTGACCAACTGAAATGATACTATGTCTAGAATAGGACCAAACACGCGCCTCGCGTAAACCCATGTGTCGCTCTTGTGGCACTAAATACACGGCCCCTGGCCAAGCTGAAATAAGCTAAGTGTTACTATGCTCTTGCATTTTGACAAACTTGTCGTCCTCATATCATCAAATAAACTAAATTCGCACCTTGAGAACAAGCAAAAGCTCATGCTTATTTTCTATGTTCATTACAAGCTCTTGCTTCGAACAAATATTCTTTTACATTTACTCGAACTACGCGCAAGGGTTTGATTTCGCTTTTTTAAAGTATATACGTAGGCAATCCTTCACAGGATTCAACCCGTTATATCTAAAATGTGAATAGAAGGACATTTGCATTGCATTTGAAATTCGACAAGAATAATAAAAGAAAATCACAACGGTTTCTTAACCATCCAACCTTTTTTATTCCATTCATTTTCTAATAGTAGTAATACGTTACATAATAAAAATAGAATAGGCTAGGATTCTAAAAATCCCTCCTTTTTATTACAACAATAATAATAACAATAAAATAATAAATAAAGGCTAGGGCTATTCATCCATCTTCCCTTTGCCCTTGTCACTCTTCTCATACTTCTTGTCACGACCTCGAGCTGGGCGCTCATGCACCACTTCCGACCTAATCACCAACGGTCTTTCTCGAGGCCTGACTCTTCCATTCTTTCCAACCACCATCTCTGCAACAGGAGTAGTCTTTGATTTCTTTGAAGGACGAATGACCTGAAGCCCGGATTCTTCTTCTCCCTCAGTCAGATGCTTCTCCTTCTCTTTCTCTCCCTCGCGCACCTTGTAGTCTACAGGTTCGCGTTTCCTCAGTTTCTCGCGCTCTTCTGAAGTCGCAGCCTTCCTCCACCTCAGATAGGAATCTGACACCCATAAGGCATTGGCAGAGAAGTTCAAGAACCACATGTTTCTTTAGGCCCATTTGATAGCCCACTCTCTTCGGCTCTCGGTAGTAAGCGCCACAGCAGTCTGCGGGACGGTGTCTAGCCTCGGGATCGTCTGCTTCAGCCCAACTTGCCTCATCAATCTCTCCGGAAAGATGCATACCATGAACTCCAATCCAGGAAGGCGCACAGACCTAGTGGGATCCAAAGAAGACAATCCAGTGACAGACTTGAAGTGCCACCACGGTACGACCCACCTAATCAACGGGCCATCATCACTCTTTAGCTTGTTCTTCCAATAATCGCAGACCCGAGTGAAATCCACCATATACAACCGCGTCCTCATTGCAATCATGCGGGAATGATAGGAAAGTGCATGAACTGGGGGCTCGGTCAATCGAAGCCGTTCCATGAGCCAAACCTACCAAAAGCAGGTATTAGACACCAAACGAAAAAAAAAAAAAAAAAAAAAAAAAAAAAAAAAAAAAAAAAAAAAAAAAAAAGAAAAAAAAAAGAAAAGAAAAGGTGTCTTTTACCTGCAAGATGACGGGACTCCCCAAAAATGGCAGCTCGCGGTTGGATTTCCTATTATCCAAACCCAAGATAATCTCCCCTAAACATAAGCAAGCTGGGCTCCTGCGCAGCTCCATTTGCTCGATAAGGCACAAAAGACGAGGGTCACCTCTCAAGTCTTCATCAACATGCCCTTGGAAGACATGTACATGCAACAAACAAAAGCCAAATGCTCTCCTTCTAGCAACATGAGAGACAGTAGGGTCGGCCCTGTTGATGAATCGATCAATAAAGTCCAACATTTTCACGCCTTTCGGGGTAACTAGGCGATCCACCTCAAGTCTGGTCAGTCCAAGCAAGTTCCTGAATTTGCTCTTATATCCTTGTGAAGTGGAAGGTATGGCAGGAAGATGTTCGGGATCCCATCCACCAATAGCAGCTATTTCTTCAGGAAATGGGCAAATATCACCTCCCGGGAACGCGAAAACATGATAATTCGGGTCCCAATAGTCAAGGCAAGCATCCAAGAATGGTTTTACAATTTTGATGAGTTTCAAACTCAACAAAGACCCAAAGTTATAAGCACCCATGTCGTGCTTTTCCATATTCGAGAATTCGTTGGTCCATTCCTTCAAGCGGATCTCCAAAGTATTCATAGTGATAATTTTCTCTTGAAAATTTATTTTGGGAATTTTATGGGAATAGACGAAGAAGGGACGGAAGATGTATGTGAATTAAAACTCCATCGACGCTTCTATTTATACTAATTGCTGTTTCCAAAAATCCGTCAGAACGGACAAGCCTGGGAACAGGCGCAGCACCTGCTGCGCCTCTTCAAAGGGACGCAGCTCATGCTGCGCCTCTTCCCCAGTCTCACTTCTGTGATTTCCGCGTTGGATCTTTCCTAATTCTATAACCGCATGATTTCCTATTCCTGCGAGGTTGTATTTTGGTAAATACGGGAAGATTACCATATTTCAGGTTTCCTAAATTCGCGGGCGCGCATTTCGAGACAACATCGACACCTTCGCCATTTCATCACGCTTAATTCCTTTTTATTATTTTTAGTAAATTCAATTTTATTTTTAGGAAATAAATTTCATTTTAGGAAATAATTTTCTTTTGTTTTCATTTATAATGACTTTCAACATTTCATTTCTGCATTTCTACACTTATAGATTTCTTTTTTTCTTTTGTTTTTAGGGGGTAACCCTCCCTACCGTCCGGTCATTTCCGGCAAAATTTTTGCATGTTACGTTCTTTTGAGTCCTTTTGCGCTAATTAAGGCCATGTACATAAAATGTATGTTTTGCGTAATTTCCATGTAAATTTCGGCAGCATGACGGCGTAAACCGTTGTCTACCAAACCTGTTCAAAACTAACCTGCAGATACAAGCAACACAACCCAGCAGCAAAGGCACTCAGGCCACCATATATACACCAAATGAAGCAAATGTACAAGCAAACTGGGGGCTAGCGCCCCGAGCAAAGTCCAAAAGTCCAAGTAAACTGGGGGCTTGCGCCCCAAATGAAGTCCAAAATGATCAAAACAGAAGTCAGAATGTACAAGTCTACGAAGCTACACAAAACTACTGCTGGGCACCCTCCAACTCAGCCACCCTCGCCGCAAGGACGGCATTCTCGGCATCCCGAAACTCGAGCTCCCTCAACAAGCGAGCCGTCTCCTCCCGAGCCTGGGCCAACTCTCGCTCCAACTCGCGGCCAGCCTGTAAACAGCAACAAATTGGCTCATGTCAATCAATTCAAACAAAACCAAAATCAAAAATCAAAAGAAATCAAATGAGGTTCATACCTGACGACCGCGACCACCGGCGAGTGCCTCGATGGCAGTAGCTCGCAGCCGGTTGGCCACCCTCCATAGTGCCACGAACCGGGACGGCGCGACCTGCATTCCAAAGAAATTCTCAGCAAATTGAACAAATTTAATCAAATGTGTTCTTACACGAAAGGTAAATAAGCTGGAGGCTCACCCTCCGAATCGAGATCTTTGCCCGATCGTCTAGGCCAGCATCCGTCACCGCTACGTCAAAGTCACGCAGCTCGGAGATCGTCGTCCTCCCGGTCGCGTCGGTGTACTCAAGAGTCTCGGGGTACACTGGGGGCTCGATGCCCGCCGCCTCGACCTCCTGCAAGAACAAATAGCCCCCATTAATTGATGATCTTCCGTCACAACTCTCAAATCAAGGAAAAGTAAAAAGGTACTCACCACTACTGGCCAGTATGCCAACCTCCCGTAAAGGAACGCCGAGTAGTCCTCGCCAACGAGAAGAAGGTCGTCGCCATCGGCACCGGCCAGTCCGCCTCCTCTCGGCCTCGTGGCTCTCCCGAACATCGTCCTAGGAGGATCCACGGGAACCGTCAACGCGTCCCGAGAGCACTGACGAGCCAAACGCTCGCCTAGATACCACACAGGACCCATCGACGTCCACAAAAGCAGCCGACTCGGGCTCCTAGGTCGAAGGACCTCAGCGACAAAAGGAGGCGCTCCAGCGTACTCGCCCAGTCCGGCACCCATGCGACAAGATAAAGCAAAGATCATTCCTATGATCAAGCAAAGACAAAAGAAAAGGAATATAAATGAATAATACGAATGGGATACTCACGCTGCTCAGCTGAAGGGCGTTCACGTCCCGCCGGTAGACATTGTGCGAAGAACGCTTGCTCTTCGTCCGGCACATCACCCAATCCCTCACCACGGGATAGGCCTTCTCCAGTGGCTCCGTCCTCTTCGGCGCAAGACTCGGGAAGTAGGAGTACACCCATGCCTGTAAAACAGAATAATCAATGACGATCCTCCGTAATTCGATTAAGAAGGAATTTGCTATTAAAAGGAAGGTTCATACCTCCAACAGCAGTCCAGGTCCGACAGCACCTGGAGAAGTCCCCTTCTCCATCAGCTCTGGACGAACCATGGCCCTCATAAAGCGGATGAGGACCGCAAAACCAAGAATGACCCGGTCCCGGCGTCCTAGGGAACTCGGTCGAAAGAAAGGGAAGAAGCTTCGTCGACGACCTCTCGCCCTTGTCTCCGAGGTAAATCGAAGACGAAAACCACCACGACCACAAAGGGCGAGCCCTCTGCACCAGTTGTACAGGGAGGAGGAGCCGTCTCCCTCCCATCGATCGTCACCGGCCGCCGGGTCTTCCCGAAAAGTAGTCTCGAACGTAGGTCTTGGGTACCAAACCCGCAGATCGCAACAGCCTTCGGCGACAAGTTCCAGCCGATCAACCTCCTCGCCTCAGCCGAATCCGCCCTCATGGCAGTCTCCGGCCATACCATCTCCTCGGTCCCACACGGCAGACCAGAAATCATGTCGTAGTCCTCCAAAGTGACTCCCACCTCACCGAAAGGCAGGTGAAACGTGGAAGTCGTATCCCAGAATCGGTCCAAGAAGGCGCGGACCAGGCTAAGGTTAGCCCGCAACTTCCTCTTCACGATATCCCTTCAGACCTGAACCAGAGGACCGAACGCTCCACGCTCGATCATGGCCCTCTCCTCCGCCGACAGCCGCTAGTAGTGCTCCATCGCTGTCGTGTAACCCGAGAACGACCTGATGTTCCCGGCCTCCTATTATGATTTGAAACAAAGCTATCTTTAGTTTTGAATGAAATATGAAAGAAATTTGGACAAAAAGAATGAAAGAGAATGGATAATGAGTAGTGAATTCCTATTTACCAAACTCTTCACCGTCTTGTAGGACATGTGACCCTCTGCAGCCCACACCAGGTGCCTACTCTCCCAGGTCTCGGCCCACGCAGGAGCTCTCCTCAGCTGATGACCTCCTCGCCCAACGTTGGCTCGTCTTGGAGTCTCCTCCTCCTCAGCAGCCACCATCGCAGCGGTGAAGGCCTGCTCTAAAGCCTCCTCAACAGTAGTGGCGTCTATCTCCATGGGAGTCCTCCCAGAAGTAGAAGCATCATCACCTGCAACATTAAAGTGAATTCAGCCCGCGTCACGTGACGACAAGCCTTTGATTAAGGAGTTTTTGAGCCCTCAAACCCTAAAGAAAAAAAAAACGCCCCTTTCCGGCCATCCTTGGCCATATTCCCGCCAACCCGATCCCTCATGTGATAAATTGGGTCAAGTAAAGTCCAAGTCAAAGCCTAGTTCCGAGTTCAAGTCGAAAATTCGGCAGCATTTCGCTATAACGGCGATTATGCCCTAAAAGGTGTCCTGAAAAAGTTGTTACAAACCAAATTTCCGAGATGGTAGGAAGATTACCCATCACTCAAGGATTCCAAATATCAAATTTCATCGACAATGGCCAATCCTAAGGCTATTTTCGAAGCAATTTGGGATTTAGCTGTGAAACCGTCTCAAATTTCACTCAAGGGCTCAAAACTCGACGAAAATTCAAAGTAAATACATGGTTATGTTCCTAACATTGCCTACTATCCATTTCTAACATCAATTTGGCATGGCAAATCCATTTGGGGGAAAAGCCCCAAATTTTCGATCAAAAGGGTCGAAAACCCTAGAATTTGCGGCTCAAAATTCAACAAATGTAGATGATTAATGCAAGATTAAGACACATACCTCGATTAGTCATATTTAATGCAAGCTTTTGGATCAAACCTCGACGGAAATGGTGAAGATTTGAGAGAGAAATTGCAAATTTTGTGTTTTGAAATAATGAAAACAATCCTTCTGATTTCGCGTTTTTACGCAGAAATAGCCAAATTGGGGAAAAGACGCAGCAGGTGCTGCGCCTGTTCCAAGAGACGCAGCTCTTGCTGCGCCTCTTCCTTATGTTCCCTCCATACGAATTTTCAAAAATTCGTTATGAGTTCGTTATTTGCGGGCCCATCTTTGGTGCGCCTCTTCTTCAGTGCTATTATATTCTTTTGGTCCGTTTCGATGATTTCCTTTCGTTCCGGCCCACGTTTTATCCAGCGCAGCAGTATTTTGCAGTATTGCTCAAATCCTTATATCCAGCGCAGCAGTATTTTGCAGTATTGCTCAATTCCTTATATCCAGCGCAGTAGTATTTTGCAGTATTGCTCACTCAAGATTTTTCCACGACGATCAAGATGTTCCTAGTCAATTTTATCACCCAGTGAGAGTTTTCTTGAGGACAGAGACAGGCAGATTCCCCAAAGTTATCGCTATATCACCCAATGAGAGTTTGCTTGAGGACAGAGACAGGCAGATTCCCCAAAGTTATCGCTTTATTCCCCAGTAAGAGTTCGCTTGAGACCGACGCAAGCAGATTCAACCTCAAATTTCGCCAGAGTTCGTTTGAGACCGACGCAAGCGGATTCCCCAGCAGTTTCTACCGACGTCCTGCTGCCTTTCAACATTTCTTGTTTCCCCGCGAAGTTCGATTTAAGTCTCAGGTATGGTCTCTCCTTATGGCTGGCGAGCTTCCTTACGTAGTCTAATGGACTTTAAACGACCCTCCCCGATAGTCGACAGACTCTAAAATGTTCCCGACGACAGGTCCTTGGCTCAGACCCTTTGAGCCGCCTCGCGTCGCCATAGTCGTCAGGTTGTAATCTTCGATTGACCTGATGGCTATACTTTGACTTTCGCCTTGTCCAAGCCTCAGTCAAAGTGGGGGCTCTGTAGACACCTCGTTTCTGCACCCCTCGCAAACCACACGGTGATGATTGGGCCGCATGTTTGATTCGCGGAACGATTTGTGACAGTTCGTAAGATTGTCGTCAAGTGATTGCTCAAATATTAATGTCGACCTCTTAGTTGTCATCTACGTCCTGATACGGTCGTTTTGGCAGTAATTAGAGTACATTCGGAGTCCGGGGTCAAAAACCGTCTCCATTTTCTGATAACTGTTAAATCCCGAGTCGGAATGTTCTGGAATGTTCCGGATATTTCTATTCCATATTTCACAAATTTTATCTTTTGGCAAATAATATCCCGCAATATTCATAATAAAATTAAGGAAGATCGGATTATTTCCGTCCTACCATAACTCAAACACGGAAATCTTTCTTCAGCAGGATTAAACCTCCTGGGAATAGACGCAGCAGGTGCTGCGCCTCTTCCAAGAGACGCAGTGGCTGCTGCGCCTCTTCCCAGGCCCTTCTCTGCATGATTTACGTATCTTTTTCATATCTTTCCGAGATTCACTTCCAAAGAGTCTCCGAAACCCTAAACCTTCACGTGATTAGTATAAATAGGAGCCTTCGTTCCTCATATTTCTCACGCGAGTGTCCGCCCTTCTCATCTCCCTTTGCATTCTAGACTTTGTTCTTACTAATTGGCGCCTACGTGCTTGAACATTCGACCACGTAAGCTCGGATCCTTCCGGGTACCAGCCTCTCCGTTGCATGACCGACCAATTTGACCAACTACACTCAATCAATCTAAATTAATCAATCGTTTTCCTCTTACGAGGGCACTCTCTTTGCATTCGCGTCAAGCATCACTAATCGATTTTCTTAGTCCTTCTCGTTTCGTCAACATGTAAGTCTGAGGGTGTAAATCTCTCTTTTATTTATTGTATTTTAATTATTGTATCACAATTGTAAGATCTACGTCGAAAATACCTCATTAAAACCGATTTCTAAAACCCTTTATTAAAACCTGTTTTTGCGGATTTTCAGTAGACAGACAGTCGAGAAAAGACGCAGCAACTGCTGCGCCTCTTCGTGAGGCTGCCGCAGTTCCTGCTTCCTTTCTTCTTCCTCGTCCTCTGTAATTCGTCTTGTTATATTTGTTCTTATTCGTTTTCTTTAATTCATTCATCATGATAGCTTATAATTCACATGTATATTATTCATCATCATTAATACGTTTTAATTCATTAATAATCCGACTTAAATCCCAAGTAATTCATATTTGCGGGTTTCCGTCATTTAATTCAATTCCGGGTTGTAGAGATTCAATTTGTTCATATTGAGTTTCTGGAATTCGTCTTTGATATAGTTTTCATCTGTTTATTCACATGTTCATCGCACATTCGTCATTAATCCATCGTATCTAACCTAATCAATTGATTTCAATAGAGGACTCATTAATATCTTTCACTAATTAATCATTCATTCATGTAATTAATTCGTTTGCATCCGTCTCATTCATATTTTACTTTTTTTATGACCCCTTCACATGTTAAATAACCTATTAATCACTTTCATCCGAGTCAAATAATTTAAATCAATCATTAAATTCATCAATTAACATTAACGGCTTGCAATTATGGCTACACAGCCAGAACTGAGCCAAGGAACAGACGCAGCGTCTGCTGCGCCTATTCCAAAGGACGCAGCTCTGCTGCGCCTGTTCCTGGCTGAGTTCTGTCCCCGAACTCCGTCTTTGCCTTGACGTAGTTTAATTAGCTTACGTAATTAATTAACTATTAATCGTATTATCACCTCCTGGTTTGTTCGTTAATTCATTCTTTTTTCCTTTTTCTCAAATCATCCGTTTTAAAGGTATTTTCGACATAAATCACCTATTCCAATGTAATTATTGTAATTTTTATTATTGTAATTTTCTATCATTGTAATCTTTATTGTATTTCTTTTATTGCTTGTATGCTTTCACATGTAAATGAGCATTAAATCCTACTTTGACATAATTGTATGCTTAAACTAACTGTTCACCGACTTAGTCTAATTCTCACATGTTAGGATTAATCAATGGATGTTGCATTGCATGCATATAACCGACGATATATCGAGTACGAATAACTTCCCTAATCATTAGTAGAGGCCGCTATCGAGGCGGGCGGGATTAGGTGTTCGATCAAAAGAGCTTCCTAATACGTACCCTCACCCCTTACTCCAGATCTCCGTGAGCACCCGTGTTCATTGGCATCCACGAGAGTCATTCTAGACATAGAATGCTAAGGGTAACGATTGCTTAGTGTTCATGTCACTACTTTATGTCTTGACATGACATGAGGTATTCGAACGGTTCCAATTTCCCATAAAAATTGGTGGCGACTCCATACAAAATGCAAACGCTTGTTTTCGACCTTCTCACCAAGCGCCCCCGTGGGCGGCCCGCTGTCCACAGTTATGTCGCAAGAAACTGGTCTTTCTTGGCTACATGAGACATTTTGTGTAAGGTGAAAGCCACAAAGAATGTTATGTCGCAAGAAACTGGTCTTTCTTGGATACATGAGACATTTTGTGTAAGGTGTTGTTTCTTTAAAACCTAGGAGGTTAAATTCGTCAAATTGTTGAAAATGATGGATTCATGCTACTTTTAAGAAAGTAAAAAGCTTATAACTTACAAAGAAATCGTTTGATTCAAATTGATTAATTCTAGAAAGTAATGAACATATGACTTACATAAGAGTGTTTAAGTCACAACTCAATATAAGGCTTAGAGCCATGAAAATCCGAAATAAAAAGGCTTGATTAGTTGCAAAGGGTTTTGCACTAATAAAGAGAGATTTCAAGGTTTGATTGGTTGCAAAGGGTTTTTGCACCAATTGAAATGCTTAAGTCTATTTGGATCTTCTTAGGGATTGTATTTCATTATTATGAAATACATAGCGAGTGAATCTAAAACCCACTTCTTCAATTAGAAGGAATGTATTCAATACATGTCTTGAGTTTTGAAGATTCTTGCAATCCTAAGATAATGTGAAACTTAAGAGAGGGTCTTAAGTAGGACATCAATGAGTTGGAATCAACATTTTTGGATCATGTGATAAAACATTTCTCGATAAGTCGAGAAGTTGTGTTTATACATGGAGTTTAGTGGGAGTTACGGAATTTTTAATTAGTTCGATATGTGGATGACATATTGATCATTGAGAAGATTTAAGACTTTTGGAGTATTATAATACATCTTGAATATCCGGATTTATGAAGATAAATCCACATGATATTTGTAATACCCCGTAATTTATAATTAATTATATTAATAATTTATGCATTTTAAATAACTAATTATAATAAATTCATAATTTATAATCGTGAATGAGATGGAATAATATATAATATATATAATATATAATGTAATGGAATAATAAGTGAGTCGGAAAGTAATTACGTAATAATACTAAAATTACTAATTAAACTAATATTACTAATTATATTATTAGTTGTATTTTCTAATAATTAAAGTAACTACGTAGTAAGTTTCCTAATAAGACTACCTCCTACTAGTATAAAAGCAAAGATAGACCTACCATATAGTTTTATTTATATAATTGCACAAGTATCACACATAAAGGGAGGGAGAGAGATCTATAGAAGAAAGAGGAAGAGAATATAGCTTTATTATCGTCTCAAGGTAAGACCGTCACATAATTTAATATTATGTTTTATAATTGTGAAGTCACATGAACTTCACGTAATTGCCATATCATATTAGATCACCGTGTACCACCGTATGGACCGCCCTTGACTCGCGACTTTGACCCTAGGTTAGCACTGGACCACCGTGCCTTCATCGGACTTTGACCTTGACCGTCGTTTGACTGGCAGGGGATGTAATTAGGGGCGTTTGTCGGGGTGGCTGCGACGGGACCGTGTTGTGTAAACACGAGTTTCGAACCCTGGTTTTAGCACGACTAGACCTGGTTTGGGGTAGGATGATGCTTGGTGGTTAGGTCGGCCCTATTAGAGGTGCTAGGGTTGTTAAAGGGGCTGACTTGTGTTGGGTTGGCCGGAGATAAGAGGAAACCGCAATTATTCGCATAACCCGGTCTTATACACGTTACCGTGGGTATTTAGACTCGAACTCGGGTTGGTTGGGACCGTGGAGGATAGAGGAGTTGACTGGTGGTGGTTACGGGGGTCCGGGGTGGGACCATGGTGTCAGGGTGGCCGGAAAAGCGTGAAAACAGGGGAGTACAGGGGAGGGTGTTACGGGTGAGTTGTTGTCGGGTTGGTTGTTGTTAGTGTCGTTGTTGTTGTGGCCGTGGTGCAGCGTCGTTATGGAGCGTGGTGATGTAAGGGTTGTGGGCCTATGCAAGGGCGTGGTGCTGGTGGTGCGTGTGGTGTGGTGTGGTTGTCGTGGTAATGTGAGCAAGCGGTTGTATGACGTGAGACAAAGTGTAGTACATAATTGAGAGAGGGAGTGTAATACGTAATGGTATGGCATCATGATTAAGCACATTATGATGAATGTGTTTGGTGACTTCAGTAGGTGAAGTCCGTTTACTAATTATAATAATAATTTGGTATTTATGTTACTAAGGGGGTGATTAATATATTTAATCAACTAATTATTTATTAAATATTTAATTAAGAGTAAATTGTGTTAACTAGATGATTAGTTAGTTTAGTTATTAATTGGTATATATGTTATAATAATTGTAGGATCCGACTTGGTAGAAGATCGTTACTAATTGGCTTGTGTGTGCGCGGATTTGCTGAAAAGGTAGGATAACTACTCAACTCGTGTTCTTTTGTGGGATTGAATGGATGTATAAAATTATTATTGTCGTATTATTGTGGTTGTTTATTATTGGATTGGATTATTCGTATTGGTATACTATTTTATCGGTTATCCTCAGTCTTGGACTGAGACGGCATTTGTATTTATATTGTGGGACATAAGATTGTTATGAGATTATCCTCAGTCTCGGACTGGGACGACAATGAACTATGAGGTATCCTCAGTCTCGGTGGGACGACAATGAACTATGAGGTATCCTCAGTCTCGGACTGGGACGACATTTGTGCTTATCCCCGGGCCAGGAGTTGGCGGGACGACGGTGTGGTGGAGCCTCGGTCACGGACCGGGACGACTAGTGTGGATATGATGGGAATCGGTGGTGGTATTATTTATTCCACGTGCTTATATCTATTAAGTTTGTATATTTAATGTTGTGTGATTATCCTACTCAACCTCGTGGTTGACCGTGTATTCGTGAACACCTGCGGTGAACCGTTTTATGGGGAGCAGATTTGACAGGTACCAAAGATTAGCTGACTTGGGAGCATTGGGATGAGAGCCAAACTTGGAACCTTAAAAGAAGTCTAGATCACATATATAATTATATCACTTTATTTATTTCCGCTGCGAGTTGTAAATATTTATACTAAGTTTTAGTTGGATAATTTGTAATAAACTGTAATCATTAAAGTTTTAATTTAAAGTACTTTGGTATTGTTGTACTTTGTTACTCACTACCTCGGGAAACCGAGATGGTAACGCTCTCATTTACTTGGGAATGTCTAGCTAAAGGCTCCCGAATAAATGGGGGTGTTACAAAGTGGTATCAGAGAAAAACAATCCTCGGGCCTAACCAATGAATTTAATAATGAATGTAGGATGTGTCTAATAAAATGAACCCGGGTAGAAACTGTTAGGAGCCCATTTTGGCTTAGGATGAGAAGGTACCCTCACTCCGAACCCAGGCCCTTCCAGTTTTGAACCGGTTACCTTGAGAGATATTGAAGAGTGGGATAAATTTAAAATGAATGTTATTTATTGTATTAGGAGTTATTGTTGCCTTGGATGTGTATTGTTTTCGTTGATGACCGAGGTTACGGGACGTAACCTTAATTTAAAAAGAGAGTGGGATGGATGAAATAAGGATTTGATATTGAATTGTTTTGATCATGAGCATGAAAGTAATTGTTGAATTGGTATTGATTATTTGATTGGATGATTATAGTAGTATCACGTCTAGCGATATGCGGCTATGTGAATCCCGAAACCATGTTATTTGACAATATTATTAAATGATTGAATTTGTGATAGAGATACTTTAGAATAGATGCTTAGTCATGTATGAAAGTTTAGTGACCAAGTTGTGTTACTACAAGTATAGGAGGGTGTTAATAAGGATTTATGATTTAGTAAAAAGTAATGTAGAAGCTTGACCTTATTTGTCAGATTCTACCCCTCTTTGATTTAGTTGCCATTTGATCTCTGTTTATCGTCTAAGGTTGAAATTTTTATGATTGATAACTCAGTGAGTTAGCTTTCTATTGACATTGGTCTCGTATTAAAAAGTTTTACGGTTTGGGAGAAATAAATAATTTAGTGGACAGTGGTCGGAATATTCCTGTGCAGTTAAGTTTTCGACAAACGATTTTGTAAAATTTATCATTTACTTTGTACTTAATATTTTTGCCTAATTCCAACTCCACTGTTTAAATGATTCAAATATGTTTTCAAATTGATAAGCCACGTTGCAAGGTAAAATTTTGACAATTAATAGTGATTTTTACAAGTCGACTCTAGTTTTTGACAAATTACTGATCAGTTTCTGTTTCGACCCACTGAATTATAAAAATCTTTATAAAATGATTATTCGAGATTTGGGCTTGATTCTTTTTCTCATATTTTGAAAACTCTTTATATTTTCTGGAAAGTATAAAAACTCAATGTAAAATGTAACGGTTGTTTAATGGTGATTTTTGAAAGTTACAGCTTGACTTTGATTTCTGGAAACGCGGGTTTCACCAAAAGTTTAATATAAATGTTTTATTAGTTCTTAACCTATGATAGTTGGGAGGTGGGAGTGATGATAGGAGGACCTATGGAGGGGGTAAGAAAGGATATAATTTATCACACCTTATCATTGTAAGTATAGAATATTTAAAATGTTAAGCCATCTTTACTCGGGTAGAAACTTATGTTGTCTTGTTTTTACTTTTATAGAACCATGCCTCCAAAGAGATCTACACCTACACCCTCTACCATGTCCCAAGAGGAGATTGACCGTTTGATATCTATGAATGAGGCTTTGACTGCGGCACTGAAGGCTAAGGGGTCAGTTCAGGATCCAGCAAAAATGAGTGCTAATATTGCAAGACATAACCCGACGAAGTATGACGGATTAGGTGAACCATCCTTACTAGGAGATTGGCATAGGGAGTTTGATAACCTTTTTGAGTTGCTAGGATGTCCCGCGGAGTTGCAAGTAGATCAAGCTGCTTACTATTTGAGGGGAAAAGCGGGTTTGTGGTGGAATCGTAGTAAGGAGGTCTTAAGGGAAGCTTGGAGGGAGAGTGGTGAACCTTTTATCACTTGGAAAGGTTTTAAGGAGACTATGAGAGCTGTATTTGTGCCTGAACATATTAGGAGTAAGATGAGAGCTGAATTTGATTCTTTTAGGATGACTGATGAGATGACAGTAGAGACTTACTATAACAGGTTTATGGAATTGTCAGAATATGTAGCTGATTTGAATTTTAGTGATGAAATGTTGGCACTTAGATTTGAAAAGGGATTAACAACCACTATTAAGAAGAGGCTTGCAGCTGGTCAGCCAAGTACCATGGATGATGTTTACCAAAGAGCTGGGCATGCGGAGAGGATTGCAGATATGTTAAAGGAAGAGAAGAAGGAGAAGGAAGGGAAGAAGGAAAAGGGGGAGAAAAGGAAGACTGAAGCTATGGGTGATGAGGGAAGTAAAAGGACATATAGTGGATTTGGGTATGGTGGGAGCGTGGGAGCTGTTCGTGGAGGTGGTAACTCGATGTTTCAGGCATGCTACTCTTGTGGCAAATACGGACACAAGGAAAGGGAATGCAGATCGAAGGCAAAGTCTAGTAATGGAAGGGGAACCTATGGCAATGGGAATCGTGATGGAGGTTACTATACTCCTATGTCAGGTTATGGGAGCAATCAAAAGTCAGGAGGTTGGAGTAACCAGAGAAGTTATGACAATAGACAAGGCAATAGAGGTGACCAGAGTAGTGGTGAAAAAGGCATTTGAAACAGCTAGTACGGTACAAGGGAATGGGGAGAAGGGTAATTAGTATTTGTTGAGAGGCTTAGAGTTTTATCATTTAAAAAGTATTTTAAGTGTTCCTAGATTTAATAAAGTAGTGGTAGTCTAAAACTTCGGGACGAAGTTTATTTTAGGGGGGGAGGATGTGACACCTCGTGTTTTGAGTTAATTTTGTGATACATTTTCGTGTTTTAAGTTTATTTGCGATACATTTTGATAAGTGTGATATAGCTTGATAATGATTAAGTGATTTATTTTTTATGCAACGATAGTGAGTTGAAATTCGTATTCAATGGTGTTGATGGTTACTTGAGACTTGTGTAACATTTTGGGTGAACTTCGGGACGAAGTTCATTTTAAGGGGGAAAGACCGTAATACCCGTAATTTATAATTAATTATATTAATAATTTATGCATTTTAAATAACTAATTATAATAAATTCATAATTTATAATCGTGAATGAGATGGAATAATATATAATATATATAATATATAATGTAATGGAATAATAAGTGAGTCAGAAAGTAATTACGTAATAATACTAAAATTACTAATTAAACTAATATTACTAATTATATTATTAGTTGTATTTTCTAATAATTAAAGTAACTACGTAGTAAGTTTCCTAATAAGACTACCTCCTACTAGTATAAAAGCAAAGATAGACCTACCATATAGTTTTATTTATATAATTGCACAAGTATCACACATAAAGGGAGGGAGAGAGATCTATAGAAGAAAGAGGAAGAGAATATAGCTTTATTATCGTCTCAAGGTAAGACCGTCACATAATTTAATATTATGTTTTATAATTGTGAAGTCACATGAACTTCACGTAATTGCCATATCATATTAGATCACCGTGTACCACCGTATGGACCGCCCTTGACTCGCGACTTTGACCCTAGGTTAGCACTGGACCACCGTGCCTTCATCGGACTTTGACCTTGACCGTCGTTTGGTGCGGGGATGTAATTAGGGGCGTTTGTCGGGGTGGCTGCGACGGGACCGTGTTGTGTAAACACGAGTTTCGAACCCTGGTTTTAGCACGACTAGACCTGGTTTGGGGTAGGATGATGCTTGGTGGTTAGGTCGGCCCTATTAGAGGTGCTAGGGTTGTTAAAGGGGCTGACTTGTGTTGGGTTGGCCGGAGATAAGAGGAAACCGCAATTATTCGCATAACCCGGTCTTATACACGTTACCGTGGGTATTTAGACTCGAACTCGGGTTGGTTGGGACCGTGGAGGATAGAGGAGTTGACTGGTGGTGGTTACAGGGTCCGGGGTGGGACCATGGTGTCAGGGTGGCCGGAAAAGCGTGAAAACAGGGGAGTACAGGGGAGGGTGTTACGGGTGAGTTGTTGTCGGGTTGGTTGTTGTTAGTGTCGTTGTTGTTGTGGCCGTGGTGCAGCGTCGTTATGGAGCGTGGTGATGTAAGGGTTGTGGGCCTATGCAAGGGCGTGGTGCTGGTGGTGCGTGTGGTGTGGTGTGGTTGTCGTGGTAATGTGAGCAAGCGGTTGTATGACGTGAGACAAAGTGTAGTACATAATTGAGAGAGGGAGTGTAATACGTAATGGTATGGCATCATGATTAAGCACATTATGATGAATGTGTTTGGTGACTTCAGTAGGTGAAGTCCGTTTACTAATTATAATAATAATTTGGTATTTATGTTACTAAGGGGGTGATTAATATATTTAATCAACTAATTATTTATTAAGTATTTAATTAAGAGTAAATTGTGTTAACTAGATGATTAGTTAGTTTAGTTATTAATTGGTATATATGTTATAATAATTGTAGGATCCGACTTGGTAGAAGATCGTTACTAATTGGCTTGTGTGTGCGCGGATTTGCTGAAAAGGTAGGATAACTACTCAACTCGTGTTCTTTTGTGGGATTGAATGGATGTATAAAATTATTATTGTCGTATTATTGTGGTTGTTTATTATTGGATTGGATTATTCGTATTGGTATACTATTTTATCGGTTATCCTCAGTCTTGGACTGAGACGGCATTTGTATTTATATTGTGGGACATAAGATTGTTATGAGATTATCCTCAGTCTCGGACTGGGACGACAATGAACTATGAGGTATCCTCAGTCTCGGTGGGACGACAATGAACTATGAGGTATCCTCAGTCTCGGACTGGGACGACATTTGTGCTTATCCCCGGGCCAGGAGTTGGCGGGACGACGGTGTGGTGGAGCCTCGGTCACGGACCGGGACGACTAGTGTGGATATGATGGGAATCGGTGGTGGTATTATTTATTCCACGTGCTTATATCTATTAAGTTTGTATATTTAATGTTGTGTGATTATCCTACTCAACCTCGTGGTTGACCGTGTATTCGTGAACACCTGCGGTGAACCGTTTTATGGGGAGCAGATTTGACAGGTACCAAAGATTAGCTGACTTGGGAGCATTGGGATGAGAGCCAAACTTGGAACCTTAAAAGAAGTCTAGATCACATATATAATTATATCACTTTATTTATTTCCGCTGCGAGTTGTAAATATTTATACTAAGTTTTAGTTGGATAATTTGTAATAAACTGTAATCATTAAAGTTTTAATTTAAAGTACTTTGGTATTGTTGTACTTTGTTACTCACTACCTCGGGAAACCGAGATGGTAACGCTCTCATTTACTTGGGAATGTCTAGCTAAAGGCTCCCGAATAAATGGGGGTGTTACAATATTAGCGTCAGTAAGAAGTCTTATGTTGATAAGATTCATGACTAGTTCAATTAAATTGAACACATTTGATTGATTCCATTTGCTTCCGCTGCCGAATCAATTAAATAGGTAATGATGTATAGCACTTCATATACTTTGAGTATGATGAATTGTTTCAAAATCGAATTTAAGTAATCTTTACCAAGTAAGTCATAAAGATTACCCTTAAGTGCTTGCAGAAGCATTAAGGAAGTAAAGCAAAGTGTTTATGATGCAATTTTTGTGTAAGGGTGTTACACAAATGACAATTGACAATTGAGATTGCGCATGGTTTCCGACAAAACCATAATCAAAACACATTAGGATGGTTAAGATACCATTGTGGCTATGTTAATTAAGAAGTAGATTTTCTAGAATCGTTCTAGGCAATAAAGAACAATGAGAGATATTTATAACGGAAATTGAGTACACTTGCAATCATGAGATGTGCAAGAGGATGAGTCCCGCACACTGTGAAAAAAGTGGGAGCTGTTCTTAGGCTAGAGGACCTATGTCTTCATTGGATCTCGACATGTACTCAGAAAGTTTTGTGATGGAAATGTATACATTACAAAGGAAAACGAGTATGTAGTAAAGTTGAGTAAGGTACAAGAAATTGATAAAACCTACTAACCAAAGCCTTCTTATAGGCTAAACATGATGAGTCATGTCATTTCAATTGAATTGAAATGAACAACTACATACAAGATCAAATTAGATTATAGAACATGAAATAGTAATCAAGCATTGACTATTCACATGTGATAATCGCATTTGTCGTTTGAGTTTTACTTTAAAACTCTTTTATTATACCTTGTTACATCCAAACGGGTTGTAGAGACAATTGAACCCCGTTAAAGTGAACACGGATTAGCATGGTATTCGCCCATAGTCACTTGTATGAGGTGACGTCTCGAAGTGACTAGAGTGTGATGCGATTGATGGCAAGTTCAAGTGCCATAGAGTCATGTGAGATGACTAGTCGATCACATAGGCAGACTGTTAGGAACGTTTTGTCGGGCCTAATGACCGCTTATAGAGTTCTGGCAAATTTATATAGCCTGGTCGTGGCGAGAGCTGCTATAGTATTCAAATGAGTCGATTCTTTTGACTAAAGACTACTCACCTAAGATGGCTCAGTTTCAGATTAACTTTGATTTGTGTTACTACGACCTTCGTAAATGGGGTCAAATGGGCATATTTTGGGTTATGATGGATGTGGCTAGTCGAAGGGATTGAGTGCGATTGGAATTGTCCATCCCCTTGTCAGGGTTAAAACAATATCTCAGGGCCACTCGAGGAGTAATGAACTGGAAATGCGTGGCCACGCTCGGAAGGTATCTATGATAGATAAATCCGGTCAATCAGTTATTCTCCAGATCGAGGAAACCACTCTCGATATGATCACTTGCAAGTACGACCCGAAAGACACCTTGCATTGAGTGGGAGATAGTAATAGGACAAGAGAATTGGTGACGCACACTTGTCGAGGACAAGTGGGAGATTGTTGGGAAATGTGTCCTCAACAATAGTGCGATCACATGATTTAAATATCATTATTAAATCTCATTTTAAGAATACATGTGGGATGTAATATTTTACAGTCAACTGGTCCACACATATCGGTAATGCTTGGCTGACTAGAGTTTGACATTATTGTCGTGCGACGGTGGTGATCTATTGATCCCCTTAGGTCATACCTATAGGGAAATACTCTTAATTGATTATTTAATTAATCGTATATCGATACGAGTTAATTAAATTGCTTAAAATTGACGGATAATTTTGTGAGTATAATTTACGTATCTTATTGTAAATATGATTAAATGAGACACGGTCTAAGTAATCGAATTGTTTTATTACTTAGATAAAATTATTGTTTACAGAAACAATTGAAACGGAATGAATAAATTATTATAAATACAGAATGTTGTAGTTCATAATTTGGAAACCATTTTGGTACAAGTAATTACGAATTACTAGTCGATTTTGTATATGACATATTTTATGAGTATGTTGATTTTTAATATGTTAAAAATACATTACAATTTCATATGTCAAGTAACATGTCACATATGTTACAATTGACAAATGACAAAATAAAATGGACCATCCATTTTATTTTGAATGTACTTAAATAATGAAGGAGTTAGTGGAATAAAATTGTGTTAATTGTTTAGTGGTAAACACAATGATAAAAGCTAACAAGTAGGCATGAAAAACCTAAGCTTTTGAGAAGAGCAAAAAAGAAAAGGTATTGGGCATCCTACCCAAGCCAAATTTTCGGCCACTCCAAAAGAAAAGAGAGAAGAGCTTTTCTCTTACATGATTATTCATTCTTCCCATCTAATTTTCTAGTGTAAGAAAATTCATCAAAAACTCTCTACAATTTATGATAATTCTAGAGAAATAAACTCACAAATATTACCACCTCTTGACCGAAATTTTCAAGAGTAAAAATACAATTTGTTTGTATCAATTTTATTGTAAAACCATTATTATTACTAGATCTAAATAGTATTGGTTTATTAAGATGTATTCCTTGGGTATATGCTTTTGGGAGGGATTCTACACTTGAATCCTTGTTCTTCCATTTGGAAAGCTCAAGAACAAGAGAGAAAGGTGATCTCTCTTGTGCCCATTAAATCGAAATCAAATGTAAGAATATGATTTCTCCTCTATTTTATCATTTGTTTGCATGCATAAAATCCATATTTAATTTTATGACAAATTAATTTAACATATATGAGTATGTTAGTTTGTATATAGATCTACATTTCCTTCAAAGAACACCTTTGAATTAAACATGATATACGACGAGGTAAAAAGATTAGCATATGACCCAAAACTGGGGTCACTAGATCGAGTACAGCCTACTCGATCGAGTAGGTGAAGGTCAGAAGCACGTATAAGAAATTACCAGGGCTACTCGATCGAGTAAGGTTTACTCGATCGAGTAACAAGAGGTATACTCGATCGAGTAAGGGCCACTCGATCGTGTACCCTACGCAGTTCTCAGCACTGTCCAATTTTCGTAAAACGGTCATATCTCACTTGTATCTTGGTCATTTTGGGCGTGTGACCTATCGTTAGAATTGTAAAAGAACACGATATCACCTCCAATTGGAATCACATCAAAATCATACATACATCTCAAGTTATAACAGTTTAAAGACCACTTCGCTGTAATCGGTCAACATAACTATTTGATTTTTACTTCCAAACAACTTAAACAACAACAAAGTAAACAAAAAACAACTCAATACTCATAAAACCAGTATCCCTAACCACATATTACTATCCACAAAAGCCAAGCAACAACATCCATCATGCATTACCCACATGCTTTTATTCTATAACCTTTCGTAAAACCACAATATACTTGTACATTACAATTCCTATTCCCATGTGACTAATACAACAATATTACAAACCACTTCGACACCTAAACATATTCTTAATCACGAAATTCATATTCTCATGCAATTGCCACTCCATCTTTACGCAAACAAAATATACGTATACGACACAACATTCCTATTCACATGTTACTGTTATGCCACATTATAAATCATCCATCCTGCAACTTCATGATTCATCACATATTATCATATATGAACTACTTCCTTTTTCCCACCACATCATTCATCCTTCTCATATACTTTTCCAATAATTCCAAACAACATATCATCCATCATAGACATTAGAACATTAGTAAACACATAACGATCCCATGACACCCCATAGTGACCGGTTTAAAGTTGTAGGGCGGGTTCGCGACTTTAGGACGTCTCCCAAGTCTTTGCATTAGCTCCTAACAACTCCTAACTGGGTTCATTTTACTTTGACTCCCTAAATTCATTAGGTTTATTAGTTACAGGTTCCAAGATCGTCGCTCTGATACCACTTTGTAACACCCCCATATCCCAAGTGCCTTACCAGGACCACTTAAAGCATGGAAGAGCTACCATCTCGGTTACCCGAGGCAATGTATATCAAATAGACAATAAAGAAACATACTTTATTAAATATGTTTAAAGCGATACAAGTCCAAAAACCAAAACTGATAAAGTAAAATACAAATGTTCCTCAAAACTGTCAAACCAACTAAAAACAATGTAAAAGAATGTCTATGACACAACGGAAGACTTCTAAACAGCTCGTGGCGACTCAACCCAGCTATCCCATGCGCATCAACTCATACTTGCTCAATAACTGTTCACCATCCCCGAATGGATCACCACAGTTTTTAAAACATTAAAACGGGGTCAGTACTGATTACACAAACGTTACAACCAAAGCAATACAACAATCTAATCCAACCAAACCAATCTCCATCAAACCCCCACACACCTGACTACACACTAAAGTTTGTAGCCCTGCCAGAATACTCATCGCAACAAGTATTCCACACCGCCAGTGGGGGACCGCAGCCGTTCCCACCTAAGCCCCCCTCATCTCATCCGAGCGATAAACCTAAGTTCCTAAATGTGCACATCCCTTCTGTGGCGGGTTCCACAGAAGGCGAATCAAGGGCGTGAAGCCACTCCCGCAAGTGACTCCACTCAGCCGAGGACGCACCTCGCAAACCACAGACAGATATACAACAACCACATTATACTATCAACAATCACCAACTCCAAATCCAACAACGATATGATATACAACAACAATAATCAATCAATTATAAACAATGCCATGTAAACAATACTGAGTAGGGAAACCCTACCTGGAAAAGCAATCACCAAGATCATCATAATCAGCTAATCATAATCGTTCTTCAACGAAATTACCTCCTATAAACACACAATCATACAATCATAATCTAACATCAACAATACTCCCCAAAACCCCCAAATTACCCAATTAGGGTTTCAACTAAAATCAATGAAACGATATAAAAATCATACTAGAAGCTTACCCACAATGCGACGGTCTCACGCCGTAAAGAACTCAACGATCCGACGACTCTAGCCCTTAGGATTTGATAGCAATGCGAAAGAGGAGAGTAGCGTAACTTGTTTTTATTTCTTATGAAACTTAGAATAGGGTAAAATGACAAGAAACTGACGAAAGATGCTTTTATATCTTTCTCAACGTTACAATCAAAACCCGGCAAAATAACCCGTAAGACTCACTTACTCGATCGAGTAAGTGAGTTACTCGATCGAGTGCCCCTTAATCGATCGGGTGTCACACGTACTCGATCTAGTACCCAACAGGCAGACTACTGTTTTGCGTAAAAACATACTTAATCGACAGAGTAAGCCCCACTCGATAGAGTACCCATAGACATAGAAAACCGTAGTATTACAGCAAAGGTTAGTTTCCATTGGATTGTGGATTTTTCAAAAAGTGGGGGTTTAGTTTTTCACTTGGTTGGATAAATTTGAGAGAAGTTTCTAAGACAAGGATCGATCTTTCAAGGGATGAGGTTGTTTTAGATCATGTGTGTGAATAGGGAAGAAAATAAGGGGTATGCGTGAAAGATTTTGATTCAAATAAAAAGATGGGGGGCTAGACTATTGTTATAGGGGGGTGTCATAAGCAACCCCAAGCATGTAGTATTGCGTTGGAATTTGGTTCACATTCAAAGGTATGTCTATAGTTTTACCGGGAGATATAATATTTAACTACCTATAAATGTTTTTTACGTAACTACCATTTGACCCAACAATGATTAAATTATGGTTGTTATTCTAAAGAAGGAGATTTGTTGCATCATTGAGTTGATTATGCAAAGTAGATATTATTGTTTTCCTTTACCAATTGAAAAACAAACAGGTATTAATGAACAAAATATAAAAACTCTCAGTCCCAAGTATCATATATATAAACTTCATATTGGTTTTATATTCCTAAAAAAACAACATTGTCGAGAGCAAGGGTTAACTTCCATTGGATGGTGGTTTTTTTCTAGAAGTAGGGGTTTAGTTTTTCACTTGGTTGGATAAATTTGAGATAAGTTTCGGAGACAAGGATCGATCTTTCAACGGATGAGATTGTTTTAGATCATGTGTGTGAATAAGGAAGAAAAACAGGGGTCTGCGTGAAAGATTTTGTTTCAAATGAGAAAATAAGGGTCAAGACTATTACTATAGGAGGGGTCATAAGCAGCCCTAACTATGTAGTACTGCGTCGGAATTTGGTTCACATTCAAACGTACTTCTATAGTTTAATTTGACCGGGAGATATAACATTCTAACTACCTCTAAATGTTTTTACACAATTATAATTTGATCCAGCAATGATTAAATTATGGTTGTTATTCGAAAGAAGGAGATTTGTTGCATCATTGAGTTGATTATGCAGAGTAGATATCATTGTTTTCCTTGACCAATTGAAAAACAAACATGTATTAATGAACAAATTCTAAAAACTATAAGTCCAAGTATCATATATATAAACTTCATATTGGTTTTATTTTCCTAAAAAAAAGTATTTTATTAATGAAACACTCTTTTATTCTTATGTCAATATTTTATTAACGGGAATTATTTGTTGGTCATGCGGCATACATAAAATCTTAGACATGAACGATGTACTATATGTCTATATTCTATTTTATTGTGAAATTTATCACACATTATTTTAATATCCGTGCAACGCACGAGCAAGAAAACTAGTAACCCATAACTATAGAAGCTGACAAACTATTTCTCTCTTGTACTTTATATTACTCTACGTTTTTATTAAGGGCGTATTACTCTCTACTTTATTTACTTGCATTATTTTCCCCTACTTGTTTTTAATGATAATGATTGTAATACTAAAGTTTTATGAGTCTCTGGGTACTCTATCGAGTGGGCCTTACTCTGTCGAGTAAGGGTGGTTTGCAATTTAAAATAGTTTCTGACCTGTTGGGTACTCGATCAAGTATCCTTGATACTCGATCGAGTAAGGGGGCACTCGATCGAGTACCTCAGCTACTCGATCGAGTAGCCGGTTTACGGGGTGATGATTTGTCGGGTTTTGTTAATAATGCGATTAAGTATGTAATTACTTCTGCCACTTTTCTTTAAACACTTTTATAACCTAATTGCTTTCAAAAGAGAAAACAAACTACGTTCTTCGCATCAATCGCATTGTTGGCAAATCCCGGAGCTTGGAAGGTCGGATGTTACCTTTCTTAACACCGTTGTGATCCTTGCGTCGAGGGTAAGATCTACGTACCATTTTTATAGTGTTTCGTTAAAGTTGGTTAAACCCTAATATTGGGATTTGGGGGTTTTGTTGTATTTCGTGATTGGTAGTGATTATATGTTTGTATGTTAGGAGGAGGATTCGTAGAAGAAGCCTTTTGATATCAGCTGTGAGACCGTCTGATTGTGTTGCTTTCCAGGTAGGGTTTCCCTACTCAGTATTAGTCCCATGATGCATTGTTGGTGTTTTGTGATTGTTGAATATTATTTTACTCGTATTGTGACGGTCGTTGATTTTGATTGTTGGTTAATGGTTGTGACTGTTTGTCTCTGGTTCTCGAGATGCGTTCTCGGCTGAGTGGAGTCACTTGCGGGAGTGGCTTCACGCCCTAGTTTCGCCCTCCGTGGAACCCGCCACGGAAGGGGATGTGCACATTAATGGGACAGGGTTATCGCTCGGTATGATGAGCGGGGATTTGGTGGGTACGGCTGCGGTCCCCCACTGGCAGGGCTGGTCCAGTGGACAGTCGGTGACGGAGATTGATTGGAGTGGGTGTGATTGTGTGTGTGACCGTTTGAGTTATGTTGTTTGTTGTGTTGTTGGATTATATAATTTGTGTGATTAGTACTGACCCCGTTTAAATGTTTTAAAAACTGTGGTGATCCATTCGGGGGTGGTGAGCAGTTGTTTGACAGGTATATCTTGGATACGCGAGGGATCTAGCTGGGGATGGAGTCATCACATGTCAGAGCCTTTAGTCTTCCGCTGTGTTTGTTAAGACAGTTTTATTTAGGGTTTTTATAGTTTGAGAACAGTTGTAATTTTTCTTTATAGTTGGTTTTGTTATGTAATCACTTAAACTTATTTAATAAAGTACGTTTCGTTATTGTCTTATGATTATCATTGCCTCGGGTAACCGAGATGGTAGCACTTTCATGCCTTAGGTGGTCCTGGTAAGGCACTTGGAGTATGGGGGTGTTACAATGATAATTTTATATGACATGTGTTGGGTTCTCTTAATTGATGATAACATGCCCATTTAACATGTATTTTCTTAATTTCTCATTTCAGGTTTAATCGTTCAATTGCAAGTCTTAATCAAGAATCTTCGAACGCTTTCTACCCAAGATTTAGAGTCATTTGTGTCAACTAATGTAAAGGTGAAAGAGTAAAATACTTTCAATGGTAACAGTCAAGCCTACCGTTACTCTCGCTGGTAACAGTATGATTGACTGTCACTTTTGGTCTGTTACACTTGAAGCAGGTCTTTCAATATCAAGATTTCTTTTATAATCAAAATGGCTTTTCATGCATTAGTTTTAAAAGAAGTTTTAAACTTGAAATATTGAAGGGTGGTCTTTGGAATTTGGGGGTTTGGGGGTTTTGTTGTATTTCGTGATTGGTAGTGATTATATGTTTGTATGTTAGGAGGAGGATTCGTAGAAGAAGCCTTTTGATATCTGCTGTGGGACCGTCTGATTGTGTTGCTTTCCAGGTAGGGTTTCCCTACTCAGTATTAGTCCCATGATGCATTGTTGGTGTTTTGTGATTGTTGAATATTATTGTACTCGTATTGTGACGGTCGTTGATTTTGATTGTTGGTTAATGGTTGTGACTGTTTGTCTCTGGTTCTCGAGATGCGTTCTCGGCTGAGTGGAGTCACTTGCGGGAGTGGCTTCACGCCCTAGTTTCGCCCTCCGTGGAACCCGCCACGGGAGGGGATGTGCACATTAATGGGACAGGGTTATCGCTCGGTATGATGAGCGGGGATTTGGTGGGTACGTTGTGGTCCCCCACTGGCGGTCGGTCCAATGGGGATCGGTGACGGAGATTGATTGGAGTGGGTGTGATTGTGTGTGTGACCGTTTGAGTTATGTTGTTTGTTGTGTTGTTGGATTATATAATTTGTGTGATTAGTACTGACCCCGTTTAAATGTTTTAAAAACTGTGGTGATCCATTCGGGGGTGGTGAGCAGTTGTTTGACAGGTATATCTTGGATACGCGAGGGATCTAGCTGGGGATGGAGTCATCACATGTCAGAGCCTTTAGTCTTCCGCTGTGTTTGTTAAGATAGTTTTATTTAGTTGGTTTATAGTTTGAGAACAGTTGTAATTTTTCTTTATAGTTGGTTTTGTTATGTAATCACTTAAACTTATTTAATAAAGTACGTTTCGTTATTGTCTTATGATTATCATTGCCTCGGGTAACCGAGATGGTAGCACTTTCATGCCTTAGGTGGTCCTGGTAAGGCACTTGGAGTATGGGGGTGTTACAATGATAATTTTATATGACATGTGTTGGGTTCTCTTAATTGATGATAACATGCCCATTTAACATGTATTTTCTTAATTTCTCATTTCAGGTTTAATCGATCAATTGCAAGTCTTAATCAAGAATCTTCGAACGCTTTCTACCCAAGATTTAGAGTCATTTGTGTCAACTAATGTAAAGGTGAAAGAGTAAAATACTTTCAATGGTAACAGTCAAGCCTACCGTTACTCTCGCTGGTAACAGTATGATTGACTGTCACTTTTGGTCTGTTACACTTGAAGCAGGTCTTTCAATTTCAAGATTTCTTTTATAATCAAAATAGCTTTTCATGCATTAGTTTTAAAAGAAGTTTTAAACTTGAAATATTGAAGGGTGGTCTTTGGAAAAGGATATGCTAATTTATACTTCAAAAGTTTTCCTCAAATGTGTTAAAACTTATCTTTGACTTTTATAAAACAAAGTTTGCTTTTATCTCATTTCTTCTCAAGATTTGTTTTGTTGTGAATGTCCTTCCTCTTTGTTTCTGAAAAAGCTAAAGCCTCTTAAGGAAAACTACAAATCCTCTTTTTCTCTTTTCTCTTCTTATAAGGTAGCCCTTTTGGTGCAAACATGGGAAGGTCAAAGTCTTTGTTTCTTATCAAATGCTTTGACTCATAAACCCTAGCTTGCTTCCTCTTATATGCTCCCTCTATAAAAGGAACACTTCCCTTCATTTTGAAAGCAAGACTTTTCCTGAGAAATCAAAGTGTTTTAGCAAAATAAGTTTTTAAGAACTCAAAGCTTTTTCTTTGCAAAAATCATCTAAGCCTTCAAATGTCACAGTCGTAACCACTGTTGCTTTATAGTATTGTACTCTCTCATCTAGAATCGTTTGAACCAATAAGTTGTCCTTCTCAATTCTTTTAAAGAACCAGTTTGAGGAAACTTGGTCTTGTAAACATTTTAGTTAGAGTGTCGAGTTCCTAGACGGAGTAGTCTTAGAACTCTTGTCGCAACCGGAGTAGGTTGTTGGTCCTTTTTATTGTAAGGGTTTTAAGTAGTCGGAGTAGATCACTTATCTAATCAATGAAAAGAAGATTGGACGTAGGCCCTTAAAGTGTTGGCCGAACCAATTCAAAAATCGTTGTGTTGATCTCTCTTCGCTTTTAATTCCTCTGCAATTTATTTAATTGTTCTTCATTTACGTTTTAGCTAGCAACAGTCCTGAATACTTTTACTTCTGGTCTGTAGCCTTTACTTCACTTGCTAAGACAAACAAGTAACAGTCAGAACAATTGTCGCTCCCAAACTTCAACAATCTCCTTAGGCTTTCGTGATACACTTTTAATCATTCAATTTATTTGATATATCCATTTGCTCTTCATATTAATCAACTTACTTTAAAACAATAAAGATTAAGTTGAAAATTTAAAAATAGTACCTAATTCACCCCCTCCCCCTCTTAGGTACTTAGAATCCTAAACTCTCAACATGTAATCAACCAATAATTCCAAATAGTACAACTATTATACCAAATTTAGTGGCTACATTTATAACACAATACTTAGGATGGTCGGGTGCCAAATTCGAACAAGAGTCGTGTGTGTTGTCCCTTGCACAGTTGCTCACTAGCTAGTTAGGTTGCCAGTTGCCACTATCCTTGTGACAAGGGGAGTGAAAATTACGCCAAAAGGGGGGGGAAAAAGGATCTGAAACTTGTGACAATGAGGAGGTTCCCATATAATCTTAGAGAAAATGCAATGGGAGTTCTTATTCTTGAGTTTGTAAATAAGGCTCTATTTTTTGGACTTAATATCACTTAATTTAAGTTCACTTCAGATCCTATCAGTTCAGTTTAGATCCTATAAGTTTAGTTCAGTTCAGTTCAGATCCTATAAGTTCTGTTCAGTTCAGATCCTATAAGTTAAGATCTTATAAATTCAGTTTAGAAAAGTTATATACGGAGTATTATTTTTAAAAACCCATGCAAAAATATTTAACATTAATTATTTGATACATAATATACATTATTATGTTTAAAACAAAATTATCACTCCTCTCATTATTTTTTATCGTAATGTAATCGTAGTATAATGTATGAACAAACCAATGTATATAAAGTAGAAAATATTATTATCGTACCTTGTGTTTTAGACTATATTTTATTATCAATGTTCTCTCTTTGCTGCCCACTAATTTCTTACAAAAAAATTGTTTAATCGCAATACAAATTTGCGGTTTTTTATGATAATAATAATAAATAATAATAATAATAATAATAATAATAATAATAATAATAATAATAGTAGTAGTAATAGTAGTAATAGTAATAATAGTAATAATAATAATAATAATAATAATAAAAAAAAAAAAAAATAATAAAAAAAAAAAAAAAAAAAAAAAAATAATAATAATAATAATAATAATAATAATAATAATAATAATAATAATAATAATAATTTTGAAAACTAGAGAGAGGAGGGAGGGAGAGATGATCGTGCGATCATCCACACACCGACAGGTAACCTCACATCACCGCCGGTCACCTCACGTCGTCGGCGTCATCATTTTCACGGTGGTCGGGGGTCGTTTTTGTGGCGTTGCATTGTTGCGGAGATCGTTTCGTTGTGACGGTGTACTGCTTGCTGCTGCTGGTGTCATCGGCTGCCACCAGGGACCCACCACACCACATCACGTCGGCATTAGACCTCACCTCGCCGTCGTGCGTGACTGTGTGTGGTGTTTTTTGTTTTATTTTTTGCAGGTTATTGCGATTAGGGCAGCAGTCGTTTTCGCGATTAAGGCATCTCTGCCTTTTCCGGTTGCTCCTGGTGTTCTTCTTCCTTAGCATTCCCTCTGCCTTTTATCAACACTGGTTTATCTACGCTGGTGCGGGTTTTGGTTGTTCTTGATTGGTTTCTCGACTTTTTGCGGGTTTTCGGGTTGTGCGAGTTTCTGTTTGACGGATTCTCTTGGGCCTCCGGTTGCCTTTGTCGTCGAGGGGTGTTGCTCAGGTGGGGTTGACCGTCTCCGGCTGCTGCTTGTTGCACTATATCGTCCCTGCTTTGTCAAGTTTCTTTACTGCTACGTTTTTTTTTGTCTTGGGATTGTTCTGCTGTCACGTTTTTGCTGCCTCCTGCCGTCATTGTTGCTGATTGGTTGCTCAGTACTGTTATGGTGTTAGCCGGTGGTTACACGTGGTGGTCTTTTTCAGGGTGGTGGTTTTTAGCCGGTGGTATTGCGTGGGGGTGTGGCTGCTCATTGCGGTTTCTTCTTGCACGTGAGTGGCTTGGTCACTATCGTTGGTTTTAGCCGCTCCTTAGTCACGGTTGCTTGGTGGCTATAACGGTTTTTGTGCAGGTAGTGCGTGGGGTTTTGCTTCTTCCTTCATGCCCGAGCTTGTGCGGTACCATTGTCCTTTTTCGAGTCTTCATGCATGTCGGGATGGTTTTGGTAAGGGCCTTACTAAGGCCGCTTGGCAGAAGCATTTTCAGGACCAGCATTGTCATGATGGTGCGTTGGGACTTACGAGTCTGACTCTTACTGATAGTTTGACTGTTTACTCCAATGCCGAGAGCACTTTGAGACGGATGGGG
Organism: Silene latifolia; assembly: GCF_048544455.1. Taxonomy (NCBI): domain Eukaryota; kingdom Viridiplantae; phylum Streptophyta; class Magnoliopsida; order Caryophyllales; family Caryophyllaceae; genus Silene; species Silene latifolia. The sequence goes on from NC_133533.1 coordinate 38,258,618, forward strand.
ATCTGGTTGTGTGGGGTGTGCTTTAAAACCCGTACCTTTCGCGCTAGATGTCGGCATAGTCGGGGGGGATATTGTAGCGCCTCCGGAGTGTGTTAACGGCCTCCATAGTTTTGTCATTCAGGGTATCTCTCGACCTCCGGCTTCGTCTCCATCGGTTATTTCGTCTGATGATGGGGTTGAGCTTGTTCAGTGGTCTATATCTTCGCTTGATCGTTTATTATCTTTGGGCCTTCGCACCGTGAAATCTATACCTGCTAAGTGTCGGCTTGGGTTTGCTCGGGCTTTGCGGGGGGCTTTGGTTGACTTGGCTAGTTCTCTTGGTGACCTCTCCTGCTGGATTCGTTTGCTTGTGTTGCCGCTTTTTCTGCTTAGGACCTTCTCCCCTCGGAGTAATCTTGAGTGTAGGACTATTATTTGGCGCCAGCGTCAGGAGGAGAGTATTACCAGGGCTATCCTCGCTTGGGGGTCCCTGGGGGTGGTTTGCAGCTGTTACGGGAGTGTTTGGATGAGGGTCCTTGTTTGTTTCATGTGGAGGAGGATCTTGATTTAAGTGAGCTTAACCTCCGTCAATGTCGACGGAAGATTTGTGATGGTAACTACACTGCTGCTGTTCGGGTGCTTTCTTCCTCTGGGGTCGCCCCTTACTCCGATGCCACTCTTGTGGCCTTGCGTGAGAAGCATCATGTCGCCCCGCCTCCTTCTTTGCCTCCTTTGTCTGGGGATCATCTTCCTCTGGTTGCCTCTTCGACAGTGGTTTTGGATATGATTCGGAGCTTCCCACGTGGTACTTCTTGTGGGAGGGATGGTTTTCGTGCCCAGCACCTTATGGACTGTTTGAGTGGCGCTGTTGTGGCTATCTCTGATGATTTGATCACTTCTATTACTAGGGTGGTTAATCTTTTTCTTGAGGGCCGGTGTCCTCTTGCTCTGGGTGAGTACATTGCCAGCGCCCTTGTCACGCCGCTTGTTAAACCGGGTGGTGGTGTTCGTCCTATTGCTGTTGGTACTGTCTGGAGACGGCTTGTCTCTAAGGTTGGTGCTTTTATGGTTGGTTCTTCTTTATCTTCTGATTTTGCTGGTCTTCAGCTTGTGGTGGGTGTGTCCGGTGGAGGAGAGGCTATCTTGCATGCCTTAAATCGGCTCATTGAGGCTCGGGGTGCTGAGGTGGGACTTTCTATGTTGCTGGTTGATTTCCAGAATGCTTTCAACCTTGTTGATCGTGCGACCATGCTTCAGGAAGTCTGCCGTCGTTGCCCGGTTCTTTCCCGTTGGGTGGAGTTTTGTTATTCCAGCCCTGTCCGTCTTTTTTATGGGGAGCATTGCTTGTGGTCTTGTCAGGGTGTCCAGCAGGGTGATCCTTTGGGCCCTTTGCTTTTCGCTTTGGTTTTGCATCCCTTGGTGTGCAAAATCGATGCAAAACCCGGGACTCTTTTGACCTCACTATGCAGGCGTGGTACTTGGATGATGGCACCATCGTTGGGGATACTTTGGAGGTGGGGAAGGTTTTGGACTTGATTATGGCGGATGGCCCTCGTTTTGGACTGCATCTTAATGTCTCCAAGACTAAGGTTTTTTGGCCTGTTAAGGATCCTCAGAGTCGGCTCCCCGGGGTTTTCCCCCCTTCTATTGCTCGGCCCTTGTATGGTGTTACAGTTTTGGATGGACCTGTCAGTACTTGTCCTGGTTTTGGCAGTGAGATTGTGGCGAAGAGAGTCACTAAAACCATTGAGCTAATGGACTTGGTTGCGAGGATTGAGGACCCACAATGTGAGTTGCTTCTGCTTAGAGCTTGTACTGGTATTTCTAAGCTATATTGCTCTCTTCGTACTTGTTCCCCTAGTGTTTTTGGGTCGGTCCATCTTCCTTTCGATGCTGCTCTTCGTTCCAGCTTGGAACGTATTGTCACCGCGTCTGGCCCAAGTTTTGGGGATTGGCAGTGGCGCCTTGCTACATTCCCTTTTCATCTTGGGGGTCTTGGTGTTTATGCGGCGGGAGATGTTTTACACTATGATTTTATTGCGTCTCGTTTGCAGTCTGCTGATTTGCAGGCTAAGCTCCTTAGACCTTCTGGTATTGTAGCTGCTGGCCCTGCTTTTGACGATGCCGCACGGGTGTTTTCTGCGACTACAGGTTGTGCTATCTTAGGTAACCCTAGTGAAATTGCTGCCCCCAAACTAATGAAGAAATTGGCAGACATATACTTCGCGACGGTTGCTGCTGCTTCAAAGTCTGTTTTCTCTTTGACACCACGCCAGCTTGCTTTGTGGCAGTCTCATCAGGGTTCTCACTCCTCCGATTGGTTGCGTGTGGTTCCTATCTCGGGGTTGGGTCAGACTATGAACGGGAGGACTTACCGTAGTGTGCTTGGGTATCGTCTGGGTGTTCCGTTATTCACGGTATCTAGGCCATGTCCTGCTTGCTCTCGGGTTTTTGCTGATGATGTTTTCGGGGACCACGCTGTTTCTTGTACTGGTACTGTGGGCGTTAAACATCGGCACAACTTCGTCCGTGACACTCTATTCGACATCTGCTATAGATCTGGTATTTCTGCGGGAAAGGAGGTTGATATCAGTTTCGTTGACGGGCATGGTGGCTCTCTTCGTCCTGGGGACTTGTTGCTTTATTCTTAGGACAGAGGGTGTGATGTGTGCGTTGACTTGACAGGGTCTTCTCCTTTGACTCAGACTGGGATGATGGATTTTGTGCCCGGTCGGGTTGTCGCTGATGCTGCTCAGCGTAAGTGTGCTAAGTACGGGGATTTGTGCGCGTCATCTGGGTATGGTTTACTTCCCTTCTCTTTCTCTTCACTTGAGGAGCTGGGTTCGGATGATGTTGCCTTGCTCAAGCGGATCCATAAATTCTCGGTATCTCAGGATGCGGGGGCTCGGGTGGCCGCTTACATTTTTACTAGACTTAGCTTTGCTGTTGCTAAGGGTGTGGGAGCCCAGATTGTTTCTCGGCTCCCCACCAATTTCATGTAAACTTTTATTTTTCTTTTAATGAAAGTTGCGCGCATCCTTCTATAATAATAATAATAATAATAATAATAATAATAATAATAATAATAATAATAATAATAATAATAATAATAATAATAATAATAATAATAATAATAATAATAATAATAATAATAATAATAATAATAATAATAATAATAATAATAATAATAATAATAATAATAATAATAATAATAATAATAATAATAATAATAATAGTAGTAATAATAATAATAGTAGTAATAATAATAATAGTAATAATAATAATAATAATAATAATAATAATAATAATAATAATCATAATAATAATAATAATCATAATAATAATAATAATAATAATAATAATAATAATAATAATAATAATAATAATAATAATAATAATAATAATAATAATAATAATAATAATAATAATAATAATAATAATAATAATAATAATACTAGTAATAATAATAATACTAGTAATAATAATAATACTAGTAATAATAATAATAATAATAATAATAATAATAATAATAATAATAATAATAATAATAATAATAATAATAATAATAATAATAATAATAATAATAATAATAATAATAATAATAATAATAATAATAATAATAATAATAATAATAATAATAATAATAATAATAATAATAATAATAATAATAATAATAATAAGCGTTTAGCGATTAGGGTTGCTGCCACATTTTGAGCATTAGGGCTGTTGTCACCGGCTGCCACCAAGGGTACCACCACAGCACGCCGGCTTTAGACCTCACGTCGCCGTCGTGCGCGGCTGTTGGTGGTGTTATTTCGACTGGTAGCTCCGGTTTTCGCAGGTTAGGGTTTTCTTTCGCCACACTGTCTGCTTTTTTTTCCTAGGGTTCCGGTTGTGTGATCCCTGCCTTGTCTGTGATCGTCGGCGGCCTTGCTGGACGTCAGCCTTTGTGTGTTGATCGGATTTTGATTCAGCATTCACGACTGTAGATACCTCATTTCTGCACCTCCCGCAAACCACCCGGTGATGATTGGGCCGCATGTTTGGTACGCGGAACGATTTGTGACAGTTCGTAAGTTTATCGTCAAGTGATTGCTCAAATATTAATATCTACCTCTTAGTTGTCATCTACGCGCCGATACGGTCGTTTTGGCAGTAATTAGAGTACATTTGGAGTCCGGGCCTAAAACCGTCTTCATTTTCTGATAACCGTTAAATTCCGAGTCAGAATGTTCTGGAATTTTCCGGATATTTCTATTCCATATTTTATAAATATTTCATAATCTTTATTCTTTGGTAAACAATTTCCCGTAATATTCATACAAAATATTAAGGAAAACCGAATTATCCCTTTATTCCATAATTTAAACACGGAAATCTTTCTTCCGCAGGAGGAAACCACTTGGGAACAGACGCAGCAGGTGTTGCGCCTCTTCCAAGAGACGCAGTGCTTGCTAAGCCTCTTCCCAGGTCCTTTTCTGCGTATTTCTCGTATATTTTTCATATCTTTCCGAGATTCACTTCCAAAGTCTCTCCGAAAACCCTATTCCTTCACGTGATTAGTATAAATAGGAGCCTTCGTTCCTCATATTTCTCACGCGAGTGTCCGCCCTTCTCTTCTCCCTTTGCATTCTAGACCTTTGTTCTTACTTTTTGGCGTCTACGTGCTTGAACATTCGACCACGTAAGCTCAGATCCTTCTGAGTACCAGCCTCGTTTGCATGACTGACCAATTTGACCAATTCCACATCAATCAACTTAATTAATCTAATCGTTTTCCTCTTACGAGGGCACTTTCATATTTGCGTTATAGTTCGAGTCGAGCATCACTAATCGATAACTTAGTTCATCTCGTTTCGTCAAACATGTAAGTCTGAGGGTGTAAATCCTTCTTTATTTATTGTTATTTACTTCTTGTATCATCAATTGTAAGGTTTATGTCGAAAATATCATTAAAATCGATTTCTCAAATCATGCTTTAAAAAACCCTTTTTACGGATTATCAGAAGACAAACCGTCGAGAAAGGACGCAGCAACTGTTGCGCCTCTTCGTGAGGCTGCCGCAGTTCCTGCTTCCTTTCTTCTTCCTTCGTCCTCTGTAATTCGTCAATTCTTCTTTATTATTCGTTTGTTTGTTAACTATTTGACACGATAGCATATTAATTCATATGTATATTATTTATCATTCTTTAACACGTTTAATTCGTCATTAATCCCGACTTAAATCCCAAGTAATTCATATTTGCGGGTTTTCGTCATAAACTCAATCCGGATTGTAGAAATTCAATTCATTCATGTTGAATTTTTGGAATTCGACCTTTGATATATTTCTCACCTTTTATTTGTCATATCCATCATTAATCCATTGTTAATCCATCTGTTTTACTTAATTTGTTCGTTTAATTCGCTAATCCATCGTTTCATCATGTAAATAAATATTAATAATCCGTCCCATCCATGTTTTATTGCTTTATGACCGTCATTCACATGTAAATAATCTATTAATCATTTCCATCCGAGTAAATATATTAATTAACCCTTAAATTCACCAATTAACATTAACGATTTGCGATTCAAACCTACGGCCCGAACTCACCCTTGAATGACGCAAAGAATCGCCGCTTCTCTTCAAAGGGCGCGATCTCTTCGCATGCTTGTTCAGTTGAGTTCGCCTCTGAACTCCGTTGTTGCTTGACCTAGTTTAACTAGCTTACGTATAATTAACTATTAATTGTATTATCGCCCCCTAATTTGTTCGTTAATTTATTCCTTTATTCTTTTTCTCAAATTATCCGTTTTAAAGGTATTTTCGACATAAATCGCCAAATCTTTTGTAATTATTGTAATTTTCTTTCTTGTAATTTTATTCATTATTATATTTATTGCTTTGTATCATTTGTATGTTCTCACATGTAATTGAATCAAACTTAAGTCCAACTTTGACATTAATTGCATGTTAAATTACATGTTCACCGACTTAGCTTAATTCTCACATATTAGGATTAAAACTTGGATGTTGCATTGCATGCATACAATCGACGATATATCGAGTATAGATGATGTCCCTAATCATTAGTAGAGGCCGCTATCAAGGCGGGCGGGATTAGGTGTTCGATCAAAAGAGCTTCCTAATACGTACCCTCACCCCTTACTCCAGATCTCTGTGAACACCCGTGTTAATTGGCATCCACGAGAGTCATTCTAGACATAGAATGCTAAGGGTAACGATTGCTTAGTGTTCATGTCACTACTTTGTGTCTTGACATGACACGAGGTATTCAAACGGTTCCAATTTCCCATAAAAATTGGTGGCGACTCCAACAAAATGCAAACGCTTGTTCTCTCTCTCCCAAGCGCCCCCGTGGGCCCACGCTGTCCACAGTTTGGCGACTCCGCTGGGGATAATACACTTACGTGTAGCCAAGGGTGAAACTTGAATAAGGTTAGGGAATAGTTTGTACAAGACAATTGTCGGTTTTCATAACTCGGTCTTCCTAGACCGTTTCATTCGGCCTTCCTAGGCCCAACCCAACCCATTCGACCAATCGTCCCGTCTAAACGGTCCTAATTCTTATTTGGGCCTAAGGATGGATAGCGATTGACGTCATCTATACCATGTTGCTTACTCTTGTTTGTATCAAGGGCCTTCACTACTTGAGGAAATGGACAAAAAATCGGCCTTACTCTTGTTTGGTACGAGCCTCTCCACAGACTTCGGGTTTGATGGTTCGGTATGGCAACCCACCCTTTAAACCAAAACCCTTTTAAATGCACTCAGCATCCCGTTATAATGCTTGTATAAATGTTTGTACCTTACGTGATCGCCATTTCTAAACGAAACCATGACGATTTTTGTAAAAATCAAAACCCATTTTCAAATGAAAATTTCGAAAAAAGGCCATTGATTAGCGCAAAACCCAGTTGAAACTCTGTCCGTTTGTCGAGTCAAAATTCGGGCCCAAGCCCATTTCCAAACCTCACTTCGAGTCCACTCCTACAACTACACTATAGTTGACTAGGATACACATTTTCAAATCCTTGTCTTTTCTTCAAAGCTCACTCAACACAAGTGGCACACACCCACTTCACGAGTCAAAACATTTCTTCTCTTAGCAAGTGTGTTAGAATAGTCGATCGTGTTTTGATTCGTCATCGATCTCTTATCCAGTTTTCAAGATGCCTGGAACCAGCGACACGAACCTCAACCAACTTCAAGATGGTAATGATCGAATCCTAGCCGCGCTAGCCCAAATCCAAGTTACCCAGGACCAAGTGTATGATCGCCTTGACACCATCGAGGGCCGAATCTACGCCGTAGAGGGGAGGTTACCTCCTCATGAAAGTGAAGTAGTGGATGACTTCGCGGATGAATCCAAGGACGAAAATCCCCACATGGGAATGACTGTAGCCGAGAAAAGGCTCCAATACTTAGAGGAGCAATTGATGTACCTTAAGGGGGATGACATTTATAGGGAGAATAATCGCAAGTATGAGGCCGTCAATTCCAAATTGCCAACCAACTTCAATATGACGGATATCCCTAAATTCAAGGGGCACGAAAACCCTTTGAACCACATCCGTGCCTTCAAGGATTACATGTCTATCAAAGGCATCAAACCCGAGATGTTCTTAAGGATCTTTCCTTCATCTCTTGACACCATCCCAAAGCAATGGTTCTACTCTTTAGAACACAAGAAGATCGCTACTTGGGAAGATGCCGCGATCGAGTTTGCCAAGCAATATGCGGATAATGCCGAGATCCAAGTTAACATGCGCACTCTAGAGGTTCTTACCCAAAATGACAAAGAAGTATTCACCGACTTCCTAAGTAGGTGGAGGAAGACTAGTACCCAACTAGTTGAACGCCCGGATGAGGCTACCCTTGTGGAGAAGTTCGTGGACAATCTCAAACCCATCTATGCCAACCATTTGAGATACCAAAACATCAAAACTTTCAAGGACTTAACCGTACTAGGGACAAGGATTGAAGATGACATCCGTAAAGGGCTCTTGTCCAAAACGGTAGGTCGAGGATACCAAGGCTCAACGAGTCGTTCATACGGCTCTACTAGCAAGACCGATGAGAATAACCTTCTCGAGCCATCCAAGAAAAGTACCCCACCAAGGAAATTCACAAATCTTGGGGATACTTACTCCAACGCTCTTAAGAGGTTAATGAAACAAGGCAAACTCCAACCCATAGGACCTACTCCCGAACCTGAAAAGAAATTCAAATTCTGGGACGAGAACTTGTACTGTGAATACCATAGAGGCAAGGGGCATGACACGAAAAAATGCTACAAATTGAAGAACGTGCTTCAAGACATGATTGAAGATGGTCGACTACCAATACCGCCGGGAGGCAAACCCAATAACACTCAGAACCCTCTTGGGATTCTAGTGATCACAAGTGAAGAATCTACCTTAGATTGTTCACACCTCATTTCTCCAATTGAAGATGAAATCCATGCAATCGAGAATGAGGGGTTCTACTCTACTATCTCCCCTACCATTTACGACTTCATCACGTGGGCAAGGAGTGTGGATAGACAAGTTTGGGAATTAAAAAATGCGGTGACAACTTTACATGATCCCAACGCAACACCCAAGGAGCATGCGCCACTAATCTTCTCTCAAAACGCTACTATGCAAGAAATCGTCGCCTTGGTTGATAAACTAGTTGACCAAATCGCGCAATTAGAAGACGAAATCATGAGAATGAGGGAACTAGCTACAATCAATGGAGTTTGGGCCGATGATGATGAGGACGAGTATCTCATTGAAAACTCCCTAGTCAAAGAAATAGTCCAAAATGGTGAAGACCAAGATGTGGACCACCTAACTCGTTCGGGCGTCCATATCAAAGTACTACTCAAAATGGTCCAACCAACGTTGTCACACCAAATGATAACGAAGATGACCCCACAGATCATTTGCTCAAGCAATTACAGAAGACAAAGGTTGATCTTTCAGTCTGGCAATTGGTAGCAAGCTCATTCCCACATCGCCAAGCTTTACTGCAAGCCTTGGCCAAACTAAATATAGCACATAACTCCACACCTGAAGATGTAGTCAACTTGGTCTTCCAAGAATCACCGAAGCTAAGTAATCCTATTACTTTCTCAGACGAAGATTTGCCACCTTTTGGCGCTAGCCATAACTTGGCTCTTTACATCACTGTCATTTGTCTAAAGAAAAATGTGCCAATGACCTTGGTTGATGATGGCTCCGCGGTCAACGTCATACCCCTCAAAACGACATACAAATTAGGCATGAAAGAGTCGGATTGGACCCCTACCAATCAAGGTGTTCGCGCATATGATGGTACACGACGAAAGGTAGTAGGACTCATTAACGTAACCATAGCCACAGGGCCAATTGAGCAAAAGGTTAACTTCCAAATAGTGGACATTGAAGCTTCCTTCAACATACTTCTAGGAAGACCTTGGATTCACGTTTCCAAAGCGGTGACATCCACCCTTCATCAAAAGATCAAGATCCCACTAAATGGCAAAGTGGTGACGATCACTTCGTCAACCATCAAAGCAATAATCGAAAAGAAGTCGAACAATCAAGTCCTTGCAGATCCAGTATCTGAACTTGGGGGCTTCCAAAGCATAAGTGTCATAGAAAGCGAATTGGCACCTTTTTACTATGATCCCTACTTCAACTTGGTGGTCAACCACATACTCAAATCCCAGGGATACTTCCCTGGAATGCCTTTGGACTCTATCCGAAGAAACACCTTCGCACCATACAAGGAAGGCAACTCAAAAAGTATACCACTTGGACTAGGTTACAAACCCACTAAAGAGGAAGTTCTCGAGATGCTTGCTCAAGTTCAAAGCCGTAAGCACGTAGGAGTCCAAATGCGACCATACTTCCCTACTGTAAACGGATACTTTGTTAGGGAAGGAGATCAATAACTCTTCCACGAATTTCCCGAGCCTTGGCATTATCTCAAGAGGAAGCTAGCCGGAATCGAGATCTTTCACGATTGCTACTTCATCCCTCCAGAAACGGTTCCTACCGTCAAAACCCGTCAAGCACCTTGCTTAGACAAACAAGCTGTTAGTCTTTTGTTTGGAGAGGATCGATTTGTTAGAGCCGCGCAGGATGAGATCATTACCATGATACTTCAGGACGATCGCTTCAACCCCACCGCGTTAATCACAGAAACTAACGCGAGTCAACAGAAAGGATGGAGAAAATCAATCAAGTGGACCAACAATCAAGGAAGACTCTTCAAGCTCACCACTGGAGAAGGAGAGATGTTCAAAGGAGAACCAGAAGACGATGAGTTCGAGTCAGAGTCGGAGTCGGGGTCAGAGTCAGAGTCTAGAGAAGTCACTAAGGAGTCACCTCCTGTCGTCATCCCCATTCCCTTTGTTTCTCCTAGCTTAGCCTCGAGTAGTAACATTAGTTCGGAAAATGTCCCAACCACTGTCCCTTTACCGCCACTGACCACAGATCAGATGGCTTCTTTGTTTCAACTTTTCTCAAACTTTAATATGAATAAATCAGGTTCTGCTTACTCTTTGTGTTATCTTGAGTGCAATTTTGTTTACGATGATACTGAGGATGACCAAGACCCAGACTCGATCGAAATACCTCCTTACGTAGCCAAAGAAATACTACAGGAAGGGGAAGGGGGACCAGTAATAGAGAACACCGAACCCATCAATGTAGGAACCGAACTAGAACCCCAAGAACTTAGGATAGGGACTACCTTGAGCTCTACCGAAAGGGCCGACTTCATAGACCTCCTACACGAGTTCAAAGACGTTTTCGCGTGGTCCTACAAAGACATGCCAGGGATCGACAGGGATATCGCCGAACATAGAATCCCGATTAAACCAGGTTTCAAGCCTATAAAACAGAAGCTTCGTCGAATGAGAACGGAGTGGGCTCTCAAGATTAAGGAAGAAGTAGATAAGCAATTCAAAGCCGGATTCATCAAAGTTTCCTAGTATTCTGACTGGGTAGCCAACATAGTACCTGTGCCAAAAAAGGATGGGAGAATCCGTGTTTGTGTTGATTTTAGAGACTTAAATAAAGCAAGTCTTAAGGACGACTTCCCTCTACCACATATCGACATATTGGTGGACAATACTGCAGACCACGCATTACTATCCTTCATGGATGGATATGCGGGTTATAATCAAATCAAGATGGCCTTAGAAGACATGCATAAGACCGCCTTTGTCACTCAATGGGGAACATATTGCTATACGGTCATGCCATTTGGGTTAATCAACGCCGGAGCTACATTTCAACGCACCGCAACTACACTCTTACATGACATGATGCACAAAGAAGTTGGGGTATACGTAGACGACATGATTTTCAAGTCCAAGGATAGAGAGGGACATATTGCGAACCTTCGCAAATTCTTCGCAAGACTACGAAAGTACAACATGAGGCTCAATCCTCAGAAATGCACATTCGGCGTAACATCTGGCAAACTCCTGGGATACGTCGTTAGCCAACGAGGTAAAGAGATAGACCCTTCCAAGATCAAGGCTCTGATCGAAATGCCACAACCTCAAACAGAAAAAGAAGTCAGAGGATTCATAGGGAAAGTGCAATATATAAGTCGATTCATATCGAAACTCACCATGATTTGCGAGCCTATCTTCAAGAAACTCAAGAAGACAGACCACACCATGTGGGATGATGACTGTCAAAAGGCATTTGACCGAATCAAAGAGATATTGGCTAAACCACCAGTGCTCATGTCACCTCAACGAGATCAACCTCTTGGTTTGTATCTCACAAGAACTGAAACAGCCATGGGTGCCATTTTAGCTCAAACCGTAGGAACGGAAGAAAGGGCTATCTACTACCTTAGTAAGAAGTTCTTGGAGTACGAGTGTAAGTACTCAAAACTCGAAAAGACATGCCTCGCTCTTGTGTGGGAAACGAAGAAGCTACGCCATTACATGCTTAGCTACTCCGTCAAAATATACTCTAAAATGGACCCAGTGAAATACCTCTTCGAAAAACCCGTCCTCAACGGACGCCTAGCAAGATGGAGTTTGATGCTCTCGGAGTTCAATCTCAAATACGTGCCCATGAAAGTTATAAAAGGGCGCGCCGTTGCCGAATTCTTCGCAGAAAATCCCATCAATGATGCACAAATAATAGATACTTGGTCATTTCCAGACGAGGATATACTCCAAACCGATGTAGACTCCTGGGACCTTTATTTCGATGGGGCATCAAACTTAAGAGGATTTGGAATAGGAGTGTTTCTCATTTCTCCTGAAGGCGAGCATACACCAATCTCTGTCAAACTCGACTTCGAGGTGACAAATAACGCTGCGGAATACGAAGCTTGTCTCATTGGACTACAGGCAGCAGTAAGCTTAGGCATTAAAAACCTCCGAGTACATGGGGATTCATCCCTGATCATCAATCAAGTTACAGGATCTTGGAAAATCCGAAGCGAAAGTCTAGCATCTTATCAAGCTAGAATAGACCAAGTTGCCCAATTCTTCGATCACGTGACCTATCTACACCTACCTCGGGAAGAAAATCAATTTGCAGATGCTCTTGCAAAACTTGCATCTTTGATTAATATGCCAGATGACATGGTGGAAATGCCTTTATGCATCGAACGACGGTAAGAGCCAGCTTATGTCCACCAAATAACCGACGAAGAGGAAATCGCGCAGGAACCCTGGTTCCAAGCAATCCTAAACTTTAAGCTCAACGGTACCTATCCACCAGATATGGACAAAAAGGGGACAACGTGCTATACGCCTACTAGCTTCCCAATACGTTCTCATGCAAGGAGAGTTGTACAAAAGAACACCTCTTGGTGTAATCCTACGTTGCCTTGATCATTCACAGGCACGGAAAGTGATGGAAGAAGTCCACGATGGAGAATGCGGTCCTCACATGAGTGGGCCCATGATGGCAAAGAAAATCACCCGTTTGGGGTATTATTGGACCACAATGGAATCCGATTGCATCAAATACGTAAGACATTGCCACAATTGCCAAATCTTTGGGAATGTACAACATGTCCCTCCTTCATTGCTTTATACAATGACATCTCCTTGGCCATTTTCTGCCTGGGGAATTGATATAATCGGGAAGATAACCCCAGCCGGAACAGGAGGTCACTGTTTCATCCTAGTGGCAATCGACTACTTCACCAAATGGGTAGAAGCGGCTTCCTACACTGGTCTCACGGCTAAAAACGTGGCAAAGTTCATACAAAACAACATCATCTGTCGATACGGTTGCCCACATGAGATCATTAGTGATAATGGATCACATTTCCAAGCTGAGACTGAGCAATTGCTAGCCAAGTACAAAATTAGGCATCACAACTCTTCGCCATATAGACCACAGACTAATGGCGCGGTAGAGGCAGCAAACAAAAACGTTGTCACAATTCTCAAGAAAATGATTGACAACTATCGAGATTGGCCAAGCAAAATACCCTTTGCTTTGTAGGGATATCGTACATCAGTTAGGACGCCCACTGGGGCCACTCCTTTCTATTTGACCTACGGCATGGAAGTCGTACAACCAGTCGAGCTAGAGATACCATCCTTGCGTATTTTACTCGAAAGTCAAATCCCAGAAGCCGATTGGAAGAGGGATAGATATGAAGAACTCATCCTCCTGGATGAACGTAGACTACGCGCCTTGCATAATGTCCAAACATATCAAGCACGTATCAAACGAGCCTTCAACAAAAGGGTTAAGCCAAGGAACATCAAGGAAGGAGATTTAGTACTTAAGTCGGTTAGAGCCCTTTTACCTGTTGACCCACGGGGAAAATTCAAACCTAATTGGGCCGGACCATTTCTAGTCAAATCCATACTTCCAGGGGGTGCGGTTAGAATCACAGACCTAGATGGGAATGAGTTTTCCAACCCGACAAACCTTGACCAACTAAAACGGTATTATGCCTAGAATAGGAACAAAACGCGCCTCGCGTAACCTCACGTGTCGCTCTTGTGGCTCTAAATAAACGGCCCCTGGCCAAGCTGAAATAAGCTAATGTCACTTTGCTTTTGCATTTTGACAAATTTGTCATCCTCATATCATCGAATAAACTAAATTCGCACCTTCAGAGTAAGCAAAAAGCTCATGCTTATTTTCTAAGTTCATTACAAGCTCTTGCTTAGAACAATTATTCTTTTACATTTACTCAAACTACGCACAAGGGTTTGATTTCATTTTCTTTAAATGAATACGTAGGCAATCCTTCACAGGATACAACCCATTATTAAAAAAAAATGTAAATAGAAGGACAATTGCATTGCATTTGGAATTCGACAAGAATAATAAATAGAAAATCGCAACGGTTTCATAACCATTTAACCTTTTATTTCATTCATTTCTAATAATAATAATACGCTACATAATAAAATAAAAATAAAAATAGGCCAGGATTCTAAAAACCCCATCTTTTTATTACAACAATAATAATAATAGTAAATAATAATAAAAACTTGGGCTATTCCTCCATCTTCCCCTTGCCCTTGTAATTCTTGTCATACTTCTTGTCACGACCTCGAGCCGGACGCTCTTGCGCCACTTCGGACCTAATCACCAACGGTCTTTCTCGAGGCCTAGACTTCCCATTTTTGTCAATCACTTTACCCACGACAGGAGAGGTCTTCGGTTTCTTCGAAGGATGAACGACTCGAAACCCGGCTTCCTCCTCTCCCTCAGTCAGATGCGTCTCTTTCTCTTTCTCCACCTCGCGCACCTTGTAGTCAACGGGCTCGCGCTTCCTCAATTTCTCGCGTTCTTCCGGAGTAGCAGCTTTCCTCCATCGCAAATAAGAATCCGACACCCATAAGGCATTAGCAGAAGAGTTCAAGAACTACATGTTTCTTTGAGCCCATTTAATGGCCCACTCCCTTCGGCTCTCTGTAGTAAGTGTCACGGCAGTCTGCGGGACGGTATCAAGCTTTGGGATCATCTGCTTTAACCCAACCTGTCTCATCAGCCTTCCCGGGAAGATACACACCATGAATTCCAAGCCAGGAATGCGCACAGATCGGGTAGGATCCAAAGAAGACACTCCAGTGACAGATTTGAGGTGCCACCATGGTACGATCCACCTAATCAAAGGGCCATCATCACTCTTCAGTTTGTTCTCCCAATAATTGCAGACTCGAGTAAAGTCCACCATGTATAACCTAGTCCTCATTGCAATCGAACGAGCATGATAAGAAGGAACATGAACTGGGGGCTCGATCAATCGAAGCCGTTCCATAAGCCACACCTACCAAAAAGCGGGTATTAGACATAAAAATCCGAACGAAAAAAAAAAGAAAAAAAAACGAAAGAAAAAAAAGAAAGAAAGAAAAAAACGAAAAAGAAGAAAAAGTTCTTTTACCTGCAAGATAACGGGACTTCCCAAGAACGGTAGGTCGCGATTGGCTTTCCTATTATCCAAGTCCAACAGGATCTCTCCTAAGCATAAGCAAGCTGGGCTCCTGCGCAGCTCCATTTGTTCAACTAAGCTCAGAAGACGGGGATCACCTCTCAAGTCTTCATCAACATGCCCTTGGAGGACATACACGTGCAGCAAGCAGAATCCAAATGCCCTTCGCCTAGCAACATAAGAAACGGTGGGGTCGGCCCGATTAATAAATCGGTCTATGAAGTCCAACATTCGCACTCCTTTCGAGGTCACTAAACGATCAACCTCAAGCCTAGTCAACCCAAGCAAGTCTCTAAATTTGCTCTTATACCCTTGCGAAGTAGAAGGAATGGCAGGCAAGTGTTTTGGGTCCCACCCACCAATCGCAGCAATTTCATCAGGAAATGGGCAAATGTCGCCTCCAGGGAACGCAAAAACATGATAATTCGGGTCCCAATAATCAAGACAAGCATCCAAGAATGGTTTGACAACTTTGATAAGCCTCAAACTCAACAATGATCCGAGATTATAGGCGCCCATGTCGTGTTTCTCCATGTTGGAAAATTCGTTGGTCCATTCCTTTAGGCGAATCTCCAAAGTATTCATGATGAGTGCTTGTGTTGAGAATTTTATGTAATAAGACGAAGAAGAGACGGAAGAATTGTGTGAATAAAAGCTCTATCGACGTCTCTATTTATACTAAAATTTTGTTTCCAAAACTCTGCCAGAACAGAAACGCCTGGGAACAGGCGCGGCACCTGCTGCGCCTCTTCAAAGGGACGCAGCTCATGCTGCGCCTCTTCCTAAGCTAGGTTTCTGTGATTTTCCGCGTTGGATCTTTCCTTAATTCCTTGACGAATAATTTCTTATTCCTACGGGTTATTATTTTGGCAAATATGTGGAAATTACCATATTTCGTGTTTCCTAATTCCGCGGGCACGCATTTCGAGACGATATCAACATTTTCGCCATTTTACCACACTTGCACATTTTCATTTTAGGAAATAATTTTCATTTTAATTCATTGTTTTAGGAAATAATTTTCATTTTAATGTAATTCATTTTAGGAAATAATTTTAATTCATTTCAAAATTTATATATTCATTTCATTTATATTTCTTTTATTCTTATTTCATTTCCTTCCTAATTTATAGGTTTTTATTTTTTTTTCTTTTTTTAGGGGTAACCCTCCCTACCGTCCGGTCATTTCCGGCAAAATTTTTGCATTTTTTGCATTTTCTCTTGCATTTTTGCGTACTTTTGAGTCATTCGTTTCGCGCTAATTCAGGCCATGTGTATATACAAATGTATGCTCTACGTGTTTTTTTTATGTAAATTTCGGCAGCATAACGGCATAAACCGTCATCTACCAAGCATGTTCAAAGCTAACCTGCAGATACAAGCAACACAACCCCGCACCAAAGGCACTCAGGCCGTCATATATATACAACCAAAAGGGAAATGTACAACAAACTGGGGGCTCTCGCCCCAAACAAAGTCCAAAATGTTCAAAATGAAGGTCAAAATGTACAAATGTGCAAAGTACAATCAACAACAAAACAAAACTACTGTCGGTCGCCCTCCAGCTCCGCAACTCTTGCCGCGAGAGCAGCAACCTCGGCGTCGCGAACCTCGAGCTCCCTCAACAAGCGAGCTGTCTCCTCCTGAGACTGAGCCAACTCTCGCTCCAGCTCACGGTCCCCCTGCAAACAACAAAATTGGCTCATGTCAATCATTTCAAGCAATTACAAGAAAAGTTGGAAAATCAAAATTCAAAAATGAAATAGACACAAGGCTCATACCTGACGACCTCGACCGCCGACAAGTGCCTCGACGGCAGTAGCTCGCAGCCGGTTGGCCACCCTCCATAACGCCACGAACCGAGACGACGCAACCTGCATTTTCAAAAAGAAGTTCTCAATAATTAAATAAAGTTCAACCAAATGTGTTCTTACACGAAAATCATGCAAATTAGAGGCTCACCCTCCGAATCAGATGCTGCCAATCGTCCAAGCCAGCATCCCTAACAGCCACGTCAAAGTCACGCAGCTCGGAGAGCGTCGTCCTCCCGGTCGTGTCAGTGTACTCGAGGGTCTCGGGGTACTCTGGGGGCTCGATGCCCGCCGCCTCAACCTCCTGCAAAATCAAATACTTCTCGTTAATCGATGATCTTTCATCGTAATCTCAAAATCAAGAATAGAGGAGAGAAAATATGCTCACCACAACCGGCCAGTACGCCAACCTTCCGTGGAGGAACGCCTAGTAGTCCTCACCAGGAAGAAGGAGGGCGTCACCACCAACGCCAGCCAAGTCGGCCTCCCTCTCAGCCTCAGAAGGCTCCCTGAACATCGTCCTGGGAGGATCGATGGGAACCGTCAACACGTCCCGAGAGCACTGACGAGCCAAGCGCTCGCCTAAGTACCACACAGGACCCATCGACGTCCTCAACAGCAGCCGGCTCGAGCTCCTAGGTCGAAGGACCTCAGCCACAAAAGGAGGCGCGTCAGCGTACTCCACCCAAGGCCTGGGCACCCACTGGGACAAGACAAACAAGGGATCATTCTTATGATCGATAAAAGCAATATAGAAGCAAAATGAATATAAGTGAGATGCTCACGCTGTCCAGCTGAAGAGCGTTCACGTCCCACCGATAAACGCCGTGAGAAGAACGCTTGCTCTTCGTCCTGCACATCACCCAATCCCTCACCACGGGATAGGCCTTCTCCAGCGGCTCTGTCCTCCTGGGCGAGAGGCTCGGAAAGTAGGAGTACACCCACGCCTGTAAAGCGAGATAGTTAATGATGATCTTTTGTAATTTGGTAAGGAAAAGAATTGATTTTAGTCTAAATAAAGATTCATACCTCCAACAATAGTCCAGGGCCGACAGCACCAGGAGAAGTCCCCTTCTCCATCAACTCCGGATGAACCATGGCCCTCATGAAGCGGATGAGGACCGCAAAACCAGCAGTGACCCAGTCCCAACGCCCTAGGGAGCTCAGGTCAGAAAGGAAGGGAAGAAGCTTCGTCGACAGCCTCTCTCCCTTGTCTCCGAGGTAAATCGAAGACAGAAACCACCACAGCCACAAACGAGCCCTCTGCTCAACTGTACAGGGAGGAGGAGCTGTCTCCCTCCCGTCAATCGTCACCAGCGCCGGGATCTTTCCCGCAAAGTAGTCCCGAACATAGGAACTAGGCACCAAACCAGGCACTGTAACAGCCCTCGGCGACAAGTTCCAGCCGATCAACCTCCTAGCCTCGGCCGAGTCCACCCTCATGGCAGTCTCCGGCCACTCCACAACCTCAGACCCGCACGGGGCACTGTAAATCATGCCGTAGTCCTCCAGAGTGACTCCCACCTCACCAAAAGGCATGTGAAAGGTGGAAGTCGTATCCCAGAATCGGTCCAAGAAAGCGCGGACCAGGCTAAGGTTAGCCCGCAACTTCCGCTTCGCGATACCCCTTAAGGCCTGCACCAAGGCACCAAACTCTCCACGCTCGATCATGGCGCGCTCCTCCGCCGACAGCCGCTCGTAGCACTCCATCGCTGTCGTGTAACCCGAGAACGACCTAATGTTCCCAGCCTCCTATTATGGTTTGAAACACAAAAGCTATCTTTAGTTTTGAATGAAAATTGGATAAGATATGAGCAAACAAAATGAATGAAAGAAGAGGGTGATGAGTAATGAATTCCTATTTACCAAGCTCTTCACCGTCCTGTAGGACAGGTGACCCTCTGCAGCCCAAAGCAGGTGCCTGCTCTCACAAGTCTCAGCCCACTCGGGAGCTCCTCTCAGCTGACGGCCTCCTCGCCCAACGTTGGCCCGTCTCGGGGCCTCCTCCTCCTCAACAGCCTCCTCCTCGTGGACCTCGTTCCCAGCAGCCATCACCGCGACGGTGAAAGCCTGCTCCAAAGCCTCCTCAATCACAGCGGTGTCTATCTCCATGGGAGCTCTCCCAGAAGTAGAAGCCTCATCACCTGCAACGTTAAAGTCAATTTAGGCCGCGTAACGTGACGACGAGCCTTAGTTAAGGGATTTTTGAGCCTTCGGAAGCCCTGAAATCACTCTTTTCTCACCATCTTTGGCCATATTCTCACAAACCCGATCACTCATGTGGTAATTAGGGTCAAGTCAAGCCTAAGTTGATGCCTAGTTCCGGGTTCGGGTCGAAATTTCGGCAGCATTTCGTTATAACGGCGATTATGCCCTAGAAAAGTGTCCTGAAAAAGCCGTCCCAAACCAAAATTCCGAGATGGTAGGAAGTTTACCCATCATCCAAGGATCCCAAATATCAAGTTTCATCACAGATGGGCAATCCTAAGGCTATTTTCGAAGCAATTTACGGTTTAGCTGTGAAACCGTCTCAATTCACTCAAATGCTCAAAACTCAACGAAAATTCGAAACAATTACATGGTTACGTTCCTTTTATTACCAATTATCCGTTTCTAATACCAATTTTACAAGGCAAATCCATTTGGGGGAAAAGCCCCAAATTTTCGAATTAATTGGGTTGAAAACCCTAATTTTTTCGGTCCAAATTGAGCAAATATGGAAGATTAATGCAAGAATAAGACACGTACCTCGATTAGTCATGATTAATGCAAGCTTTTGGATCAAAATTTGGCGGAAATGGTTAGGATTTGAGAGAGTATTGTGTGATTTATGTTTCGAAACAAATGAAATAAACCCTCTGTTTATCGCGTTTTTACGCAGAAAAGCCACCTTCAGGAATAGACGCACCAGGTGCTGCGCCTCTTCCAAGAGACGCGGCTCTTGCTGCGCCTCTTCCTGGTGTTCCCTCCATACGAGTTTTCAAAAATTCGTTATGAGTTCGTTATTTGTGGGCCCATCTTTGGTGCGCCTCTTCCTCGTTGCCATTTTATTCCTTTTTCGGTTCGTTTGACGATTATCTTTCGTTCCGACCCGTATTTCTAAGCCAACAGCAGACTATCATACGTTATTTATCGCTTCCAAGACTTTGCTTGTCACAACGAGCAGATATTCCTTCACAGGTGTTTCGACACGCCTTCATTATATTTCCCCAGCGAGAGTAAGCGGATAGACTTTCCCTCTCGAGACATGGAGATTAGTTCCCGATTACGTTCCCCAACGAGAGTTCACGACCGACAGTCACTTCCTCTCGAGACATGGAGATCAACATCGACCCCGATTTTTACCGAAGCTTGTTTGAAGACGACCCAAGCAGATTTTCCCCAGCAGTTCCCGCCTGTGTCCTGCTACTCACAATATTTCTTGTTTCCCCGCGGAGTGCGACAAAGGTGTCGTTTCTCCAGAAGTTCCCAAACCAAAGCCTCGTTCCTTAGGTTCGTAAACCCGAAGTTAGGATTTTTTAACCATAGGATCCCAAATCCTTTTAGGTTCATAAGCCTTTAAGTTCCCAAACCAATAGAAGTTTTTTATACTCAAGCCTTAGATACCCTTAAGTTGAACTTATATTTGGCCTCCTTCTCATTAATGCTTTCCTTTAGGGCCCCACGCCCTAGTACAATCCTTATATATCCTTTAGGTCCTAGCCTTAGCTCCTACGCTTACCCTTAGCTCCTATGCACCTCCGGAAGCATCTCGAGAAAGAAGTCTCAGGTATGGTCTCTTCTTATGGCTGGCGAGCCTCCTTACGTAGTCTAATGGACTTTAAACGACCCTCCCCGATAGTCGACAGACTCTAAAATGTTCCCGACGACAGGTCCTTGGCTCAGACCCCTTGAGCCGCCTCACTTCACCATAGTCGTCAGGTTGTATTCTTCAATTGACCTGATGGCTATACTTTGACTTTCGCCTTGTCCAAGCCTCAGTCAAAGTGGGGGCTCTGTAGATACCTCATTTCTGCACCTCCCGCAAACCACCCGGTGATGATTGGGCCGCATGTTTGGTATGCGGAACGATTTGTGACACTTCGTAAGTTTATCGTCAAGTGATTGCTCAAATATTAATATCTACCTCTTAGTTGTCATCTACGCGCCGATACGGTCGTTTTGGCAGTAATTAGAGTACATTTGGAGTCCGGGCCTAAAACCGTCTTCATTTTCTGATAACCGTTAAATCCCGAGTCAGAATGTTCTGGAATGTTCCGGATATTTCTATTCCATATTTTATAAATATTTCATAATCTTTATTCTTTGGTAAACAATTTCCCGTAATATTCATACAAAATATTAAGGAAAACCGAATTATCCCTTCATTCCATAATTTAAACACGGAAATCTTTCTTCCGCAGGAGGAAACCACTTGGGAACAGACGCAGCAGGTGTTGCGCCTCTTCCAAGAGACGCAGTGCTTGCTGCGCCTCTTCCCAGGTCCTTTTCTGCGTATTTCTCGTATATTTTTCATATCTTTCCGAGATTCACTTCCAAAGTCTCTCCGAAAACCCTATTCCTTCACGTGATTAGTATAAATAGGAGCCTTCGCTCCTCATATTTCTCACGCGAGTGTCCGCCCTTCTCTTCTCCCTTTGCATTCTAGACCTTTGTTCTTACTTTTTGGCGTATACGTGTTTGAACATTCGACCACGTAAGCTCGGATCCTTCTGAGTACCAGCCTTGTTTGCATGGCGACCAATTTGACCAATTCCATATCAATCAACTTAATTAATCTAATCGTTTTCCTCTTACGAGGGCACTTTCATATTTGCGTTATAGTTCGAGTCGAGCATCACTAATCAATAACTTAGTTCATCTCGTTTCGTCAAAAATGTAAGTCTGAGGGTGTAAATCCTTCTTTATTTATTGTTATTTACTTTTTGTATCATCAATTGTAAGGTTTATGTCGAAAATATCATTAAAATCGATTTCTCAAATCATGCTTTAAAAAACCCTTTTTACGGATTATCAGAAGACAAACCGTCGAAAAAGGACGCAGCAACTGCTGCGCCTCTTCGAAGGAGCGCAGTATCTGCTACGCCTCTTCGTGAGGCTGCCGCAGTTCCTGCTTCCTTTCTTCTTCCTTCGTCCTCTGTAATTCGTCAATTCTTCTTTATTATTCGTTTGTTTGTTAACTATTTGACACGATAGCATATTAATTCATATGTATATTATTTATCATTCTTTAACACGTTTAATTCATCATTAATCCCGACTTAAATCCCAAGTAATTCATATTTACGGGTTTTCGTCATAAACTCAATCCGGATTGTAGAAATTCAATTCATTCATGTTAAATTTCTGGAAGTCGACCTTTGATATATTTCTCACCTTTTATTTGTCATATCCATCATTAATCCATTGTTAATCCATCTGTTTTACTTAATTTGTTCGTTTAATTCGCTAATCCATCGTTTAATCATGTAAATAAATAATAATAATCCGTCTCATCCATGTTTTATTGCTTTATGACCGTCATTCACATGTAAATAATCTATTAATCACTTCCATCCGAGTAAATATATTAATTAACCCTTAAATTCACCAATTAACATTAACAATTTGCAGTTCCGGCTTCACAGCCAGAATTCACCCATGGAACAGACGCGGCAACTGCTGCGCCTCTTCCAAAGGGCGCAGTCCTGCTGCGCCTGTTCCAGGTTGAGTTCTGCCTCTGAACTCCGTTGTTGCTTGACCTAGTTTAATTAGCTTACGTATAATTAACTATTAATTGTATTATCGCCCCCTAATTTGTTCGTTAATTTATTCCTTTATTCTTTTTCTCAAATTATCCGTTTTAAAGGTATTTTCGACATAAATCGCTAAATCCTTTGTAATTATTGTAATTTTATTTATTGTAATTTTATTCATTATTATATTTATTGCTTTGTATCATTTGTATGTTCTCACATGTAATTGAATCAAACTTAAGTCCAACTTTGACATTAATTGCATGTTAAATTACATGTTCACCGACTTAGCTTAATTCTCACATGTTAGGATTAAAACTTGGATGTTGCATTGCATGCATACAATCGACGATATATCGAGTATATATGATGTCCCTAATCATTAGTAGAGGCCGCTATCGAGGCGGGCGGGATTAGGTGTTCGATCAAAAGAGCTTCCTAATACGTACCCTTACCCCTTACTACAGATCTCTGTGAACACCCGTGTTCATTGGCATCCACGAGAGTCATTCTAGACATAGAATGCTAAGGGTAACGATTGCTTAGTGTTCATGTCACTACTTTGTGTCTTGACATGACACGAGGTATTCGAACGGTTCCAATTTCCCATAAAAATTGGTGGCGACTCCAACAAAATGCAAACGCTTGTTCTCTATCTCCCAAGCGCCCCCGTGGGCCCCCGCTGTCTACAACGACTGTCATATAGCATTCACGGCTGTGGCTTTGTCGGGCATAGGCTTTATCAAGTGGGTGTTTGCTTTCCATTTTTTTATTTGGGTCGCCTGTAAGGGTTGCTGGGGTCGTTGTTGTGGTTGCTGGAGTCGCTGCTGTGGTTGCCGGAGTGCTGCTACAGCCATTTTTCGATTTCCCGCAGTTGCTTTGGTTTCTTTTATCCCGTAATTATTGATGCTGGTTGTTTCTGTTTTTGCCGGCTGCTGTGTGGGTGCTATCACCGTGATATGGCTGGTTGTTGACCATCACATGAGTGGGTGGTGTGTTGGTGGTCACCTTTGCCACGGGTTTGTTCTTCTTTTTGGGTGTCTTGCCTCTAGCTGCTTTTGCGGGTGCCTGCAAGGTGGTTTTTGTTCGGGTGGTTGCTTGGTGGCTATATCGATTTTTGGGCAGGTTGGGCGTTGGGATTTGCTTCTTCCTTCATGCCCGAGCTTGTGCGGTTTCATTGTCCTTTTTCCGGTCTTCATGAGTGTTGGGATGGTTTTGGTAAGGGCCTAACTAAGGCTGCATGGCAGAAACATTTACAGGACCGACATTGTCATGATGGTGCATTGGACCTTACGCGTCAGACTCTTACTGATAGTTTGACTGTCTATTCCAATGCCGAGAGTTCTTTGAGACGGATGGGGGTCTGGTTGTGTGGGGTCTGTTTTAAAACCGTACTACTCGAGCTAGATGTCGGCATAGTCGGGGTGATATTGTGATGCATCCGGAGTGTGTTGATGGCCTATACGCCTTTCATATTTATGGTATTCTGAGACCTTTGGCTCCTTCTACTTCGGTTTCTTCTGATGATAGTGTTGAGCTTGTTCAGTGGTCTATATCTTCTCTTGATCGTTTATTGTCGTTATGCCTACGCACCATGAAATCTATTCCTCCTAAGTGCCGTCTTGGGTTTGCTCGGGCTTTGAAAGGGGCCATGGATGATGTGGCTGATTCCCCTAGTGATCTCTCCCGCTGGGTTTGTTTGCTTGTTCTACCACTTCGTTTGCTTAAGACTTTCGTTCCTCGGAGTAATCATGAGTGTCGGACTGCTATTCGGCGTCAGCATCAGGAGGAGAGTATTGTCAGGGCTATCCTTGCTTGGGGGGGTACCTGGGGGGGGGGTTGTTGCAGGAGTGTTTCGATGAGGGTCCTTCTTCATTTTCTGTGGATGAGGATCTGGATTTGAGTGAGCTTAAACTCCGCCAATGTCGGCGGAATATTTGTGATAGCCACTATACTGCTGATGTCCGGGTGCTTTCTTCCTCTGGGGTCGCCCCTACTCCGATGCCACTCTTGTGGCCTTGCGTGAGAAGCATCCTGTCGCCCCGCCTCCTTCATTGCCTCCTTTGTCTGGGGATCATCATCCTCTGGTTGCCTCTTCGACGGTGGTTTTGGATATGATTCGTAGCTTCCCACGCGGTACTTCTTGTGGGCGGGATGGTTTTCGTGCCCAAAGACCTTATGGATTGTTTGAGTGGCGCTGTTGTGGCTATCTCTGATGATTTGATCACTTCTATTACTAGGGTGGTTAATCTTTTTCTTGAGGGCCGGTGTCCTCTTCCTCTGGGTGAGTACATTGGCAGCGCCCCTCTCACGCCACTCGTTAAACCGGGTGGTGGGGTTCGTCCTATTGCTGGTGGCACGGTCTGGAGACGGCTTGTCTCTAAGGTTGGTGCTTTTATGGTTGGTCCTTCTTTATCTTCTTATTTTGATGGGCTTCAGTTTGGGGTGGGTGTGTCCGGTGGAGGAGAGGCTATCTTGCATGCCTTGAACCGGCTCATTGAGGCTCGGGGTGCTGAGGTGGGGCTTTCTATGTTGCTGGTTGATTTCTAGAATGCGTTCAACCTTGTTGATCGTGCGACCATGCTTCAGGAGGTCAACCATCGTTGCCCGGTTCTTTCCCGTTGGGTGGAGTTTTGTTATTCCAGTTATGCCCGTCTTTTTTATGGAGAGCACTGCTTGTGGTCTTGTCAGGGTGTTCAGCAGGGTGATCCGTTGGGCCCTTTGCTTTTCGCTTTGGTTTTGCATCCCTTAGTATGCAAGATCCGGGACACTTTTGACCTCACTATGCAGGCGTGGTACTTAGATGATGGCACCATTGTGGGTGATACTTTGGAAGTGGGGAAGGTCTTGGATTTGATTATGGTGGATGGCCCTCGTTTTGGACTGCATCTTAATGTCTCCAAGACGGAGGTCTTTTGGCCTGTTGAGGATCCTCAGAGTCGGCTTCCTGGGGTTTTCCCCCCTTCTATTTCTCGGCCATTGCGTGGTGTTACAGGTTTGGGTGGACCTGTCAGTACTTGTCTTGGTTTTGGCAGTGAGATTGTGGCGAAGAGACTAGAGAGTAACTAAGACCATTGATCTAATGGACTTGGTTGCGAGGATTGAGGACCCGCAATGTGAGTTGCTTCTGCTTCGAGCTTGTACTGGTATTTCTAAGCTCTATTTCTCACTTCGTACTTGCTCCCATAGTGTTTTTGGGTCAGTCCATCTTCCTTTTGATGTCGCTCTTCGTTCCAGCTTGGAACGTATTGTCACCGCGTCTGGGCCGGGTTTTGGGGATTGGCAGTGGCGCCTTGCTACATTCCCTTTTCATCTTGGTGGTCTTGGTGTCTATGCGGCGGGAGATGTTTTATTTTACGCTTTTATTGCGTCCCGTTTGCAGTCTGCTAGTTTGCAGGCTAAGCTCCTCGGCCCTTCTGGTATTGTAGTTGTTGGCCCTGCTTTTGATGATGTCGCGCGGGTTTTTACTGCGACTACATGCTCTGGTATCTTAGGTAACCCTAGTGAAATTGCTGCCCCCAAACTTATGAAAAAATTGGCAGACATTTATTTCGCGACGGTTGTTGTTGCCTCGGAGTCAATTTTCTCTTTGACACCACGCCAGCTTGCTTTATGGCAGTCTCAGCAGGGTTCTCACTCCTCTGATTGGTTACGTGCGGTTCCTATCTCGGGGTTGGGTCAGACTATGAACGGGAGGACTTACCGTTTTGTGCTTGGGTATCGTCTGGGTGTTCCGTTATTCACGGTATCTAGGCCCTGTCCTGCTTGCTCTCGGGTTTTTGCTGAGGATGTTTTTGGGGACAACGCTGTTTCTTGTACTGGTACTGTGGGCGTTAAACATCGGCATAACCTCGTCCGGGACACTCTTTTCGACATCTGCTATAGATCTGGTATTTCTGTGGGAAAGGAAGTTGATATCGGTTTGGTTGACGGGCTTGGTGGGTCTCTTCGTCCTGCGGATTTGCTGCTTTATTCTTGGGACAGGGGCGCGATGTGTGTGTCGACTTGACAGGTCTTCTCCTTTGACTCGACGGGATGGCGGATTTTGTGCCTGGTCGGGTTGTCGGCCGATCTTTGCTCGCGTAAAGAGTTCTAAGTACGGATTTGTGCGCGCCGCAATGGGTTATGGTTTTCTTCCCTTCTCTTTCTCTTCACTTGGGAGCCGGGTTCGATCTCGTTGCCTTGGTCAAGCGGATCCAGAAATTCTCGGTATCTCAGAATGCGGGGGCTCGGGTGGCCGCTTATATTTTTACTAGACTTAGCTTTGTTGTTGCTAAGGGTGTGGGAGCCCAGATTGTCTCTCGGCTCCTCGCCAATTTCATGTAAACTTTTATTTCTATTTTAATGAAAGCTGCGCGCATCCCTCTATATAATAATAATAATAATAATAATAATAATAATAATAATAATAATAATAATAATAATAATAATAATAATAATAATAATAATAATAATAATAATAATAATAATAATAATAATAATAATAATAATAATAATAATAATAATAATAATAATAATAATAATAATAATAATAATAATAATAATAATAATAATAATAATAATAATAATAATAATAATAATAATAATAATAATAATAATAATAATAATAATAATAATAATAATAATAATAATAATAATAATAATAATAATAATAATAATAATAATAATAATAATAATAATAATAATAATAATAATAATAATAATAATAATAATAATAATAATAATAATAATAATAATAATAATAATAATAATAATAATAATAATAATAATAATAATAATAATAATAATAATAATAATAATAATAATAATAATAATAATAATAATAATAATAATAATAACAGCAATTCTCCCTTGTGACGGTCACAATTTGCGACGGACAAATGTGACCACTTTTTTATAAAATGTAACCAGTCAAGTACTGTTCATAAAATGTCACTTGTAAAAAATGGTCACATTTTTTCATAAAATGGTGACATATGGCCCGTCGCAAATGTGAATAGTGTTTGTGACGGAATAGTACCCGTCACAAATGAGAATTGATGTAATAATAATAATAATAAAAAATAACAACAACAACAATAATAATAATAATAATAATAATAATAATAATATTTAGTTTAAGTTAATTTAATTTAAGTTAAATAAATTTAAGTTAATTTAAATCTGGACCCTGTAAATTCGGTCCAGATCATATAAGTTCAGTTCAATTCAGATCCTATAAGTTCAGTTCAGTTCAGATCCTATAAGTTCAGTTCAGTTCAGATCCTATAAGTTCAGTTCAGATCCTATAAGTTCAGATGTTATAAGTTCAGAAAAAGTTCAGATCCTATAAGTTCAGTTCAGATCCTATAAGTTCAGTTCAGTTCAGTTTAGATCCTATAAGTTCACTTCAGTTCAGATCAGATCCGTTTCAGTCCAAACGAACAGGGCCTAAGAACTTCAAAAGTAAAGTTCTTCCCGTTGTGGATGACATTGAGTTTATCAAAATAAAAAATTGGTTCTTATTTATGAACCAAGTTCTTTGTTAATTCTAAAAAATTAAATAGGCTGATAGAGATAAGATAATTAATAGTGGGTCTAAATTAAGAACTAGAAAAAGTTCTTCCATTGTGGTGTTAAGTTCTTAAACTTAGTAATTAGTAAAAAATGACTTGGAAATAGGAAGAACTTTATGTGAAGTTCTTCCATTGCACTTGCTCTTAGTTGGTATTGTGTTACGAATTACGATGCATATAAACTTAATTGTATTAAATCCACATTTTAAACACTTTTCTTGCTTGTGAAAGCATGAACCTCCAAACATCAAAATGATGAGTTTTGGTTGACTGGAAAATTGAATAGCAACACCACTTCTATAGCCACGACCACCAAGAGGTAATTTAAAAAAATATTCCACGATATATCCTGCATTTTAAAGCCAGTAAATGTCAAATTATTTTAGATCCAAGTATAAAAAGTATCGGTATAAAATATGGTTTGATTAATCCATGTTAAAACTTGATCTCAAATAGCACATGGCAAACACTTTCAGGTTCAGAAGTACGCCTACGACTGGAAAGAAATCCCATGCTTAACTTGTTGCTTGTTAGTGGGTAGCCTACCCAGCATTGCCGGCCACAGGAGTAAGCGTATTTTTTGTGACACTCTCAATTTCCATATAACATCGCACAAAAATTGAAAAGCATTTGAAACCGAGTTGAAAATAAGCTTGTAATTTGACGCGGTGGAAAAGAATTTGGAAGATATCTCGGACCAAATCAGACTTTCTTACTCAACAGAGTCAACACTATCTACAATACAAGGACTGGAACACCAGCAATTTTTATAATCACTTTATGAGGCCGCTTGCTATCAAAAAGTGACAAATTCCATGTTCCGTAAGGCAAAACAAATTATAAATATTTTCGGCTAGAGATCAGAGTCAAAAGAATCTAAGACATATATCCACCCATGGATCAGTCCAAAAGTGGTTACGTTCATCATTTCCAACGGTAAATTTTGATGATCTAGCCCGTGATAAACACCCTTACCAACCAGGAAAATATTGTTGTTTGGATTTCCCTAAAAGATGATTGTTAGTCAAATGTGTACCTTTGACGACCTTGATCCACAAAGCCTCATCTCCACTAGTAATGCGCTTATGCGCCATCCCAGTTTGCAAAAAAAAAAAAAAAAAAGTCTAATTAACTAAATTTGATGTGGAGACAAATCCCCTCTTTGATTTTTGGATTGCACATTTGAGCCTAAGAGAGCCAGTTTTACTTAAAACTGATTGTGTAAGTGTCACTCGTTCCGCAACCGATAAAAAGTTTAACCTAATTAAACTTTTGACAAGTAACCCAATTTTCATCACCCCCGATTATATCAATTTGCAAAAGTAAGCGTAAACCATTGGCTTATCATACCAACCACAATTAAATACGTAGATTATTGATTAGATAAAACAAAATTATTTAGGGAGCATTACACTATTACACATGGAAGGGTTGCCCCAATGTGAACTCGTAGAGTGATAGCTAAGAATGGCCCGAAATCCGAAATTAATTAGTGTGGACATGGGCCCACGGGGGCGCTTGGGAAACAAGTGTTTGCATTTGTGGAGTCGCCACCAATTTTTATGGGAAATTGGAACCGTTCGAATACCTCGTGCCATGTCAAGACACAAAGTAGTGACATGAACACCAAGAACTCGTTACCCTTAGCATTCTATGTCTAGAATGACTCTCGTGGATGCCAATGAACACGGATGTTCACGAGAGATCCGAGTAAGGGGTGAGGGTACGTATTAGGAAGCTCTTTTGATCGAACACCTAATCCCGCCCGCCTCGATAGCGGCCTCTACTAATGATTAGGGAAATTGTCTATACTCGATATATTGTCGATTATATGCATGCAATGCAACATCCATTAGATTAATCCTAGCATGTGAGAATTAACTAAGTCGGTGAACATGTAGTTTAGTATACAATTGAGACAAAGTAGAGATTTAGATTCAATTACATGCGAAGGCATACAAACAATATGATAAAAGAGATACAATGAAATAAAATTACAATAATTACAATGGGATTCAATGACTCATGTCGAAAATACTTTTAAAACGGATAATTTGGGAAAAAAAAGAATAAATGAATGAAATTAACGAAAAAGAATTAAGGCGATAATACGAATAATAGTTAATTAATGCGTAACTAATTAAACTAGGTCAAGGCAAAACGGAAATTCAGAGACGGAAATCAACCTGGAAGAGGCGCAGCAGAGCTGCGCACTCTGGAAGAGGCGCAGCAGTTGCTGCGTCTGTTCCAAGGCTGAGTTCTGGCTGTGAAGCCGGAACTGCAAATCGTTAGTACTCGTTGGTGATTTTAATGATTAATTACGATATTCGACTCGGATGAAAGTGATTTAATACATTAATTACATGTGAATGAGTCATAAAAACGATAAAACATGGATGAAAACGAATGTAAACGAATTAAATACATGAATGAAAGATTGATTAATGACATGAGTGAACTAATTAGTTTAAACATGACGAATTAATGAAGAACTAATGAGGGATATGATAATAAACAGATGGGAATATATCAAAGATCGAATTCCAGAGACTCAATATGAAGGAATTGAATCTCTACAACCCGGATTGAATTTAAATGACGAAAACCCGCAAATATTGGTTATAAGGGATTTAAGTCGGGATTTAACGATGAATTATATACTAACAGTGATTAATAATATCCAAAACTATTATGTGAACGAAACAAAAGCAAACAATGACAAACGAAAACAAAGAAACGAAAATAACAGAGGACGAAAGAAGAAGAAGAGAAGTAGGAACAGCGGCAACCTCAGGAAGAGGCGCAGCAAGTGCTGCGTCCTTTCCAAGAGGCGCAGCGATTCTTTGCGTCCTTTCTCGACGTCACGTCTTCGTTAATCCGTAAAAAAGGATTTAAACAAAGGGTTTTTAGAAATCGGTTTTAATTGTATTTTCGACATAAATCTTACATGATGATTACAAAAAGTAAATAACAATAAATAAAAGAAGGATTTACACCCTCAGACTTACATGTTTGACGAAACGAGATGAACTAAGTATACGTTTAGTGATGCTCGACTCGAATGTAACGAAAGTGCCCTCGTAAGAGGAAAACGATTAAGATTAATTAAAGTTGATTATTGTGGAGTTGGTCAAATTGGTCGGTCATGCAAAACGAGGCTGGTACTCAGAAAGATCTGAGCTTATGTGGTCGAAAGTTCAAGCACGTAGACGCCAAAAAGTAAGAACGTGGTCTAGAATGCAAAGGGAGAAGAGAAGGGCGGACACTCGCGTGAGAAATATGAGGAAGGAAGGCTCCTATTTATACTGATCACGGAAGGAATTAGGGTTTTCGGAGAAACTTTGGAAGTGAATCTCGAAAAGATATGAAAAGATACGAAAAATACGCAGAAAAGGACTTGGGAAGAGGCGCAGCAGGCACTGCGTCCATTGGAAGAGGCGCAGCACCTGCTGCGTCTGTTCCCAAGTGGTTTCCTCCTGCGGAAGAAAGATTTCCGTGTTTAATTTATGGAATAACGGATTAATCTTATTTTCCTTTATATTTTGTATGAATATTACGGGAATTTTTTTACCAAAGATTAAAAGATTGTAAAATATTTATAAAATACGGAATAGAAATATCCGGAACATTCCAGAACATTTTGACTCGGGATTTTAGCGGTTATCAGAAAATGAAGACGATTTTAGGCCCGGACTCCAAATGTACTCTAATTACTGTCAAAACGACCGTATCGGCGCGTAGATGACATTTAAGAGGTAGACATCACTGTTTGAGCAATCACTTGACGATAAACTTACGAACTGTCACAAATCGTTCCGCGTACCAAACATGCGGCTCAATCATCACCGGGTGGTTTGCGGGAGGTGCGGAAATGAGGTATCTACAATTAGAAACCTCGATTGACATGACTCGAACCTTGTTTGTCCCGTTGTTGACCCGACACGAACCAAAACCAACTGGTTGTAGTTGCCCAATCAAAATAACCAGACCTGAACCTGAAATGACCTGAAACCAAAATGAATTGACCCAATACAATGTATGTAGCAAACCGAAAATGACCCGACCCAAACCCGACGTACTGCATATAAAGTATTATATATAGTACCACCAATGATCAATCAATAACTTAATCATCTAGCTTCTCACATACACACCCAAAATAATGGAATACCAAAACACCAACTTTATGAACACAACTCTGACATTCATTGTCCCAACAATCCTAGCTTTTGTGTTCATCAAATTTGTTAAAAGCAAGCTATTTCAGCAAGATGGGTATAAAAATTACCCACCAATTGCTGGAACCATGCTTAACCATCTGCTTAATTTCAAGAGGCTTCATCATTACATGACTGATCTTGCTACCAAACATAAAACTTACAGAATTTTAAACCCTTTTAGAAATGAGGTTTACACTTCTGACCCTGCTAATGTTGAGTATATCCTCAAGACTAACTTTGATAACTATGGCAAGGTATCATTTATTTGCCATTTTTTGACTGACAAATAATCCATTATACTACTGTGTATTACGCTAGTGTCGATTACTTTGTTAAATTTCCCTACTGATATAGTGATATGAATGTTGTTAAAAATTCAGGGAGATTACAACTATGGGCATCTGAGTGATTTGCTGGGTGACGGGATTTTTGCAGTGGATGGGGATAAATGGAGAAACCAAAGGAAAGTTTCTAGCTATGAGTTTTCGACTAGAAATTTACGAGATTTTAGCAGCACAATTTTCCGTGAAAAAGCTATGAAACTGGCTAATGTTATTTCAAATGCCGTCAAGTCTGGTAACAGCATCGACATCCAAGTAAGATTTCTCATTTCGGGTGTTGTCCTGTTTCGAACCACGTCATGAATAGTTGAATGCCAGCTCTTTTGAAGTTTGCCTTTATAGTTGCAAATTGCATATTTTCTGAAAAATATAGTTGCCTTTATAGTTGCAAACTGCAGTACATCCCATCTACCGCTGTGTGACGAGTAGTTCAGCTCTTATGAAAAATTGTAGTAACAATTATTCACGAAATTAGGTTGGCTGAACTTTTGTAGGATTTGTTCATGAGATCAACTTTGGATTCAATATTCAAAGTGGCATTTGGAGTTGATTTAGATACGACGTGTGGCTCAAGTGAACAAGGCAAGAGATTTACACAAGCATTCGATGATGCTAGTGCTATATCACTCTATCGTTATGTTGATGTGTTTTGGCCGATTAAAAAGTTTCTGAATATCGGTTTGGAGGCTAAGCTCAAGCACGACATCAGAATAGTTAATGACTTTGTATACAAGTTGATTATCAACAAATCTGAGTCACTCAAAAAGTCAGGAGCCACTCATTCAGTAAGTTCAATTTTCTCATTAAACTAAATTTCTGTGTAAACACTGTTCTATGAAGTAGTTTTTGATGAATGGGTAATGCAGATGAAGAAAGACGATATATTATCCAGATTTTTGCAGCAGAACAACACTGAGCCAAAGTATCTAAGAGACATAATCTTGAACTTTGTGATAGCGGGGAAAGACACGACAGCAGCTACATTGTCATGGTTCATATACATGCTTTGCAAACATCCACAAGTGCAGGAGAAGGTGGCTGAAGAGATTAGAAAAGTCGTAAGCATGGAAAGTGGCGGTGATTGTGCAGAATTAACCACTAGATTTAGCGAAGAATCACTTGAAAGGTTGCATTACCTACACGCTGCTGTTACTGAGACACTCCGACTCTATCCTGCTGTTCCTGTGGTAATTTCCCGCTGACCTAAATTGATCAAGCAGGCTCATTTGTATTCTTGTAATGTTGGTAGCAGAATCCACAATTAGAACCATCTATTGTTTGGACAGGATGCCAAGACATGCTTTTCAGATGATACACTTCCTGATGGGTACAGCGTGAAAAAAGGGGACACTGTGGCTTACCAACCCTACGCGATGGGTAGGATGCCTTCAATTTGGGGCGATGATGCACCCAATTATCGCCCTGAAAGATGGCTCAATGAAGATGGCATCTTCCAGCCACAAAGTCCCTTCAAGTTTACCGCCTTCCAGGTAAACTAGTCAGTAGTCACTTAGTGACTCCTTTTATATAAGAAAAGCGTCCGTTCAGTTTCAGTTTCAGTTTTATGTGTCCACTGTCTCATGTACGGAGTACCACTTATTGTAAACAGGCAGGTCCGCGGATATGCCTTGGTAAGGAATTTGCTTACAGGCAGATGAAGATTTTTTCCGCTGTTCTGTTCAGCAACTTCGTCTTCAAACTCGACAAGGAAGAGACAATTGTAAACTACAGAACAATGATAACACTTCAAATCGATGGTGGGTTACAAGTTCGAGTTTCTCGTCGAATATAAGCCAACTTTGTGTAATCTCTATAATAGTGTGTTGCTAATAAGCGTCCACCGAGGATGTTTGAAAAAAGTTACTCTCAATATTGACAATAAGAATTGAATTATCTTCACCTATAGTTTCAATAATGAAAAGCCAAGGAGGTAGAACTTGAATGCAAAGAATTGTCCACTTTGACTTTTTGTTGTGTCTCTAAAGGAGTCACAAGAGCGATTGTGAATTTGTGAATCCTGGTCATGAGTAGATGGAGAGAAACTTATTTTTTATGCAAAAGAAAGGGCGAATGCCCGGACTTGTAACCCGCTGGCCTGAACCGAATATTATTGTTTTAAAATTATGGAGAGAAACGGTAAAAGAAATTATCCGTAGATCGAAATAGCGGGTTACACCGACTTGGGGCTAATCTGAAATCGGGTTCAAGATTTATGCATATCAGATTTTGAAAGGGTGGTTGAGACAGTTGTGTAATTATTCTATTTATGACACAGAAAGTTGAGTGGGGATACCAACTTTGTTTTAAAGCAAACTAGCAATACATAGTATTTTACTATTACAGATTTACAGGTATCAATTAGTCAATTACAATAACTTAATCCTGCACAACTCACACACCCAAACTAATGCCTAATGGAATACCAAAACTCCAACTTCATCAACACAACTTTGACAGTCATTGTTCCAACAATCCTAGCTCTTCTGTTCTTCAAATTTGTTAAAATCAAGCTATTTCAGAAACATGGGCATAAAAAGTACCCACCAATTGCAGGAACAATGTTCAATCAGTTGCTTAATTTCAAGAAACTTCATCATTACATGACTGATCTTGCTACCAAACATAAAACTTACAGATTATTAAACCCTTTTAGAAATGAAGTTTATACTTGTGATCCTCCTAATGTTGAGTATATTCTCAAGACCAACTTTGATAATTTTGGCAAGGTATCATTTACTTGTCTTTTTTAATGTTCGCGGGCAGTGGTGGATCGAGGGGGGGTTAATAGAGGTACCATTTATTACTCTAATTGTAGGCTGTCAGGCTGTGGTTAATTAGTTACAGTTTGTTTAATTTGTAGTCTGTGGTTAATTAGATACAGTGTTTAATTTCTCTTAATTAGATGAGCTATTAATTATTGGTTGCATGCTTCAGATTCATGTTTTGCTGCAAAAAATATGCATCTTTGGACTTTCGAGTGATTGTATGTATAGAATGTTCAATAGCAATCAGTTATATAGAGATAAAAGTTGCCAATTTTGATGGGTTGAATGTTGAATTTAGATGAAAATGGGATAATCATTTAAGATATGATCAGTTCATTGGTAATCACGGGCTTCGTTTATGATTACTGCTTAGTTATTTATGGCTAATGTTGTCGATTCCAATTTTCGTATTGGCTGGAGTGTACGGTGACATGGTACACCCATCGGTGGGTGGACATAAGAATTTAGGTTAAGCAAAACTTTGTTGACATGAAAAGGAGAATGGACTGCACTGAATTAGTCTCACAGTAAAGTGGACCATTATACTGTTGGGATATTATTGTGGGACCATAACTTTTTGGAAATTTCTGAATAATGTCTCTATCCTTGCTGATATGAATGTATACAAATTTCAGGGAGATTATACATATGACAATGTGAGTGATCTGCTGGGTGATGGGATTTTTGCAGTGGATGGCGATAAATGGAGAAACCAACGGAAAGTCTCTAGCTATGAGTTTTCGACTAGGGTTTTACGAGATTTTAGCAGCACAATTTTCCGTGAAAATGCTGTGAAATTGGCTAATGTAATTGCAGATGCTGTAAAGTCTGACCATATCATGGACATCCAAGTAAGATTTGTTTATTTATTTTTCATTACTTTGGTGTAAGATTTGTTTGAGATGTTAACTAGACTTAGCTTGTGTAGGATTTGTTCATGAAATCGACATTGGATTCAATATTCAAAGTTGCATTCGGAGTTGAGTTAGATAGTATGTGTGGCTCAAATGAAGAAGGGATAAGATTTAGCCAAGCTTTCGATGATGCCAGTGCTGCATCACTGTATCGTTATGTGGATATCCTCTGGCCGGTTAAGAGATTTCTGAACATTGGTTTGGAGGCTAAACTTAAGCAGGACATTAGAATTATCAATGATTTTGTATACAGGTTGATCAGCAACAAAGTTGAGTTAATGAAAAAGTCACAAGGCACTCCTTCCGTAAGTTGAACCTTTTAGCCAAATACTCCTGATTATTCGATTTTGGAAAACAATGTGATTCTGATGCAATCATCACACCTTTTCATTATTTATTCAAGGTTTCTTGATTTAAATTGTTCTTGAATGGGTAAATGCAGATGAAGAAAGACGATATATTGTCGAGATTTTTGCAGCTTGACAACACTGACCCTAAATATCTGAGAGACATAATCTTGAACTTCGTGATAGCCGGCAAAGACACTACAGCAGCTACACTATCTTGGTTCATTTACATGATTTGTAAACACCCAGAAGTGCAGGAGAAGGTGGCAGAAGAACTAAGAAATGTTACAAGCATGGAAAGCGGCGTTAATTATGAACAACTTACTGCCAATTTGAGAGAAGAATCACTTGAAAGGTTGCATTACCTACACGCAGCTTTGACTGAGACTCTCCGACTCTATCCTGCTGTTCCTGTGGT
This sequence comes from Silene latifolia, assembly GCF_048544455.1. NCBI lineage: Eukaryota > Viridiplantae > Streptophyta > Magnoliopsida > Caryophyllales > Caryophyllaceae > Silene > Silene latifolia. The sequence goes on from NC_133533.1 coordinate 38,296,121, forward strand.
AAACTAAAATTTAAATAACCTATGTTGTTTTTGAATCCTCATTTCTCCACAAGTACCTAGGGCTGACCAGCTGACACTGCACACCAGTACTCCGACTAACTTTCTTGGTTTACCGACATCAAAATTAATTTTTTCTGCTGGTTCTACAGGATGCCAAGATATGTTTTTCTGATGATACACTGCCTGATGGGTATAGTGTGAAGAAAGGAGACATGGTGGCATACCAACCCTACGCAATGGGAAGGATGCGTTTTATTTGGGGAGATAATGCCGAGGACTATCACCCCGAAAGATGGCTCGATGAAGATGGGATCTTCCAACCACAGAGTCCCTTTAAATTCACCGCATTCCAGGTACCAATTATCATGACACTCCTTACTTTACGTCATTCAATTTCTTTTGATATCGTTTAAAACTCTCCCAACTCTAATAGAATGAGTCTTCTATAAGACGGTCTCACATATATGCATAACCACGATCTTTATATAGTCCCCATTTAACTATAGTCGTTAAATCCAGTATTGTCCGCTAGATTGTCTCATATGAGTTTTCCGACTCTTATAAGAGTATGTTTGGTTAAATAGGCAGGTCCACGAATATGCCTTGGGAAGGAATTTGCATACAGGCAGATGAAGATTTTTTCTGTGGTTCTGTTGAGCAACTTCGTTTTCAAACTCGGTGATGAAGAAAGCATTGTAAACTACAGAACAATGATAAACCTCCATATTGATGGTGGTTTACATGTTCGAGCTCTTCCTCGAAAATAAAGTATATTATTAAGTTCAACTAAATTACAAGTGTGTTAATTATAATTCTGGTGTTTCTTACATCTAGCTCCTAGAACCCTAATGCTAATAGACGAATGGCGATTACTCAAATGTTGTTCAACTTGGATTTTTGATAGCTAACCCAACACCAAAATTATCGAGCTAAGATAAGCATCGATATTGAAGGCGACTTTTATTGAAAAATCGGCAAAACAATGTCACAACTCACAATGATGAAGATTTATGTAAAATGAGGCCTGCTTTGGATACGTGTAGCTCAGATAATGAAATCCCCGTTGTCACCCGCCAAGGACGTGACACCGTGTTAATACCAACTGTAAATCTCAATAGAGGCACAAAAGTCTGGCTTCCGCACTTATGCCTAAGGGCTAAGGGGCACAATTCTTGGGGAGAAAAAAAGATGATTTTACTTGATAGAATATAGATATTACAACTTCTTTTGGATGTAAATTGTGTTGCGTAAAAGATGCGACAAGGACAGTTCTGATGCAGATGGATTCTGAACTCAGGTCATACAAACCCCACTCAACGACTTGACCAGCTTGTCACCTGCACGTTCTCTCGGCAAGATAAGCCTCCGATGATGATCCTATCTCACATAAGTACATAAGAGCAGATTTCATTGCTCCTCTGAGGATGCATTCAAAGAAGGAAGTTGAATTCCCAGCCTATTATTCCCTTTACGGTTCCTATATGCCTCAATAGCCTGCAATCTGAGCCTCTCCTGTGAAGCATTCATAGGTTTCTTGGGTGCCTGTACAAAAAAAACGACACATTTTATTTGTTAATAAATCGTTGCACTTGATCAACAGCTGCAAATAAAAAATACAAAAGATGGTACCTTAGGAACTACATCCAACTTTGGTGGAGCTTGAACAACATCCCCAAATTTGACTTCATCACGCTTTGGAAGATCTAGTGTCTGTTCAGGTGCTCCTTTCTTTTGGTTCTTTTTCTTGTTCTTTAGAAACCTGTACCGGATGAAGCCAGAAGGCAGTTTGATCAACAGAAGTTCATGCACATGCATATTACTCAAGCTTCAAACGCTGGGGTAACATATTCAAGTGTCCGACTCGGCATGACTCATCTTACTAAGGGGTTGTCTCCTAAGTTGAGGATACAGGTACTAGAATACGCAAACGAAACATAAATAAGCATGCTTATAAATAGAGATATTTAGATTTTTCAACTAAATAAAGAAATATTGATGAGGCTTCAAATCCTTAAATGTTTCATACAAAGTGTCTTCTTCTATTAGTGTTACACAGGCGTCCATTTATGGTTATTCTAGGAGAAGTGTAGGATTGGTAAGTGTCGGGAGTGGATTCCCATATCCTTTGGGGATCGTCTCGGACATAGGTATGACGTATGACCACAGAAATAAAGAGTCAACGTAACATACCATATCCAATACAAAAAAAATATCTTGAAAGGCATCATGATCACTTTGTCAAAGGATACACTGATAATTTCATTAGAAATGTTTTCAACAAGGGATCTCTTAGCAAATTACCAACCAAAGGAAAACAAAATACCACTAATGGATACCAGACATCAGATGCAAATTACTCCTGTACGCTAAAATATTCATCCACCTGCCTATTCGTTTTAACCAAGATGAGAATGCTTACTCCTTTTTACGCTGCTTTCGTTTAGAAATAACACCCAATTTTTCCATCTCTGCCGCAAACCGTAAGTCATTCACCTCTTTCCGCTTTCGTTTTTTCTTCTTCTTCTTATCATCATCCACACCAGGGTTTATCTTTTCTTCGCTCTCAAGCATTGCTGACATTTTCTCGATCTTGGCGCTAATACTTGCGCTTTTAGGCTCATTTTCAACTACAGACTGACGCTTCTACAAAGAAAAACACAGTAAAGCATTAAGAACTATACACCCACCGCTGAGGTTAATTTTGGAATTCAATGTCTATCGAAGGCAGCGAAGGCACTGACCGCTAAATCAAACATTTCTTAGCTTCATTGTGAAGCAAAAAAGTTTCACTAAAACTAGTTGTGAATCTTATATTGTGAAGCATCAACTCAGTCATTGTGGTTTCGCTGCAATTTTCATTAATAGTTTTTCGAAAACAACCTCTTTGTATTGACTATTGAGTAAGGGCGTGTACATCCAACCCTCTCACCCTATCATAGGCCTGTGCATGTTTCGTTCAACGTACTTCTCTAGAGCTTCTTAAATCGAGAAGGATGACACAATAGACCATGTAAGAGACAACAAAGTCTCAGTTTGAAAATGATATGGACAGTTTAGATAGATCATAGAAAAAATGATATGAAGACAGTTAAAATAGATCATCGTAAACTTGTAGGGAACTGTCAAACCAAGTTAGAAAACGATGAAAAAGTTGAGAAAGAGAAAATACGATTTAAAAGAAAAGTAATATAATCCCTTCCCAGACTAAGAGTAAAACGCAAAACTTTCCTACATGCACATTTTACCTCGTAAGGCTCTCGTATCACATCTTCCAATAATTACTCACCACTATATCAGTTATCCTTGAGCAAGTCAACAACAGAACTTCCAATCTTAGAGCAAATAAAGCACAAGAGTGCCTTGACGGGATAATAATAAAACACCACTGTTCGAGTTTTAACGGCAGCCAAACATCCAAGCCATATCAATCAAAGTGCTACATTAGTCCACTAGTCGTTTCTATCGACCAATCCTTGAGCAAATCAAGAGCATAAGTTCCATTTTTAGCTGAAACACGCATGTCATCGTAGAGCAAGTGCCACTCTAATCCTTTTCTTTACTGTGAAATCGAAAGCTTCACTCTTTCCAGGCAAAATAAGCTCAAACTTGAACTTAACTCCGTCTAATTTGGCATCACTCCGATTTATGCTACATGGTTACTAACATAGACCACTAATTGATATCCAAGAAACGCATAAAAAACACCAAACACATTGTCAAACATCCTACCGATAGACGAAATAGCTGCTTAAAAGCTACTCCCTTTTTGTCCCAATCATTGTTTAACTTCTTTTATTGTTTGTGAGGGGTATTTTAATCGAAGGTAGACAAATGATTGGGACGGATGAACTATACATAAAGCACCCACATACACACAATTGACACAAAACATAAATACAGTAAAATGTTGGGATACATACATTTTGAGAAGCATCCCTTTTCTTGCCTTTCAATTGAATTGCACTCTCTAAATTCGCTTCGTTCCCTGAACATTAACCACCACCAAAAGTAAATTGCAAGGACGGGTCAGATTTACAGTCTTACCCTCGTCATGCTAGTAACACTAGGTGACTGATTCTAAATTACCCAACTAAAAATTAAATTCGAGAATTGCATTGAATGACCGCTACTGTAGCCCAGACTAAACTAGTAATAAAACTGGCACGGTATCAGTTTTCGAGTTATTTTGATTTATTCCATCATAATCCAAGAATAAACTAATAATAATGAAAATACAAAAAAGAAAAAGAAAAAGAAAAGGAAGGAGAAAAGGAAAGTAACCTAGGGAAGAAGAGTAAGACATGAGTTTGCGAAGTTTAGAAGGAATAGCGTGAATAGAAGACATCTCAGGTGGCGGAGGAAGCCGTTTGTCGCCGCCATGGGACTTTAGGTAGTTTTTCTCTCTCCTTTTTTGCCCTTTTCCTCCCATCTTTTCTTCAACTTTTTGTGACTGCTGCTAGCCAAGTATGTTATTCAGGTAAACGGAGTACTTCGGGACTTCGGTTTTACTATATTGGTATTTTGGGTTCGAGTTTTGGATCTCGTAATTTTTTTTTTTTTTTTTAAAAGCTATCTAAGATTTGTCTCACTTGCAAATATATTACCTATCGTTTTATTTTATCGTTTTATTTTTTGCAAGACACCATCTTTAATTTTTAAAATTTTGTTTAAAACTACCAAAATCCATTTTCCGGCCAAATTTTGGTCGAACTCCGATATTAACTTTGTTTACTTCTTTTTTACGTAGGAACTTTCTTTTTTTTACCCTTCCATTATGTTTTCCCTTGAAAAAATTCAACACCCTCTCTTCCCTCCTCTTTCTTGTCCTGATCCCTTATTTCCGTATATTTTCGCGCTTTGCACAGAAGTTCTTTCTCAAATGATTCTATACGCTCAGGATGGCACCTTCATTAAGGGTATCAAAATTTGCAAGAATGGACCGGAGATATCCCATTTATTATTTGCGGATGATTCTCTCTTCTTTATTCGCGGTGATTATGGGGACTTGGATTTTCTTATGAACATTATCGATGAATATTGTGTTGCCTCTGGGCAATGCATTAATAAAGATAAGTCCTCTATTCTTTTCAGCCCGAATTGCTCACTTATGACGGTCAAGAAGTGCTTAGCTGAGTACAAATTTGTACCTAAGCATGATCTTGGCAACTATCTTGGCCTACCAACGAGTATTGGATCTTCTAAAAGGGACCTATTTAAATTTCTTATTGAAAAAACCAAGCGCAGGCTATCCTCCTAGAATAACATTCTTCTTTCTTCGGCTGGTAAATTGACCCTTATTCGTTCTGTTATTTCTTCACTATCTCTTTTCTATCTATCGGTATTTCGCATACCGGTAAGTGTAACGTCAAAGCTTCAGTCTCTGATGGTGCATTTTTGGTGGAGTGGAACTAGAATTAATAAGTCTATTCATTGGTGTAGTAAAGACTTCCTTAGTAGGCCGGTGGGTGAAGGGGGTCTTGGTCTTCGCAATATTGGCTGTTTTAACCAAGCCCTTCTTGCCAAGTCTGCTTGGAGAATTTTAAGTGTCCCAGGAAGCCTTATTAGCAAAGTTATTGGTCCCAAGCTTGGTATGCAAACTGATCCTCTTTTTCAGAACCGATGGAAAGCTCCCCAAGCGTCGTCATGGGCTCTAAAAAGCTTAATTTGGGGCTCTGATCTTATTTACAACAATATTGCTTGGACGATTGGCTCGTCCTCTCGTCTTAAGGCCTGGACGAGTAGATGGATCGAGGGTTACAGTCTTCGTGATCTCTGTGGGGATTTTATTGATGCTCCTACTAATGCTACGTTCCTGGTTGGTGACCTTCATGATAATCATAGGAGATGGGATTTCTCCTCTTTTGGTTTCGACCCAGGTGAAGGAGTTAAAAAGAAAATCCTCGCAACTTATATCCCCTGTCAACCTTCTGATGACTCTTTCTACTGGAAATTGTCCAAACATGGCGATTTCACTGTCAAGTCTGGATATTATGCTGCTGCTAAGGGCTTATTTATTGGTTCTAACTCGACTACTGATCGCTCTAGAATGTCTGCAACTTTTGTTGCTTTATGCAAATCAAAGCTATGGAAATTGCCTATTTCTATCAAACTAAGGGTGTTTTTAATGGAAATTTATGGCTAATGCCCTTCCCGTTGGCTCTGAATTTCTTAAACGAAATATGCATTGGCGCTCTACGTGTTCCCTTTGTGAAGGCTCTTCCCCCTGTGTGGAATCTATCTCTCATCTCTTCAGAGATTGTAGCTTTGCAAAGGCTCTCTGGTTTGGCTGCCCTTTAGGACTAAGACTCATTGTTGGGGTGGATATTGATGTTAGGGATTGGGTCATAAACTGGGTTACTTAATTTCTAAAAGGGCCTGATCCTAACTCCCTCCTTTTTCCCTTTCTTGCTACCCTCTGGAGAATTTGGTGTTGCAGGAATGAGATGATCTTCCAGAATCGTTGCCCTTGGCCTATGAGTGCTCTCACTACTATTCTGGCTGACATTCAGTGTATGAATGAGGTTGTGTGTAGCAAGAGCGCTTGCCTTTTTCAAGCACCTCTCGTGGATATCTCTCCTGAATTTGTTTTAGCAAAGAGGATTAGAAATTCCTTTCCTTTTTGGATTGTAGGTGGGCCTGATTGTGGGAATGTTTGCACTGTCAAGTGTGATGTTGCTTGGAGAGAGGATAGAAATTCTGGCATGGGGTGGTGCTTGTTGGATGGTAATGGAACCTTAAGGACTACTGCTCATGCTCGCACGTTTGCTTCATCTGCCCTGCATGCCGAAGGACATGCTGCTATCATGGCGCTAAAATGGGCCTTGGATGAAGGCTATCTCCATATTAGACTAGTTACAGATTGTCTTATTTTAGTTTTGCAGGTTGCCGAAGCGGAAAAGGCGATTGCGTCTATTAGCTGCATTATCCAGGATCTTAAGTCTACTGCGTCTCGTTTCCACTGTTGTTCTCTTAGTTATTGTCCTAGGGGAGTGAATAGGATAGCTCATAATCTTGCCCAAAAGGCTCTTTTGTACGCTATACTATGTATTGCTGTCAAAAAAAAAAAAAGGAGAAGGTGCATTTGAAGAAGCTTGAAGTGAAATATGATGAGATGAAGATTTGCGTTGGAGATGTTGAGGTCATAGAAGAAAAAAGCTAAGATATTCATAGGCTTGGTGTTTTCAATGTTGTCTCCAATGTATTTCAATGCTGGCTAATGTAGACTTCAAATAAATGTTATCTCATGTTAATTTGACATGAAATGCAATGTAATGTACTCAGATACTGGTTTTTCTTAATTGCATAATTGCATTGCTTACATTTTGTCATTACAAAATAGTGGATATGGGATTACAATAAAATTCACCAATCCTAAATAGGTGAAGGATGAATGAGTAGTTGGGAAAGTAAATCAGGTAAGGTAAAAGAGGAGAAAGAGAAATAGGCATGAGGACTATGGTAAAAGAGGAATGAAGGGGAAAAAAAATGAGAAAATAAGAGAGTTCTCATGTGACAATTGGAGTAAATAAGGTCAATGCCAGAGTTTGTCCAAAATTTGGTCGGAAAATAGGTTTTGGTAGTTTTCAACAAAACTTAAAAAATTAAAGGTATTGTCTTGCAAAAATTAAAATAATAGGTAGTGTATTTGCAAGTGAGACAAATCTTAGGTAGTTTCTGACAAAAAGCCCCTCGTAAAACCGGTCCAATTTTCTAAGGGGAGGTTGTTATTCGTCGTTGATAAAATTAGTGAAATGGACAATTGTTTGTCCCGTTCTGCCTACAAAATAAACTCGACGTCTCTCTAATTTTTACTTCTCTCTGCTCCAATTCAAAACTAGTTGAATTAACGAATCAATTAATATTAATCGAATTAACAAACCAAAATTAATCGAATTAATAAACTAAAATTAACCAAATTAACCAACTAAACTAATTGAATTAACGAATTACTATCAACAAACGATAATGATTTAATCCCAAATAATTAAAAAACAATTTACTAATCCAATTAAAGTAATCCAAATAGCATTAAACCAATCAAATTATTTAAAAAAAAAGAAAAAAAATCAACGAGTTATTAGTTCTTAGTTTAAATTTGTCAATTAAATTGCTTGTCAATTTATTAAATTGAAGTGTTTTGGATGGGAGGGCAGTCTATTAGATTTGTTAACGAAAATTAGAAATTTGTCGATGACGAATGAATAGCAACTTGGTTACCTAAACCAATAAGTAATGTTTTATAACCCGATTCGATTGGTTCATTTGCCAAGTTTAATTGGGCTGGGTTAGGTCATTTTCGATTTGTTATCTTTCGGGAAATATTGACTTATTTATCACGTTATTCGTATTTAATACTCGTATTAGTTTGGAAGGATATTGATAGGGTCGATTATGTAATATATTTAACTATATTGGGGAGTCATGATGTACTTACGCTTAAATTTAAGAGATGTTCGTAATTATTATTGAAATGTGAAAACATAAATCATGCTTATTTGAAGTTAAGTTGTGGTTTGAACGCACTTGATCATTGTTGTTTGGGGTTAAGAGAGTAATGTGAAATAGGTTAATGTCATTAAATTTTGCCATATTTTCAGCATAAATAGTTTTTGACCCAAAAAAGAGAAAACAAAGGTAGTCTAAAAAAAGAAAAATACTATAAGGTAGTCTTTACCCCTAAATATAAGGTAGTTTTTAACAAAAAAAAATTCCTGTATTTAACTATATTATACTGATGTGTTCATTTTACATATACTTTTACCCCTCATTTTAGCTCGGTTTTGATTGCATATCATACTTTAATAGTATATTTGTGAGCTAATCTTGTGTTCTAGGTGTATTGCTTGTATTTGTTATATTTTGTAGGAATCTACGCATTTAGAGGCTTTTTTCCGTCATTTTAGCAAGCACCGAGTTCACTAAGCTAAGCGGAAACAAGATGGACCAAGCATGACCATGGAAAATGTGTTTCCAAGCCCAAGGAAGAAAGTATGGAGCAATATAATGGATTGATAAATTCAAATGATCATACAGAGCCCAATGAGAAGTCCAAATTCACGTGGAAAAGATCAAGATTAGGATGCTCTTTGGGAGCTCTTAAGTTGTTAGATTAAGCATTTACCCGGGCGCATTAACGGACATTTATCGCGAACTTTGGATTCCCTTGGCATTTAAGCAAGAAGTTAAGGAAAAATACCCGGAAAGCTACGGCCCCGATCGGGGCTGGCAACCCCGATCGGGGCTGACCCCCTCTTGGACCTTTACGTTATGCCCCTATTTTATTATAAATAAGGGCCTTAATCCGTCATTAGGGACATCTTTCATACGTCTTTCATACACTATTTCACTCTCTATTAGCCTTAAGCACAAAATTCTCTCTTAGTTTTCATTTTAGTTTTAATATTGTTAAGCATTTGATACTTGTTAAACATTTGGTTCTAATTTATTCAAGCATTTGGTTCTGAATTGTTCTTCCTTGCAAGTTCCATTTCTATTTCAGTAATTCTAATTCTAGTTTATTTAGTTTACGTTTTCATTATTAGTTATCACATAGTTTCGTCATTAGTGTTTCAATTATATCACATAGTTTAATATTACATTTTATGATTCACCATTTAGTTTATATCATTTCTATAATCATGTCTAGCATTTCATACATCAAAGTTTGTAAATTACATTTCAACATGAGTAGCTAATTTACCTTAGTTTAGGGACTAGGGAAGCCATGCAATAACTAATATATGTAAAATGATAAATTAGGTTGATATAATATTATCTAATTGTTTCTATCACATATTTGTATCGTCACGATTAATCTTTGTTTAGAGGTCTTATTCATTGCTTAAGTTTGTTAATTCGTTCTATAAGTTGAGAGGCACGGAATCGGATTAGACTAAGCGTGTGTAGTAGGATGACCTAGTCATAAACGAGAGTTTCTATAGGACCTGGTCTATGGTTAACGCTAATATCGTGAGGTGGGTGTCTTTAAGCCTAAACAATTGACAATGTTATTATTTCCGAGTTTAGCATGAATATATATTTACAATTGCATGTGTGACCCGACTCCCCTAGACTCCTTTTATCATATAGTTTACATCGTTTTATTTGCTAATCATCAAACCAACCAACAAACCAAACCAATCGTAATCGACCTTGATAGAAATCTATTCATAACATTTCATAATGCAATTCCCGTCTCCTTGTGTTCGACCTCTATTACTACATTAATTTGTGTCTGGGGAAATTATATTTGTTAGGTGTGCGACATTGCCTATCAAATTTTGGCGCTGTTGCCGGTGAGCACGGTTTTATTGAGTTTAGATTTGTCGATTTCTATCTTGTTTTCTTTTGTCTTAAGGAACACTTGTTTCTTGAGACCGTTACTTATCATTTTCTAGAGATTGTTGTCTTATGCCCAGGTCTTCTCGTAGTGGAGATTTGCTTTCACCGGATTCTGAGCCCGAGAAAACCTTTCGAATAAGACGATGTTTTTGGAAAGAAGTGAAAGAAGCCGCTTCTCCCGTACAAGTTGAAAGTGAAAGAAAGTCTTACTTAGACGATTTTAAAGCTCTTGAAGAAGAGGATGTTTCTAGTTCATCTCCACCACCACCACCATCTCCAACTAAAAAGATGGTGAAACTTTCCGATCATTCCAAGCCCACCGCGGTTATGCTTCTGGCCGGTATTACAACTACTCAAATTACCGCTCCGGAATTCGAGATCAAACCGATTTTCATTAGCTTCTGGCCGGTATTACAACTACTCAAATTACCGCTCCGGAATTCGAGATCAAACCGATTTTCATTAGCTTTGTGGAGAGGAAGCAATTTGGTGGAAGTCCTTTGGAGGATCCCAATTTTCATGTGCAAAACGTTTGTGATTATTGCTCCATGATTCGGCAAACAGGCGTCACTCAAGCCCAAATTAGGGAAATTCTTTTCCCTTTCTCTTTGAAGGACAAGGCAAAGCTATGGATCAATAGCCTTGATCGCACCGCCATGGGAATCACAAATTGGGAGACATTGGCTCTTGCTTTCTATCAAAACTTTTTTCCACCGGAGAAAACTCAAACCTTAAGGAGCCCAATCACTGGATTCCGTCAACAAGCTCTTGAGAGATTATATGAGGCTTGGGAGAGGTACAAGGAGTTGCAAAGGCAATGCCCACATCATGGGTTGGATGCTTGGTTCTTAGCTATAACATTCTACAATGGATGTTATGCCGAGTCCCGAAGGATTCTTGATTCTGCCCATAATGGGCGGTTTGATCAAATTGACACCGATATTGCTCATGCCACATTCGAATCCATGGCGATCCATGACACGCAATATGTCAATTCCTGAAGTGTGCCATTCAAGGGTAAGGAATAATCCTCCGACAATCCCGTCTTGCTAGCTCAAATTGCCTTACTCCAACAACAATTGGCAGAACGAGATGCTAGGGATTCTCTCCAACAACTCAATGATATGTCCTCTACTATTCAAGTCATTGTGTGTGAAGGTTGCGGGGGTGTGGGTCATTATACCGCTCATTGTCAAGCTACTATGGAGGAGGTATGTGCTTATCAAGCTATTAGACAAAGTTCTTATCCACCGGGTACATTTTCAAATACATACAACCCGAACTCAAAATTCCATCCAAACTTGTCTTACACAAGCAACAATGTGCTAAACCCTCAACCCCAACAAAATTTTGTGCCCCAAACACAAAATAACTTTGTCCCTCAACAACAAAAGTATAATCATCCACCGGGTTTTCAAAACCAACAACAAAGACCACCTCAAAAAAATTACCAACAAAATCAAGGTCCACCACCACCAAATGGCCAACAAAATAACCAAGGCGGGGGAAAACTTGAAGCTTTGATGGTACAAATGCAAAGGGAATTTTTGGCTCAAATCCAAAAGAGTGATCAAGCTCACAATGCCGCTATCAAGTTGCTAGAACAACAAATGGCTCAACTAGCATGATCCGCTATCAAGTTGCTAGAACAACAAAAAAAGAGGTGATGCGGAATCCTCCTGGGCTGCGGAGGATGTTCAAATGGAAGAGGTACCGGAATGGCACGATCCGCAATTTCCCGGTGTGATCTTTAATTTTAAACAATAATGGGACAATTGCGTCATCTTACGCAACAAAGGTATGAAACCGACTAAGTTCATTAATCAAGCTTCTTTAAACAATATTGGTATAGAAAAGAATGTTAAGGCATTTTTTAAGAACCTTGGTATGAAGCATTGTTACACCATGGACTATAAGATCTTTCCCGAACTCACACTTGAGTTCTTGAGCTCTTTTAAATTTCATAGGTCAAGAAGAGAAGGTTTTATACGTTTTGTAACTTTTCGGTTGTTTAATAATGATCATAGATTGGACCTAGCAGAATTTGGTAACATTTTCCAATTGCCTCATCAATACTTGCCCATTGAATCACCCGAGTCTTACAACCCGGTTATTACATGGAATTCCATTTCCCGCCTCCCTTTTAAAGATTGGGATCATGTCCCTCACCAATACATTCACTACCCCGACATTCGCGTGTCGCAAAGGTTTATGGGTTGGACATTCTTTGGGAGAATCATTCAGTTAGGAAGATAAAGATTGAGATTTTGGGTGCCTTTGTTAATGTCAATGGTGATGATAAATGGGGGATAAACACCCCTTACCACTTTGGGGTACATTTGACAAAGCAATGTAACCCGAAAAATAGTTCAATTGTCTTAGGTGGATTGGTTACAAAAATGGCTCACCACTTATGCCGCTTCAACCAAGAGAACACCGACTTGAGACCACTACTTATCACTAAGGAAAAAGGGGTTGGACTTGACTATGAATACTTCTTATCTTGCAATTGGTTTCGAGATTCTCATCCTAACACACTACAACGAAAACGCGGGATAGTGACGGGCACACGGACGAAAAAAACAAGACGTCGGATAACACGGGAAACTGACGGTTTCCTGACGGAATTTCCGTTAGTAACAAATATTGACGGAAATTCCGTCAGATAATATTGGCGCGTTGACAAAGTCAATGGCGGTAAAAAATATCTGACGGACATTCCGTCAGTAAAGTGGTATTACTGGCAGATTGTCCGTCAGATGATTCCCACATAGTGGGGTGCAAACCAGCTGTAAAGTAACTGGACATCTGACGGAAATTCCATCAGTAAAACCACTTTACTGAAGGAAATTCCGTAAGATGGATTAGATACTTCAAAGTGATTGTGCAACCCAGCTGTCACAATAATTTAGTATCTGACGGAAATTCTGTCAGTACTAGCGATTACCGACGGAATTTCCGTCAGATACTCACTTATTGTGACGTGTGACTGTTGGGTGAATTATTGACTGGGTAACTGTGCCTCTGACGGAATTTCCGTCAGATGCGCAGAATCTGGGTTTCCATTTTACTGCCACGTGTCAGATTACTGACGGAAAGTCCGTTAGTAAAGTCAAAAATACTGACGGAATTTCTGTCAGGGGCCTATTTTTCAGAATTCCAGATCACCCACCAAAAATGCCACGTGTCGTACTCTTGACGGAATTTCCGTCAGAGAAGCAGAGTACTGACGGAAACTCCTTCAGTCACTTGCTGCTAGTGGACGAAGGTAATTCCGCGAGTGATCTGTCAGTATTTCTTTTTACTGACGGAAATTCCGTCAGGATAGTGATTTTAGTGACGAAAATCGCTGACCCTGATTCCTGACGGAATTTCCGTCAGGAAACGGGAAAACTGACGGAAAAGCCGTCAGTACGGCCTAATTTTGGCCGTCAGTAACCCGCGTTTTCGTAGTAGTGACATGGTTTGGAAAATTGGTAGACAAGATTCACTTAATTTGCCGGAAGAGAAAAAAGAAATCAAGGCCTTAGTCCATACCAAACCCTATCATGGGAGTGCCCCCTTTACCCCTACTATTTATCACTTGCCTCTACGAGGTGAGGCACCTACTATCGTTGAGCGACATGAGAGAGGTCAGCCCTCTTAAGCACGTCATTCCACCTCTAGTAATGACATGATGGACATGATGTGTGATCTTAGTCTTAACATTAATACCATTCGTGATGACCAAAGACTTGCATTGCATCCCAAATATGATCATTTTGCTAGGCAAGGAGTAATTCGACTCGAGGGACCACACCCTTCATTTTATACTTATCCCCGTGTGGATTCCTTTTCCTCCTCCCCCTTCTAACCATGATGCAGATACTTATACTACATATGCTCCCGGTCCCTATTTTTGTGGCTCGGATTATGAAGTTGAGACATTTAATGGAGGATATGGAGGGTATGGTGGCTATGGTAGGTATGGTGGTTATAGTAGTTATCGAGATGGACTTGGTAGTGGCCAAAACATTGGTGAATATGTCGCTCCTCTCCAAGGGGATGATTCTAGTGGAAGTGGTCATCAAGGTGAAGCATCCGGAAGTGGTAATGGTAAGAAGAAAGGAAGGAAGGGGTTCAACTTTTGGCCCTTTTCTTAAATGAATGATGAAAGGAAGAGTCCCCCATATACATACTAGCTTGGGGGAGGCTAGTTAGTCTAGTAAGTTTTCTTTGTTTTGCACTTTAGTTTATTTCTCGCAACCCATTAAATATGACCCCTTGTCCTTCTTGTTTATGTGCTTTGAGCCATTTTAATAGTTTAGTTGGAGATTTGATTGTGGGCACATTGTAGTTTGCATATAGAAAAATTTGAAAATTTTGAGAAAAATTGTGTGTTTTTGCTTGTTTTTGGCCTACTTTCCCTCTTACTTATCCTAATGATAGCTTATAGCTAATGCTTTACTCTTATATGATGGGATAATTGCTACATGGGGATATCTTGACATAGTAGGTGGGAGATGGAAAATGAACCGAATAGGCTCGATCTTGACTATTGGCAAGCTACAAAATGGTAAGGTAGAACCTCTTTGGACCGATGCATCCATATCCGGTCTCTCTTAGGTGAGTGTAGGTCTCCTTACGGTGTGTGTTTCATCAAAACGCACAAGTATAGTCTTCATTTCATCTCTTTATAAGCATGCATTCATATGTTGTTAGCATTTAGGAGCCATTCACATGATTAAATTTGCCTTTTTGAACCCCTTTACAAAATTGATCCCTAGCTACATATAAAAATTTCCTACCTTGTTGAGCTAGTAGCTTTGATTAGTTGTGTTTGGGTGCTCATTTGGGATTTGTTTTATTTTAAAATATCATTGTGAGCTTGGTCTTAATGCTCTTGAAGAAGAAATGAGAAAAGAGAAAAAAAAATGAAAGAGAAAGATTTGAAAAAATGAAAAATGAAAAATGAAAGAAAGAAAAGAAAAGATGAAAAAAAAAAGAAAAAAGCATGAAATGAAAAAAGAAGAAGTATGATTTGAATTGAAAGAAGAAGAAGAGGTTGGTGTAAGAAAACTCTCATGTCTTATTTATATATTTTGGAGAGAATTCTTATGATTTGTATCGGAATTATTGGGTTAGTTTCGGGATTGAGCATCCTTTCATTTTGGATAGTTGCTAGCTTAACTTAAGCTCCACATTTCCATAATACATTTGTTCCCCTTTATACCCATGTCTTTTAGCCTTCTTCTTACCCATTTGGCTTCTTTTTCATGCTTGCATATGATTGTTTTTGGCTTGTAGTTTTGAAATGATTACCATATTAGATTGCGGGCACATTCTCATGAGTCGAGGATAAGTGAGTGTTTTCACACAAAAATGTCCTTTCACATACAAATGAGTTTGAGTGCATCGTGAGAGTCCATTAGTCAAACAATCATGCAAGAGCTTAAAGGTTCATTCAAAGTCTTTCATGCTACGCCGTCGTGTAAATCTCATCCATGTTTTTGCATTATTCCTTATGCCCATGTTGTCTCGGGTTTTGAATCATTATGCTTAGCTTGTTTTAGGATACTGCAATTGATGGGATATGGTTTCTTGCTTGGGGACAAGCAAGAGTTTAGCTTGGAGGAGTTTGTTGTGTTCATTTTATACATGCTTTTACCCCTTATTTTAGCTCGGTTTTGATTGCATATCATACTGTAATTAGTATATTTGTGAGCTAATCTTGGTGTTCTAGGTGTATTGCTTGTATTTATTATATTTTGTAGGAATATAAGCATTTAGAGGCTTTTTCCCGTCATTTTAGCAAGCACTGATGTGTGCCTTTTGTATGCGTTCATTCACATCTTTGGCACGCATTTCTATATGCTTATTTGATTATTTCATTCCATTTCCTCCCATATTTGCCACTTTGGGTGTGTTTTATATCTCTTGTAGGTTTGAGACCCACTTATGCATTTAGAAGCCAAATCCGTTCAGTAAAGGAACAAGAGAGAAGCTTGGAAGAGTTTAGACGAGCTTAGGAGAGCAAGGAATGGAGTTTTATACATGATGTCTATTGACTTGCTGCTATTGTCGATAGACGGGGGGGTTATATGTCGTTAGACATTGCCAATAGACACAGACTCCATCAAATATTGAAGTTTTTACTCTTTGTCTATTGACCACATACATGTTGTCTATTGACACCTATATGATGTCTATCGACATTCAGCTGAGTGTCGATCGACCACCCTACACATTGTCGATAGACTCGCTTTCATTGTCGATACACTTGCTGCACTATGTCGATAAACACCTTCATTAGACACAGATTCACGTTATATTGAAGGCTTTGCTCAATGTCGATCGACCAAGCCTCTATGTCGATCGAACACTTGCTCTATATGTCGATAGACAATGGTCATTCGACACAGGAGGGACACTATTGGAGAGTTTTGCTCTTGTCGATCGGCCAAGTCCCCAATGTCGATCGACCATATACACACTGTCGATCGACCAAGCCCCATTGTCGATCGATATAGTACATGGATAGTCAAGTTTTGTGTTTAGTTTGTTTAATGTTTTGGGCTTTAGTATAAAAGCTCTTGTTTTCTATTAGGTTTACACTTTCACACTTTACTTTATGCAAGCAAGACAGTTAGAAACATAATTACTACTCTATACTCTAAAACTTTAGATCTAGAATTAATTTATCCCTTCTTCTCTATTGCTCATACTTGGATCGCAATTGGTAATTTTAATTCCTATTTTCCCTTTTGTTCTTCCTTGTTAATCTCATCTATTTCTCTTGCTATTATTATTAGTTTTAATTTATGTTATATTATCAATTAATTTAATTATGAATTCTTTCCCTTTATCGTCTTATTCAATTATTATTGCAAATTTCATTATGAGTAGCTAAATCCCCTTTTGCTAGGATTTAGGGGAGCCATGGATTGAGTTAATATTAATTGGGTAATTAGATTAGTCGATATATTTGGTCTATGTTGTTAATTGTGACATTTAATTGTGATTAATTGGTTAAGTCGACGTAACTGATTAATTAAGTTGGTAAACCTCGACCTAAGATCGAAAGTCTGGTAAGGGTTATACCTGTCACAAACTTTAGAGTGCCCTAGTAAGTTGCGAGAGCCCGCTAGAAGCATTCTAGGGCGAATAACGGACCGAGAGGACCCTTTCACTGCCCTATGGACCGGTAATTGAGACTGACCTTTGACCCTACCTATGACCCGTAATACCCATGGTGAACCGATGTCCTAGCTCATTTCTCTTATATTTTTCTCGACTTAATTTCTCTCTTTAAACCTTTTATTTTATTGCTTTAGTTTAGAACACAAATCAAACAGACCCCTTTTGGTTACTTAGACAGACTTAATTTGATAATTAGAACGCTAAAAGCCTCCCTGTGGATTCCACCCTGACTTTTACTAGCTATATTAGTTAGAGACCTTTGGGTTAGTTTTGATAGGTTGCGACAACCTCATCAAATTTTGGCGCCGTTGCCAGGGAGGCGACACCTTTTTTATATTTGTTTTATTTTAGTTTGTCTCTTGTCTCAAGGAACCTGTGTTTCTTCAGGCCGTTTCTCACCTTTCAGTGCTAGTTTTGTTTATGCCCAGGTGTTTTAGGTCCAAGCTCATACCATTTGATTCAGAACCAGAGAGGACTCTCCGTGCTAGACGAAACTTTTGGAAGGAGATATATCCAGCAGAAGACTTGAGTACGCTTGATTCAGCTTACGCCGCTTTTATTGCTAAAAATCAGTCTTTAGAGGAAGACACGTCTACTTCTGCCCCTATTACAATCATGGCTAGATTAGCAAGCCATTCAGACCCACCTTGCATCCATTCCTAAGGGATTCAAGTTGCCAACCACCGATGATGGTACCTTTGAAATTCGTCTGTCCTATATTAACCTGGTGGAGCGGACTATGTTTAGAGGAGGAGCTACTGAAGATCCTGCCAAACATATGGAGAAGTTCGTTACATACTGTTGCTCAATTCCTTTGACTGTCGAGGTAACGTAGGATCAAGTAAAACAAGTTTTATTCCCTTTTCTCTGTGAGATGGTGTTGTAGAGTGGTTGCGTGATTTGGACATGGAAGCAAATGCTATTAATGACTGGAATACACTCGCTCTTGCATTCTACAGGAGGTATTTTCCATCACAGAAGACAAATGCTCTTAGAAGCCAAATCACGAGTTTTAAACAGGGCCCCACTAAAGACCTCAATGAGGCATGGGTTCGCTTCAAGAGACTAGTCCGCTCTGTTCCCCATCATGGTTTCCAGATTTGGTTTCTATGCAATCAGTTTTATAATGGGTTGTATGGCAACCATAGAGCCTTACTTGATTCTTCTGCCAATGGGAGGTTTCAAAACAACACTACTGTTAGAATTATTAATCTTATTGATTTACATATTCATATATGAAATGATTTATTTAGTCATAAAATAAAAGCTAGATCTTATGCATGCAAACTTGAACAAGAGTAGAGAAGAAATCATCAATCTTACTATTGTAGTTTCGGATTTTTGGGCACAAATGAGTTCTCCTTCTCACTTGTTCTTAAGCTTCCTTAAAATGGATGAACAAAAGGATCCAAAATAGAATCCCTCCCAAAAGTGAATACCCAAGGAAACCTCTTAATAACCAATATTATTTTGTACTAGAAATAATACAAGTCTTACTATAAAATTGACACAAAAATATTTTGTATTTCCTCTTGAATAATTTCGGCCAAGAGGAGAGATTTGTGAGTTTTATTTCTCTAAGTTTTCAAAAAAATGGTAGAGAGAATATATTTCTTTTCTTACACTAGAAAATGAGTTGAAGTAGTGAATGGAAAAATTGTAGAGGAAAAACTCTATAATTCCTCTTGGAAAAACCGGTGGTGAGGGGAAGGGTGCCCTATGCATGGGCTTGTTTTTCTACCCAAGAAGATAGACATGCAAGGCTAGTACTTAGGATTAATAATCATGTACCTATTTAAAATAAAAACACAATATTAATACTAACCCCTTCCCTTATTTCGGTACATATAAGATAAAATGGGTAGTCCATTTTATTTTGTCATTTGTCAATTGTGACATATGTGACATGTTACTTGACATGTGAAATTGTAATGTATTTTCAACATATTAAAAATCAACATACTCATAAAATATGTCATATACAATATTGACTAGTAATTCGTAATTACTTGTACCAAAACGGCTTATCAAATTATTAATTACAATGTCTTGTATTTATAATAAATTATTCATTCAATTTCAAATTGTTTCGTAAACAATAATTTTATCTAAGTAATAAAACAATTCAATTACTTAGACCGTATCTAATTTAATCGAATTATAATAAGACACGTTAATTTTACTCACAAATCATCCTTCAATTTTAAGCAATTTAATTAACTCGTATCGGCATACGATTAATTAAATAATCAATTAAGAGTATTTCCCTATAGGTATGACCTAAGGGGATCAACTGATCACCACCGTCGCACGACGGTAATGTCAAACTCTAGACAGCCAATCATTACCGATGTGTGTGGACCAGTTGACTGTAAAATATTACATCTCACATGTATTCTTTAAAATGAGATTTAATCATGTGATCATTATGATCAACAGTTGTGATCGCATTATTGTCGGATGACACATATTCCAACAATCTCCCACTTGTCCTCGACAAGTGTTCGTCACCAATTCTCTTGTCCTATTACTATCTCCCACTCAATGCAAGGTGTCTTTCAAGTCGTACTTGCAAGTGATCATATCGAGAGTGGTTTCCTCGATCTGGAGAATAACTGATTGACCGGAATTATCTATGATAGGCTTGTCGCGCACCTATGCAAAATTAATATTTATACCCTAAACACAAATAAATGTAGTAGTAGGGGTCGAACCACAAGGAAACAGGAATTACGTTGTGAATTGTTATGGGTAGATTTTTTATCAAGATCGATGTCGTTTTTGGTTGGGTTTGTTTGATTGATGATTAACAAAAATTGTGATGTAAATTATATAATAAAAAGAGAGTCTAAGGGGTTCGGGTCACACATGCAAAGGTAAACATATGATCATGATAAACTTGGTACTAATAACATTTTCAATTGCTTAGGTTTAGAGACACCCACCTTACGATATTAGTGTCAACCATAGACCGGGTCCTAGAGAAACTGTCGTCCATGACTAGGTCGTCCTACTATACATGCTTAGTCTAATTCAATTCCGCGCCTCTCGACTTATAGAACGAATGAACAAACTTAATCAATTGAATAAGGCCTTAAACAAAGATTAAACGTTATGGCACAAGCATGTGATAGAAGTAATATGAACAATATTATTATTAACCTATTTTTTCTTGTTACATATTTGATTATTGCATGGCTCCCCTAGCCCTTAGACTAAGAGAATTAGCTACTCATGTTAAGGTGTAAATTGTAAGTTATATTAAGAGAAATGATAAACATGATTAAATGATTTATATGAACTAGATGTTTTAACGTGTAAAAGAAATTAAACTAAGGTAGTCTAAATGAAGCGCTTAATTATAAACTAATATAAACTAAATAGATATGTGAAAATGTAAACTATATAGAAATACCTTAAGGAGATGAACTTGAATGGAAGAATAATATATAACCAAATGCTTGAAAATGAATTAAGAACCAAATGTTTAAGAACTACAAGATTAACTAATTTGTAAACTAATATGACAACTATTGAGAGAGATTATATTGCTTAAGGCTATGAGGAATAAAAGTGAGACGTAAAAATTCGATCCCTAAAGCCTCGGAATACCTCTCCTATTTATAGGAGAGGAGAGTGAAACGTAAATCACCAAGAGGCATGCAACCCCGATCGGGGCCACCCCACCCCGACCGGGGTCGTGTGTTTCCGAGTATTTTTGCTTAATTCCTCACTTAATTGCTTGAGGAATCCTAAGAGCGTGATTAATGACCCTTAATGCACCCGGGTAAATGCTCCATCTATCATCTTTAGAGCTCCCAAAAAGCATCCTAAGCATGTTGGAATCTTATGCTTTCCACCTTGACTTGGACTTGAACATTGGGCTTTGACTTTGATTGTTAGCAATATTTGCGTTACACATGTTAATCCATCAATTTCTCCATGCAAAACCCAATCCAATGCTCCATGCTTAGTCCAACACTTGGTCTTGATTAGCTTAGTGAACTTGGTGTATAAAATGATAGGAAAAAGCCTCTAAATGCTTAGATTCCTACAAAACCGTAACAAACACAACAATACACCTAGAACACAAGATTAGCTCAAAAATATACTAATTAAAGTATGATGAACAATAGAAACCGAGCTAAAATGAGGGGTAAAAGTATGTAAATTATGCACTTATCAAACTCCCCCAAGCTAAACCCTTGCTTGTCCCCAAGCAAGAAACCAAATCTTATCAATTGCAATATCCAAACAAGCTAAGCAAAATGATTTAAAAACCCGAAACAACATGGGTAAGGAATAAATCAAGACATGGATGAGATTTACACGACGGCGTAGCATAGAAAACTTTGAATGAACCTTTAAGCTCTTGCATGATCTTTTGACTTATGGACTCTCACGGGGCACTCAAACTCTTTTTTATGTGAAAGGACAATTTTGTGAAAACACTCAACTATCCTCGACTTATAATAATGTGCCCACAATCTAATATGGTAATCAATCAAAACTAGTAAGCCAAAACAATCAAATGCAAGCATGATAAAGAAGCTAAATGGGTAGGAAGAAGGCAATATGTAATGGGTAAGAAGGGGGAACAAATGAATTGTGGATTGTGGAGCTAATGTCAAGCTAGCAACAACCAAATGTAAGGATGCTCAATCCCAATTCTAACCCAATTTTGCAATTCAAATCATAAGAAAACTCTCCAAAATATGTGAATAATGCATGAGAGTTTCTTACAACAACTTCTGCTTCTCTTTTTCTTTTCAATTCATACTTCTTTTTTCATTTCACTTTCATGCTTTTTCATTTATTTTTTCAACTTTTTTCTTTCTTTCTTTCATCTTTCTCAATTCATCATTTTTCCTCTCATCTTTCATTTTCCTCTTTTTTCTTTCTTGAGCATTAAGACCAAGCTCACATGATTTTCATAACTTTGAAATAAATCCCAATTGAGCACCCAAACAAGACCAAACAAAGCTACTATCTCAACAAGGTAGGCAAATTATAATGTAGTTAGGAATAAATTTTGTGAAGGGGTCAAGAAGGCAATTATATTCATGTGAATGGCTCCAAAATGCTATAATAAGTGAATGCATGCTTACCAAGAGATGACAAGAGAACCATACTTGTGCGTTTTGATGAAACACACATTATAAGGAGACACCTACACTCACCTAAGAGGGACCGGATATGGATGCATCGGTCAAAAAGAGGCTCTTTCTTACCATTTTGTAGCTTGCCACTAGTCAAGATCAAGCCTATTCGGTTCATTCTCCATCTCCCACCTACTATGTCAAGACATCCCCATGTAGCTAATATCCCAACATGAAAGAATAAATCATTAGCAATAAGCCATTATTAGGATAAGCAAAGAGGAAAGTAGGCTACAAGCAAGCACAAAGCAAAAATTTCTCTCAAAAATTTTCAAAATTTCTACACTACATGCAAACTACGCTATATGCAAATGCAATATCTCCCCCCAAGCTAAACATCACATTGTCCTCAATGTGCCAACAATTCAAATTACCCAATCAAACCATAAAAATGGCTCAAGGCACAAAACAAGAAGGACTAGAGGTTATGTTTAATGGGTTGCAAGATCTGAACTAAAATGCAAAGCAATGAAAAACTTACTCGACTTGCTAGCCTCCCCCCAAGCTAACATGAACTCGGGGGATGTAGATGTTTCCTTGTGACTAAGGTGAAAAATAGTGAAGAAAAATGGTAGAGAAAGAGAATGGAGGTACCATCGGGTTTCTATAAGAATGATAAAATGATTCACTCCTTACCCGCATAAGAAAGAAAGGCCAAAATTTCACGGAACCACGACCCCGATCGGGGCTGGCAACCCCGATCGGGGTTGACCTCCTCTTCAGGTTTTGACTTTTTTCCGCATTTGATTTTAATTCCTTCTCGTTTATCGAAAACCACGTCTCCGAACGGGGATCTTTCATGGGGCTGCGTGCCAGATTCACTTTTCTCCATTTTCACCTATAAAAGACAAAAAGGAACATTATCAAGTCGAGTATTTTATTACTAGTCTACGAAAAACAATAAATTGCAGAAAATTAAAAACAAAAATAAATACAAGCAATAAAAAGCTTGGGTTGCCTCCCAAGAAGCGCTGGTTTAACGTCCCGCACGACGTAAGAAGCTATTTGATTCAAGTTTTGTTTTTGAGCTTGCCACCAACCAAGCTCCATGTCATAGCTCCTTTAGCATTCCGCAACCATTTGAAATTTTTCAAATAAAATTTCCCTTTCTTCTTTTTGGCACTCTTAGCAATAGTGCCCCTAGCCTCGTCACCTACAAAGCAAACAACACCCATATCGTCCTCCAACGGATCCATTAGTAAGGATTCAAGCGTAGTAGAGGTATAACAAGAGTCCACAATGCTAAATAAATAACAAGACTCTTGTAACATTGGGCTTCTAATGGTGTTGTTTTTGCTAAAGGAGACCCGGTCATCACCCACTTCCAATGTCAACTTCCCGTTTTTCACATCAATTAGCGCACCCGCGGTGCGTAAAAATGGCCTACCCAATATAATTGGGGTTTGTGAGTCCTCGGTCATATCAAGTATGAGGAAGTTAACGGGTATGAAAAACTTACCAACTTTGACGGGAACATCTTCTAAGACACCTAAAGGTCGCTTTAAAGAACGGTCCGCCATTTGCAATGTTGTACTTGTGCATTTTAAAGCACCCATGTTAAGTTTCTCATAAAGGGAGTAGGGCATGACACTCACACTAGCACCTAGGTCGCAAAGGGCCTTAACAATGGTATATGTGCCTATAGTGCAAGGAATAGAATAGCTATCGGGGTCCTTAAGTTTTGGGGGAGACTTATTTTGTAAGAGTGCACTACACTCTTCGGTGAAAGCAATGGTCTCAACCTCATTGAAGGATCGATTCTTTGAGAGGATTTCCTTCATAAACTTTGCGTAAGAGGGGACTTGGGTAAGCAATTCCATAAATGGGACGGTGACTTGTAAATTTTTACACATTTCCATGAACTTACCGAACTGACCTTCTTCCTTGTGCTTTGCTAGGCGATGGGGAAATGGTATTTGAACAACTTCTTTTGGAGGAGCATCCTCCACACCTTCCACCTTCTCTTCCGCATTGGGAACACTCACCTTTGTTGGAATGGCATCACTCTCCTTGGTATTAGGAGAGACTTCTTCAACAACCACCTCATCACTTTCTTTGGGCATAGGAGACCCAACATCTTTGGCATCAAGCTTGCTCTTCCTCTTAAGCATCAACAATCGATGAGGAAATGGCACACGATCCTTAACAAGAGGCTCTTCACTAGCCTTCTTTTTGTCATCTCCTCCAAGCTTGGCCTTTTTAACAACCAATTCTTCATCCAAAGTCATGGACGGCCCATCGTAGCTAGTAACACTTCTCAAGGAGATAGAATTGACGGTCTCGTGTGGTTGCTCACCTTGGGGAGGTAGTTGACCGTTCTTCCTTTGAGAATTATAAGCGGCTAATTGAGCCACTTGTTGTTCCAATATCTTGACCGCGACACTATGAGCTTGATCGTTCTTTTGAATTTGAGCCAATAATTCCCTTTGCATTTGGACTATCATGCCCTCCAGCTTATCAACTCCTTGATTGCTTTGTTGGCCATTTTGTGGTGGATTTTGTTGGTAGTTGTTTTGTGGGGGCCTTTGTTGATTTTGATAACCCGGTGAAGGGATATACTTTTGTTGTTGAGGAACATAGGCATTTTGTTGTGGTGGGGGTTGAGGGTTAAGCACATTGTTGCTAGTGTAAGACAAGTTCGGATGAAATTTTGAATTCGGGTTATAAGTGTTGGAAAATGTACCCGGTGGATATGAACTTTGTCTAAAAGCTTGAAAAACATTTACCTCTTCGATAGAAGCTCGGCAATGATCGGCGTAATGACCCGCACCTCCACAACCGTCACAAACGATGATTTGACTTGTTGAAGACACGACATTGAGTTGTTGAAGGAAATCTTTAGCATCTCTTTCCGCCAATTGTTGTTGGAGCAAGGCAATTTGAGCTAGCAAAACGGAGTTGTTAGAGGATTCTTCTTTACCTTTGGATGGCACAACTCGGGAATTGACATATTGGGCATCATGGACCGCCATAGATTCGATCGTGGCATGATCAAGGTCGGTGTCAATTTGATCAAACCGCCCATTGTTGGTGGAATCAAGAATCCTTCGGGACTCGGCACAACATCCATTATAGAATGTTATTGCTAGAAACCATTCATCTAGCCCATGATGTGGGCATTGTATTTGAAGCTCTTTGTACCTCTCCCAAGCCTCATATAAGCTCTCAAGAGCTTGTTGACGGAATCCGGTAATTTGGCTCCTCAAAGTTTGAGTTTTCTCCGGTGGAAAAAACTTTTGATAAAAAGCAAGATGCAAAGTCTCCCAATTGGTGATTCCCATGGCGGTGAGGTCAAGGCTATTGATCCAAAGCTTGGCCTTGTCTTTCAAAGAGAAAGGGAAAAGTATTTCCCTTATTTGGGCTTGGGTGACGCCCGTTTGACGGATCATGGAGCAATAGTCACAAAAATATTGCACATGCAAATTGGGATCCTCCAAAGGACTTCCCCCAAATTTCTTCCTCTCCACAAGGCTAATGAAAGCCGGCTTGATCTCGAAGTCCGGCGCGGTGATTTGAGTAGTTGTGATTCCGGCCGGAAGCATGGCCGCGGCGGGCTTTGAGTGATCGGAAAGTTTCACCATCTTTTTGGTAGTTGATGGTGGTGGTGGTGGAGTTGATGAGCTAGAAACCTCCTCCTCTTCAAGAACCTCTAGATTGTCTAAGTAAGACTTTCTAGCACTTTCAACTTGTATGGGAGAAGTGGCTTCTTTCACTTCCTTCCAAAAACGTCGTCTTCTCCTAAAGGTTTTCTCGGGATCGGAATCCGGTGAAAGCAATTCTCCACTACGAGAGGACCTGGGCATAAGATAACAATTTCTAGGAAAATGATAAGTAACGGTCTCAAGGAACAAGTGTTCCTCAAGACAAAAATAAAACAAGATAAAAATCGATAATTCAAAATGCAATAAAACCGTTTCCCCGGCAACGGCGCCAAAATTTGATAGGCTTGTCGCGCACCTATGCAAAAATAATATTTATACCCTAAACACAAATAAATGTAGTGGTAGGGGTCGAACCACAAGGAAACGGGAATTACGTTGTGAATTGTTATGGGTAGATTTTTTATCAAGGTCGATTTCGTTTTTGGTTGGGTTTGTTTGATTGATGATTAACAAAAATTGTGATGTAAATTATATAATAAAAAGAGAGTCTAAGGGTTCGGGTTGTTGGAGCTTGTGTCCTCCACAAATTAGTGTGATAACATTTATAAATCTCTTATAGGTTCACAAGGGTATACTTCGTATTTTATCAGTTGATTAACGATTACCTAATAACGGTTGGCTTGCTAGAAAGTTTGACGTTATTATCATACTGATGGCGGTGATCAACTGGTCCCTAAAAGTCACACCTAAAGGATGTGTTTGAGAGATGTGATTATGGAAATGTAATCACATTGATGCCTGACTAAAAGGTTAGTCCAAGTATTTGACTAAACAGTTAGTCAATGTGTTGATGAGACCATTATTTAATGCCGATTAAATAATATTAGCTGAGACGAATTAAGTTGTTAATTTTTAAATTGAATATAAACTGTTATATTTAATTAATGTATATAATGTTAGCTGGAACGAATTAAGATGTTAATTCGTAATTAAATGTAATCGGTTATATTTAATTAGCTAATTATAAATATGCGATATTTATAGTTAAAGTATATTTTACATGAGATTGTTATAATATATGTTGTCAGGCCGGATTTAATAAATCGACTACAATCAGTTATGTATGGACTTATTAAAACGGGACAACATATATGACAATTAATAAAATGTACACAATATATATATATAATTTTAGAATAACCGAAAATTAGAGGATTTTATCCTGATTTGTGGTTGTTGTTAAAACCGAAAAAGGGAAAGAAATATCTCCCATATATACTCCAACCTACACGGTTTGAGAGGAGGAGAAAAAGATCATTTTTCTTAACCTAGCACACTCTCATCAAAAATACACAAAACCCTAAAAATTAATCAGTTAATTGGGGATTGATTCTAGCAAAGAACAAAGGCATATCTCATATCATCTTGGGTGCAACTGATAGGAGAATATCATTGCGATATTGTTCATAGGCCATATTAGCTAGGACCGAAGGTTATTTCTTAATTCTCTACTTTTTGTTTATGTAATTTATTTTATGACTCGTATTCATCATAATAAATTCGTTATAATCCTAAATTATAAGGGAAGTATACCGATATTTCCTACAAGTGGTATCAGAGCCAAGGCCACGATTTTATTTTGATGATTTTTATAATTGAATTTAAGCAAAATTTGAAAAGAATTTCGAAAAAGAGAAAAAAAAAAAAATAGGGTTCGGCCGAAAATTTTTTTTGCCGAGAGAAATTTTTTTTTTTGCCGGATTGATTTTCTGGTTTTCATGTTTGTATTTCCATTTTGAATCATTCATTTTGTTGTTTTAATAAGTTAAAATGATTAAATGATGAATTTGTAGATGTTTGATTTAATGAGGATTAAATTAAAATGTAAATAGAGATTGTTTCCTGATGACAAATTGTTTTTGCTACATAGTTTTTGGCAAACATATTAATTTAACATTCAAATAAATTGTGATGATCGATTAATCATGATTTAGATGTTCCTTTTTAATAAGTTAAATTGAATCATCAAGTTTGAATATATGATTAGATTAAAAATATGATTTTGCCAATCTTGTTCTAATAGAAACCATAAACGATTTGTCCATCTAATTTTTGTTTTAGGGCATTATGCCGCAAAAGAAAAAAAAAGGGCTGTTTTGTTTTTTTGGGCAATTGGCGAAATAAAAAAAAAATTGCTGTTTTTTATTTTTGGCGAGAGCCAAAAGAAAAAAAAAAGGAGAGTTTTTTGTTTTGCTGAAATCCCGTGAGCATTATATTTTTAAAAAAAAAAAATTTTTGTTGTTCTTGGCCAATAATTAGAATTACACATTAAATTTATAATGTATGATAAATTATTGTGAAGCGGTTCACAAATTTTTAGATACCTAATTATTTTAAAGAAGTTTAAAATATTGTTGGATTAATTCATATTACAAGATTAATATGAATTTAGATTGGAATTAATGTGATTAATTGAGGAATTGTCACTTAATTTGATCATTTAAATAGGTGGTTTGGGAAATTAATCTACATAATTAAGGAATTATGTCTTGTATGTTTAATTTTTTTAAGTTGATGCATTTTTTTGTTGAATGAATCGTTGAATGGATTTATTTACGTATTTTTGCAATCGGTTGTAATTTGTAATACCTAGTGTGGCCTTAGTTAAATTATGTTTTCGTAATGATGGAAACATAATTTTTAATGTAATTTGAGATCTCGTATCTCCGTTTGGTTTTCTTTATTTATTACGGTTTTGAAATTAGCATGTAAATAGGTTTATTATGTAATTTTAATTGTAATTTTAAAGAAGACTAAAGATGGAGATTGGAGCTCACTCCCGCTACATGGACCAAGATGGAACATCAAGACAAGCTTCTCGGGTCCAAGGATGGATTCCAAAATTGTATTTAATGTTCATTTTGGTAGATAGGCCACACTAGGACTTTATTTTGTTTTACGTTTTACCGTTCTTATTGCTTTTCATTCACATGCAAGTTAGTGCATCATTTTCCGCCTAAAACCAAACCACCTACTAAAATGCATGAAAATTGACTCATATAGATTGAATGTTAGTTTTCATAGACATACAGATGTCACTCAGTTTAAGCCATCACCTTAGTTTATTCATTCACGCATGCTAGATATTAGTTCACTTAAAATGAATTAAAATTTAGTTGATGGGATCTTCCTCTAAAACGGAAATTGAGACTAGTCTTCATAAGGGCAAATAACTATGAATCCCTTCTTCGTCGGTAGGCATATAGGACCTTACTCTTCATATGACCCCTTCTACGTTGGGTAAGTAGTTTGTGTTGACTTAGTTTATCTCAACATTATAGTCCGAAGAGTTTCTCGTGATTATAATGGACTAAAGATAGAATTTACAGAAATTTATCGACCAAGAATTCTAAAGGTAGAATTAGCCAAGAGGTTGGCTTATCAATTTACAGATAATTGAGTCTTGGGATCATTTATATAATTTTTGAGGGAGGTCAATTGTATAAATGCTTGAGTCTTAGCTTATAACAGTTTTGCATAAAGACTTAAATCATAACGATGCATATGCTTATTATTTTTATTCTTCTTTTCGCAGTGTAGAATACGTTTATTTTGATAATATTGTTGCAACAAATGGCTGGAAATAACGAAATTCCAATGTCGAGTGCCACACTTGGACGCGAGTCCTGGCTTAAAATTTTCATGGACAACATGAATCAGTTCACACGTCTGAAAAATGACGGGTCCAACTTTCCGGACTGGGAGGCAGCACTACGGAATGCTGCCATTGTTGACGGTAAGCTCAGGTACTTAACTGAGCCAATACCGGTAAACCCAGGCCCCAATGCAGAAGTTAACGAGTCACTTGCTTATAGTGATTTCGTTATGGAAGCGGGTGCGATAAAGAACGTACTCATCTTTGCAATGGAAACCAATTTGCAGAGACACTTCATTGCCCAAGGTGCAAACAAGATTTTCACCACGCTCACTAACGAGTTCTCAAAAGCACCGAGAATCGTTACTTATGAGCATACCTGTCACTTCTTTGATGCGAAACTCCAGAAGGGCCAACCGGTTAGCCCACACATTCTTAACATGATTGAGAATGTCGAGAAATTGGAGGCACTTGATTGCAAAATCAGTGAGAGCATAGTCATTGACCGAATGCTTCATTCACTTCATGATGGTTTTGCCCTTTTCAGGGCAAATTACTACATGAATGACTTGAAGAAAAGTCCTCATGAGCTACACTCACTTCTCGTACAGACCGAGAAGGATATGAAATTGAGTGGGAGCATGAAGCAGGATGTTCTCATGATTTCCAACAAGAATAAGGGTAAGGGCAAAGCTCCAGGCGACCTAACTGTAGGTAAGCCAAAGTTTAAGAAGCCAGGAAACGGTAAGAGTGGGCCTGGTAAGACTAGTGGCTCACTAGGCAAGGCAAAGAGCAAGGGCGGTGACATTGAGTGCCACCATTGTCACAAGACTAGACATTGGAGGAGGAACTGTCCCGTGTACCGTGAGGACATAAAAGCAGGCCGCGTCGCTCCTGTTGGTATGTCATCTTATATTCATATGATTGAGATTAACCATGCAAGTTTCGGAACTTGGGTACTTGATACTGGTTGTGGTTCTCATATGTGTAATCATTTGCAGGGCCTAAAAAACATCACACCTCTCGGAAAGGGTGATGTGGACCTACGAGTCGGGAATGGAGCTAGAGTTGCTGCAGTCTCGAAGGGAACATACGTAATCCAACTCCCTAGTGGTTTTGAGTTATTTTTATATAACTGTTACTATATACCCAGTTTGTCTAAGAACATTATTTCTGTTTCCGTACTTGATAAGGACGGTTTTTCATTTTCAATAAAGGATAATAGCTGTATTTTCTCTTTCAATGAAATGATTTATGGCAAAGCAGTTTCCATGAATGGAATTTACACCTTAGGTCAAACTACGGATATATTACACGTGAATAATAAGAAATTAAAGGTTGGTGACAAAGATCAAACCTATCTATGGCATTGTCCAATGGGACACATAAATGAAAAACGTGTAAAGAAACTCGTCGAGAATGGGACTATTCCCGCATTCGATTTTTCTACTTTTGGCACGTGTGAATCATGTCTCATTGGCAAAATGACTCGAATTTCCTTCAAAGGTGTTGGAATGCGCGCTAGTAACCTATTAGGACTCATACATACTGATGTATGTGGACCTATGTGAATTACCACTAGAGATGGCTATAGATATTTTATCACTTTCACGGACGATTTGAGTAGATACGGATATGTCTACTTAATGAAGCATAAAAGTGAGTCCTTTGAGAAATTCAAGGAATACCAGAATAAGGTTGAGAACCAACTGGGTAGAAAGGTTAAGGCACTCCGTTCAGATCGGGGTGACGAATATCTTTCAAATGAGTTTGATCAAGACCTTAAAGACTGTGGAATCGTTTTACAGTTAACTCCACCTGGAACACCTCAATTAAATGGTGTGTCCGAACGGAGAAATCGAACATTACTTGATATGGTTCGATCCATGATGAGTCACACGGTAGTACCTGATTCATTATGGGGTTTTGCTCTTTTGTCAGCTGCTCTTATACTTAACCGAAGTCCGACCAAAGCTGTCGACAAGACTCCATATGAAATGTGGAAGGGAACGGTCCCTAACTTGTCCTTTATTCGGGTTTGGGGCTGCGAGGCTTATGTGAAGTGGAGACACGAGGATAAGCTCGGCCCGCGATCGGTCAAGACATACTTTATTGGTTATCCAAAAGGAATGTTTGGTCATTACTTCTATTCGCCTACCGAACATCGAGTTTTTGTTGCGGCTAGTGCAAAGTTCTTAGAGAAAGAATTTCTCGAGAACAAGACAAGTAATAGAACCTTCGAGCTGTCGGAGATTCCAGAACCAACAACCGAGGAACGGATGAAGGAAGTTGTTCCTTCAACTGATGATACGGTTAATATTCCTCAGGAACCCAGGAGGTCGGGTAGAGTCTCTAATCCTCCGGACAGATACATTGGTATGGTCGAGGAAAGTGACGTTTTGCTCCTAGAGAGCAATGAACCCGCTACCTATAAAGTTGCAATGGCCTATTCCGACTCAAAGCTATGGCTCGAAGCCATGCAATCCGAGATGGACTCCATGTATGAGAATGACGTATGGGATCTTGTTGATTTACCTAATAAGGTAAAACCTCTACAGTGCAAATGGCTTTACAAAATAAAGCACTCTTTAGACGCGCAACCAGATACCTATAAGGCACGACTAGTGGAAAAAGGTTTCACTCAAGTGCACGGATTGCATTATGATGAAATTTTTGCACCCGTAGTAATGCTGCGTTCCATTCGGATTATCTTAGCGATTGCCGCTTTTCATGACTATGAAATTTGGCAAATGGATGTGAAAACCGCCTTCTTAAACGGTTATTTGGAGGAAGAGTTGTACATGGTACAACCCGAAGGTTTCATAGATCCTGTAAATCCTAAGAAAGTATGCAAGTTTAAGCGTTCCATTTATGGACTTAAGCAAGCTTCTCAGAGTTGGAATCATCGTTTCGACCAGGTGATAAAAGAGTATGGTTTCACTCGATCGGTCGAGGAACCATGCTTATATATCAAGTCAAGTGGGAGCAAGATTGTTTTCTTGATATTGTATGTCGATGACATACTCTTGATTGGGAATGACATTCCTCTCTTATCTTCGGTTAAAGGAGGGTTGAAGAACCATTTCCAGATGAAAGATCTGGGTGAGGCACAACGCATATTGGGAATCCGTATCTACCGAGATAGATCACGACGGACGTTATCACTTAGCTAGGAGTCTTATTTGGATAAGATTCTTGAAAGGTTCAGCATGACCAACTCCAAGAAGGGGAACCTTCCAATGACGTCTGGGATGCAGTTGAGCAAGTCTCAGTCACCCACGACGCCTGAAGGGATTGAGCGCATGAGTCGTGTTCCTTATGCATCGGCTATAGGATCAATCATGTATGCCATGATATGCACACGTCCAGACGTGGCATATGCATTGAGTATGACGAGTCGATACCAAAAGAATCCAGGTGAAACACACTGGATAGCAGTTAAAAACATCCTCAAGTACCTACGGAGGACTAAGGATTGGGTATTGACTTATGGAGGAGATACTAAGATATGCGCAATCGGTTACGCAGATGCTAGCTTCCAAACGGATCGGGATGATTCAAAATCTCAGTCCGGGTTCGTCTTCACTCTTAATGGTGCTGCGGTCAGCTGGAAGAGTTCCAAACAGGATGTTGTAGCAGATTCTACCACTGAATCCGAGTACTATGCCGCTTCGGAAGCAGCAAAGGAAGCTATATGGATGCGTCAATTCTTACAAGGACTTACGATAGTTCCTAGTTTGAATGACCCGATCACCATCTATTGTGACAATAGAGGTGCCATCTTCCAGGCTAAGGAGCCTAAGTCTAGCAACAAATCTAGACATGTACATCGGAAAGCTCACCTGATCCGTGATTACGTGGAGCAAGAAGAGATAGTGATTGACAAGATAGCTTCGGATGACAACATCGCGGACCCTCTCACTAAACCGTTGAATTATGATAAGCATATAGGGCACGTTATTTCCATGGGAATTAAACGTGTTCCTGAGTTGTAGTAGTTGATTATGGATTTGATACATTATCTTTTTCATATACTATTTATAACTTCATCGTTTTATTATAATATTTTGTTTTTCATGTGGATTGTACCGACAACATTGAACGCCACAAAGTGAACTGAATTACATTATATTTGTTTTGGTCCGTAATCGCCCATATGAGCTGATAACTCTGGCTGTTATATTGTGCAGTCGATTGATGGTGGGTTCAACGAGCCATAAGTAAAATAGTTGACTGATCGATCACAGATACGAGTTATAACGATATCTCGTAGGACAAAATTTGTGACAACGTAATGGAGTCCTAAATGTTTAAAAACATTCGGTGCCAGGTCGTGGATTGGACGTCCATTGTGTTCCTAGAGTCGATTCTTTTGACTATCGATTGTCTCTTGAGATTAAGGCAGTTTTTGGGTGACTTTGGTTTCTTTCTCATGGTCTCGCCGTGAATCGGAGACTAAGTAGATTTTTTCTCGGTCATTTCATACTTTGTGCTTATATCTGCAGGATTCGAGTTGAGGAAAATATCCAACCTTTATCAGGTTTAGTTATTTCTCAGGGCCACTCGAGGAGTTGTAACTGAAATGCATGGCCATGCCCGAATGATGATTCGTTTATCAGTTAAGTTACTCTCTAGCCGGGGAAACCACTCTTGATATTGATCACTTGTAAAATACGACCTTTGTGAATACGGATTTTGCAAATTGTTTTACATTGAGTGGGAGAAATTTTAGGATATGAGAATCGGTTATCGCACATACACTTGTGAGGACAAGTGGGAGTTTGTTGGAGCTTGTGTCCTCCACAAATTAGTGTGATAACATTTATAAATCTCTTATAGGTTCACAAGGGTATACTTCGTATTTTATCAGTTGATTAACGATTACCTAATAACGGTTGGCTTGCTAGAAAGTTTGACGTTATTATCATACTGATGGCGGTGATCAACTGGTCCCTAAAAGTCACACCTAAAGGATGTGTTTGAGAGATGTGATTATGGAAATGTAATCACATTGATGCCTGACTAAAAGGTTAGTCCAAGTATTTGACTAAACAGTTAGTCAATGTGTTGATGAGACGATTATTTAATGCCGATTAAATAATATTAGCTGAGACGAATTAAGTTGTTAATTCGTAAATTGAATATAAACTGTTATATTTAATTAATGTATATAATGTTAGCTGGAACGAATTAAGATGTTAATTCGTAATTAAATGTAATCGGTTATATTTAATTAGCTAATTATAAATATGCGATATTTATAGTTGAAGTATATTTTACACGAGATTGTTATAATATATGTTGTCAGGCCGGATTTAATAAATCGACTACAATCAGTTATGTATGGACTTATTAAAACGGGACAACATATATGACAATTAATAAAATGTACACATTATATATATAGTTTTAGAATAACCGAAAATTAGAGGATTTTATCCTGATTTGTGGTTGTTGCTAAAACCGAAAAAGGGAAAGAAATATCTCCCATATATACTCCAACCTACACGGTTTGAGAGGAGGAGAAAAAGATCATTTTTCTTAACCTAATTTGAACCTAGCACACTCTCATCAAAAATACACAAAACCCTAAAAATTAATCAGTTAATTGGGGATTGATTCTAGCAAAGAACAAAGGCATATCTCATATCATCTTGGGTGCAACTGATAGGAGAATATCATTGCGATATTGTTCATGGGCCATATTAGCTAGGACCGAAGGTTATTTCTTAATTCTCTACTTTTTGTTTATGTAATTTATTTTATGACTCGTATTCGTCATAATAAATTCGTTATAATCCTTAATTATAAGGGAAGTATACCGATATTTCCTACACGGGCCACACATGCAAAGGTAAACATATGATCATGATAAACTTGGTACTAATAACATTGTCAATTGCTTAGGTTTAGAGACACCCACCTTACGATATTAGTGTCAACCATAGACCGGGTCCTAGAGAAACTCTCATCCATGACTAGGTCGTCCTACTATACATGCTTAGTCTAATTCAATTCCGTGCCTCTCGACTTATAGAACGAATGAACAAACTTAATCAATTGAATAAGGCCTTAAACAAAGATTAAACGTTATGGCACAAGCATGTGATAGAAGCAATATGAACAATATTATTATTAACCTATTTTATCTTGTTACATATTTGATTATTGCATGGCTCCCCTAGCCCTTAGACTAAGAGAATTAGCTACTCATGTTAAGGTGTAAATTGTAAGTTATATTAAGAGAAATGATAAACATGATTAAATGATTTATATGAACTAGATGTTTTAACGTGTAAAAGAAATTAAACTAAGGTAGTGTAAATGAAGCGCTTAATTATAAACTAATATAAACTAAATAGATATGTGAAAATGTAAACTATATAGAAATACCTTAAGGAGATGAACTTGAATGGAAGAATAATATATAACCAAATGCTTGAAAATGAATTAAGAACCAAATGTTTAAGAACTAAAGGATTAACTAATTTGTAAACTAATATGAAAACTATTGAGAGAGATTATATTGCTTAAGGCTATGAGGAATAAAAGTGAGACGTAAAAATTCGATCCCTAAAGCCTTGGAATACCTCTCCTATTTATAGGAGAGGAGAGTGAAACGTAAATCACCAA
The DNA here is from genome assembly GCF_048544455.1 of Silene latifolia. Taxonomy (NCBI): domain Eukaryota; kingdom Viridiplantae; phylum Streptophyta; class Magnoliopsida; order Caryophyllales; family Caryophyllaceae; genus Silene; species Silene latifolia. The sequence continues at coordinate 38,332,690 of NC_133533.1, forward strand.
GATGCATGCAACCCCGATCGGGGCCACCCCACCCCGACCGGGGTCGTGTGTTTCCGAGTATTTTTGCTTAATTCCTCACTTAATTGCTTGAGGAATCCTAAGAGCGTGATTAATGACCCTTAATGCACCCGGGTAAATGCTCCATCTATCATCTTTAGAGCTCCCAAAAAGCATCCTAAGCATGTTGGAATCTTATGCTTTCCACCTTGACTTGGACTTGAACATTGGGCTTTGACTTTGATTGTTAGCAATATTTGCGTTACACATGTTAATCCATCAATTTCTCCATGCAAAACCCAATCCAATGCTCCATGCTTAGTCCAACACTTGGTCTTGATTAGCTTAGTGAACTTGGTGTATAAAATGATAGGAAAAAGCCTCTAAATGCTTAGATTCCTACAAAACCGTAACAAACACAACAATACACCTAGAACACAAGATTAGCTCAAAAATATACTAATTAAAGTATGATGAACAATAGAAACCGAGCTAAAATGAGGGGTAAAAGTATGTAAATTATGCACTTATCAATCTACCATAGATACCTTCCGAGCGTGGCCACGCATTTCCAGTTCATTACTCCTCGAGTGGCCCTGAGATATTGTTTTAACCCTGACAAGGGGGTGGATAATTCCTATCGCACTTATTCCCTTCGACTAGCCACAGCCATCATAACCCAAAATATGCCCATTTGACCCCATTTACGAAGGTCGTAGTAACACAAATCAAAGTTAATCTGAAACTGTGCCACCTTAGGTGAACAGTCTTTAGTCAAAAGAATCGACTCATTATAATACTATAGTAGCTCTCGCCACGACCAGGCTATATAAATTTGCCAGAACTCTATAAGCGGTCATAAGGCCCGACAAAGTGTTCCTAACAGTCTGCCTATGTGATCGACTAGTCATCTCACATGACTCTATGGCACTTGAACTTGCCATCAATCGCATCATACTCTAGTTACTTCGAGACGTCACCTTATACAAGTGACTATGGGCGAATACCATGTTAATCCGGGTTCAATTTAACGGGGTTCAATATTGTCTCTACAACCCGTTTGGATGTAACAAAGTATATAAAAGGAGTTTTCAGATTTAAAAACTCGAACGACAAATGTGATTATCACATATGAATAGTCAATACCTGATTACTACTTCATATTTTTATAATCCATTTTTATCTCATATGTAGTTGTTCATCTCAATGCAATTGAAATGACATATGACATGACTCATCATGTTAAGCCCATGAGAAGGCTTTGGTTAGTAGGTTTTATCAACTTCTTGTACCTTACTCAACCTTACTACATACTCGTTTTCCTTTGTAATGTATACATTTGCATTACAAAACTTTCTGAGTACGTGTCTAGATCCAATTTAGACATAGGCCTTCTAGCCTTAAAATAGCTCCCACTGTTTTCACAGTGTGCGGGACTCATCCTTCTTGCACATCTCATGATTGCAAGTGTACTCAATTTCCGTTGTAAATATCTCTCATTGTTCTTTATTGCCTAGAACGATTCTAGCAAATCTATTTCTTAAATAACATAGCCACAATGGTTCCTTAACCATCTTCACGTGTTTTGAATACGGTTTTTGTCCGAAACCTTACGCAATCTTCATTGTCATTCGTGTAACATCCTTACACAAATTAGTTAATTGCATCAAAAACATTTAACTTGCCATCCGTAATGCTTCCTCAAGCACTTAAGAATAATCTATATGGCTACTTGGTAACTATTACTTAAATTCGATTTTGAACCAATTCATCATACTCAAAGTATATGAAGTGTTATACATCATTACTTATTTAATTGATCCGGCAACGGAAGCAAATGGAATCAATCAAATATGTTCAATTTGATTGAACTAGTCATGAATCTTATCAACATAAGACTTCTTATTTGACGCTAATATCATGTGGATTTATCTACATAAATCTGGATATTAAAGATGTATAATATTACTCCAAGTCTTAAATCATTCCCAATGATCAATATGTCATCCATATATTAGACTAATTAAAATTTCCGTAACTCCCACTAAACTCCATGTATAAATACAACTTCTCGACTTATCGAGAAAAGTTTTATAACATGATCAAAATATTGATTCCAACTCATTTATGTCCTACTTAAGACCCTCTCTTAAGTTTCTCATTATCTTAGGATTGCAAGAATCTACAAAACTCAAGACATGTATTGAATACATTCCTTCTAATTGAAGAAGTGGGTTTTAGATTCACTCGTTATATGTATATCATCATAATGAAACACAATTCCTAAGAAAATCCGAATAGTGCAAAACACTTTGCAACTAATCAAGCTTTGAATTCCATTCGGAATTTATTTCGGATTTTCATGGCTCTAAGCCTTATATTGAGTTGTGACTTAAACACTCTCATGTAAGTCATATATTCATTACTTTCCAGAAGTAATTTGAATCAAACAATTTCTTTGTAAGTTGTAAGCTCTTTACTTTCTTAAAAGTAACATGAATTCATTATCTTCAACAAGTGATGAATTTAACCTCCTAGGTTTCGAAGAAACAATGTTTTTCATAGAACGTCTCATGTAGCCAAGAAAGACCAGTTTCTTGCGACATATAATTTTTGACACAATTCTGACACAATTCTCTTGTGGCTCTTGAATAGACACAATTCTCTTGTGGCTCTTGAATATTTTCTCCCACTCTGTCTTCTAGGAATAAACTTGTATTCTAGAAAGACAGCTTCACGAGCCATAAACTCGTTGTATTATAGTAATAAAAATGAGCATTTGTTTCTCTTGAAAAACTTACAAACATGGTACACTACAATTTCATATCTCATATGATTCGTTTTAGATTTAGTGGAAAAATAATTTAGACAAAATGATAAAATTTCCAAAAGGATCAACTAACTCAAAGTAACTTGATTGAAGTCCAAAACATATCGAATAGCGTTTGATTACTTTATTCAACCACATATTATCCCATAATGCGTGCTAATGTAGACACCTCATTTCTGCACCTCCCGCAAACCACCCGGTGATGATTGGGCCGCATGTTTGGTACGCGGAACGATTTGTGACAGTTCGTAAGTTTATCGTCAAGTGATCGCTCAAACACTTGTGTCCACCTCATGGTTGTCATCTAGGTGTCATTACGGTCGTTTTGGCAGTAATTAGAGTACATTTGGAGTTCGGGCCTAAAACCGTCTTCATTTCCTAAAACCGTCAAATCCCGAGTCAAAAGCAATGTGCTTGTCTACCTAAGGTTAGGATGTCATAAAATGTTGAGATTATATCTCATTTTGAGTCCCATGTCACTTCTTTGGGCTAAACATAAAGTTTACATTACAAAATGTGGATTTCATTTAGTTAAAATGACAACCCGACCTTTAGGCCCGTTTTACGAGGTGATAACAACTTTTTCCGGTCTAGCCTATTTCACAGAAAGTTCTTTATCTCTTTCTTAGCTTTCCAACGCCACCGAAATCAGCTCAATCCGAGTCTTGTAGAGAAAGTTATGCCTGAAATATGACAGACTGTCAAACGCGCTTTCTTGCGCCGGAGGAACCCGCTGAGGAAAGGACGCAGCAAGTGCTGCGCCTCTTCCAAGGGACGCAGCACCTGCTGCGCCTTTTCCTCAAGGTTTTCTTTTTGTCCAAGTTTCCGCGTTTAACCTAAGTCGGTTGTTTTCGGATCTTTCTCTCCTTTCCTAAACCCTAATTCCGTGAGTAGTATAAATAGAGACCTTCGGTCTCATATATTTCTCACGCGAGTGTCCGCCCTTCTCTTCTCCCTTTGCATTCTAAGTCCACGTTCTTACTTATTGGCGCCTACGTGCTTGAACATTCGACCACGTAAGCTCGGATCCTTCTGAGTACCAGCCTCGTTTGCATGACCGACCAATTTGACCAACTCCACAATCAATCAACTTAATTAATCTTAATCGTTCTCCTCTTACGAGGGCACTTTCGTTACATTCGAGTCGAGCATCACTAATCGATAACTTAGTTCATCTCGTTTCGTCAAACATGTAAGTCTGAGGGTGTATAATCCCTATTTTATTTATTGTTCTTTATTTTTGTATTAATAATGCAAGGTTTATGTCGAAAGTATTTCTTAAAACCGATTTATAAAACCATGCTTTAAATCCCTTTTACGAATTACCATAAGATGACCGTCGAGAAAGGACGCAGCAACTGCTGCGCCTCTTCGAAGGGACGCAGTACCTGCTGCGCCTCTTTGTGAGGCTGCCGCAGTTCCTTCTTCCTTTCTTCTTCCTTCGTCTTCTGTTAATTTCGTCTCTTGTTTTCTTTCGTCTTTTCTTATTTCATTCACATGATAATTTAACATATTTGTTCATCATCATTAGCATATAATTCATCTCTTAAATTCCCGACTTAAATCCCAAGTAATTAATATTTGCGGGTTTTCGTCATTAAAGTCAAATTCGGGTTTTAGAGATTCGATTCATCCATATTGAGTCTCTGGAATTCGTCATTGATATATTTTCATTCGTTATTCATCGTTGCCGTCATTAATTCATCATTAATAGTTTGTTTAACCTAATTAATTTGTTTGGTTTGTTATTCTCATTATTAATCCTTCTAATCTTGTAATTAATTCGTTCGCATTCCGTCTCATCCGTGTTTTATTGCTTTCATGACCATTAATCATATGTAAATAACATGCTAATCACTTTCATCCGAGTCAATTATCATAATCCATCATTAAATTCACCAAACGAATATTAACAACATGCAGTTCCGGCTTCACAGCCAGAACTCACCCTTGGAACAGACGCAGCGTCTGCTGCGCCTCTTCCAAAGGGCGCGGTCCTGCTGCGCCTGTTCCAGGTTGATTTCTGTCTCTGAACTTCCGTTCTGCCTTGACCTAATTAATTAGTTTTCGTATATAATTAACTATTAACCGTATTATCGCCTAATTCCTGTTCGTTAATTCATTTATTTATTCTTTCTCAAATTATCCGTTTTAAATGTATTTTCGACATAAAACATTTAATCCCATTGTAATTATTGTAATTTTTCTTTATTGTATTCATTGTATTTATTGTATCCCTTGCATGCCTTCACATGTAATTGAACTTAAATCCCGACTTCGACCTAATTGTATGCTAAAACTACTTGTTCACTGACTTAGTCTAAATTCTTCACATGTTAGGATTAAAACGTTGGATGTTGCATTGCATGCATATAATCAACAGTATATCAAGTATAGACGATTTTCCCTAATCATTAGTAGAGGCCGCTATCGAGGCGGGCGGGATTAGGTGTTTGATCAAAAGAGCTTCCTAATACGTACCCTCACCCCTTACTCCAGATCTCTGTGAACATCCGTGTTCATTGGCATCCACGAGAGTCATTCTAGACATAGAATGCTAAGGGTAACGAGTTCTTGGTGTTCATGTCACTACTTTGTGTCTTGACATGACACGAGGTATTCGAACGGTTTCCAATTTTCCACAATAAATTGGTGGCGACTCCACAAATGCAAACGCTGTTTCCCAAGCGCCCCGTGGCCCATGTCCACGCTTTGGCGACTCACGTGGGGATAATACACTTACGTGTACCCAAAAGGGTGAAACTTGAACAAGGTTAGGGAATAGTTTGTACAAGACAATTGTCGGTTTTCATAACTCGGTCTTCCTAGACGTTTCATTCGGCCTTCCTAGGCCCAACCCAACCCATTCGACCAATTGTCCCGTCCAAACGGTCCTAATTCTTATTTGGGCCTAAGGATGGATAGTGATTGACGCCATCCATACCATGGTACTTACTCCTGTTTGTGTCAAGGACTTTCACTACTCGAGGAAATGGACTAGGAATCTGCCTTACTCTTGTTTGGTACGAGCCTCTCCACAGACCCCGGGTTTGATTGTTCGGTATGGCAACCCACCTTTTAAACCAAAACCCTTTTAAATGCACTCAGCATCCCGTTATAATGCCTGTATAAATGCTTGTATGTGATCACCATTTTCTAAACGAAACCATGACGAATTTTGTGAAAATCAAAACCTCTTTCAAAATGTAAAATTTTCGAAATAGGCCAATATTAACGCAAAACCAGTCAAAACTCTGTCCAAATGTCAAGTCAAACTTCGGGCGTAAAACCCATTTCATAACTAAATACAAAACAACAACAAAAAAACGAAAAAAGCCCAAAAAAAATAACCAAAAAAAAAACAAAAAAAGTCGGAAAAAGATAAAAGAGAAAACCAAAATATTTTTCCAACCATGTAAATGTGAATATGTAAATTCAATTGGGCTAAGTTAGAGTCAAAATTCAAACCGACTATGTCCTAGTCGGAACTCTGTCGAGTCATGAACCCGTCTTCCTTTACATTTTGGGTCTTTTCAAAATTCGAGCCAAGTCCTAAGGCGGCACTCCGTTATTTTGGACCCCTTACCCCAATTCGGTTAGGATCTAAACATTTCCACACCTCGACTCACACACTCGAGGCTAACACATCGAGTCATTCCAATATCCGCTTCTTGAATTCTCCTAATGACACGTTCGGGACACACATACCCGAACCTCGAGTCAAGTCCGTCTTAAACACACGTCTTAGAATTAACATGTGTCATCAATTCCGTCAATAAAGTCAATCATATAAGGGTCACTCCGTCAAAATCAACACTCGAGTCTAAATTAAAGTCAAGCACCGTGAATTCAAACACGAGAAGTCGCTCACGACGTTTCCCGAATTCACAAGTCAAGTCTAGATTTGTCATCTTGTCCCTTCTTTTGTTTGTTGCCTTAGTATGCGTGATCCCATGTCGAGTCGAGTTGTAATGCGCGTCATTTCTGTCGAACATGAATCCAGCAAGTTCCGTTAGTCAGCAAAGTCACGAAGTAGCTCAAGCCACAATCACCGTGTCTCTCCAAGATGTTTATGCCATGGTCCTAGGAGTTCAAGCTACAATGGAAAATTTGAGCATTCGCGTCCTCACCCTTGAAAATGGAATGGTGGAAAAGAACACACCACCTGGAGAAACCTCTAATCTAGGTCGTCCAAAGCTTACCTCTTGTAATACCCATCGTCCTAGAAAGCCGAAAACAGCTGAAAGGAAACCTGGGAGGCATCAAAGGGTGCTTACTGATTTAGGCATGTCTTATGCCGATGCTTTGAAGAGACTTTCTGCCCAAGGCAAGCTACATCCAATAGGGCCGACTCCGGATCCACCATGAGAGAAACAGGTGAACCTCTGGAAGGGCAACAAATACTGCTTATATCACCAAGGTAGAGGCCATGATATTGAAGAGTGTTTTCTCTTGAAACACACCATCCAAGATATGACCGAAGAGGGCAAGCTTCCTAAGCCACCTTCTGTCGGGCAATCCCAGAAAATCGACCCTCTTGGGTCTAATATCACTAAACACGATGAAGAATCATTCCTAGACTTTTCTCATCTCCTCGATCCTCGTGATGACAAAGAAATCAAAGCGCCGAAGGAGGACGATGTCCAAAGTGGAATGCTCATGCTTTCCAAGATAGAGGGAGCCATTGATACTCTAAACTCTCGGCTTTCCCACATGGGGAATCAATTTACTGAAATGGATAAGAAGCTTGAGACCCAATCTTTCAAAATGAAGAATGTCCAGACAAACCCTCAACCTCATGGTCTCGAGGAGAAAGCAAAAAGTGAGCAATCTATTCCTAGTTCTTTTCATCCAGGAGTCAAAATCAAAGGGAACCTCATGGAGCCTTCGTCAAAGAAATTAAACAACTCTCTGAGGTCATTCACAAATCTAGGAATACCTTATGCCCTAGCCTTGAACAAATTAACCTCTTTAGGTCTTCTTCAACCAATAGGACATACACCAGATCCAGAAAAGAAATTTAAATCGTGGGATGGCAATTCATATTGTCAATACCATAGAGGTAGAGGGCATGGTACCGAAGATTGTTATAAGCTCAAGAATGTCATACAAGATGGGATTGAGGATGGTAGGATTTCTGTTTCGCTCCTAACTTACTCGGGTACAGAAACTAAGCAACCTTATAGGGAGTTCAACATCGCAGATGATTAAAAAGATGAACGATCCACCAATCATTTGGTTAGAAGAAGAAAAATAGATTAACAAATACCCGACCAGTCGAAGGAGGCGACATTGGTTGAGGACGTTATTGATTGTCTACACCCAGTTTACACCTCTCATTTGAAAGGTGGCATCAAAACCGTCAAAGACTTATCGGCAGAGATTGTTCGTATCAATGAAGTCATTCAAAAAGGTTCATCGTACACATCTACACCCAACAATCAAACAATCCGCATTACCGACGTAAAGTTTATAGAACCTTCACCGGAAAGAGGAACTCGGCATTCGAGGTCATTCTCCAATTTAGGCATGCCTTATACGGTAGCCTTTAAAAGACTCTTTGCCAAAGGACTGATCCAACCAATCGGCCCAACCCCAGACCCTAAGTACGAGAGGAGAGGTCGCTTCTGGGATGGTTCTCAATATTGCTTATTCCATAGGGGTAATGGACACGACACTGAAGAATGCTCCAAACTCAAATATACCATCCACTATATGCTCGATCACGGCAAGATATCTTTATCGACCCTCGATCCGTTAAGAGAACAGAATGACCCTCATGGGTGTCTTACTCTTCAAAGACAGGAAGGTCTCTTGGGCCTTTACCCTTCTAGTATTCCCAATGATGAGGACGAGGTGTTCAAATGGATGAATGCTCAAAGCCGGATGTCGAAGCCAGTTGCTGGAAGAGAAAATGTTCAAGCATGGGCCGATGACTACGAGTCTAGGTCTAAGATCGCGTCAAAGTCCGAGTCCGAGTCTTAGGCTTTCTATCTCATATTTGTTCTAGTATCTTTTTTTCATGTCCATTTTCATTCCTAGTGACAACCTGGGGGCTGTCCCACGAGTCACGTGTCTTCTAAAGTCTATGTTAAATACATTTCATTAATTTCAATAAAAGTACACTCTTCAATTCATATATTCTATCCTATCTCCTCTTTTTACCCTTTCCTGTGACAACAAGAATTTATTTGAGACATTCTAAAATGAACAACAACACGTTCCAAGTCGATGTGAGTGCACTTAGATGATGTTCCATTCTAAGTTGTAGAGGACCTGAAACTCCGTGTCCATTTTCTTACCTATTCCATGTCTGGCAATAGAAACCTCACTATAACCCTAGTTTAGCACGGGTCTATCTCAAGAGATTCTAGGATGAATCCAGACCATCTCCCTTGTTTACAATCCATGACGGAAGGCAAGCCCATTCCCCACAATAAACAACCCGTACGTGTTACTAAAGACCAACCCGTTTCACACCAAAAGTGCTAGTCTGACCTAAGTCCATCCAACGAGCCATGATCAAAGACAAAGGCTCAATCGAGAGAAATGACCAAGATTAATATCCAAGACAAAAGATTCAAAAGAAAAAGGCTCAATCGAGCAAGTCAAGTCAATACCCAAGATCAAAGTTATCTTCAAAAACCGGAATCAAGAATCTGAGCAGAAGCCGAGATATGTTACGGACCAAGAATCTGAGTCTGAATCAAGAACAATATTGAGCGGAATAATGCTGAAGTCTATATAGAATCAAGACGTCAATGAAGATGGTCATCTAGCACCCCCACTTAGCCTTTCACACATCACACACCCTAAGTCCTTCTCGAGACCGTTATGGGGAGATAGTTAGGAATTTTGAGAATCCTCTCAAGCTCGTCAAGTATACCCATCCTTTAGGGCCAAGACATGGAAACTTGATCCCACGTCATTTTAACCTACCTTTATGTGCTCGGACTGCATCAAGCCAAGAGACCCCATTTCCAAGCCACATTATAAGCCATAACCCCATAAAGCTTTAACACCACAAAATCAAGCTCCAGAGATTTGTTCATCAAAGCCTCTTATCTCCAAGCTCCACATTCCAAATATCCAATCCAGTTTCACCTTGACCCATACACGGAGTCTTCAAATACTTTTCTACTCAGAACGGGACATACCAATATCATCCTTAGGGTCCACTAAGTGTGCTCACATGACAAGGAAATTTTTACAAAATTAGTTATACCTCTTTGGTCTATGATCAGAGGAAGTTATCTCAAATCAATTCTTCGAGTCACCAAAGGAATATTACCCTTGTGACCCCTGCACTTTAAGGTCCTAACAACATAGCTTAGGCACACACTTGAACTACGAGCATGGTTTGATTTCACCTTTTCAGGTGGATACGTAGGTGATACGTGCATTTTATATAGTCTTTTTAGCCTATTTTATGCACGTACTTCTATGCTTTTATCGTGGTTTTATGCTACAAAATGCCCCGAATATGCTACTTTGGGTTATTTTGTCTTATTTGCAGGAATGGACCCAAAAGTAGTGAAATCAAGCCTTTTACCGTCTTTTGCATGCATTTAGGAGAAGAGTGAAATTGGAGCGGAATTATAGCTGTCGTGGGATGCGTGAAGCTATTTCAGGAGCTAAAAGGACAAGTCAAAGTCAATCTGACGTGATTAATGAGCTGCTGAAGTTAGTATGCACTCGATCGAGTGGTTTTCTAGTTGATCGAGTGGTTTTAGATGCAATAATAAGTCGATCGAGTAGATTTATGGTCGATCGACCAGTTTCATTTATAGCTTTAGTCGATCGAGCACTATTCTTGGTCGATCGAGCTGTTTTGAGCCTGAGTTGCTCGATCGAGTGGTTTTATTCCACTCGATCGAGTGGTTTCGCTGATGGGCTGGACTTTTTAGTTAATTTCCGTCATTAGGTTTATGAATAATCCTATTTTCTTATAAATAGGAGCTAGGACGACACAATTAGCCTTTTAATATTGGTAACCCTTGACCTGGACCGAAAGGTTGGAATAGAAGAGACCCGCAGTGAACAATAGGATGCTTTAGTGAGGGCGAAAGTTAAGCTAATAGCATTTTAGGGCGAATTGAGACCGAAAGGAGATATTCATTGCCCCTTAGACCGACACATCGACTGATTTGTGACCTTAGCTGCAATTGACTGACGTTTATTGATGACCCGAAGTCATAGTTCCTTCCTTTTATTGTTAATTTCTTCAATTTTTATCCCTCTTTAGTTTAGTTCAAAACATTCAAACCCCCACTGTGACATTAGACAGACCGAATTAAATAGATAATTAGCAAAATAGCCTCCCTGTGGAGATCGACCCTACTTGATGCTAGCTTCTGTTAGTTGTATTTAGGTATTTTATTTTTGGTACATAACGACCGTATCAAATTTTGGCGCCGTTGCCGGGGAGGCGACGCTTTTATCTGTTTTATTTTGTTTGTCTTTCGCCTCAAGGGAAGACTAAGTACCTTGAGGCTGTTCTTATCTTTTTCTTTAGTGCTGTTTTGATAGGCCTACAGGTTTATTAGACAGGCTACCGAGGGAGAATATCGAAGGGAAGGCTTAAGTACCTTCGATCCCTTTTGCCGAGATGACATCTGTCTCCCGACTAATCGCTCAGTTTGAAGCCCAAGCTGAAAAACCTGCTAGTTGGGAAAGGAAGAAATCTTGGGGATTTGGTGCTGCTGAGCACAATGCAGCTGTAGTTGTGCCGCCACATCCACCCTATCAATGGCCACCGCAACAAGATCCTCCTAATATACAGAAAGAAGAAATTGCGGAGCTGAAATCTTTATTGGAGACACTTGCATCTCAAATGCAAGAATATGATAGACGTATGGAAGCTCAAATCATTGAGCTAGAGTCTGAAATTGCTCAGTTAGCAGCTGAGTCAGATAATTGGCAACCAGAAGAGGCATAACTTGCTGAGAGCGGTTTTTCCCATGAAAAAACCGTGTTGCCCAATGCTGAGGATGACTTTTATGACTCGGATGACGAATTTCTATCGTATTTCAAGAGTTTATGCGAAGATTTTAGCCCTGTACAGGAGGAATCACTCGATCGAGTGACTAACATTAGTTGATCGAGTGAATTTCCAGGAGAAAGTGCTCGATCGAGTGATATTTCTACTCGATCGAGTGGAAATCAGGAGGAAGGTGGTCGATCGAGTAGTAAATCTGCTCGATCGAGTGAGTTGGCCATTGGGAGCTTTGATTCGTCACTTGGGTTTGTTTTGGGTGACGAGTTTGATGATGATAACGGTTACGGTGAACCTCCCTTATTCACAGCCGAGTCGGATACGCTTGAAGCTGCGATTTACGGGATGGATTCCACTGAGGAGGTTGATGAAGAAGCAGTTGAGACGGTAATTGCTCCTAGCACGGATGAGGTAATACATTCCTTTGTCAGTGATTCCGTCGTTGAGAGCGACCAACCCGAGGTAGTAAACGATAATTTCATTATTGTTTGTTTTAATAGTATTTTGCCTCATATGATTCGTTCTTCTTCTTTTAAAGCTATACCCTCTCACATGTGGACGCGTAATCTAACGAATTTTCACCGTCCTTGTCATCTTAATCTCGTTAATCTGAAACGATACCCTACTTTATTGACAATTGCTCCCGCGCTCCTTTATTTTGTGGATAAATTCAGGAGCTCGCATAGGAAATTTGTTAGGCTTAAACAGTTAAACATTTTTATTTCCTATATTTTTGTTCCACTTTGGTGCTACTTATGCTTCTGTGTAGCACATGCGCAGATGTATGATCTAATGCTGCGCGCTTTGAGCTGTTTTGATTATGACTGATTAGAGAGGCTCAAAGAAAAGAAGGTCGAGCTGGGACCTGTCTGAAGCTAGCGCTATCCGGGAGGCAACCCGGAGATTTAGTTTTAATTTCTATTTCATTTCAGTTGTAATAAACGGTCTTCGTACCATAAACTATTTTAGCATGCTTGTTTTGTTAGTTGCGGGCTGTTTTTATTGCGTTTTGCAGGAATCACGCTGAGGATCACTCGATCGAGTACTTTTTGTACTCAATCGAGCACTTTTGCTGCTAAATCCTCTCGATCGAGTGATTAATCTACTCGATCGACCACCTGCAGAATAGAGAACTACTCGATCGACTGCTATTCCTCTTGATCGAGCAGTTTTAGACGCCCAGTTCACTCGATTGACTACTGTTCGACTGCTATCGAGTGTTTTTGACTTGGATTAGCTTCCTGTGACGGTTTTCCGGGCCTTTAGCAACCTCCCATGTTCATGGTCGGTTTGGGGAGGTCCCTCCTTCACGTATCTTGTAAGCTTTCCGTATTTATTCTCTCTTCCTCCTTTAGTTTGCGTTTCCTTTCCATGTTTTGGTACAATGAGGGCATTGTACGGTTTGGTTTGGGGAGGTTATGCATCCATATCTGTGTCTGCATTTTGTTGTTTATTGCATTTCTGTTTCACGTTTAATTTTCAGTTTGCATTGTTGTTTATTTTTGTTAGAATTCAAAAATTGAAAAAAATGATAAAATTCAAAAATTTCACGTTTAATTTTAGCATATAGGATGAGTCGAACGGTACATTTCAATGATGAAATTGCTCTGCATTTGTCTTTTTGCTTAAGCCTTGCAATAAACTTTTATTCTTATTAGCATTGTCTTTTGCATATCTACGAGTTAATGTTTAATTTAGCTGAACAAATAGACTTGACCTGAAATTTTGGCAACCTACTTATAATTTCTAAGATTTAGAGCCTTATAAACTGGTGTCATTCATGACCGGTTTCATGTAGGATTGTTAGTAGTTACTCCTTGCACAACATGTTCATCAATTTGCACATATATGAAATTCAATTGCTTTTTGCTGTCATACGTTCGGGTTAGTGGTTGGTGTCACATGCAGGGAGGTGCTTACAATTTCCCCTTCTTTCATTTTTTCCCATAAACTCCACATTAGCCAAATTTGCCTGTTGACCCTTTAGCTACATTCCAAATTTAGCCTGCCTTGTCAAGCTAGTTTAGACTGTCTTTGTGGTATATAATTTATTGTGCCAAGTTTGGCTTGTATCTATTGATTCGGAGTTGGTAAATTATGAAGAGAAGGAGGATAAGAAAAAAAGACGTGAAAAATGAAAAAAGAGAAATCGAAAAAAAAAAATCAGAAAAAGAAAGAAACCGAAAAAAAATAGAAAGGAAAAAAGAAAAAAAGATGTTGTTGTTAGTCGGTTTCACTCCTATATTCTATCTTATATCATTTGAGGAGTATGTTCAGTTTGGTTTGATGAGATTTTGTGCCAATTGAAGGGTACTATGCTTAATCAAAAATTGAGTTGGAAATGGATATGTTTCATATGGTTCTGTTTAGGTACTAGCTTGGCCGCCTATACCTCCACATTCTCATAAATGTTTTGCCTTTTCTTACCCATTGCCTCACTTTACCATATTTTTGTAAGCCCTCGGCTGTGACAGGACCTTGTTTGGTTGGAATGTATGTTTGGTAGCTAGAATTGTCTATCATGTTAGTTGCATGCATGTTTATGTGGGTCGTAGTTTAGGTGAGCGACTATTTTTCTTTCTCTCTTATACATATATGCTTACCCTTTGCTTCATGAGAGAAGAGTGACCCGTGAGAGTCCATTATTAAAGGTCTTGCAAGGTCGACGGTTCAGCTTTATTATGAACATCCTATAACTCGTTTGCATATGACTGTTTTGCTATAAGTGTTAGTTTGCTGCATTAAATTGGCTTAAGTGGGCATTTGTAGCTAGCTCTGAGTTATCTTTTCCGTTCCATTAGTTTGCATTTAGTTTACTCGGGGACGAGTAAAGGTTTGGTTTGGGGAGATTTGATACGTGCATTTTATATAGTCTTTTTAGCCTATTTTATGCACGTACTTATATGCTTTTATCGTGGTTTTATGCTACGAAATGCCCCGAATATGCTACTTTGGGTTATTTTGTCTTATTTGCAGGAATGGACCCAAAAGTAGTGAAATCAAGCCTTTTACCGTCTTTTGCATGCATTTGGGAGAAGAGTGAAATTGGAGCGGAATTATAGCTGTCGTGGGATGCGTGAAGCTATTTCAGGAGCTAAAAGGACAAGTCAAAGTCAATCTGACGTGATTAATGAGCTGCTGAAGTTAGTATGCACTCGATCGAGTGGTTTTCTAGTTGATCGAGTGGTTTTAGATGCAATAATAAGTCGATCGAGTAGATTTATGGTCGATTGACCAGTTTCATTTATAGCTTTAGTCGATCGGGCACTATTCTTGGTCGATCGAGCTGTTTTGAGCCTGAGTTGCTCGATCGAGTGGTTTTATTCCACTCGATCGAGTGGTTTCGCTGATGGGCTGGACTTTTTAGTTAATTTCCGTCATTAGGTTTATGAATAATCCTATTTTCTTATAAATAGGAGCTAGGACGACATAATTAGGGGGCTTCTCCTCTCTAAATTCGGATACACTGTTACTTTTGTTCTTCTTTATTTCCGGATCATTTAATTCAGTAATTCTTTCTTCTCTTCCTTACTCTTATTTAATGTTTATTGTTCTTAATTCCTTTATTCTCGTTCTTCTTTTACTTATGTCTAGATAAATACCTCTGCTAGGATTAGGTGATTCATTAGACTAATGTTAGTTGCTAATTAGGTTATTAGATCTGTCGTTGTTGTTGTTTTCTATGTTGTTAATCGATGCTTTACCTGTATCCTGCTAGTTGAGTCGACACAATTAGCCTTTTAATATTGGTAACCCTTGACCTGGACCGAAAGGTTGGAATAGGGGAGACCCGCAGTGAACAATAAGATGCTTTAGTGAGGGCGAAAGTTAAGCTAATAGCATTTTAGGGCGAATTGAGACCGAAAGGAGATATTCATTGCCCCTTAGACCAACACATCGACTGATTTGTGACCTTAGATGCAATTGACTGACGTTTATTGATGAACCGAAGTCCTAGTTCCTTCCTTTTATTGTTAATTTCTTCTATTTTTATCCCTCTTTAGTTTAGTTCAAAACATTCAAACCCCCACTGTGACATTAGACAGACCGAATTAAATAGATAATTAGCAAAATAGCCTCCCTGTGGAGATCGACCCTACTTGCTGCTAGCTTCTGTTAGTTGTATTTAGGTATTTTATTTTTGGTACATAACGACCGTATCAGTAGGCAGTCCTTTCTTACACAAGAAGGATACAACCACAACACCCAAACAAAATTAACCAAACCTCAGAACTACGATCTGGTTTGATTTCACTTCACGTGAATACGTAGGCAGTCTTCAAGGACACAACCACCACAACCATCTCAATCATCCCAGTTTTCAACCTTCCAACCTCAATTAACATCCCTTCCACAACCAACACCTCTATACTGGGGAACTCCTTATTGTCTCCCAACCTCTTTTTTACCAAAGTCCAGAGCCATCTTCTCATCCTGGGGGCTTCTCTTCCAAGATGCCAACCTTCCTTTATTCCTCCAAGTCTAGCTAGTGCTCGGTCCGAACAATGACAAAGATCTTAGATCAATTCTCCAAGTCATCGTGCCTCAAGAGGGGTCTCTTTTACAACAAACGGTGGCGAAAGAAGTCCAAGTAGATAGATGATCCATGGCTCATGTCTTGCCTTTATATGCCTTCATCATTCTTGCAATTCTTATACCTTTGGAACTGATACGCATTGTCACCCACACTTGGCTAGGGGTTGCGCATGCTTAATCAAAGTCTGTCAGAGTCATCCCTGTGTCGCGTCAAATCTAAGTTAGTGTCGCGTTAGTCAAACCTAAGTCTGCATTTCGAGTCACGTCCATATAAGGTCTGTGTCATGAGAAGTCCTATGTCTAAAGCCCATTGAATATACATAACACATTACAAATGACAAATTTCTTTGAACAAGTTTTAAATGACTTTTATAAAGAAATGACTATCGCAAAGCCTATGTGTTTCCTCATTCGAGGTCCATGCGATAATTGCTTACGTGCATATATTAGATTGCATTCTTGTGTGACTACTAACCATGCAGGTAGGTATCAGAAGCAGTACTTTGCCAAGACCTAGCTTGTCACAACGAGCGGTTCTTCTTTGACAGGTGTTTCGACACGCCTTTATTACGTTCCCCCAGCGAGAGTACACGGATAGACATTCCCTCTCGAGACATGGAGATCAGTTCCCGATTATGTTCCCCCAACAAGAGTTCACTGTTCTTCTCGAGACATGGAAATTCAACCACAATAATCATCCAACGAGAGTTTGCTTGAGGACAGAGACAGGCAGATACCCCCAGGCGATCCTTCATCCCTTTAGGTAACCCTTTTCAGGATAAACCTTCATATCTTTTAGGTAACCCTTTTCAGGATAAACCTTCATATCTTTTAGGTAACCCTTTTCAGGATAAACCCTTCAGATCTTTCAGAAACTTACCTTAATCTTTCAGACAACCCTTTAGATAACCTTTGGGATAATCCTTCCTTCAGCCTTCCTCCCTTCGGATAATCCTTTATTTCTTCAGACACTTCAGGATAATCCTTTCAGTAACCTTCAGATAACCCCTTTTCAGTTAAGTCCCCTTTCAGTCCTTTAGGGAGAGTTGTCCTTAGCCTTCCCTTTAGTGAGAGATAGACTTCAGAGTTGGCCTTTAGAAACGTTAAGAAGTTTCTTCAGAATCCCTGTGACCCCTAATGCCTTCAGACACCAAGTTACCTTCAGACCAAAGAGTTTGCCGAAGCATCTTCAGTCCCGTTTCACCCAGGGGTATCTCGGGTATGGTCTCTTCTTATGGCTGGCGAGCCTCCTTACGTAGTCTAATGGACTTTAAACGACCCTCCCCGATAGTCGACAGACTCTAAAATGTTCCCGACAATAGGTCCTTGGCTCAGACCCCTTGAGCCACCTCACGTCGCCATAGTCGTCAGGTTGTAATCTTCGATTGACCTGATGGCTATACTTTGACTTTCGCCTTGTCCAAGCCTCAGTCAAAGTGAGGGCTCAGTAGACACCTCATTTCTGCACCTCCCGCAAACCACCCGGTGATGATTGGGCCGCATGTTTGGTACGCGGAACGATTTGTGACAGTTCGTAAGTTTATCGTCAAGTGATCGCTCAAACACTTGTGTCCACCTCATGGTTGTCATCTAGGTGTCATTACAGTCGTTTTGGCAGTAATTAGAGTACATTTGGAGTTCGGGCCTAAAACCGTCTTCATTTCCTAAAACCGTCAAATCCCGATTCAAAAGCAATGTGCTTGTCTACCTAAGGTTAGGATGTCATAAAATGTTGAGATTATATCTCATTTTGAGTCCCATGTCACTTCTTTGGGCTAAACTTAAAGTTTACATTACAAAATGTGCATTTCATTTAGTTAAAATGACAACCCGACCTTTAGGCCCGGTTTACGAGGTGATAACAACTTTTTCGGGTCTGGCCTATTTCACAGAAAGTTCTAGATCTCTTTCTTAGCTTTCCAACGCCATCAAAATCACCTTAATCCGAGTCTTATAGAGAAAGTTATGCGTAAAATATGACAGACTGTCAAACGCGCTTTCTTGCGCCGGAGGAACCCGCTGAGGAAAGGACGCAGCAAGTGCTGCGCCTCTTCCAAGGGACGCAGCACCTGCTGCGCCTTTTCCTCAAGGTTTTCTTTTTGTCCAAGTTTCCGCGTTTAACCTAAGTCGGTTGTTTCCGGATCTTTCTCTCCTTTCCTAAACCCTAATTCCGTGAGTAGTATAAATAGAGACCTTCGTTCTCACATATTTCTCATGCGAGTGTCCGCCCTTCTCTTCTCCCTTTGCATTCTAAGTCCACGTTCTTACTTATTGGCGTCTACGTGCTTGAACATTCGACCACGTAATATCGGATCCTTCTGAGTACCAGCCTCGTTTGCATGACCGACCAATTTGACCAACTCCACAATTAATCAACTTAATTAATCTTAATCGTTCTCCTCTTACGAGGGCACTTTCGTTACATTCGAGTCGAGCATCACTAATCGATAACTTAGTTCATCTCGTTTCGTCAAACATGTAAGTCTGAGCGTGTATAATCCCTATTTTATTTATTGTTCTTTATTTTTGTATTAATAATGTAAGGATTATGTCGAAAGTATTTCTTAAAACCTATTTATAAAACCATGCTTTAAATCCTTTTTACGAATTACCAGAAGATGACCGTCGAGAAAGGACGCAGCAACTGCTGCGCCTCTTCGAAGGGACGCAGTACCTGGTGCGCCTCTTCGTGAGGCTGCCGCAGTTCCTGCTTCCTTTCTTCTTCCTTCGTCCTCTGTTAATTTCGTCTCTTGTTTTCTTTCGTCTTTTCTTATTTCATTCACATGATAATTTAACATATTTGTTCATCATCGTTAGCATATAATTCATCTCTTAAATTCCCGACTTAAATCCAAAGTAATTAATATTTGCGGGTTTTCGTCATTAAAGTCAAATTCGGGTTTTAGAAATTCGATTCATCCATATTGAGTCTCTGGAATTCGTCATTGATATATTTTCATTCGTTATTCATCGTTGCCGTCATTAATTCATCATTAATAGCTTGTTTAACCTAATTAATTTGTTTGGTTTGTTATTCTCATTATTAATCCTTCTAATCTTGTAATTAATTCGTTCGCATTCCGTCTCATCCGTGTTTTATTGCTTTCATGACCATTAATCATATGTAAATAACATGCTAATCACTTTCATCCGAGTCAATTATCATAATCCATCATTAAATTCACCAAACGAATATTAACAACATGCAGTTCCGGCTTCACAGCCAGAACTCACCCTTGGAACAGACGCAGCGTCTGCTGCGCCTCTTCCAAAGGGCGCAGTCCTGCTGCGCCTGTTCCAGGTTGATTTCTGTCTCTGAACTTCCGTTCTGCCTTGACCTAATTAATTAGTTTTCGTATATAATTAACTATTAACCGTATTATCGCCTAGTTCCTGTTCGTTAATTCATTTATTTATTCTTTCTCAAATTATCCGTTTTAAATGTATTTTCGACATAAATAATTTAATCCCATTGTAATTATTGTAATTTTTCTTTATTGTATTCATTCTATTTATTGTATCCCTTGCATGCCTTCACATGTAATTGAACTTAAATCCCGACTTCGACCTAATTGTATGCTAAAACTACTTGTTCACCGACTTAGTCTAAATTCTTCACATGTTAGGATTAAAACGTTGGATGTTGCATTGCATGCATATAATCGACAGTATATCAAGTATAGACGATTTTCCCTAATCATTAGTAGAGGCCGCTATCGAGGCGGGCGAGATTAGGTGTTTGATCAAAAGAGCTTCCTAATACGTACCCTCACCCCTTAATCCAGATCTCTGTGAACATCCGTGTTCATTGGCATCCACGAGAGTCATTCTAGACATAGAATGCTAAGGGTAACGAGTTCGTGGTGTTCATGTCACTACTTTGTGTCTTGACATGACACGAGGTATTCGAACGGTTTCCAATTTTCCACAATAAATTGGTGGCGACTCCACAAATGCAAACGCTTGTTTCCCAAGCGCCCCCGTGGCCCATGTCCACAGCTAAGAGAGATTAATTTGTGATACTATATCACATTTCCTTTGGCTTATATCAAAGTCTTCACTTTGATAATCACATCACGACTAAATCGTGTGTCTTTGAATTCTTTGAACTTCTTCAAAGATTTCTCTATTTACCTTATTAAGTGAACACATTAGCGTCAACTTAAATCGTTGGTAAAAGAAAATGATCAACCTATTTTGGATCAATGATTTACAACCTCGATCTCTTTTTCAACCAAAAGGCACGAGACATCTTGCTTTGAATACAAGATACGCATATACCACAAGATTAACAATCTAATGGTTTCAAGAGTACTTGATAACTCTTTGCGTTCATCATTCCAGAATTTAAAGTTTAATCTTGGGTTACCAATTTGAGTCTTGCATCATCTATATGATATATCATTCTAGTTTAGAATATAATCACCTTGATAATGGGCTAGCCGTACATCAAATCGTGGTGTATAGGGTCACAAAAGTGAAACCTCTTTGTATCTTAACAAGTTTATATTCTTATTTAGAGTTTATGCACTTAATAGTCATAATTAAGTACAACTATAAACCCAAAACTAGATTGATTACACAATGACTCTATCTCTCAACATCATTGTTGCTAGTCGTCATATTCTAATCATCCTATGTATCAAATAACATGATGAAAACCACCACCGGTTTCTAATATTGACGAAGCAGTACTAGCAAAATTTATGTCAATCAAATAAACATTTAAAGAAGAAGGTCCCATTAGATGTCCCACAACTAACTTGTTGATTCTTCAATAATTTGGGGTAGTTTCCTTTTTTTTGCGTCTGTTTTAGCAGGATTTTCCCGGAATGGGTCCGGCTTGATTAAAGAATAATTTGGGTATCTAGCTCTATAAGTTTGGAATATTGTAAATGAATAACAGGGAAAAATTAAGTATAAAGAAAAATATTTATATTATTTAGATAAGCTGGATACAAATTTGTTTAAGTAATTGTGTGCTCGAAAAGTAATGAAAAATAAGTAGTGAAGTGGTTTTACACTGATGAATAATGAATGAAAATACAAATGCCAGTTTACAATATTTATAGTTATACAAATATAAACGTTACATTGATCTTCAACGTCTTCCTCTTTTGTTGGAGTCATTATTCTTGGATTAATAGGGCACATTCCCTATTAGTTCGGTTGACTCGTTCTCTTTTGATTATTTCTTCAACTCATTCTCCTCTTGTATGTCCAGGTTCATTGGTAATATAGCTTCGTGGTTAGACTTGGTCTTCCTTGAGAATAGGACATGAACATTAATCTTGCTATAATCGTTTTGCTGCTCTTCAGCTTAATCCAGCCTGTTTAGGTGTATTGCCAGGCTATTCTGTGCTTACCATCAGGCCTTTCTTCTGGGACTAAGTAGCTTATTCATCCTGTAATATTCTTCATCTCTCTGTCAGTGGTTAGAATTGTCCGGTCTCCATTTGCCCCAACCAGCCTTGTAAGGTCGGGCTAGGTTACAGTCAGGCCAGGCTAATCTGGGCCTAACAATTGCCCCTTGACATTTTACCCGTGCTGGATCAGGCCAGGGGTGAGATCAACTTTACCGGGTTAAACAATAAAAAGAATCATATTTACTCAATGACTCTTAGACTCCTAGTTACCGTTAAACACTTGCAACGGCTAATTTTGTGTGATGTCACGCTGACAGTTTTGCAATTTCTAGGGTTTTTACACCGTTAAACTCCTTCTATAAATACGGTATTTGGGATGAGGTTGTTCTTCACCAAATTTCTTCCACTTTCTTTGCTAAATTTTCTTCTGAAATTCTCCCCTATTTCCCAGGAGTCTTACTCTGACAAGTTATAATTTTTCAATAATTAAGATTCATCACAATAACTTAAATAGTAAAGGATATGGGAGCCAAAAAGCGTCCTGCACCCCAGAAAGCTGCTGCACCCCAGAAGGCTGCTGCTGAGTCTGAACCCACAGATGTCCAAGAGGAAGAGGTGATGGAAATTGATCCTCCTGCTCGTGCTGTGGCTTTTAAATATCAGGATTTTATTTTCACTGCCCTTCAATCTCTGGATTCTTCTTTTCTTGAGGAAAACTTATTGAAAACAAACTATGATAGGGTTTTAAGGGAGAAGAAAATAATTCCTGAATCGACTGAGGTATGGATTCCTGAGTCTTGTCCAGTCAGAGCTAACTGGGTGTCACCTGGTTGGTTCTGTATTTTTGAATGGGCGTTCAAAGCGGGTTGTAAGTTACCTTTTACTCCTTTAATGATTGATACCATTCGTGCTATGGAAGTATCACCTTTTCAGATTATGCCAATGGTTTGGAAACTTGTTCATTCCATTGAAAATCTATGTGCTAAACATAATCTTGTAATTACTATTAACGATATCAAGGCAATATATCATATGAAAAATCCTGTTGATGGTCGTTTTAATTGATATCAAGGCAATATATCATATGAAAAATCCTGTTGATGGTCGTTTTAATTTGAGAATCAAGTCGAAAATGTCTCCATTGATTACTAACTTGGACTCTGGAGATGATAAAAGCTGGGCAAAGACTTTCATGTTTGTCCGGACTGAGAGCCTGGGGTCAGGCTTTGATTATCTGAGATATCCTCCCTTGCAGAGTGGTAGGTTTCCTGTATTCTTAGTTTGCAGTATATATTATACGAAATCAGTAGGTTTTGATTTTCACCTGTGTGTTTTTGGCGGTTTTTTGTAGCTCATGACTGGAACTTTGATCCTCTTGACGAGGAAGCTATTTCCAGGATAGAGGCTTTTCTCGCTATTCCTGAGGAAGAGAGGGCCTGGCCAGCTAGCTTGGGTAGGGAATTATTGCCACGGTATATGAAGACTAAGCTGACTGGAGTCAAAGTACCCAAAGGCAAGCCTAGCTCTACTGCTCTTTCCTGTATGTCTTCTTTATGTCTTTATGTTAATTGTTGTCTTCTTATCGCTTCTCATCTGATATTTCTGTATATTCTTTATGTATTCAGTATTCAGGTCTTCTGCTAGGTTGGCCAGCTTTTCTGCAAAATATTTAAAGGCTGGGGTGGCTAGGATTGCTGAACAGTCCAAGAGCCAGGAGGCTAGTGGTAGTGACAAAACGCTTGACATTCTAGTTTCTGATGCTCAGCCTCCTCAGGATCCACCCAGACTAGTGTCACTGGAGGTTGTCCAGGCTTCAAAAAGGAAGAGGGAAGATGTTATCCCTGAAGAGGAGGAGAGAGAGAAAGAGCATATCCAAGCTCAACCAATCAGGAGTATAAGGCAAGTGCCTGCTAGGATTGACGACATGGATGCTGCCCGGGCACGGATAAATGAATTTTCTGCAAAAATGGGCGGCCAGCTCTTGTCTGCTAATACTCTTGAGTCGTCTACTAGAGTGGTTTCTATTCTGATTTCTCTTGTGACAAAGGCTGCTGAACTCGCTTCTCAGGCTAAGGAGGTTAGTTGTAAAGGGATATTTTTAATTGTTTATGTGCTCTTTGTGTCACTTTTATATTTGGCTGATTGATTTTATTTTTTGTAGGGATTGGATGTTGGGTTGGCTACTGCTTGTCAACTCAGGGATGCCCAGGCGAGGGTTTCTAGCTTGGAAGAGAAAGTGGATAAAGTTAACCGTGAGCTGCATACATCCAGGAGTAATGAGGTAGTGCTTCAATCTCAGCTGGGGACAGCTAGAGAGGCGTCCAGGGCTGCTATAGTTTGCGAGGTGGCTGCAAAAAATGCTGAGAAGGCTGTTAGGCAAGGGTTAGAGGCTGTGAGGGAGCAGTTGGCTGCTGAGAAGCAGGCTATGCAAGATCAGCTGAGGAAAAATGAAGAGCTTGGCGCTGAGAAGGAACTAGTGGAGGCGCGGCTTGCTGATGCCGCTCAGTACTTCTTTGGGAAAGGCCGAGTTGATGCTATGAGGGATCCGGATTCTGATCGAGCTAATTGGGACCCGGACCGTGATGAGGCGGCTTTGGACGCCCAGTATCCTGATTTGGCCAATATGGGTCAAGAAGATGAGGTGGATTCTCCTCCTTCCAAAGGAAAATCTGGTGATCAGGAAATGGTGGATGGTTGTGAGTCGGTTACTGGTGAGAAACCTACTTAGTTTGGAGTTTTTTTTTTTTTTTTTTTTTTTTTTTTTGTTTTTTTTTTGTTTTGGCCTATCCAGGGGGGGTGTTCCTGGAATGAATATTTAGGTATTTTTTGGCTCATCCAGGGGGAATGTCTCTGGAATGGATAATTAGGTTTGTGGCAAGGCCAGCTATTTTGGTTCAATAAATATTTGGTCTTTGTTGGTTCCTTTTTGTGTTTTGATAAGGCATTTGTAGTATTGAATGTCTTACTGGATCTGGCCAGTTATTCGACTGGATCGGGCCATTTTTTGTGCTGGATCTGGCCAGTTTATTGTGTTATGGGTGGGGTTGTTGCCTGTCTGGAGGGCTTACGTCCCCTGCCTGTCTGGAGGGCTTATGACCCATCTATGTTATACAATCCAGGAATAGATTTTCCAGGTTTGTATGTTAAGTTGAGCTCAGTATTTTAAGGCCTGTTTTGCAACTGAAAATTGGGTATCAGTTGGATATTGGTGGGGTGGCCCCCAATCTTTAAGATTTGTTTTAAATAAAATGCAGTATGTAAAACAAGTATTGAATATTCTACTTGGTAAAAATAAGTATAAGAATATTGACAAGTATTTGGGCACATAATAGAAGAAGTTATATAAGGCATTTATTCATATAATGGCAAGTATCATACATTTAGTTTCACATCAGGTCAGGCAAGAAATGTGAACACGAAAATTATACCTGGACCGGGAGATATATTCTATATGTGAAATAATTTTAAGTGTGCAATATTCCAAGCTCTTGGGATCATTTCGCCGTCCAGGGTTTGTAATCTATAAGCTCCCTGGCCGACTATTGAGTCAATTAGGTAGGGACCTTCCCAGGTTGGGGCCAATTTGCCAGCATTCTTTTCTTTTTGTGTTTTGGAATACTTTCATGAGGACAAGGTCTCCTACCCTGAATACCCTGGCTTTGACAGTCTTGTTGTAGCTCTTTGCAACTCTTTGCTGATATGATGCCAATCTAATGTTGGCTGCATCTCTTAGCTCTTCCGTTAAGTCCAGGCTGTCCTCCATTAGAGGTATATTGCTTGTTATTGTGTTCAGGCTGCATCTGGCTGATGGAATGTCGACCTCAGCCGGGATTACTGCTTCACATCCATAGACCAAGGAGTAGGAGGTTTGGCCTGTGGATGTTTTAGGCGTGGTTCTGTCAGCCCAGAGGACCAGGGGGAGCTCTTCAGCCCATTTTCCTTTCCTTCTTTCTAACTTCTTTTTTATGCAGCTGATTACTACTTTGTTACTGGATTCTGCCTGACCGTTAGCTTTTGGATATCCTGGCGTTGACGTTACCAAGTTAATGTTCCATTGAGCACAGAAGGCTGCTGTTCTTTTTCCCACGAATTGCGTGCCATTGTCACATACTATTTCAGAGGGGATGCCATATCTACATATGATGTTGTGTTTGATGAATGCTATGACATCCTTTTCCTTAACTTGCCTGTATGAATCAACTTCTATCCACTTAGAGAAGTAATCAGTCATTGCTAACATGAAAACTTTTTGTCCGGGTGCTTGGGGTAGTTTCCCTACTATATCCATGCCCCACTTCATAAATGGCCAGGGTGCGGATATGAAATGTAGTTCCTCAGATGGCTGATGGATATATGGTCTGTGAATCTGATAAGCTTTACATTTAGAGCTAAATTCCAGGCAATCGGCCCTCAAGGTGGGCCAATAATAACCTGTTCTGAGTACTTTGCTTGCCAGGCTTCTTCCACCTTTATGATTTCCACAGTATCCTTCATGGATTTCGATAATATCTGCTCGACTTCTTGTGGCTCCAGGCATCTGAGGTATGGCCCAGCCTGCGATTTCTTAAAAAGCACGTTGTTAATAATGGTATATGAAGCAGCTTTTATTTTTAGTGCTCTGGCATCTTGTTTATTCAGGGGAAGGATTCCCTGTTGTAGCCAGTCATAGTAGGGTTTTGTCCAAGAATTAGCAACATAGATTGGAAAACTTTCATCTTGTTTATTTATTGCAGGTTCCAATAAATGTACGATGGGTATTTTGTCGAAGTCAAGGGGACTGAAGTTGGATCCTAGGTCGGCTAAGGCATCGGCCTGGGTATTCAAGACCCTGGGAATTTGGTCAATATTGAAATTGCGGAATTTTGCTTTTAAAATTTGAACAATTTCCAAATAGAGTATCATTTTTGAGTCTTTTGCAGTATATACTCCGTTTACTTGGTTGGAAATAAGAAGGGAATCGGTACGTACCTTTAGGTTTTGCACACCAAGGTCAATACTTACCTTTAATCCAGCTATTAGGGCTTCATATTCTGCCTCGTTGTTGGTAGCCTCAAATGCACAGCTTATAGCCTTTACTATCTTATCCTCCTGTGGCGATTTTAGTACTACCCCCAGGCATGTGCCTCTCATATTGGCTGCACCGTCGACAAATAGGGTCCATTCTAGGTCTGTCTGGTCGCTGGTAAGTTTATTTACCTCTTTTATCAGGTCGGCTTCTAGGGTCGGACTAAAATCAGCCACAAAGTCTGCTAGTGCCTGTGACTTAATTGCTGTCCTTGGTTCAAATGTTATGTTGTATGTGCTTAGCTGGATTGACCATTTGCACATTCGTCCGGATAATTCTGGTTTCCTAAGTACAGACTTGATAGGAAGATTGGTTCTGACTATTATAAGGTGGCTTTCAAAGTATGGTCTTAACTTTGTGCAACACATAATTAGAGCTAAAACATATTTTTCAAGTAGGCCATACCTGATCTCTGCGTCCAGTAGACTTTTACTTACGTAATAGACAGGGTGTTGTTGTCCGTCTGCTTCTTTGACCAAGACCGCACCGACAAAGAGCTTCGTGATCGATGTGTATACTTGTCGGGGTTCATCTTTGACTGGTTTTGCCAGCAAGGGAGGGGAGGATAGATATGTTTTCAGGTCTTCAAAGGCAGCCTGATGATCAGGGGTCCATTGAAATTCCTTGTTCTTCCTTAGCAGGTTATAGAATGATTTGCACCTCTCTGATGATCTTGAAATGAATCTGTTCAGGGCCGCTATTCTTCCAGTCAGCTTTTGTATATCTTTGACCGTCTTTGGTGGTTCTAGCTCCAGGATAGCTTTGATCTGTTCAGGGCTGGCTTCTATTCCTCTTTTTGTCACCATATAGCCCAAGAATTTTCCTGCTGAGACTCCGAAGTGGCACTTTTGTGGGTTGAGCTTCATATTGAATTTCTCCAGTATTTGAAAGGCTACTTCCAAGTCTTTTACGTGGTCTTCTGCCTTTTTTTACTTTACTACCATGTCATCTATGTAGACTTCCATGGTATCTCCTATTTGGTCTTTGAACATCTTGTTGATTAGCCTTTGATAGGTTGCACCTGCATTCTTTAATCCAAAGGGCATAGCAGTATAACAATATATTCCTCTCTCAGTGATGAAGGCCGTGCTTTCCTGGTCTGCAGGGTGCATCTTTATTTGATTGAATCCGCTGGAGGCATCCATGAATGTTAACATCTCGTGGCCTGCAGTGGCATCCACCAGTGCATCGATGTGTGGCAGGGGAAATGGATCTTTTGGGCAGGCTTTGTTTAGGTCGGTGTAGTCTACACAGACTCTCCATTTGCCGTTTTTCTTTTGGACGACTACTACATTTGCAAGCCAAGTCAGGGTACATTACTTCCCTGATCATTCCCATGTCCAGTAGCTTGTCAACCTCTTGGTTGATGATTTCATGTCTCTCTGCAGCAAATTTTCTCCTCTTTTGCTGTACAGGCTTAAATGATTTGTCAATATTCAACTTATGAGTTATAATATCAGCATCTATACCAGTCATATCAAAATGCGACCAAGCAAAACAAGACATTTTAGTTTTAAGAAAGCTGACCAGATCGGGTCTGACCGAGTCCGGTGCATCAGACCCTACAAGTACCTTCCTGTCAGGGAACTCTGAATCCAAAATGACCTCTCCTGTTTCCATCTGTGTTTGTGCAATATATTCTTCCCTGACAGGTGACTTTAATTGCTATGCGAGGGACTTTCCTGACTTTGAAGGTTTCAAAGCCTGGGTGTAGCATTCCTGAGCCGTCCTCTGTTCTCCCCTGATGGTGGTTATCCCCCATTATGTTGGAATTTTCACACATTGATGGTATGTTGATAGGATTGCTTTGACATTGTGGATCCATGGTCTGCCCAGGATTACGTTATATGAGGATAGGCAATCCATTACTCCAAATCTTTCATATGAGGTCACGCCTTCCACATAGGTTGGCAGGCTGATTTCTCCCAGGGTGTTCTTTGTTTCTCCGCTGAATCCAACCAGGACGCTGGATTTCTTGATGATCTTTCCTTCATCTATCTTCATAGCTTTTAGGACGTCAAGCATCACCAGGTTGATTGAGCTGCCTCCGTCTATCAAGATTCTTGATACCTTAGCTGTGCCAATTTGCATGGTGATTACCAAGCTGTCATGGTGTAGATCTGATATTCCCTACAGGTCCGAGTCATCAAAAGTGATAGCGGGCAATGACTTGGACCTGGAAGGGGGCTGAAGTCTAGACTCCCTGGATATTCTTTTGGCAGCCGAGCTGGTTAGACCACAGATCTCTGATCCTCCATTTATGAACTTAACTTCATAGATGGGGGGAGGAGGAGGAGGATCTCTCCCGTTCCCTGAATCTCTCTTGCTTTGTCCTTCATCTTTGTTCTTTGGCTGCTGGATTAAGTCCTTCAAAAAGCCTTTCTTTAGGAGATATGCCACCTGTTTCCTGAATTGGATGCATTCTCCTGTGGTGTGCCCGATGTCCTGATGGATGTCACACCATCTTGTTGGGTCTTTCCTGGGGTTGTCTGATTTCTTGGGCCATCTGACTGTATCTCCCAGGCTTTCCAGGCGTTTGATTAATAGTGAAGTATTAATAGAGAAGTTATATTCAGGAATAGTTGGTAGGCTAGAAAGGTTACCTTTGTGTTCTTGTGCCATGTTGACTTCAGATCTTTCAGGCCTGGAATAGGGTGCTGATCTGGGGTTGCCTCCTTTCTGGTAGGAGCTTTTCCTGTTAGTGTGTCCATAGCCTTGCTTTCCTCCGGATGAGTTCGTCCTGAAGTTGAGATCTTCCTCCAATCTGACATGCTCTAAGGCGATGGATTGAACAGTGGCAAAGGTTGGGAATGCTTTCTTGGTCAAGTCTGCATAGATGTCACTGTCAAGCAGGACTCCTTGCCTGAAGGCTTCTACCGCTGTTTCTTCATCACACCTGGGAATGGCCACCTTCTCTTTGACAAATCTGGCCAGGAATTCTTTGAGAGATTCTTCAGGGAGTTGCTTTACCCTGAACAGGTTACTGGGTCTTTTGGCCATGTCTCTGCTGCTTGCGAATTGTTGGTTGAAGGCATTGATCAGTTCTGCAAAATTCTTGATACCTCCAGTTGGGAGATTAATGAACCATTGTAATGCTGCTCCGGTCAGGGTTGTACCAAAGCCTTTACACATGCAGACCTGCCTGAGTTCACTGGGTATTGAGGCAGCCAACATCTTCTGTTTGAATATAGCAATGTGATTTTGTGAATCAGAGGTTCCATCATAAGTTCTCATGGATGGGACGGTGAACTTCTTGGGGAGGTCAATCTTTGCAATTTCATCTGCAAAGGGTGAGTCGCCAAAGTCAAAGTCAATTTCTACCTCAGCCACAGGGTCTGGTACTCCGGGTATATTTTCTATTTTGTTGTGGAGTTTTTGGATTTCCTGAAGCATAGCCATCATTATTGCTGCTTCAGTTTTGTTTGTTTCATCATTGGAAATGGTTGGGGTACCGGATAATGTATCCTTCTCCGGGGTTTCAAAATTGGAAAAGTCAATGTTTTTGATAATGGATGAGAATGGGGTTCCTGGTTCGAATCTGGTCTTGGAGCCCGAAGCCTGATTTTCCAATTTTTTCCTCAGGCTAGACTCAGATTCCTTCAGCCTATTGATTTATGCTTCTGCTTGAGCAGCCTTCTCTTGGATTGTCTCCAATTCTTTGATCTTGGCCAGGGCAGCCGCTAATTGTTGTTCTGAGGTGAGTTCCACCATTTTTGTATGTGAATATTAAATGGAAGATGGTAAAAGGAATTTTTTTATTAAAGAACTAGATGCCCCACGGTGGGCGCCAATTGTTTTAGCAGGATTTTCCCGGAATGGGTCCGGCTTGATTAAAGAATAATTTGGGTATCTAGCTCTATAAGTTTGGAATATTGTAAATGAATAACAGGGAAAAATTAAGTATAAAGAATAATATTTATATTATTTAGATAAGCTGGATACAAATTTGTTTAAGTAATTGTGTGCTCGAAAAGTAATGAAAAATAAGTAGTGAAGTGGTTTTACACTGATGAATAATGAATGAAAATACAAATGCCAGATTACAATATTTATAGTTATACAAATATAAACGTTACATTGATCTTAAACGTCTTCCTCTTTTGTTGGAGTTGTTACCGGATTAATAGGGCACATTCCCTATTAGTTTTGTTGATGATACCCGTCGTTGTGAGTACCAAAAATAAATTTATAATTCCTATTAAAACTAACCTAGGCTAGTGGTAACAGGGTCGAACCACAAGAAGGCAGACTTAATTTCTAGCTGTCTAATAAAAGTCTAAAGTAACAATTGTGGGGGTTGATTTGATTTGGTCTAAAGCTAAGAATAAATAAAGACAATAAGCTAAAAAGACGGATTAAACAGATAAAGGAGGGGTACTAGGATGATCGGTTCATTATAGCTTCGGCGGCAGCAAACTAAGTCGGTCTGAATCAAACACAAGTAAGGCGGGAAATAAAGAGGTCCTCTCGGTCCACTCTTAACAGATGGCATCTTTCGATCTCGCCATAGGTCCCTAATGTCACTAATACTAACTTTCGTTCTGAAAAGTGACTAACGGTCTAAACTATACCTATCTTTCGATCTCAGCACAATTTAGTCGATTTAATTGATGGTCTAACAACTTCCCCTATCTTTTGATCTAATGGGTCAGTCACAAATTAGGTATCTAACTGGTCGCATGCATTCGATTCGTTAAATACAACATTAAAACAATTAAAACGAAAATAAAACCCCACGAGGTCAGTCGATCGACCATGAATGTCAGTCGATCGACTGACACGCGAATCAGGCCGTGTATAATCTATTGCCGCCTATGCCATAAATCGCCTACATCCTAGTACAATTGATCTAGCTACTCATGCTAAGGGTAAAAACAATAACATTAATAATGAAATTAACTAATGGATTCATGCGTGAAATGATAAAGAAAACAATTAACATAAACAATAAATTGGTTGCGGGAATTAACTAGCAATTCTATACTATTGATGAAATAAAGATGAACTAAAAATAGGGCAGAAGAATACCGAGTTTGCAGAGGAAAGATTAGGAATAAGAACTAAAAATCCAATGCTCAACAATAATCAAAACCCTAATTATGCAAAATAAATAATACGAAAGTTACTATGTAAAACTTGATTAAAAACTGAATTCCAAACTAGGTATTCCAGGTTACGTTATATAGCAAATAACGTAACATTATTCCTAAACCTAGAAACTCAATGGGCTTGCGTTTCTTAGTCATTTAATTCTCGTCTGGAATAGTAGATTGGTCGATCGACTGCTAGGACTGGTCGATCGACTGCTCCTCAGTGTACAGTAGCTTCTGGATCCCGTAGGTTGGTCGATCGACTGAGGAAGTTGGTCGATCGACTGCTTGAGCTGCTACTTAACTTCATATTTCTCGTGGACTTGTCTTTTGGGCCTCGGAATGCGCACCAAGCTTGCTCCTTAAGTGATTCCTTTACGTCATATGCAATGCAGGATACTCGGGGACGGATCTAGCTCGATTTCCGTCAAATTCTTCACATTTCTGCAATAATGTACAAAACACGGAAGTAGACGGAAATAGGGAGAAATGTAGCATAAACTACATGAATGAGCTCTGAAATGCGTGGAAAATAGGATGCAAAACATCATATAAAAGACACGCATCAAACTTCCCCAAACCGAACCCTTGCTTGTCCCCAAGCAAGAACTAGACTCGATCTAATGACCTAATGGAACGAGTTCAATCTCAGAGCGAAATGCAACATGTAAAGCCTAAACCAATTTAATGCAACAACTAACAATCAATTAGCAATGTGAATCATGCAAACGAGTTATGTAGTCGTTAAAAACTGCTGAACCGTCAACTGTAGAGACTTATCAAATTGGATTCTCACGGGTCGCTCATATCACTCATAAGCACAGGTGAATATATAAGAGGATAGAAAGAATTTATTTTGTGAAGACTCTCCACCTAACTACGACCTATGATGACATGCCAGCAATAAAATATGAAAATGACCTCTATGACCGTACATATGCATTCCAACCAACAAATGACCATGACACATGCCGAGGTATAGATATGGAAATGTGAGGTATGGGTAAGAAGAGGCAAAACATTTATGGAAAAGTGGAGGTACAGGTGATCAAGCTAGTACCGAAACGGAACCATATGGCAACATCCAACTTCTTGCTCATAATCATCAGAAACGGTGCTATAGCAAGCACAAATCTCACAATCTCCAAAATAAAAGTAATCAACTAACTCCTCATAAGATATAAATGAATCATGGGAGCAAAAATCGCCAAAAGATAAGGAATAAATTATGCGAATTGATTTCTTCCTCGGATCTTCAGTCGATCGACTATAATTGGCAGTCGATCGACCAACTTGAACAGTACATAACCTCTTTTTCTCCTTTCTCTTTATCGAATCATTTTTTTTTCTTTTTTCTTTTCTATTTCTTCCTTTCCTCCTTCTCCCAACAACATCTGAAAAGAGCAATGGCTACCAAAACGAGTAACAATCCCAAAAACTAGACTACTAGCTTGACAAAGGCAGGCTATGTGTAGGATGTAGTAAATAGGACAAAAAGGATATTTTTGGCAGTGTGGAGCTTATGGGCAAAACAAGAAAGGGAAAACCTCTACCACATGTGTCAACAAACCACAAACCGAATGCATACAGGTATTAAGCAGATTAAGTTCATATTTATGCAAATTAAGGAAACATGTCTCATAAGGAGTACTACTCACATTCCTAGATAAACCGGTCATGAATATCACCAGTTATAGGCTCTAAAACTCAGAAATATGATGTAGGTTGCCAATTTTCAAAGTCAAGTCTCAAGTCCAGCGATTAATTAACGAAAACTCGTAGATATGCACTTATACGATTCTACTAATAACATGTTAATTAAGCAAGGCTCAGGCAAAAACAGATGCAAATGCAGTGTCATCATGGAAATACTACCGTTCCGACTCGACCTATATGCTAAAATAAACGTGCACTTTTTGTAATTTTTGAAATTTTTCAATTTTTTTGAATTTTTGATATATATATGTGAAATGAAATAAACAATGCAAAACAAAAGTAAACGTGAATGCAGACAAATGAAATGCGACGCAAAACCCTTCCCCAAACCAAATCGCACAATGTCCCCATTGTGCCAAATCATGTAATGAAGAAAAGAGAAATGGGAATTTGCGATAAATAAATAAATAAATGCAAATGACATGAAGTGGAAATCGGGAACTCACAAGACTTTAAGCGCAGCAAAGGAAACCTCCCCAAACCAGCGTGAGCTAGGAGGTTTCAGTAGCCAGCAGTGCTACTAATGAAGACCTGAAAAGACAATTAAAAACCAAGCATAAGACTGCGAAGAGAAATTTTGAAGCGGTAAAAATGGGCACAATTGAGAAAATAGAAGAAATAAATAATTTGACGGAAAGTAAAGCGGAGTAGAAAACTCCCTTAAGTCCGCATATCGACCAAACACAGCAGGGGAGAGGTCGTGAA
Organism: Silene latifolia; assembly: GCF_048544455.1. Taxonomy (NCBI): domain Eukaryota; kingdom Viridiplantae; phylum Streptophyta; class Magnoliopsida; order Caryophyllales; family Caryophyllaceae; genus Silene; species Silene latifolia. Next base: position 38,366,990 of record NC_133533.1, read on the forward strand.
CAGTTACAGCAGCGAAAGGTGGTCGATCGACCAAGAAGAGCAGTCGATCGACCATCACGTCAGAAACAGAAGCTCCTGTAAAGTGCGACTCAGTCGATCGACCACTGTAGCCAGTCGATCGACTGAAAATACTGCTGCACTCCTTATTTCTTCGTAATTGCTCAATGATTTGAGCTAATAAGCTCTAAAAATCTGCAAGTGCACGATAATACGCGCCCAAAATTGCGCAAAACCCAAAGCAAAGTCTAAAGTGCGTAAAAATCCTAAACAAACAAAATATAATGCGAAGTCTCGCACACACAAAATACGATAAATAGTCTCAAAAGCAATAAAGTAAATGTTTGATAAAGCATTTCGATCAACTAGTAGTTGATCAAGAAAGGCCACGGTATGACCCACTTCGTCGGCTTCTGGCTACTATAGGTAGCCTCAATGGTGCTCATTTTCTCAATTGCACCCTTCTCAACTTTGACATTCGGAGAGCTCAACGGATCAACTTCGTCATCTCCCCAATCAAGGACTTCCTCGGACTCGTAAGAATCCAAATCAGACTCCCTTACTTTGGTCGGCTTATCCTCCACTTCTTCATCAGTACCATAGCTGAGACAACCAAGACCACCCCTGGAAATGATTGGCTTCTTTGCAGCTGGAGCAACTTGCAATTCTTTCTTCCCCAAACCAGCTCCTGCAATACCAGAAATAGACAAATCTTCCTCCAATTTGCTCCCAGTCTGGGGCGGAGGTGTTACAACAGGAGTATGAATATAAATAGGCATATCGGGAAGCACAAAGTACGATTTCTTTTCAGAAACCGTATTACAAGTCACAGGCCACATAGGGTCCTTTTTCTTAGCCGGCTGGGCAAAGACAATAGAATGCTTTCCCACTTTGAAAGTCAAGGTTCCTAGACCGATATCTATGACTGCACCAACGGTGTGCAGGAATAGCCTACCCAAAATGATAGGTATATGGGCATCCTCAGGCATGTCAAGTACAACGAAGTCAATGGGGAAGAAAAACTTCCCTATTTGGACAGGAATGTCCTCTAAGACTCCTATTGGCTGGACCGCAGATCGGTCAGCCATCTGTACTGTCATATCGGTAATAGCAAACCTGGTCAACTTAAGCTTCCTAGCTAGACTCAAGGGCATGACACTTATACTGGCTCCTAGGTCACATAAGGCTTTCTCAATAGGAAAGGTGCCAATATTACATGGAACAGAAAAACTTCCCGGGTCTTCTAGCTTAAGGGGTGCAGTGTGGGATAAATAGGAGCATGACTCCTCAGTAAGTGCTACAGTGTGCACTGTTTCAAGTGACTTTTTCTTTGAGAATAATTGTTTCATGAATTTAGTATATACAGGCACTTGATTGACTAACTCAAGGAAGGGAACTTGTACATTCAGACTACGAATAAATTTTTCAAATTTGCTGAAAGATACCTGTTTCTTTGTCGGCACTAACCTCTCTGGATAAGGGGCTGTAAGAAGTAGCTTAGCCCTCTCCTCTAAATCTCGTGTGCCGGCATCCGTGGACTTTGGCTGGAAGTCCGTCACCTTATCTTTGTTGAAGCTCGACCCCTCTTCAGACCGTCTTAAATGTGAACCATTGATTGACATTGGGTCGTATTTCGTAGCCGGGACCGACCCATCAGCACTCGGGTCTTGCCCCAAAATTTTCGGGACTGTGGTACCCCGAAACAAGTGGTCTCTCAGATTATTTGGCATTAAAGGACGAAATTCCTCAAAGATCGCAGCCGATCTCGCCGATCGACCACCTTCCTCAGTCGATCGACTGAGATGTACAGTTCCAGAACCTCCTGTAACCCGTGCTTCAATCGATCGACTAGGTATATCAGTCGATCGACTGATATACCTGGTAGACGCCTTTTTCTTGTTTTTGTTCGTTGAAGCTTCCTTTTGACTTGTTTCCGGCCCATCTTTTTCAGCAGCGTCTTCGACCATGGCAGGTCCCTCAAGGGTGGACCCACTCCTCAAAGTGATGGCATTTAAGGTCTCCTTTGGGTCAGTTTGAGTCGGTAAGTATCCTGGAGCTCGAGTGTTACTTTTGCTAGCCAATTGAGCAATTTGGCTTTCTAGCAACTTCATCCCGGCCTTCCTAGCTTGGGACTCCTTTAGCAACAAGTTCTTAAGCTCGGAAAATTCAGAATTCTGCGATTGTTGCTGCTGCGGCACATAGGGAGGTTTCTGATATTGTTGTTGCTTTTGATGAGGAGGTACATAAGGTTGTTCTTTGCGGCGGAGGTTGAGTTGGATTCAGGACATTTTGGCTCCTCCAACTCAAGTTTGGATGGGTATTCGGCTCATAGTAGGTGTTTGTCTGCCTATAATGTTGAAAGGCAGCACAAGACTCGAAAGGACTAGGGCAATTTTCTGAAACATGCCCCTCAGCTCCACACCTTCTACAGACGAAAGGACCGTCTGAAACCGCATTGACATGGTACATCCCTCCTTTTGAAGCTCCTCCCAGTTCATACTTGTCAAACCTCGCAGTGAGAGCTTCTAATGCAGCTACTGAAGAGGATTCAACAGCTCTCCTTTGGTTCCCTCTGGAATTCCCATATTCAGCCCTATGAGTGGCCAAATCATCAATGATCTTCCACCCCTTGGTTTCTCCCAAATTCTCAGCAAATCGGCCACTGGCTGCAGCATCTAAAATAGCTCTCTGATCGTCATACAGTCCATTATAGAAATGATTGCACAAGCTCCATTTTTCGAACCCATGGTGCGGTATGGTTCGCACCAGCTTCTTAAATCGGACCCATGCCTCGTGGAAGTTCTCATCCGGCCCTTGTTTGAAACTCGTGATTTGAGCTCTAATAGCAATCGTCTTTGAAGCAGAAAAGTACTTCTTATAGAATGCCAATGCCAAGGAATTCCAGTCGGTAATCCCATGAACAGCTCGGTCCAGATCTCTATACCACTCCCTTGCAGCATCACGAAGGGAGAAGATGAACATGGTCTCCTTGATCTGATCTTGGGTCACGCCGGCTGGTGGGGGGTATGGAACAGCAGTAGTCAATAAATATCTCCATATGCTTAGCTGCATCTTCATTTGCAGCTCCCCCGAACTGGTTTTTCTCAACCATACTAATGTATGAAGGCTTTGGTTTGAACTTCCTGACATCTCCTGGTAATTCGAACCCCTTATATAAATTTGCAGCTGTCGGCTTAGAGTGACTAGCTATACTCGCTTCCTCAACCATGACTGTAATTTCTGGGGAAGTGACTGTCTCGGCTGAAGAGGTGGAAACGGGTGATGAAGGTGGATCTTCCTCGAACAGCTCGTTCTCGTAATAGCTTGACATAGTACTCAGCTCTTCCTCTGTCGGTAATATCCTTTGTGATCGTCTCAACTCGCGCAAAGATCTCTCAATCTCAGGATTGAATGGTACTAGTTCACCACCCTGTGACCTGCGCATAAGAGGAAACTACAAAAAGAATATAAGAAAAGTTTAAGGAACGGGTGTCCCTTAAACTAAGAAAGATTAAAATAAAACAGCTAAAAAATTAGAACTATTGCCTCCCCGGCAACGGCGCCAAAATTTGATACCCGTCGTTGTGAGTACCAAAAATAAATTTATAATTCCTATTAAAACTAACCTAGGCTAGTGGTAACATGGTCGAACCACAAGGAGGCAGACGTAATTTCTAGCTGTCTAATAAAAGTCTAAAGTAACAATTGTGGGGGTTGATTTGATTTGGTCTAAAGCTAATAATAAATAAAGACAATAAGCTAAAAAGACGGATTAAACAGATAAAGGAGGGGTACTAGAATGATCGGTTCATTATAGCTTCGGCGGCAGCAAACTAAGTCGGTCTGAATCAAACACAAGTAAGGCGGGAAATAAAGAGGTCCTCTCGGTCCACTCTTAACAGATGGCATCTTTCGATCTCGCCATAGGTCCCTAATGTCACTAATACTAACTTTCGTTCTGAAAAGTGACTAACGGTCTAAACTATACCTATCTTTCGATCTCAGCACAATTTAGTCGATTTAATTGATGGTCTAACAACTTCCCCTATCTTTCGATCTAATGGGTCAGTCACAAATTAGGTATCTAACTGGTCGCATGCATTCGATTCGTTAAATACAACATTAAAACAATTAAAACGAAAATAAAACCCCACGAGGTCAGTCGATCGACCAAGAATGTCAGTCGATCGACTGACACGCGAATCAGGCCGTGTATAATCTATTGCCGCCAATGCCATAAATCGCCTACATCCTAGTACAATTGATCTAGCTACTCAGGCTAAGGGTAAAAACAATAACATTAATAATGAAATTAACTAATGGATTCATGCTTGAAATGATAAAGAAAACAATTAACATAAACACTAAATTGGTTGCGGGAATTAACTAGCAATTCTATACTATTGATGAAATAAAGATGAACTAAAAATAGGGCATAAGAATACCGAGTTTGCAGAGGAAAGATTAGGAATAAGAACTAAAAATCCAATGCTCAACAATAATCCAAACCCTAATTATGCAAAATAAATAATACGAAAGTTACTGTGTAAAACTTGATTAAAAACTGAATTCTAAACTAGGTATTCCAGGTTACGTTATATAGCAAATAACGTAACATTATTCCTAAACCTAGAAACTCAATGGGCTTGCGTTTCCTCAGTCTTTTAATTCTCGTCTGGAATAGCAGATTGGTCGATCGACTGCTAGGACTGGTCGATCGACTGCTCTTCATTGTACAGTAGCTTCTGGATCCCGTAGGTTGGTCGATCGACTGAGGAAGTTGGTCGATCGACTGCTTGAGCTGCTACTTAACTTCATATTTCTCGTGGACTTGTCTTTTGGGCCTCGGAATGCGCACCAAGCTTGCTCCTTAAGTGATTCCTTTACGTCATATGCAATGCAGGATACTCGGGGACGGATCTAGCTCGATTTCCGTCAAATTCTTCACATTTCTGCAATAATGTACAAAACACGGAAGTAGACGGAAATAGGGAGAAATGTAGCATAAACTACATGAATGAGCTCTGAAATGCGTGGAAAATAGGATGCAAAACATCATATAAAAGACACGCATCAGTTTACTCGTTCTCTTTTGATTATTTCTTCAACTCATTCTCCTCTTGTATGTCCAGGTTCATTGGTAATATAGCTTCGTGGTTAGACTTGGTCTTCCTTGAGAATAGGACATGAACATTAATCTTGCTATAATCGTTTTGCTGCTCTTCAGCTTAATCCAGCCTGTTTAGGTGTATTGCCAGGCTATTCTGTGCTTACCATCAGGCCTTTCTTCTGGGACTAAGTAGCTTATTCATCCTGTAATATTTTTCATCTGTCTGTCAGTGGTTAGAATTGTCCGGTCTCCATTTGCCCCAACCAGCCTTGTAAGGTCGGGCTAGGTTACAGTCAGGCCAGGCTAATCTGGGCCTAACAGCGTCCAACAATTAAGACAATGGAAACTTTATCGGTCGGGATTGATAGATTTATTATCGTTATTCTCAATAACTTTACTTTTAACATTACCTTGTATCAATTCCATTCAATTTTTACTTCTTTAAACCTCACCCTTCTCTTAACGGTTAAGAGAATACTCCCACTTATTTTAATGAATCTTTGCTAAGAGAAGCAAAATTGAAATTCATGAAGACTACTCTTCATTCGTTTGTTTAGTCTTAAAACTTTCATTGAAGTGGTTGCGGTATTTTGGTCTATTACGATTTCCAACAAATCTAGTCACCAAAATGATTTAACGTTTCAAAATACTTAACTCAATTAAGCACATGAGAACCCATTCATTGTAAGTAGACATGTTAGTCGAAAATCAAAAACCCTTTTGATCACGAATAACTTTCATCTATACTCTTCATAAAAGATCCTTCCAATGGATAACACGAGGTTTTAGAAGAAAATTCATATTTGTCTTTAGTTACGATGTTTTAATGAAGATTTGAACTAAAATCGAAATGATATCGTATATAAATTGAGGCAAAGAAATAGAACAATATGGTAACAGAATAGTGGAAAACTTAACATTTATCGTTTTATTAATACTTGTAAATAACAAGTAAAGCATTTACATAGTGACCTCTACCCAACTATGATAAATGATTCCAAGATCCAAATTCATATTAACTTGGGCATCGGTAAAGCCGAATACAACCCTCATCAGTATAACTCGATGGATTAACTCTTTAATCGATTCTACTTTTAGAACTCTTGGTCGATAAAATTACATTAATATTTATCTTTAGCCCGAAACACATCCGGCAACCGTCGAGAATACTTTCATTGAGTTCAACCCAAATTTCGAATAAATGTGTCCATGATCCAAATTTACATCAACTTGGGCATCGGTAAAGCTGAATACAACCCTTATCTTTATAAATTCTGTGAGCAGACATTTATCACCCACTTCCCCTACGTAGCAAGGTTTGTACCCCGGTAAGGCCGAGTGCAGTCCCTCACGAAATAGGTTTTCATGGTTTCTAATTTTTGGTAAGGCTAAGTCTCAATTGTTTATTTTTAGCGAGAGGTCATGTCAATTTATTATCTATCACGTTTTAAGTGAACTAAAGCGGTGAACTACGATAATTGCAATTGATACGGTCGATTTACTCGATTTTATGATAATGCATGTTTTGTTATGGCGATTTAGCGATACATGCAACATATAAATAAAATGCAAAGCATAAATAAAATCCTAGTATGGCCTTCCTAAAATAGTAAATCTAATAAACTATTACAAATTCGGAAACCAATTCTTTTGGTCCCTTGAACTTCGGTCTAGGCACGCATTTCAAGGCAACATTTTCTTTGATGGATCGCCTTCTCGAGTGGCACCGTCTTCAAGGTACTCCGAAATAAATAAATTACAAAATGAATTACATAATTTCCTATTATAGATTTGTAATTAAAATAAAAATAAATTTATTAAATTACAAAACGGTGATACGAGATCACAATAATTACAACCGAATCGATATTCCCATACATTTCGGGTAATATCAATTAAAACTAAGGCCATACTAAGTAAAATTACATAATTCAAAAATTGCATAAAATTAAAATATGACAATCATAAATAAAATGCAGCATTATAATATGTATGAGCATGCCAAATTTTATGCTAAATCGCCTTTAAGAGCCAATATCGTATATTAATTGGTTTTTACGGATTTGCGTGATTTAACTTATTAAAATCACAATAATTACATAAATTCATATTTATGTACAAGTTAATTACCCTAACCATCTTAGGACTCAAAATTAGTCTCCACTAACATTTGACAATAATTAAACTTTATTTCTTAATATTGTTCATAAATGGACCCAAAAATACAAAATTTATGCTATAAACTTCAAATTAAATCATAAAAATTTCAAGTAATTTCAAATTTGAAATTTAAACTCATGAACATTATGGAAAAATACCATGACACTCATAATGTTCAAAACTTAGGTTAAAAATTCGAAAATTTATCGTAAAAAACAATGTTGCGGTTTATCGATTTTAACAATTATGACCATAAAAATATGAGAAAATTTATATTCATAAACATTTCACTTTTAGATCTGAAATATATGATAAAATGCAACATGTGACATTTTTCCTTAGTCATGAAGTAGTTTTTAGCATTATTACTAATTATAGTCACTATTTATGTGATTTTTCATCAAAAATTCATAAATCATGCATAAATATTTCATTATAGCCAAATATTTTACACACATCTTGTACAATTGCATGTGAAAATATACTAAATTTCCATGACCATATTCGAAATATAACTCATATTAACCTATTTACCCATTTAAATATGATTTTAACTTGAAAATCCATATTTCGAGCAATACAACTCATTTTATCATGAAAATTTACAGGCCATCAGTAGATAATATATGTGAAAGCATATCCAAAAATCACTGAAAAATTCGAAGTTTAGCTATTTTTCGTCCAAAAATGACATTTTTATCATAAAAAATCACATTTTGATGCCAATATTATATAAAATGAACAATAAAATCCATAAATAAACCAAAATGTCCTAAAAATCACTTAGGATAAGAAACTTTTAACATGCAAGGTTATTTTTAGGTTTATTTTCATAAAACCAAATTAATTAGTTTTGTATGTTAATCATATAACTCGGAAAAACTATAAACCGATTTGCATGCAAACAACCTAAGGTTCATGATACCGCTTGTTAGAATTATTAATCTCATTGATTTACATATTCATATATGAAATGATTTATTTAGTCATAAAATAAAAGCTAGATCTTATGCATGCAAACTTGAACAAGAATAGAGAAGAAATCATCAATCTTACTATTGTAGTTTCGGATTTTTGGGCACAAATGAGTTCTCCTTCTCACTTGTTCTTGAGCTTCCTTAAAATGGATGAACAAAAGGATCCAAAATAGAATCCCTCCCAAAAGTGAATACCCAAGGAAACCTCTTAATAACCAATATTATTTTGTACTAGAAATAATACAAGTCTTACTAAAAAATTGACACAAAAATATTTTGTATTTCCTCTTGAATAATTTCGGCCAAGAGGAGAGATTTGTGAGTTTTATTTCTCTAAGTTTTCACAAAAATGGTAGAGAGAATATATTTCTTTTCTTACACTAGAAAATGAGTTGAAGTAGTGAATGAAAAATTGTAGAGGAAAAACTCTATAATTCCTCTTGGAAAAACCGGTGGTGAGGGGAAGGGTGCCCTATGCATGGGCTTGTTTTTCTACTCAAGAAGATAGGCATGCAAGGCTAGTACTTAGGATTAATAATCATGTTCCTATTTAAAATAAAAACACAATATTAATACTAACCCCTTCCCTTATTTCGGTACATATAAGATAAAATGGGTAGTCCATTTTATTTTGTCATTTGTCAATTGTGACATATGTGACATGTTACTTGACATGTGAAATTGTAATGTATTTTTAACATATTAAAAATCAACATACTCATAAAATATGTCATATACAATATTGACTAGTAATTCGTAATTACTTGTACCAAAACGGTTTATCAAATTATAAATTACAACGTCTTGTATTTATAATAAATTATTCATTCAATTTCAATTTCAAATTGTTTCGTAAACAATAATTTTATCTAAGTAATAAAACAATTCAATTACTTAGCCCGTATCTAATTTAATCGAATTATAATAAGACACGTTAATTTTACTCACAAATCATCCGTCAATTTTAAGCAATTTAATTAACTCGTATCGGCATACGATTAATTAAATAATCAATTAAGAGTATTTCCCTATAGGTATGACCTAAGGGGATCAACTGATCACCACCGTCGCACGACAGTAATGTCAAACTCTAGACATCCAATCATTACCGATATGTGTGGACCAGTTGACTGTAAAATATTACATCCCACATGTATTCTTTAAAATTATATTTAACCATGTGATCATTATGATCAACAGTTGTTATCGCATTATTGTCGGAGGACACATATTCCAACAACTACTGATGCCAATGCTTGGAAATTGATCGATGAGATAGCTACTCACACTGCTGAGTATGGTAATCCCAGAGGTAGTACAAGAGTGGGTAGTTCATATGATGTCGTTGTAGCTCAGTTAGAGGCATTGACTGCACAAATTGCAGAGCTAAAGACTCCCCAATCTTTGGGTAAACAACAGAAAGTCTATGCTTTGGTTCAACAAGAGGTCCCTTGTGAGAGATGTGGTACTAATGGTCATGTTGCAGCTGGATGTATGAGTACTATAGAACAAGTTCATGCCTATCAGTCTTTGAAGCAAGGTAGCCCGTACTCCAATTTCTACAATGTGCAAAATCTTACCCCGCCGCCGACCAATGCGTATGTCATTCCTTAGAATCGTGGTAATCAACCACAAGGGAATTTTAATAGGCCGCCTCAACAACAGTTTCAACAGAAGCAGCCTCCTCATCAAGCTTCAAACAATGATATGTCGGACATTAAAGCCATGTTACAACAACAAATGGCGGCTTCACAGAAGCAGGAGGCTTTAATTAATCAATTGTTGGCTCACAATAAAATTTTGGACAATCAAGTTGCTAAATTATCAAAACAAAATTCAAGTAAGCAGCCGGGTGCCTTGCCTTCTCAGCTAGATAAACCACATGAGACGGCTAATGCTACTAACCCAAGGAGTGGTTTTACTTATGATGGACCGGAGATGCCTAAAGATGATGCTGACTTGGTTATTGAAGAATCGAATGTCAATGACAAGATTGCTGATCCATTACCTATTACTGATGATTCGACTTCTAGTACTGCTAAGAAGTCAAATGCTGATAAAGTGAAGAAAGCTGCTGAGCCACCAATTGTGATCAAGCTCCTATTTCCAACCCGACAGCTGAATACCAAACTTGAGCAACAATTTGGGAAGTTCATCAAGCTAGTCAAGAATCTCCAAGTATCTGTTCCATTCACAGAACTCATTATTCAGGTACCTTCTTATGCTAAATTCATGAAAGAAATTTTGACTCGTAAGAGAAGTTTTGATGAGGTGGAGACTATTGCTTTTACAGAGGAGTGTAGTGCACTCCTACAAAATAAATCTCCACCTAAGTAAGCTGACCCAGGTAGTTTTTTTATCCCCGGTTCTATTGGCACGCATACTATAGATAATGCTTTATGTGATTTGGGTGCCAGTGTCAGTGTCTTACCTTTATCTTTAGCTAAAAAGATAGGTTTGACTGAGTTTAAATGCACAAATATGACTGTCCAAATGGCAGACCGTTCCTTGTCTCGACCTTTGGGTATCCTAGAAGATGTTCCTGTGACCAATATGACTGTCCAAATGGCAGACCGTTCCTTGTCTCGACCTTTGGGTATCCTAGAAGATGTTCCTGTGCGGGTTGGGAAGTTCTTTATACCCGTTGATTTTATTGTGTTGGACATTCTCGAGGATACCCATACCCCTATTATCTTAGGGAGATCATTTTTGCACACTGCTGGTGCAATTATCGACGTAGGAGCCAGGACTCTGACATTTATGGTGGGGGGGGGGGGTGAGAAATTGACATACATGCAGTCTAATGTTGGTAGGGAAGCTATGCAAGTTGTACCTTGTCATGTTTTTTCCACTGTATAATCTGATAGGGTAGCTGATAGTCCTATATTTGAGTCATGTCTTTTTATTGCTGTGATACCTTCGTCCCATGTTGGGAGCAAGATGGAGGACCATACTGTTGTTTCTCTTTCTCCAGGACATGATAGGTTGAACTTCTACAATGATTTGGGAGAAGGAATTGGTGCTTTGGGTCCAAAGTTTATAGTTGGAGATGTTGATTATGGTGGAATGCCAAGATATTCGGTGCCGCGTGCAAAGAAGGAACACTCGAGGGCTAAGTGTAGTGAGTTAGACTGCGCGACGGTATGCCCTTCTATTTCTGCAGAAAAGGTAAAGTGGTGGCCTGAGGCCAAGATCAAGAATGCTGAGGGTACCTCATTCAGTCAGCAGCCATGTTGTGGGGTGTTCAATTGTTTTGGTAAATGAGGTGACATAGGTCAAGCGGGACCATATAAACCAGCGCTTGTAACACCTCCTCATACCAAGGTACCTTACCAAGGACTACCCTAGCATGAAAGACTGTTACTATCTCGGTTTCCTGAGGTTAGTATATCAAAGTTACCAATTCCAAACAACCTTTATTAAAGTATAAAGAGTTAGTGATTACATGTTTCCAAAACCAAACCAAAGTATAACTGTGAAAGGTCTAACAACTACAAAGAATGCAAGCTAAGTCTCTTGACGGCGGAAGCTAGACTCGAATGATGACTCCCCATGACTGTCCCATAGCTAAACATCTGCATTACCTGTCACAATCTGCTCACCATCCCCGAATGGATCAACACAGGTTTTCCAAAACAGCAACGGGGCCAGTTACTGAATAATCAAAGTAAGACAAGCGTATAAAGCAACCAGCTGATCATCCTCCAACCCCAGTCTCCCGATCTCACACAGTAACTGAATACACACCGAACAGTATAGCCCTGCCCGGATTACCCATCGCAACAGTAATCCTCGCCGCCAGTGGGGGACCGCAGCCAATCCCCACCTAAATCCCGCTCATCAACGAGCGATAACCCTGTCCCTTAATGTGCACATCCCCTCCCGTGGCGGGTTCCACGGAGGGCGAACTAGGGTGTGAATCCACTCCCGTAAGTGACTCCGCCACAATCATCACAACACCCCAACATCATAACCACCACCACAACACCCACACTCCGATGATCAGCAGATAACAGTAAACACAAAACAATCACATCTTAATTCAATCAACAGACACTAAGTAGGGAAACCCTACCTTTTCGCAATCCGCTTACGCTGGAATCAACCATACAAATGCATAACAAATACCACATCGTTACCTACAAAAACAATCACATAATTCCAATTACCACATGCCAAAACCCTTTTCCCCCAAATCACAAATTAGGGCAAAACCCTAAAAGTCAAATTAATGGAACTTACGAAATTAGAAGCTTACCGACACAATTGACGCAAGGAAAGATGAACTAGACTCACGAACTATCCACGCAAATGAGAGAGAGATTTGGAGAAGATTAGAGTTACGTTGTGTAGCTTAGGTTTTGTAAAATGATTAGAAACTGTAAACGCTTCTTAATATAACTCTAATCCTTTCTAAATCAAACCGCAAAAATTATTACCCGTCAGACCGGATACTCGGTCGAGTATAGAGTATACTTGGCCGAGTACTCTCTACTCGGTCGAGTATTCAGCATACTCGGCCGAGTATTCCTGGGCAGTAGGCAAACAGGCTACACGACACACTCTACTCGACCGAGTACGCCATACTCGGTCGAGTACTAGCCTATAAAATCCGTAGTATTACAGTCTTCCCTCCTTAAAAAAAACTTCGTCCCCGAAGTTCAAACCCAACCTATAAACCTGGACACCTAACACTAAGTCTACCAACCACACTTACTTCCACAACATGACTCACGATATCGTCCCAACTACAGCATAGCCTCTCGATACTAACTCCATAATACCATCGAATAACCATAACATGAGTGTTTCCAACTCTGTCTCACTTCTATAACGCTCACTAGCACCTCAATACCAAGACAATCTACCAAACAAGATCAACCATCAAAACGGAATGTTACATTCTACCACCCTTAAAATGAACTTCGTCCTCGAAGTTTACTCCCACACCTAAATATCATTCTACCACGAGCACTGCCATTACCTGTAATAAAATCGACCATCACACAAATCCATCCTTATTCTACACCAACACTCAAACTTCCAATTGCAACCTGTATGACCATCAAACTCTCTTGTCGCATCCTACTCCTCTTAAGATAAATGTTACGTCCTCGTAACTCACTAATACTAGGTCCTTTACTATACCTCCCATAATCCTCATTACTACCGCATGATAACGATAACCTACTATAACCTCAACACCTACAACCATTCCTAGATCCAGGACTCTCTTTCTCTAACAGTTCTCGTGCCTCCAATTATTCTGTACTCCCATAACATATATCATAAAATCCTCAGTATAACCACTACTCCATCTCTTCTACATTACCACAAAACAACATACTTCTATATTCTTATACACTCATCTCCACAATCTTATCTCACAATCCTCAAGTGTTACACATACTCACATTAGCTTCTCAAGTTCATCTCTTCTATTACCACAGAACTCACCCTTGACTTGACATGCTACTAAGTCTTAAAACTCCGTACTCCTTGTCCCAAGAAAAGGTGATAAACCACATGTAGTTTCAAGTTCAATACCACACATGTTCCACAATTTCTTTCCACAACTATGTCCACCAATGCCTCATCTAATACAAGATCAAAAGTACTCCAACAATCTCTCACAACTGTGTCCCATTAACAGAATATTACTTTACCATGACAACAACAGAACCATACCCAACTCTCTTTCATATCATACTCTATAAAAACCAATAGGACCATACCCATACCGACACTGGTAAGAAACATTGAGAAACAACACAACGGTCTATATGCCCCGACCGACACTGACAAGAAATAGCAGTAAGCAAACAACGATCTATGACAACACGAAAATACACGTATCACAACACGAATTACCGTGCACAGTGCACAACAACCACATCGATAGCCATCACAACTTTTTCAATCTCATAACACTGACTCAGCACAACTTCCTTGACCACAAGACTTTCTTAAAACTGCTCTACCAGATCACGACGCAGCATATTAGACGGGATCACAAATACCAACCTTATGAATATTATCCATACCATGACTCTTGAGGCCGGAACCTCACACCATCACTTACAGATATCATACATACACATATAAGTATAACATATGACGCGAAACACACATATAACGACTCGTAACTATCACGCCACACAATTACTCGTGAGGCCAGGACCTCACACAAAGTTTTACACACCTCATGGACCCATAATCGAATCTAACTAGCCAATCGTGATCACGTAAGTTACCACTTGATAATGAATACCTCTCATCCGGACTTAACTCAGGTGCCCTTCATAACATATTCTCTCATACACACAATTATCACCCCCGGCAAACGTAGCCATAACATCAGTACCCAACTTCCAGCGAACACCTCATATATCCACCTCTTGTACTCCTTCACAACCATACATACTAATCAATCTCCACAAAATCAACCCCATTAGGAAAACTAACTTTCTTAATGTAACATCATCCTCAACCACTAGTGACAACAATACGACACCACCATCCTTCATGTGACCGCTCTCTCACTATCACTTCTTTATACAACAATTTATTTCCTCTTTTGGTTGTCATCCCATATACCGAGCATCAGATCCATCAACAAAATTTTCCTCAACATTATTCCCAATTCTATCCTTTATCGTATCGTCACCTAACTCTCCACCAAAATCTCAGATCGTGCAAACACTCTACAAGCTTCTTATTCCCTTAATACCTCGAAACTCACGGCTAACACGCCGTCCTGTTCTCCTATATAACCATTAACTCACACCCTCTAATGAGGCTATCGTATATTTCCGTAAGTTCCTACTTACTTCCATCCCTCTTTCCCTCTTTTCACGCAATAATATCAATTAATAATTCATCTCCTTCCTCTTTCTACCTAACTCTTTAGTAATTGGTTTATTTTCTCGTAGCTCCACAACTCTAATTCCATTAATTCATATCAATATCTTATCATTCTTTTTTATCATTTATCCTCTCTCATCTTGCTTCTCACTCACCCTTGTCACCATCCAGTCTACACACTAATGGTTACTCTTTAATTAGTCGTATCTCCCTTTCGTATCTCTAGAAAACCAAAAATTTACCTCATACCGTTAATTTCCCAAGGAATTACATACTAGGCTCACCTCTTGATATTCCAAATTTCCACACTCGACCACTATCTACCTATCGCGACATAGCTCGATCTTGCTATACACCATTCGTTTCCATCTCTCTATAGCGACTTTTTATCACATATATCCTTAGCTAACTCAATCCTAACCGTCTCTCTCCATAAATTCTTACACATACCACTATGTCACTATTCATATCCCTCATCTCAATCTTTCATTCTCTCATGTCTTTACACTTACATCACTTTTGCCCATATATACTTACTTTTATATTACTCAACACACGACTATATCACTCACAATATCTCACAAAACATGCTCTCTACCTCGATTAGCTCATCATTCTTCCCTTTCCTTTTTCCACTATCTCTCACAACCACGTTAACACATGTCTTCCTTATCAAACACGTGTCCCTCATAAGCCGACATTCTCCATATCATAACATCCGGTAACTTACGTATCAAGGCCGTCACATATATAAAAGAATGCGTTAAGACTCAAAACATATGTGTGCACATACCCCACGACTCAAAACAAATGTAAGAACATAGCCACCGACTCAAAATTAAGGTAAAAACATAGCCACCGACTCAAAATGGGCGCCCACTGAGGTACTCGGTCGAGTACATGGCGTACTCGGTCGAGTATGGGATACTCGGTCGAGTAATGAGACTACTCGGCCGAGTCACGACTCCAGAAGCTGAACAGACTTATCACAGAAAGATTACTCGGCCGAATATGGAATACTCGGTCGATTTTGAAAGATACTCGGTCGAGTATGAAAGTTACTCGGTCGAGTAGGGACTACTCGGTCGAGTATCGGCACAGTTCTCAACACCATCCAGTTTTCGTAAAACAGTCATATCTCACTCGTTACTCGGTCAATCTGGGCGTGTGACCTATCGTTAGAATCGTAAGAAGACAAGCTATCACCTCCAATTAGAATTACAGCAATATCATTTCTAGAACTCAACTTATGACAGTTTTAAGACAGCCCTTCCATAATCGGTTTTCATACAAATCAAATTTTCTAAACCAAAACAATTTGAACATGCATAAGACAACAACAACAACTCAATACTTCAAGAAATAAGTACATAGATGCACTTTTATCATACCCACATGATAATTAAACACGACATTCATATCCTACACATGCTTTTATATCAAAATATACACGTGCACAACTACCCTTTTTAAAAGCCACGTATTAAACATATAACATGCTCAACATACTTCAAGCTCAAGATCTATCATATACAATTTCACAATTCACCTTTCATATACTACCATGTTCCAACACTTTCACCATTTCATCCAACCACTTCACAAGGCTCAAGTTACAAGTATTACACACACATGACTCAAATATACAACATTGACCAAGACTTCCCCATGTGACCGACTAAAGATCGTAAGGGCCTTAGTGCGACTTCGGGACGTCTCCAAAGTCTTTGCGGTAGCTCCAAACAACTCTCCCCGAGTTCATTTTATTCAGACTCCCTAAGTTCATTGGATTGATTAGTTTTAGGTGCCAGAATTTTCGGCTCTGATACCACTTTGTAACACCCCCTCATACCAAGGTACCTTACCAAGGACTACCCTAGCATGAAAGACTGTTACTATCTCGGTTTTCCGAAATTAGTATATCAAAGTTAACAATTCCAAACAACCTTTATTAAAGTATAAAGAGTTAGTGATTACATGTTTCCAAAACCAAATCAAAGTATAACTGTGAAAGGTCTAACAACTACAAAGAATGCATGCTAAGTCTCTTGACGGCGGAAGCTAGACTCAAGTGATGACTCCCCATGACTCTCCCATAGCTAAACATCTGCATTACCTGTCACAATCTGCTCACCATCCCCGAATGGATCACCGCAGGTTTTACAAAACAACAACGGGGCCAGTTACTGAATAATCAAAGTAAGACAAGCGTATAAAACAGCCAGTTGATCAACCTCCAACCCCAGTCTCCCGATCTCACACAGTAACTGACTGCACACCGAAGTGTGTAGCCCTGCCAGATTACCCATCGCAACAGGTAATCCTCACCGCCAGTGGGGGACCGCAGCCAATCCCCATCTAAATCCTGCTCATCAACGAGTGATAACCTTGTCCCTTAATGTGCACATTCCCTCCCGTGGCGGGTTCCACGGAGGGTGAACTAGGGAAACCCAACATTCATCACAACACCCCAACATCATAACCACCACCACAACACCCACATTCCGATGATCAACAGATAATAGTAAACACAAAACAATCACATCCTAATTCAATCAACAGAAAATGAGTAGGGAAACCCTACCTTTTCGCAATTCGCTTACGCTGCAATCAACCATACAAATGCATAACAAATACCACATCGTCACCTACAACAACAATCACATAATTCCAATTACCACATGGCAAAACCCTTTTCCCCCAAATCACAAATTAAGGCAAAACCCTAAAAGACAAATTAATGGAACTTACGAAATAAGAAGCTTACCGACACAATCAACGCAAGGAAAGATGAACTAGACTCACGAACGATCCACGCAAATTAGAGAGAGATTTGGAGAAGATTAGAGTTACGTTGTGTTTTGGTAATTTTCTACCAATTAGGGTTAAAGTGACCGCTCCTTTTAGCCTCGTATTGGGGGGGTTAAATTATATGTGATTTGTGATGGAATATGTATGTAATTAAGGCGGAGTAACGATATGAACAAAGTAAAGGACGAAATAAGGAAATTATGACACAAGAGATTTTGGTGACGCGGAAAACCCGATGTGGGAAACAACCGCGGGGGGAGTCGGAATCCCGCCAATATTCCACTATATGTTAATTCAGGTACAAGTACAATAGTCTTAGATCCATGGACGGACAATCAGTTCTAAGCACATATGGAACAGACGATACAATCGTCGGACAATGGTTGCTATTCGTGGGTTATATGCGGGTTTGTTATGGTGTACGTAGGATATATTGCAACATGGTGCTCATGGAGTAAAGATGGTAATGATGGGTAATCATTGCGCAATGATGGTGGATTAAGGATGATTAGGTTATGATGATGGGATAATGGTTTTTGGCTTTGTTGTACGTCAATCTCACTACGCCGTCTTGTATATGTATTTTGTGGAACTTTGTTGTGTTTGGCTGTTGAATAAATGATCCCTTTTCTTGTTTGTCTTCCTTGTATTTATAGTGAATAAACCCTAGTGGATTTATTAGGGTTCCCCACTTAATTGCCTTGTTCCTCTAGGTAGAGTTTGGACTTTCCTTATTCAGAATACGGCAATAATTAGGATTTCCTTGTCTTACCCGGGATCTTATTAATATCTTAGTCCAAGCCAAACTCTTCTTCACCTACTGTCCTTCCCCGAATTATTCTGCTTCCAGGCTTGCCTCTCTGGCTCGGTCCATGGGTCCGACTCCCCATGTATGTCATGGGTTCATTACTCATTAATTACCCACTTATCTCGTGCCACGTAGCCTAGGCAAAATACGGTAATTTTGGCCCTAACAGTTGCCCCCAATTTCGCTTCTCAGCTTTATTGAGGAGGGAAATTGATTATTCAAACTCTGCCTACCGTCGCTATTCTGCTACTGATAAACCGTTGCTATCCTTCTGGATTATGCTGCTATTCTGCTGAAAGGAGGTGCAGCCAACCTACTGTGAGGGACCGCTGGAACAGACTGCTGAACAGCTGATGGAGAAGTCTGCTGGAATTCCGCTGGAACAAGCTGCTGGCTGCTTGTCGGATCTGACTCCTGCTAGATATACTTGAGATAATTCTGCATCCCTACTCTGTACCCAGAATTCTGGTACCCTGGCCTGCTTGATTCTGCTGAATCGTACTCTGCTGTCCTTGTAGACTGATTTCTGGCTCTCCTTGGTTCTGCTGGTCGGGAAGTAGATGTAAGCTGATTTTTTACTGATGTAGACTCGTGGACTCTTGTTACCAGACTTTTCAGCAAGTGGACTCTAGGCGGATTTCTGCTCGAGGATGCTCAGAACAACTGGTGGACTCTAGGATCCTGACCGCTGACGTTGGGGTCCTGATGGCTGGTGCGGGGAATCAGGCGGCTGGTTCTGGAGTCTGGAAGATGGCTTTGGGAACCAGACGGCTGATGCTGGGAGCCTGATGGCTGAATTTGGGAACCAGACGGTTGGCGTTGGGGACCAGACGGCTGACGCTGGGGCTCAGACGACTGACGCTGGGAGCCAGGTGGTTGATGCTGGGGAACAGACGTCTGGCACTAGGGACCAGGTGGCAGATGCTGGGATCCAGACGACTTGCTCTGGGAACCAGAAAGCTGATGTTGGGAGCCAGACGGCTGAGTCTGAAAACTGGGCGGCTGGCTCTGGGAACCAGAAAGCTGGTGCTGGGGGCCAGACGGTTGAATCCTTGAAAGCACTTCCCACCTGTCCTTGCCATTCTGTTATCTGATCACCAAGGGTGAATCTGGTTGCTGAACACTGCTTCCTTGTGAGTCTTCTTTTACTGGACCCTTTCTTTCTTTGACCCTGTGCTTCCCTGACTAATGGTTTTCTTCATTGCAGGCTCTTCAATCATCCCTCTATCTCCGCAAGATGCTGCAGAGGGCCAAGGTTGAGTGTCTGGCTTCCGTGGGGAGGAACAAAGAGCTTACAGCTACCTGTGCCTAAACTGAGGGAGCAGCTCCATGCGGCCAAAAAGAAGAAGGAGGCAGCTAAAGACCAGCTGGCGAGGACGCAGGAGGCTAACTGCGTTCTGACTTCTGGGCTGACAAAGGTAGAGGCCCGTGCCGAAGAGATGGCTGAGCTAGCCAAGAACGTGGGAGCCTACACCGCTTTTGAGGGGCGGATTGACTGCATCCGTGCTTACACTGAGGGGAGGCACACATCCTGGAACCTGGAGGAGGAGCTGGCCGAGTTTGCCCGTGCATTTCCTAATGGTATGGATTTGAGCGCCCTGTTCCCTCCTGAAGCTGAGGCTGCTAATCCGGAGCCTGATTTCACCGCCATGGATATCTCTGGGGCTATTTCTGGGACTGTAGAGGAGATCCTAGCGGAGCAGACTGGTGACGACGCTGTTGCAACTCCCGAGGCTGTTCAGGTATCTGCAACAGAGAAACAGATGGAGCAAAGGGAGCAGAGCATTGGTCAGGATGCAGTTGTTAAGAGGATTGACCTCTCCTAAATTTTAAGTTGTCTGGGGACTTGGCCCTGCGTGGTGCAAGTTTGTATTTATGTTTCAAAAGCTCTTTTCCTTTTGTTTTGGCTTGTTTTGTGCCTGCTGGTACGCAGGTTTTCAAACTTTGATGGTGCCTGTTATAGATAGCAGGCACCTTAACTTGAAGTAGTTCTGGGTCTAGGTTTTAGACCCTCCTTTTGTTATACTTGCGTTTTTTTCCATTGATTTCTGGAGTTGTGAATCCACATAGGTATACCCAAGAAGCTGACCTGGTTCCAGGTGCATAGCTCTTGTTTCTGGTGACAGGTTTTTGATAACATATTTTACCCATGACGTAAAATATCTTATCACTAGGATTAGCTGACTGGAGCATACCTTCATTGACTGTTTCTGACTAACAAGGAATATTGCGTTCCTTGTGGTTCCAGACGTTTGAAATCCGTGCGTGCACCCATTGATCTACGACATAGCTATGGAATTACTGAGTTAACGTTAAGGTATGGGTGGTCTTAGTATGTCGTACCCTGCGCGCTACCTCGGCATATGCTCTCCATGTGGCTTGACTTAAGATAAAAATCTTCGCAGCCTCATATGGCAGGGGCTGGACCCTCAAAGTGTCCCTTATCTGACAAGCAACCAACATCAGTGTCAAAGCCTTTCTCCCTAGAAGCGTGAAAGATAACCAAATAGTACAAATACCTGGTGTTATCTCATGGTGTTCCAGAGCAACATCTGGATCCAGGAAGCCACAGCGCGTACCACTTGAGTTCTTAGAAAATATTTTATTTTAAATAAAGAGGAATAAATAAAAATAAAATAAAACAAAAACAAATTTTGAAACTCAAAAGAGGACTCGATAAAATAAAAGATATTAGTAAAAAGGTTTTTCCTTCATGGACTGTTGAAAGGTACTCCGTACACTAAGGTTTTAGCATTTTGTCAGACAAAGTACGGTCGGGGATTATACAAGATTTGACCTTGCATGGTCATCAATCTGTACACCCTATTTCCTGGCGCTTTCAGCCTGTCATTGTCCTTTTCGATTGTAAGCAAATTTTTCAGCCTTGTGATTTTTGGTATTTTCAAATACCCTTCGTAGCACTAGGTCCTCTACTGCGAGAGTCATGATTCTGACGTTGTTATCATATGCCCTTGCTTCTGATTTCTTGTACGATGTCATGCGTATGTGAGCACTTCTTAGTTCAACTGTTGTGGCTCTTTCTTTTTGCTACCGTTTCAGGTTCTCAACATTGAGTTTGTTGTTTGACCAAGCTTGCTCGATGGACTGTTGACTTCTAGCTGCCGCGTGGGGGATGTAGTCTCTGCCCCCTGCATGCCTTTCACGGCTTTGCTGTGGATGGCATGCAAAATGGTATGAGGCCCACACTTGCTTTTTACTTTCTTGCTGAGAGTAGTGTCATTTCTTTTTGTCATTTGTTATTTCATGTTCTAGTGTCCAGGGAACCAGGCTGGTGGCAGCACGTGTTGTTGTGATTTTTCACTTTGGGAAGCTGATGCAAGGATGTGTTCTGCAGCATTCTGGCTGCTGCCTGTTTCCTATATATTTAGGGTGCTAGAAGCTTTTATGTACCATCGGTACGTTGATTGAATTGCCCCCATTCCATTGATTTATGTCCTGCAAGCTGCTGGCAGAGCTAACTGTTTATGCAGGCCGAAGGTTTACTGTAGGGAGCGCTCTGTGTTCTGCGCACTGCTCTCTACATTCTGCATTCTGCGTTCTACGTTCTGCGTCCTGCGTCCCGCATTCTGCGTCCTGTGTCATGCGTTCTGCATTCTGCGTTATATACTGCATGAGGAGCGATTTGATATGGGGAAGGAGTGGCGGGTTCCGGAGCCTGAGTAACCACTCCTGCTGGTAGGGAGATCTCCTACAAGAAATTATTCTGATAGGGCCAGCATTTGGCATAGCCAACGACCTTCCAATGCTCAAGGCAGTAGTTATTCAAAATATAACAGGGTAACAAGATTACGAAGTTACGAATTACTGTAAGAGCGACATATGTACATGAATCTTCTGTTCTTTGCTTACTGATAGTTTTAGCACATGAATGAAAAGCATAAGTGGTGAGATACCTAGCTTGAATGCTACCCCCAGATTGTAAGGACGTCTGCCTCCAGGTTCTGGGTTCTGACCCCCGGCTAGGGACCTATCTGATTTTAGATATTTTCATGTGTCTGTCTCTCAGGGTCGCTGCAAGCTTGGATGATCAGGTTCGCTCCTGATCCCCTCGCGGGGACCTGGGTACCAGGCCTACTCCTGTCCCTCTTATTGGAAATTTCACTAGTGTGCCATGTACAACTCTGTTTTCTATTTCCCTTTTAGGTCGCTGATGTTTTCATCAACCTAGGTCTGAGGTGTAGGACTAGAGTCAGGTGCAAAGTCTAGCATGGTTTGTGACTTAACTGCCATTCGAGGTTCGAACTTCAGGGTGTGAGCACTTAGGCCTATGGTTCAATTGGTCATTGTTTATTTATCCTAATAGCTCTAGTTTTCTCATATAGGCTTTCATGAGGTAGTCAATTATCGCATGGATATGATGAGACTAAAATAAGAAAGCAATTTATAGAAAGCTGAAACAAGTGCAAGAAACAGTTTTTCGAGTGATGCGTACCTGGTCTCTGCAGGATGCAGAGACTTATTGAGATAATATTCTGGGTCTCATTATGACGCTAACTGAAGCCTTGGTTACCAATAGGTATGGGGAACATGTGCCGGGACCAGGCGCGGGGAATCAGATACAGGGACTAGGCATACTGTGACCAAGGTTCTTCTGGTTCCGGGCTGGACAACAGTGGTAGTACTAGGGTTTCCCTGATTCTGCTTCCTTTGCTTATGGCTCCTGCAAATGGGCTACGCAGGAGTCTGGCTCACTCTGGGTCCTGGCCTTCATCTGGTCTACTGCTAGATTCTGGCTGCCTGGGTTGCTGGCGAAAGGGTTGCTGCGACAACTAGTCCTGGTTGTCGTTCTGGTGTCTGCTAACTGCTTTCTGCTTCACGTTTCCTGCCTCCCTAGGCTTCGCCTCTTCTTCCTCCTGCATCCTCCTTCCGACTTCCTGCTCCCGGGATTTCCGTTTCTGGTTCCTCCTGCTTCCTTTGGAACCTGGAAGTTAAGAGGAGACAGCTGGTCGAGACTTCTTTATTCTACTAGATCTCAGCGTGTTGGAGACCTGGTTCTGGGTGCTGATAAGGTCAGCTCCCTGCAAATGATGCTTATTGGGTCAACCACCCAAAAATGCTGATGGTCGGGTCAGCTGCCGGAAAATGCTGCTGACAAGGTCAGCTACCCGAAAATACTGCTGGTGAGGTCAGCTCCCTAAATCTAACTGCGAGGTCAACCGATGTTCTGAGCGAATTAGTTCCTGCAAGAGAAGGTCAAACATAGCAAGGTAGAAAAGTTGGCGTAGCTGCTGCCGAGGAGAGAATCATGTTAGGAGGGCCTCTCTTCTTTCATGTTTGTACTTTTGTTTATCAGTGCCTGGCGACTTGGCCTTTTTGTATTTTGCTTTGTTTCGGGATTGTTCCCTAGATGTAGACTGGGTACGAAACTCGTTTTAGAAGCTTCTCATGAGCTGTTATCCTATGAGGGTGACAATTTGCTGGAATCTGCATCAAAGGGCCTGGCGGACTGCGTGTTGATTGCTATTGTTGTGTAGCGGTTCTTATATTTCGATTGTTTCTTTGCGAGCTCTGATAGTTCCAGCATGACGCTCATTCTGGTTTGCCACTTGCTATGTTTGATCTGCTTCCTATCATGTAATCGTAGGACAAAGCGAGACATGCCATGTTAGTTTTATAAAATTCAAACAATTGACGATGAAGATTACCTGTGTACTCTGAATCTTTAGCACTGTTCATTCTGGGTCTAGCTTACCCATGTTGACTAAGTTTATTGTATCCACCAGGATTTTTCTTACGGTGTAGTTTCTATATATGATGTGATGATAAGAGCATCATGGCGGTGTCTTTGAGTCTTAGGCGATCTCCTTTTGTTTCCGTGGCATGCCTTTTTCGCCTTTGAGTATTTTAGGCTGTAAAGTTTTGATCCACCTGTTATCACGTAAATTATTCTAGCACAAATAGAGGTGTAAACGGTGGAACCTGACTCGTGGAGCATATTTTACTGGACTTGCCCCCACGTGATAACAGGTGGTGGCTCCTCCCGGCTTTCTGGTCCTGCAAGAGGGTTAGAGACATGCAAAATAGTACCAAATATATTACCACCTAACGACGCTCCTACAGATGTCTGCCCCCAGGGTCGCTGGCTGGTGGAGTTGTAGTGACATTGGTTTAGTTTGTCATTCTAGTTCCTGCTGGCTGAAAGTTCCTGCAACAGGGAGGAATTTAGCTCCAACAGAACAGAACTACGAGATACGGTGTTACCTGATGCTGCCTCCATTATGGTAAGCATGAGAGAGTAGTAGGATGCTAGGCATTCAGGGTATAGCCTGGTGTTTCTGCTTAGTGCAGGCTTCAGATTGTCTCTCTGCAACATGCTTCTGAATAACCTGAGTCAGGTTGTGAATTTCCATCTGGAGCACCAGCACGACGTCTAGGGATCTCTGGTCCTGAGATTACGGAGGTCCTGAACTGCCCCCAGCCTGGTACCTTCGAGTTTGTACTCATGTAGTGAACATTCCTGCTGGTCCATCTTCTGCTGGTACACTTATTGCTGGTACGCTGCTGGCGGTTTCTGGTGCACTGACCATTCCTGCTCTGGTAGCTAGAGGTTGGAGGGACTCTGGCATCCAGATTTGCTATAGGACTCTAGAGGAACTCTGGGGAGCAGTTCTGCTGCCGGCATCTGGATGAATTCTGGGACCAGATCTGCTGGAGGACCCTGGTGAACTCCACGCACCAGCTTTGCTGGAGGACTCTGGGAACAACAGGGACCAGATCTTCGGCTTCGGGGAGCAGATATACGGCTCCAGATAGCAAGTCTACTGCTGGATTCCGGAGGGATTTCGGGAACCAGACCTGCTGTCGGACTCAGGCTTCTGAAGGAACTTTGGGGGCCGGATCTGCTGCTGGACTTTGGGGCCAGATCTGCTGCGGGACTTCTGGAGGAACTTCGGGGACCAGATCTACTGCCGAACTCTGGAAGTAGATCTACTGCCGGCTTTCGGGGAGGGTCCTAGGAAGCAGATCTACGGCTGACTTCTAGTAGAGGATCCCAGGAAGCATATCTGCCGCTGGCTTCTTGGGAGGGTCCCGGGAGCGGATCTCTCACGACTTCGGTGGAGGATCCCGGAAGCGGATCTGCGCGCCAGCTTCGGGGAGGGTCCCCTGGGAGCGGATCTCTGCTGCGACTTCGGCGGAGGATCCCAAGAAGCAGATCTGCCGCTGGCTTCTGGGGAGGGTCCCAGGAAGCAGATCTACTGCTGACTTCTGGCGGAGGATCCCAGGAAGCAGATCTGCTGCTGACTTCCGGGGAGAGTCCCAGGAAGCAGATCTACTGCTGACTTCTGGCGGAGGATCCCAGGAAGCAGATCTGCCGCTGGCTTCTGGGGAGGGTCCCAGGAAGCAGATCTACTGCTGGCTTTCGGATGACTTCATGGATTGTGAGAAGATCTTGCTCGCTAGGGGACATGGCACCGAAGACTGAATTGATGACGACTAGGCCATAGAGATCGATCACCATGCCCCAAGGTGGGCGCCAAACTGTTTTGGTAATTTTCTACCAATTAGGGTTAAAGTGACCGCTCCTTTTAGCCTCGTATTGGGGGGTTAAATTATATGTGATTTGTGACGGAATATGTATGTAATTAAGGCGGAGTAACGATATGAACAAAGTAAAGGACAAAATAAGGAAATTATGACACAAGAGATTTTGGTGACGCGGAAAACCCGATGTGGGAAACAACCGCGGGGAGAGTCGGAATCCCGCCAATATTCCACTATATGTTAATTCAGGTACAAGTACAATAGTCTTAGATCCAAGGACGGACAATCAGTTCTAAGCACATATGGAACAGACGATACAATCGTCGGACAATGGTGGCTATTCGTGGGTTATATGCGGGTTTGTTATGGTGTACGTAGGATATATTGCAACATGGTGCTCATGGAGTAAAGATGGTAATGATGGGTAATCATTGCCCAATAATGGTGGATTAAGGATGATTAGGTTATGATGATGGGATAATGGTTTTTGGCTTTGTTGTACGTCGATCTCACTACGCCGTCTTGTATATGTATTTTGTGGAACTTTGTTGTGTTTGGCTGTTGAATGAATGATCCCTTCTCTTGTTTGTCTTCCTTGTATTTATAGTGAATAAACCCTAGTGGATTTGTTAGGGTTCCCCACTTAATTGCCTTGTTCCTCTAGGTAGAGTTTGGACTTTCCTTATTCAGAATACGGCAATAATTAGGATTTCCTTGTCTTACCCGGGATCTTATTAATATCTTAGTCCAACCCAAACTCTTCTTCACCTACTGTCCTTCCCCGAATTATTCTGCTTCCAGGCCTGCCTCTCTGGCTCGGCCCATGGGCCCGACTCCCCATGTATGTCATGGGTTCATTACTCATTAATTACCCACTTATCTCGTGCCACGTAGCCTAGGCAAAATACGGTAATTTTGGCCCTAACACGTTGTGTAGCTTAAGTTTTGTAAAATGATTAGAAACTGTAAATGCTTCTTAATATAACTCTAATCCTTTCTAAATCAAACAGCGGAAATTATTACCCGTCAGACCGGATACTCGGTCGAGTATAGAGTATACTCGGCCGAGTACTCTATACTCGGTCGAGTATTTGGCATACTCGGCCGAGTGTTCCTGGGCAGTAGCCAAACAGGCTACACGACACACTCTACTCGACCGAGTAGGCCATACTCGGTCGAGTACCAGCCTATAAAATCCGTAGTATTACAGTCTTCCCTCCTTAAAAAGAACTTCGTCCCCGAAGTTCCAACCCAACCTATAAACCTGGACACCTAACACTAAGTCTACCAACCACACTTACTTCCACAACATGACTCATGATATCGTCCCAACTACAGCATATCCTCTCGATACTAACTTCATAATACCATCGAATAACCATAACATGAGTGTTGCCAACTCTGTCTCACTTGTATAACGCTCACTAGCACCTAAATACCAAGACAATATACCAAACAAGATCAACCATCAAAACGGAATGTTACAGTGCTGACCGGGAGGCAACCCGGATTGTAAAAGTTTTGTACAAGTGTGCTTTATTTCAGTTTTTAATTAGCATGTTAGTGTGGTTTTAATGAATATAATTTTGGGAAGAGACTTAATTTTCATCTGAGTTTAACGCAGGTCCTTATATGCCTGATAGAGTTTGATCCTGAAGACCCGAACTTTACGAGTGTTGATTGGTGGTAGCTAGCCACGAGCTCCCTATGTTTGATGCTGGTTTGGGGAGGTCAATTTTGCAACAATTGTGAGTTCTCTTTTCCTAATTTTTATTCATTTGCATTCATCTTGTTCGTATATCCTTTCCCCTATATGTTTGATGCTGCTGTTGTTTGCTGAATACAATGAGGGCATTGTATGATTTGGTTTGGGGAGGGTATACATATGTCTGTTTGCATCCATATGCATATTTCTTGCATTTCTGCATGCATTTATTTCAAACTACCAAAAAAAATTGAAAAATTTCAGAAAAATACAAAAATATGTTTGCATTTAGGTAGAGTATTAGGTTGAGTCGGAGTGGCTATATAACGATGATGACATTGTTTTTATACTCTTGCTAACTCGTTTAAGCCTTGCATTTTTGACACCTTATTTTGAGAAATTAATTTGTATAATCTACGAGTTTTTGATAATTTCTACCAAACGAATAGACTTGACTTATATGTTGGCAAACTACTTACAAATTCTAAGGTTTAGAGCTTAATAAATCGGTGAGATTCATGACCGGTTTCATTTAGGATGTGAGTAGTACTCCTTACATGGCATATAACATCAATTTGCATAAGCATGAAATTTGTCTCTTATTGCCTATATACACTCGGGTTTGTGGCGGCGACACATCTGAAGAGGCAACCCTTCCTTTATGTTTTACCCCTATTAGCCTCACATTACCCAAATTTGCCTTCTTGTTTTGACCAACTTATTCAACTACATTCTTATATGGCCTACCCTTGTCAAGATAGTCTTGTTGGTAAGTTTTGGAAGCTTTGTTGTGGTCATTTTATGATGAATGCTTTTATGTTGGAAGAAAGGTGAAGGAAGAGAACCAAAAAAAAGTTGTGAAAAAAATATGAAAAAGAAAGAGAAAAAGAAAAAAAATGAGAAAAATGAAGTTGAAAAAGATGGAGATTCATATTACTCCTATGTTTTTATTCCATATTATCTGAGCAGTTTTACTGTTATTGTGAGTGATTTTATGCCATACTTGGCATTGTGCTTGGTTCTTCAAGTTGTGTTTATAAGAGGGATATGGCTACTTTTGGTTGTGTTGGGTACTAGCTTGGCTTTTACCTCCACATATCCAAACTATTTTGCCCCTTCTTACCCAATTACCTCACCTCACATTCATATGTAAGTCCTCGGCATGTGTTTTGGATCTCGTTTGGTTGTAGTGTATATGTACGGCAGCTAGAAATATCTATCATGTTAGATTGCATGCATGCTTTTGTAGGTCGTAGTTAGGTGAGTGGCTATTTGCCTTCTCTCTTACAAAATTTGTATTCACCGTGTTCTTAAATGAGAGATGAGTGACCCGTGAGAGTCCGACATAGATGGTTTTGCAAGGTCGACAGTTTGATAGTTTTCGGTCATTAGTTCAATTCGTTTGCATTTGGATTTTTGTGCTTTATAGCTTTGGAATTCCTTCCTTAGCATGAGTAGTCTCTTGCATCAAATTGATTTAACGAGTCTTTTGTACAACTAGCTCTGAGTTATATGCCGCTCCATTAGTTCCGTTTTCTGTATCTTGTGTCTATTTCTAGCTTGGGGACAAGCAAGGGTTTGGTTTGGGGTGGTTTGATGCATGCCTTTTGTATGCGTTCATTCACATGTTTGGCACGCATTTCTATATGCTTATTTGATTATTTTATTCTATTTCCTCCCGTATTTGTCACTTTGGGTATGTTTTATGTCACTTGTAGGTTTCAGACCCACTTATGCATTTAGAAGCCAAATCCGTTCAGTAAAGGAACAAGAGAGAAGCTTGGAAGAGTTTAGACGGGCTTAGGAGATCAAGGAATGAAGTTTTTTACATGATGTCTATTGACTTGCTGCTATTGTCGATAGACGGGGGGTTATATGTCGTTAGACATTGCCAATAGACACAGACTCCATCAAAGATTAAAGTTTTTACTCTTTGTCTATTGACAACATTCATGTTGTCTATTGACACCTATATCTTGTCTATCGACATTCAGCTGAGTGTCGATCGACCACCCTACACATTGTCGATAGACTTGCTTCCATTGTCGATAGACTTGCTGCACTATGTCGATAGACACCTTCATTAGACACAGATTCACGTTATATTGAAGGCTTTGCTCAATGTCGATCGACCAAGCCTCTATGTCAATCTACCACTTGCTCTATATGTCGATAGACAATGGTCATTCGACACAGGAGGAACAATGTTGGAGAGTTTTGCTCTTGTCGATCGACCATATACACACTGTCGATCGACCAAGCCCCATTGTCGATTGACATAGTACACGGATAGTCGAGTTTTGTGTTTAGTTTGTTTAATGTTTTGGGCTTTAGTATAAAAGCTCTTGTATTTTTCTATTAGGTTTACACTTTCACACTTTACTTTATGCAAGCAAGACAGTTAGAAACATAATTACTACTCTCTTCTCTAAGACTTTAGATCTAGAATTAATTTATCCCTTCTTCTCTATTGCTCATACTTGGATCGCAATTGGTAATTTTAATTCCTATTTTCCCTTTTACTCTTCCTTGTTAATCTCATCTATTTCTCTTGCTATTATTATTAGTTTTAATTTATGTTATATTATTTCTCAATTAATTTAATTATGAATTCTTTCCCTTTATCGTCTTATTCAATTATTATTGCAAATTTCATTATGAGTAGCTAAATCCCCTTTTGCTAGGATTTAGAGGAGCCATGGATTGAGTTAGTATTAATTGGGTAATTCGATTAGTCGATATATTTGGTCTATGTTGTTAATTGTGACATTTAATTGTGATTAATTGGTTAAGTCGACGTAACTGATTAATTAAGTTGGTAAACCCCGACCCAAGATCGAAAGTCTGGTAAGGGTTATACATGTCACAAACTTTAGAGTGCCCTTGTAAGTTGTGAGAGCCCGCTAGAAGCATTCTAGGGCGAATAGCGGGCCGAGAGGACCCTTTCACTGCCCTATGGACCGGTAATTGAGACTGACCTTTGACCCTATATATAACCCGTAATAATCCATGGTGAACCGATGTCCTAGCTCATTTCTCTTATATTTTTCTCGACTTAATTTCTCTCTTTAAACCTTTTATTATTTTGCTTTAGTTTAGAACACAAATCAAACAAACCCCTTTTGGTTACTTAGACAGATTTAATTTGAGAAGTAGAATGGTAAGAGCCTCCCCGTGGATTCCACCCTAACTTTTCCTAGCTATATTAGTTAGAGACCTTTGGGTTATTTTTGATAGGTTGCGACAACCTCATCAAATTTTGGCGCCGTTGCCAGGGAGGCGACACATTTTTTCTATTTGTTTTATTTTAGTTTGTCTCTTGTCTCAAGGAACCTGTGTTTCTTGAGGCCGTTTCTCACCTTTCAGTGCTAGTTTTGTATATGCCCAGGTGTCTTAGGTCTGAGCTCATACCGTTTGATTCAGAAATAAAGAGGACTCTCTGTGCTAGACGAAACTTTTGGAAGGAGATATATCAAGCAGAAGACTTGAGTACGCTTGATTCAGCTTACGCCGCTTTTATTACAGAAAATTAGTCTTTAGAGGAAGACACGTCTACTTATGCCCCTAATACAATCATGGCTACATTAGCAAGCCATTCAGAGCCCACCTTGCATCCATTCCTAAGGGATTCAAGTTGCCAACCACCGATGATGGTACCTTTGAAATTCGTCTGTCCTATATTAACCTGGTAGAGCGGACTATGTTTAGAGGAGGAGCTACTGAAGATTCTGCCAAACATATGAAGAAATGCGTTACATACTGTTGCTCAATTCCTTTGACTGTCGGAGTAATGCATGATCAATTAAAACAAGTTTTATTCCCTTTTCTCTGTGAGATGGTGCTTCAGAGTGGTTGCATGATTTGGACATGGAAGCAAATGCTATTAGTGACTGGAATACACTCGCTCTTGCATTTTACAAGAGGTATTTTACATCACAGAAGACAAATGCTCTTAGAAGCCAAATCACGAGTTTTAAACAGGGCCCCACTAAAGACCTCAATGAGGCATGGGTTCGCTTCAAGAGACTAGTCCGCTCTGTTCCCCATCATGGTTTCCAGATCTGGTTTCTATGCAATCAGTTTTATAATGGGTTGTATGACGACCATAGAGCCTTACTTGATTCTTCTGCCAATGGGAGGTTTCAAAACAACACTACTGATGCCAATGCTTGGAAATTGATCGACGAGATAGCTACTCACACTACTGAGTATGGTAACCCCAGAGGTACTACAAGAGGGGGTAGTTCATATGGCGTCGTTGTAGCTCAGTTAGAGGCATTGACTGCACAAATTGCAGAGTTAAAGACTACCCAATATTTGGGTAAACAACAGAAAGTCCAAGCTTTGGTTCAACAAGAGGTCCCTTGTGAGAGATGTGGTACTAATGGTCATGTTGCAGCTGGATGTATGAGTACTATAGAACAAGTTCATGCCTATCAGTCTTTGAAGCAAGGTAGCCCGTACTCCAATTTCAACAATGTGCAAAATCCTACCCCGCCGCCGCCAATGCGTATGTCATTCCTTAGAATCGTGGTAATCAACCACAAGAGAACTTTAATAGGCCGCCTTAACAACAGTTTCAACAGGTGCAACCTCCTCCTCAAGCTTCAAACAATGATATGTCGGACATTAAAGCCATGTTACAACAACAAATGGCGGCTTCACAGAAGCAGGAGGCTCTAATTAATCAATTGTTGGATCACAATAAAATTTTGGACAATCAAGTTGCTAAATTATCAAGCCAAAATTCAAGTAGGCAGTCGGGTGCCTTGCCTTCTCAGCTAGATAAACCACATGAGACGGTTAATGCTACCAACCCAAGGAGGGATTTTACTTATGACAGACCGGAGATGCCTAAAGATGATGCTGACTTGGTTATTGAAGAATCGAATGTCAATGACAAGATTGCTGATTCATTACCTATTGCTGATGATTCGACTTCTAGTACTGCTAAGAAGTCAAATGCTGATAAAGTGAAGAAAGCTGCTGAGCCACCAATTGTGATCAAGCTCCTATTTCCAACCCGACAGCTGCATACCAAACTTGAGCAACAATTTGGGAAGTTCATCAAGCTAGTCAAGAATCTCCAGGTATCCATTCCATTCACAGAACTCATTACTCAGGTACCTTCTTATGCTAAATTCATGAAAGAAATTTTGACTCGTAAGAGAAGTTTTGATGAGGTGGAGACTATTGCTTTTACAGAGGAGTGTAGTGCACTCCTACAAAACAAATCTCCACCTAAGTTAGCTGACCCAGGTAGTTTTTCTATCCCATGTTCCATTGGCACCCATACTATAGATAATGCTTTATGTGATTTGGGTGCCAGTGTCAGTGTTTTACCTTTATCTTTAGCTAAAATGATAGGTTTGACTGAGTTTAAATGCACCAATATGACTGTCCAAATGGCAAACGAATTCTTAGGTACTTGGTTGGAACGTCTAATTTGTATCTTTGGTATCCCTCACATTATCCTTTTGAGCTTTTAGGATACTCGGATGCAGATTATGCCGGAAGCATTGTTGATCGAAAGAGTACATCCGGGATGGCTACTTTCTTAGGTCCGTGTTTGATCTCATGGGCGTCTAAGAAGCAAAACACCGTTGCTCTTTCCACCGCTGAAAGCGAGTACGTAAGTGCCGCATTGTGTTGCGCGCAAGTTCTTTGGGTTCGACAACAACTAAGGGACTGTGGTATTATCTTTGATTCAACTCCAATTTTATGTGATAATACTAGTGCCATTAACATTTCAAAGAACCCAATACAACACTCAAGGACTAATGCGATTTTCTAGGACTAGCTTGGAAACGAACACATAGACATACACTATATAAAATATCTGGTCGACTAGCGGTCATATAATGTAATGAACCGATCATACCTCGATACATCGTTTCATCAACTTTCTTACCATTCTCATCTTTGTTAAGCTTTGTGGACGAAACCATAGGTGTAGAGAAAGGTTTAGAATTAGTCATACCGAACTTACATAGCATCTCCTTTATTTACTTTTGTTGATGAATCATCACACCATCTTGAGTTTGCTTAATTTGAAGCCCAAGAAAAAACCCTAGTTCTCCCATCATACTCATTTCAAACTCAGATTTCATTATTTCCGAAAAGTACAAATAAAGGAGTTCATTCGTTGCACCAAATATTATGTCATCGACATAAATCTGTACAATCAACAGTTCACCAAACTGTGACTTTATGAACAATGTCCTATCAACTGATCCACGCACAAAACCATTTTCCAAAACAAATTTTGAAAAGCGATCATACCAAGCTCTTGGAGCCTGTTTTAAACCATAAAGCGCCTTGTCCAATTTAAAAACATGGTTTGGAAATTCATTGTTCATAAAACCCGGTGGTTGCTCCACAAAGACCTCTTCTTCTAAATAACCATTTAGAAAAGCCGTTTTGACATCCATTTGAAAGAGTTTGATGCCTTTGTGAGCTGCAAAAGCTATGAGCATATGTATGGCTTCAAGCCTAGCTACTGGTGCGAAGATTTCATTATAATCAATGCCTTCTTGTTGTTTAAATCCTTGCACCACTAGTCTAGCGTTATTCCTTACGATATTGCCCGAATCATCTAGCTTATTGCAAAAGACCCATTTGGTACCAATCACGGTACAACCAGTAGGTCTAGGGACAAGATGCCATACCTCATTCCTTTTGAATTGATTAAGTTCCTCTTGCATTTCCATCACGATCTTCAAGTGCCATGGTGATGTTTGTCGGTTCAATTTCTGAGAGGAACGCACGAGATGCAAGGAAATCATTGAGGTATGATCTTGTTTTCCTTCCCGAATTCAAGTCACTGGTCAAGTTAGAAAGGGGGTGAGATTTTTGGTGTTTCCACTTCTTTGGTACGATTAAGGATGGTGAGGCTTCTTGGGGTTCTGACTCAACAGTTAACTAAACTGTTGGTTCTGGTTCATTTTGTGTTTGAGGGTTTATTTCTGTTTGTTCATTTTGTTCAAATGTATCCTCATTCCCCCTGGTTGTCGTAGCCTCATTTTGTGGTTCAAGTGGTTCTGTTCCCCCTGTCTCTTGGCCATTTCCTTCAATCAACAGTTGATCCGACTGTTGATTCTGCTCCTCTTGTGCGTTCTCCTCGTGTACATCATCCATGTCATGCCAGATCATTCCAAGCTCATAGTCCTCATCATCTTCATCATCCTCTTCCTGTGTATTTGAATGAAAAAGACTAGACTCATCAAATATGACATGCACACTTTCTTACATTTTCATGGTTCGTTTTATATACACTTTATAAGCCTTGCTACAATCCGAATAACCGACAAATACGGCCTCATCACTACGAGCATCGAATTTACCCAAATTATCCTTTCCATTGTTGTGAACAAAACATTTGCTTCCAAAGCATTTCAAATAGGATAAATTAGGCTTTCTTCCTTTAAGCAACTCGTAGGGTGTTTTGTTAAGCAGTTTTCGGATCATAACACGATTATAAATGTGACATGATGTGTTGACGGCTTCGGCCCAATAATTCTTTGGCAACTTACTACTAATGAGCATAGTCCTAGCCATGTTTTCAAGTGTACGGTTCATACGCTCTACAACCCCGTTTTGTTGAGGTGTAGCACGCACGGAAAAGTTATGGCTAATACCATGCTCATCACAATAAGTAATAAATGAGAAATTTTCAAATTCGGTTCCATGGTCGGATCTCAAAGATATGAGCTTTTTATCAAACTTGTTTTGGACCTTTTTCAACGAAATTAAAAATTCATCAAATACTTCTTTAGAACTCAAGTAGAGAACCCAAACAAATCGTGAAAAATCGTCAACAATTTCTAACACGCATTGGACCACATAGATCAATATGAAGTAACTCAAGAGGTTTGGATGTACTAACGAACTTTTTGGATTTAAAGGAGCTTCTTACTTGCTTCCCCTTAGCACAATCATCACACAAACTATTGAAGTCAAATTTTATGTTAGGAATGTCGTCGACTAAGTCAAGTCTCTTAAGGGTGTTTAATGTTCTAGCATTTACGTGACCTAATCTCTTATGCCAAAGCCATGGGTCATTCTTTTTCAAAGCACTCATGCAAGACATAGTACGACTAGACAATGGAAAAATATTAGTCAAGTAAACATCTTTAACACGTTTTTCTTCTAGAACAACTTCCCTTGTATTACCATCTAAGACACGACATTCACTAGCACAAAATTCAACGATATTACCATTATCACACAATTGAGATATGCTAAGGAGATTATGTTTCAAACCTTTGACAAGCAACACTTTGTCGACACATTGTGACGATGACTTACCAACCTTCCCGATTGCAATAATTTCACCTTTCTTATTGTCACCAAACGTCACGGTACCACCATTATAGGCTTCTAATGAGAGAAATTGGTTTCGACTTCCCGTCATATGACGTGAACATCCACTGTCCAAGTACCAATTACTGCTGCCTCTCACTAATGCCTATAAGAAATCAAGAGGTTAGTTTAGGAATCCAAACGAATTTGGATCCCTTTTTGTGAGTTGCATTGTTAATTAAATCTTTGCGAACCCACTCCTTTTTAGCAACCTTGATGTTCTTATTTAAATCGTTTAGTCTGTTAGGACAACCATTAAAATCATGACCAGTTTTACCACAAAATTTGCAAACAATATACTCAGGAAGGCCTGTATATTTTCTCCTTCGAAAATCAGTCCTGCTTGGTTCCTGGTTTCGGAAGTTACATTCATCAATCACATTTCAAACCAAGTCCAGCTTTCTCTTCAGATTTTTGGGACTGATTTATGAGGGAGTCTAAAATGTTTTGGCTACCTTCCCATTTCCTGTAAACGCTTTAGCATCATGCAACTTTTTGGTCAATGTTTCAATTTTAGCAAGATGGTCAAGATTTAGTTTGCCTATTTTGTCGAAAGCGGATTTAGCATGACTACATTCATCACTAAGCAACATAGCAATTTGTTCAAGTTGCTTATTATCATGTCGACACGAGGTAAGGTCAACTAGCAGTGAGTCTCGTTCTTTAATCAAAATATCAACTTGAATAATTAAAGACTCGTTTTCTTTTTCAACATCAGAAGCAACAGTTGAGGCAACTGTTGATTTTGACGAACTAGCAATATTCGCGAGAACAAGGTTTTATTTCTTCAATTTCTTTATTTCTTTTCTGAGTGATGGAATGAAGTTACTTTCTTTTATCTCCTCTAGACACTCTCTAAGACCAATATTTTCTTAAGCAATTTCCTCACTTTGAGTTTGCAAGTCATAGAATTTATCATTTTTAGCTAGACTCTTGTCAAGTACATCATCAAAAATCAAACAAATCTTTTCTTTAGAAAGAGTTCTCACCTTGTTCTTGAGATTAATTACCTCGGTGTCGGAGTCATCGCTGGAGTCGTCGGAGTGAGCCATAAGGCAGAGTACGGATTCTTTCTTTGAAGACTTGGGCCCGTCAAGATCAAGACGAGTTGTCATGCAAACTTTGGCATCTAATTCTTCCTCAAAGACTTCATCCTTATCGGAATCAGATACACCCCATATTGCAGACATGACTTTATGCTTAAAATATTTCTTTGCAAAATCTCGTTTTTCTCTAGATTTGAACTCATTCCATTTGAGGCAATCTTTGATAAGGTGACATTTCTCACCACATTTGAAACAAGCCACCGTGGAATAAGACTCTTCTTTTGAAAACGTTTTTTATTAGTATTGTTGACTTCTTAGGATTGTGACTATTGATCATATCCGCCATGTTACGTGAGTACATGGCTTGTTCGTCATTTCCATTATCTTCCTCATCACTTGAGGTTGATTTGAGAGCGAAACCTCTAGCTTTGGAACTTTCACCCGAGCGCTTTGCGAGACTTAACTCGTGTGCCATGAGTGAACCTATTAGCTCATTGAGGGACAATTTGGATAGATCTTTAGCCTCCTCAATAGCCGTCACCTTCGGTTTCCATTTATCACTTAGGCTACGAAGGATCTTTCGGACTATATCCTCGGAATCAAACTCTCTACCTAGACCCTTAAGTTCATTGACAATACTAGAAAAGCGAGAAGAAAGACCATTGATTGACTCATCTTTCATCATATTGAACATCTCATATTGTTGCATGAGAAGGTCAATACGATGCTTCTTGACTTGAGACGTTCCTTCATATTCAAGGTTTAAGGTGTCCCAAATCTCTTTAGCCGAGGTACATCCGGAGATGCGATTGATATCTTGTTCACCGATGCCATATTGAAGAATGGACATGGCTTTAGAATTTTTCTCGACTTTATGATAGTCAGCCTCGACATAACTTTCCTCACTTTTCACGGCACTATTCCCATCAGAGTCAGTAACCGTTATAGCAAGGGGACCGTTTTGAATAATGACCCAACACTCATAATCCGTACTTTTGATGTAGTGTTCCATATGGTGCTTCCACCAGGAGTAGTTATCCTCTTTAAAGATAAGGTACTTAGTATGTTTCTCGTCCATGACTATAGGATCAACTCTCTGGTAATTAACCAGCTATCAAGAGCACAAGGCTCTGATATCAATTGAAGAGTCACGGGCGAGAGCACCTAAGAGGGGGAAGGGGTGAATTAAGTGTCTATTTAAAATTTAAGCTTAATGAAAGCTTATTTTAAAACTCTTAAACACTTTAAACAATGCTTAGATGAAAGGAGAAGTCGATACTTAGAACTAGAGAATTAGAAGTATTCAACAACGATTCAGCAAGCATAAGTTACAGTGTACTCAACAGTTGATTCTGTAGATAAAAACGTGAGTAAAGTGTGCAGCGGAAATAAAACGAAATAGACACGACTAACGATGTTTTTAAAACTGGTTCGGTCACTACTCCGCAACCTACGTCCATCGCTATTTTATTAAACGTCTCAGAAGTAAACTCATACAAACTAAGACAACCCCGAATAATAAAACAACTCCCCAACCTACTCCAGTTGCTAATGGTTAAAAGCTACTCCGCTTCCAAGACTTTTGCTTTGGGCTACTCTGCCGAAAGACTCCGTTGCTCAAAAGCTACTCCGCTTCTAAGACTTCATGCGTAAGGATAACTCTATCCTAAGACTTTGCTCGGTTCTACCCGGTTGTTACAAGACTCCACTTATCTCAATGTTGTTCACTCAATTGAACGGAGGAGATAAAGTTTAAGTACAAAACACGAGATCCTTGAACACGACTAAAACGACTAGGTGCAACAACAAACTCGATAAAAGACTCAAAAGATAAATAAACAAACTTGCAAAATGATTCAAAGATTTTGAAATGATAAACGGTTTTGCAAAGTTAATTTACTCGATTGAAAGTTTAAGTCTTTTTCAGTTTAAAACTCGTTTGTTGCACACTTGTAAAAATGAATTAAGCAAGCTATTTATAATGTCCAAGTAGTATACTTTACACATTAAAATATCTTACACTCATAAGCACAAGTGATTAAAATAATGTAAGTAGTTTGCTTGGGCAACATGCACAAGTCAACCGAATTTCTCTCCAAGAACCTGAGTATTCTTCCTCAAGAAATCGGTGCCTAAGATTGCAAGAAATAAGATTGTGCACGCACACAAAAATAGGTTGGGTTTTTCATCAAGAAACAAGCATAAATGGTTGTGTTTATGGGAATCATAAACATTTCCATAAATGTAAAAGCAAACAACCCATTTATAGAAAGTGTCTTATTGTGCAAGCAAACTCCTTAGCAAGTCATTGAAAGCTCTATATTCTTTAAAAGATTTCTAAATATTTCCAGAAATCATTTGTGAACATTGAAAGCATTTTAACAAAGATTCAAATATTTTTGAAATATTTCTTTCAAAGACGAGCCTTAATTAACTGTTGACTGAACTGTTGTTTTTGCACCTAAACGTAAATTCGTGTTAAGGACCTTCTTACAACACATGACTTTAGAACTAATGACAATCTTCATCTTTGATCTTCATGATGACATTCTTGATAACCTTGAATTGACAATTGGAGCTTCATGCTACATGGTTAAACTTAAGAGGCACACAATTAAATAACAATGAGATTAATTTGTCTTAAGGCATCATCAACACTAGCTTAATCAAATTGGGTTTCTTCAGTTACATATTGGCAAATTGTGTGAACAATTGTCTAAAATAACAAAGATGAGAACAGGTCCAAGATAAAGTCTCAAAGCATCAAACACGAGTCATAAATTTAAAAACAACACAAATGATTCCTGCGACTAGCCACCTTCACCACCAATAACCGTGATCTTACTTCCATTTCTTGATCCTTCAGCCTCGTCAGCACCATCAGCCACTCCTCTCAGCTCCAGCGTTATGGTGTTGTGCATAAGGGAGACCGCCTTAATATTTCTCTATGTTGTCATCCAATTTTGGAGACGGATCTACACACAATATACAACATCGCAATCAAAGAATGGTAACCATAAAGTTTTTATAAATGGTCACATATTGATTACAGTCATTAACATTATGTCAAATATTTTAACATTATGTCAAATCTATAAAGGAATACTACAAATATTAAACTAACCCACATGTTCACATAATCCCTAACAATGATTCCAGTTTATTATAATTTTTAATCAACACAAATTAATTCAATATGTAACATTCAAATTTGTATAATTTCTCCTTGTTTATTAAATGAACACGAACAAGGTGAAAACGGCCACAAATTACACTTAAAGAGACAAAAGATATGTGGCAATTTCAGTTATATAACATTGAAGTTCAAAATGGTCACAAATTACACATTGTCCAAATATACGAATTCTCTTTATTTTAACATACATTGTATCCATGTTACATTTTTAAGAAAGTTAATCATCTTATAACCATAAGCAAATACTCTAACCCATGTCAACAATTCTACTCAATATGTGACCATTCTCACTAATAGTTGTGGAAACAAGAGTCCGTTTTTGAAATAATGCTCAAAAATAAAATATTTGTCGTTTTGGGTCGGTTTTGAAAATAATTATCGAAATGGTATCCACGTAGGCTCGGTTTTTACGAGCCAGTGTGGGGTTTAAACACGCCATACATAATGGCGTGTTTACATTTCAAAACACGCCAATAGATATGGCGCGTTTCATCAGTCTATAATTCCAACCAAAGGCAGTAGCTGATTAAGGGAAACAAACAAAACACGTCATTACTAATGGCGTGTCTTCTGAACTAAACACGCCATTACATATGGCGTGTTTCATCAGTCCAAATTTCCAATCCAAGTCCAGTAGCTGCTTTACTGGAAACAAATAGAACCCGCCATTACATATGGCGTGTCTTCTTCAATAAACACGCCAATACTGTTAGAAATCTATATCTCATTAGTTTACACATTCATATATGTGATATTTAATTTAGTCATAAAATTAAATCTTGATCTTATGCATGCAAACATAATTAGAAAAGGGAAGAAATCGTCATTCTTACTGATGCGTGTCATTTATATGATGTTTTACACCCTATTTTACACGCATTTCAGAGCTCATATATGTAGTTTATGCTACTATTTTCCCTATTTCCGTCTACTTTCGTGTTTTTGTATAATATTGCAGAAATGTGAAGAATCCGGCGGAAATCGAGCCGAATCAATCCCTAAGTACTTAGCATTGCATTTGACATGGAGTAGTGACTCCAGAGATGAACTTGGTGCGCGTTTCGAGGCCTGAAAGACAAATTTACGAGAGCTTCAGAAGCGAATTACCAGCTACAGCAGTATATAGACTGACCTACATGGTCTATAGACTGTCAGAATGCTTCTCGACATTGCAGCCTTATTCATATAGCTATATCTCGAGTTCTAGAGCATATAATCGAGTGATTGCAATTGGAGGTGAAAACGTATCCTCTTAGCTTTCCAACGCCGCATA
Source organism: Silene latifolia (assembly GCF_048544455.1). NCBI lineage: Eukaryota > Viridiplantae > Streptophyta > Magnoliopsida > Caryophyllales > Caryophyllaceae > Silene > Silene latifolia. The sequence goes on from NC_133533.1 coordinate 38,408,801, forward strand.
GAACGCCTGATTTGACCAAGTAACGAAGAAATGGCAGCTGTTTTAAGATCGGTGCGCGCTGCAGGAATCGTCAGAATGCAATTCTGTACAACACCTTTGGTCGATCGACTGGCCTTAGTGGTCGATCGACCACCACGCGAGCTGATGCGCAAATTAAAAGATCGAGAATTAGAAAGCCCAATGTATTCTTAGGTTTAGGAATAAGAGTTGTGTGATATTCCTATATAACGTAACCTATGTTTTCAGAATAATCATCAGTTTTTAGGGGAATAATTAGGGTTGCTTATAAAGTTTAGCATTATATTTCTTAATCATTCAATAAAATTTATCTTTGCATTCGGCTTTGATCCTTTCTCTGCAATTCCTGCTTTCTACCGGTATTGCTTCTGTTCTATTAATTTCAGTTTTATTGCTTTATTTCATTCGTAGTATAGAATTGCTAGAGTAGTTTCCCGAAGCCGAAATTATCGTTTTATGTTATTTGCTTGTTTAATCAATTCAATCATGCAATCAATAGTTTTACTTGTTAATCTTACTGTTGTTTTCGTAATGGTCATGAGTAGCTAAACCTGTTGTGCTAGGATGTAGGGGATCTGTAGGTTAGGCGGCATTAGAATTAGGAAGACCTAGATCGTGCCATGATCGATCGACCGGCCTACCTGGTCGATCGACTGGCCACGTGAGAATTTCTTTCGTTTTAATTAATTTAATTGCTATATTTGACGAATCGAGTGCACGCGACAAGTTGAATGCTTAGGAATTGACCGACCCAATAAGATCGAAAGATAGGGGAGGGAAATAGCCTACCTAATTAAGACGACTAGATTAATGAGATCGAAAGATAAGTTAATTTAGGCATTTAAGTCACTTTTCAGGACGAAAGTTAGAATTAGTGATGTTAGGGACCTGTAGCGAGATCGAAAGATGCTACCTGTTAAGAATGGACCGAGAGGACTTCTTATTTTCCCGTCTCACGTGATTGTTTTAGACCTACCTAGTGTACTGCCGCCGAAACTATAGTGAACCGGCCATCTTAGCACCCTTTTTAATATTTGTTTTTATCCATCTCTTTATTTTTATTGCCTTTAGTAATAGACCAACTCAAATCAAATCCCCCTCACATTTGTTACCTTAGACTAGAATTAGACAACTAATAATTGCATTCGCCTCTCTGTGGTTCGACCCTGCTACCACTATCTATAGTTGTAGTTGGAATTATAAATATTATTTTTGACACCTTACGATGGGTATCAAATTTTGGCGCCGTTGCCGAGGAGGCAGCGCTAGTTTTAGTTGTTTTTCATTTTAGTCTGTTTTTCGCCTCAAGGGAAGACTGAGTACCTTGAGGCAGTTCTTATCTTCTTCTTTAGTGTTGTTTATTTGCAACTTTCAGAGAGTCCACTCATGTTCCATTCTTGGGAGCAGCAGGTGGAGATTTGTGGGAGATGTGGCGCTGAGGGGCATGATTCTGTTATGTGCCTAGCAGATAATGACCAAGTCTATGCTTTTCATTATTCAAGAGCTCAGTTTTATGTGCTACCACATCCGTACCATCAGCAAGGCTTTCAAGAGCCTTCATATTCCTTTGCTTCGCCTCAGCAAGATCCTCTTCCTTCTAAAGAGAGTGCGGAATTGAAGTCTATGGTGGAGATGCTTAAACTTCAAATGCAAGAAGAGGCTGAACAGAGAGAAGCTTCTTTCAAAAGACTTGAGCTTCTCTTGGCTCAAGTAGCTGCCGAGCAAAATGATGATATGTATGACTCGGAGGATGGTGATTTGGAGGAAGATGAAGCGTCAATTGAAGACTTCAATGCTGTGCAACATGAAGAATTCGATCAAGCAGATTTGTGTGGTCGAACGATTGACATTGCAGAAGGGAGAGCGGTCGATCGACTGGAACCAGTGGTCGATCGACCAGTTATGCTGGAGGAGGAAACTACTCGATCGAGTAGTGACGCTGTTCGATCGACCCCTGCATCCTCGGGAATTGTTAAATCGTCACCAACGCCTATTCCGGATGACGATGAGAAGGTAAATGAAGACCATTCCTATCCGATTAGAGGTAATTCCACTCCTTTAGTCGATTATGTATACCTTCTTACTCCTTCTGTTGAACCATTTGCTGCTGTAGAATTGACGCCTCCGCCCAGTTTGGGGACAAATTGGAGGAACATCGCTTTGTTTCTCTTTCTACAGGTCTTGACAAGTTCAAAGACCCCGGAGGTGAGTTGGGTATTCCTAGCTCAAAGTCTGGAACTGCTCGGATATATGATCCAGGAGGAGGTCTTGATGAGGATATGTCGTCTAAGAAGAAGCTGTGCGGTGAGGTGAAAGATTGGGATCCGGATGCTACGAGACGTTGTTGTTCTTCCGTTGCCTTGTTGTGGAGGCCGGGAGTAGATTTGACATTTGCTGAAGCCACTACGTTCAGTCAGAAGCCTAGTAGTGGGCCAGTGATTTGTGCTTTTTGATGATCGAAAAATGGGTCGAGCTGGGACCGTCTAATCTAGCGCTACCGGGAGGCAACCCAGAGTTTGAAACATTTTGTTTAATTTGGTTTTGGAACATTTAGCTTTATTTGTTTTTATGTGATCTAATAATTAGCTATACTTTAGACTGTTACTTTGGGTTTTGCCCAATTTTGGGCACGTTATTATGTGTATTTGCAAGTTTATAGACCAAATTAGCTCAATTTATTGAGCTAATTCGAAGAAAATCAGAACTTACAGCAGGTTTTCCAGTCGATCGACTGCCTCCTATGGTCGATCGACTGAGCTGCGATTCCAGGAGCTTCTGTTTCTGTTCACTCTGGTCGATCGACTGGGTGATGTGGTCGATCGACCATGTTTGCTGCTGTACCTGTTCTCGATCATTCCCCTGCTTTGTTTGATCGATTTGCGGAGTTTAGGGAGTCTTTTCTCCACTTTATTTTCCGACTCATTTCTGTTTTCTTCCGTTTCTTTATCTTGCACATAATTTTGCGTCTAATAAATTGTTTTCTCAGATTTACGCGCGGTATCTTTTGTTTGTCTTTTCAGGTGCCTATGGTAGCACTGCTAGCTACTGAAACCTCCTAGCTCACGCTGGTTTGGGGAGGTTTCCTTCTGCGCTTAAAGTCTTGTGAGTTTCCGAGTCCTCCTTCATGTTTTTATTTAATTAATTTATCGCAAAATCCCATTTCCCTTTTATTTCATTATATGATTTTGCACAATGGGGACATTGTGTGATTTGGTTTGGGGAATGGTTTTGCGTCGCATTCACATGTTTTATTGCATTTCTGTTTCATGTTTATTGCATTTCAGTTTTGCATTGTTTATTTCATTTCATATATATATATATACAGAAAATTCAAAAAAATTTAAAAAAATTAAAAAATTCAAAATAAAATGCACGTTTATTTTAGCATATAGGTCGATTCGGAACGGTAGTATTTCAATGATGACATTGCATTTTCAGCTGTTTTATGCCTAAGCCTTGCTAATTGACATGTTATTAGTAGAATCATTTGCATAGTCTACGAGTTTTCGTTACATTTCTTGCTGAACTTGAAACTTGACTTAGAATTATGGCAAACTACTTATATATTCTGAGGTTTAGAGCCTATAACTGGTGACATCCATGACCAGTTTATTTAGGAATGTGAGTAGTTACTCCTTATGAGACATGTTACATTAATTTGTATAAATATGAACTTAATCTGCTTAATACCTGTATGCATTCGGTTTGTGGTTAGTTGACACATGTGGTAGAGGTTTTCCCTTTATTCATTTTACCCATGAGCTCCACAAAGCCAAAAATAGCCTTTTGTCCCTTTTACTACATCCTATATTTCAGCCTGCCTTTGTCAAGCTAGTAGTATTAGTCTTTGGGAATGTTCTTATTATTTTTGGTTGCATATGCTCTCATTGAAATGATGTTGGATGAAAGAATGAAGGAGGAAAAATAATTGAAAAATGAAAGAAAGAAAAAGAGAAAAAAAAAAAGAAGAAAAATGATTCGAAAAAAAGAGAAAAGAGAAATGCGTGCTGTACTGTTGAGGGTGGTCGATCGACTGAAGCCCGAGAAAAGATAAAATAAAATCACATGGTTGGAGTTTTGATCAGTTGGTGATTTTATTCCCATGTTTTATTATCATCATTTGGGGAATTACAATTATATCGGAGATCGTGAGATTTGTGCTTGCTATTAGCACCGTTTCGATTGAAATTTTGAGCAAGAAGTTGGATGTTGCCATATGGTTTTGTTTAGGTACTAGCTTGATCACCTATGCCTCCACATTCCCATAATTGTTTTGCCTCTTCTTACCCATTACCTCACATTTCCATATCTACCTCGGTATGTGTCATGGTCATTTGTTTGGTTGGAATGCATATGTACGGTTGTAGAGTTTATTTTCATATTAGACTGCAGGCATGTTCTTATAGGTCGTAGTTAGGTGAGTGTCACTACAAAATGAATTCTTTCTATCTTATACATTACTCACCCGTATTCATTGAGTGACTCGAGCGACCCGTGAGAGTCCGAATTAATAAGTCTCTTCAGTTGACGGTTCAAAAGTTTTTAACGGCTATATAACTCGTTTGCATGATTCATATTGCTGATTGATTGTTAGTTGTAGCATTAAACTGGTTTAGGCTTTACAGTTTGCATTTCGCTCTGAGATTGAACTCGTTCCATTAAGTTTTAGGATCGAGTCTAATTCTTGCTTGGGGACAAGCAAGGGTTTGGTTTGGGGAAGTTTGATGCGTGTCATTTATATGATGTTTTACACCCTATTTTACACGCATTTCAGAGCTCATATATGTAGTTTATGCTACTATTTTCCCTATTTCCGTCTACTTTCGTGTTTTTGTATAATATTGCAGAAATGTGAAGAATCCGGCGGAAATCGAGCCGAATCAATCCCTAAGTACTTAGCATTGCATTTGACATGGAGTAGTGACTCCAGAGATGAACTTGGTGCGCGTTTCGAGGCCTGAAAGACAAATTTACGAGAGCTTCAGAAGCGAATTACCAGCTACAGCAGTATATAGACTGACCTACATGGTCTATAGACTGTCAGAATGCTTCTCGACATTGCAGCCTTATTCATATAGCTATATCTCGAGTTCTAGAGCATATAATCGAGTGATTGCAATTGGAGGTGAAAACGTATCCTCTTAGCTTTCCAACGCCGCATAGAACGCCTGATTTGACCAAGTAACGAAGAAATGGCAGCTGTTTTAAGATCGGTGCGCGCAGAATCGTCGGAGAATGCAATTACAGTACAACACCTTTGGTCGATCGACTGGCCTTAGTGGTCGATCGACCACCACGCGAGCTGATGCGCAAATTAAAAGATCGAGAATTAGAAAGCCCAATGTATTCTTAGGTTTAGGAATAAGAGTTGTGTGATATTCCTATATAACGTAACCTATGTTTTCAGAATAATCATCAGTTTTTAGGGGAATAATTAGGGTTGCTTATAAAGTTTAGCATTATATTTCTTAATCATTCAATAAAATTTATCTTTGCATTCGGCTTTGATCCTTTCTCTGCAATTCCTGCTTTCTACCGGTATTGCTTCTGTTCTATTAATTTCAGTTTTATTGCTTTATTTCATTCGTAGTATAGAATTGCTAGAGTAGTTTCCCGAAGCCGAAATTATCGTTTTATGTTATTTGCTTGTTTAATCAATTCAATCATGCAATCAATAGTTTTACTTGTTAATCTTACTGTTGTTTTCGTAATGGTCATGAGTAGCTAAACCTGTTGTGCTAGGATGTAGGGGATCTGTAGGTTAGGCGGCATTAGAATTAGGAAGACCTAGATCGTGCCATGATCGATCGACCGGCCTACCTGGTCGATCGACTGGCCACGTGAGAATTTCTTTCGTTTTAATTAATTTAATTGCTATATTTGACGAATCGAGTGCACGCGACAAGTTGAATGCTTAGGAATTGACCGACCCAATAAGATCGAAAGATAGGGGAGGGAAATAGCCTACCTAATTAAGACGACTAGATTAATGAGATCGAAAGATAAGTTAATTTAGGCATTTAAGTCACTTTTCAGGACGAAAGTTAGAATTAGTGATGTTAGGGACCTGTAGCGAGATCGAAAGATGCTACCTGTTAAGAATGGACCGAGAGGACTTCTTATTTTCCCGTCTCACGTGATTGTTTTAGACCTACCTAGTGTACTGCCGCCGAAACTATAGTGAACCGACCATCTTAGCACCCTTTTTAATATTTGTTTTTATCCATCTCTTTATTTTTATTGCCTTTAGTAATAGACCAACTCAAATCAAATCCCCCTCACATTTGTTACCTTAGACTAGAATTAGACAACTAATAATTGCATTCGCCTCTCTGTGGTTCGACCCTGCTAACACTATCTATAGTTGTAGTTGGAATTATAAATATTATTTTTGACACCTTACCACGGGTATCACTTACTATATGATTTCGGTTTTACGGGCACCAACAAGATCTCCTTCTTATTAGTTCTCAAGCTTTCCAACAATGGATGAACAAGATTCAAGTTTAGAATCTCTCCCAAAAGCATATACCCAAGGAAACCTCTTAAAGACTAAAAATAATATGATCTAGTATTAGGATTAGTCTTACTTAAAATTTTGACACAAAATATTAATTTGTTGCCTCTATTTCGGTTAAGAGGAGATGATTATTGTGAGTTTTCTATCTCTAAAATGTTTCACAAAAATAGAGAGAAAAATAATTTCTTACACTAGAAATTTTTTATCATAAGAGTGAATGAAAAATTGTGTAGGAAAAACCTCTTGGCATCACTAGAGAAAACCGGTTGGAGGGGGGGAGATTTTAAGCCCAATGCATGCAAAAGTTGCTCTTCTCAAAAGCTATAGGGTTGCATGGCTAGTAGTTAGCTTTCATCATTGTGTTTTCCACTTAAAACAATTAACACAATTTTTCCACTAACTCCCTCCAATATTTCGGTACATATCTATAAAATGGGAGGTCCATTTTATTTTGTCATTTGTCAATTTTGTCACATGTAACATGTTACATGACATGTCACAATGTAATGTATATTTAACATATTAAAAATCAACATACTCATAAAATATGTCATTTACAAAATCGACTAGTAATTCGTAATTACTTGTACCAAAACGGTTTATCAAATTATAAATTACAACATCTTGTATTTATAATAAATTATTCATTCAATTTCTATTTCAATTGTTTCGTAAACAATAATTTTATCCAAGTAATAAAAAAATTTAATTACTTAGACCGTATCTAATATAATCAAATTACAGTAAGACACGTTAATTTTACTCACAAGATCATCCGTCAAATTTTAAGCAATTTAATTAACTCGTATCGGCATACGATTAATTAAATAATCATTTAAGAGTATTTCCCTATAGGTATGACCTAAGGGGATCAACTGATCACCACCGTCGCACGACAGTAATGTCAAACTCTAGTCAGCCAATCATTACCGATATGTGTGGACCAGTTGACTGTAAAATATTGCATCCCACATGTATTCTTAAAATGAGATTTAAACATGTGATCATCATGATCGACAGTTGTGATCGCATTATTGTCGGAGGACACTTATTCCAATAATCTCCCACTTGTCCTCGACAAGTGTGCGTCACCAATTCTCTTGTCCTATTACTATCTCCCACTCAATGCAAGGTGTCTTTCCGGTCGTACTTGCAAGTGATCCTATCTAGAGTGGTTTCCTCGATCTGGAGAATAACTGATTGACCGGAATTATCCACCATGGATACTTTCTGAGCGTGGCCACGCATTTCTAGTTCATTACTCCTCGAGTGGCTCTGAGATATTGTAATAACCCTGACAAGGGGTGGACAATTCCTATCGCACTTATTCCCTTCGACTAGCCACAGCTATCATAACCCAAAATATGCCCATTTGACCCCATTTACGAAGGTCGTAGTAACATAAATCAAAGTTAATCTGTAACTGTACCACCTTAGGCGAATGGTCTTTAGTCAAAAGAATCGACTCATTAGAATACTATAGTAGCTCTCGCCACGACCAGGCTATATAAATTTGTCAGAACTCTATAAGCGGTCATAAGGTCCGACAAAGTGTTCCTAACATTCTGCCTATGTGATCGACTAGTCATCTCACATGACTCCATGGCACTTGAACTTGCCATCAATCGCATCACACTCTAGTCACTTCGAGACGTCACCTCATGTAAGTGACTATGGGCGAATACAATGCTAATCCGTGTTCACTTTAACGGGGTTCAATTGTCTCTACAACCCGTTTGGATGTAACAAAGTATAAAAGGAGTTTTTAGATTTTTTTTTTTTTAAAAACTCGAACGACAAATGTGATTATCACATATGAATAGTCAATACCTGATTACTACTTCATATTCTATAATCTAGTTTGATCTAGAATGTAGTTGTTCATCTCAATTCAATTGAAAAGACATGACTCATCATGTTAAGCCTATGAGAAGGCTTTGGTTAGTAGATTTTATCAACTTCTTGTACCTTACTCAACCTTACTACATACTCGTTTTCCTTTGTAATGTATACATTTGCATTACAAAACTTTCTGAGTACGTGTCGATATCCAATCAAGACATAGGCCCTCTAGCCTTAGAATAGCTCCCACTGTTTTCACAGTGTGCGGGACTCATCCTTCTTGCACATCTCATGATTGCAAGTGTACTCAATTTCCGTTGTAAATATTTCTCATTGTTCTTTATTGCCTAGAACGATTCTAGAAAATCTATTTCTTAAATAACATAGCCACAATGGTATCTTAACCATCCTAATATGTTTTGATTATGGTTTTGTCGGAAACCATGCGCAATCTCAATTGTCAATTGTCATTTGTGTAACACCCTTACACAAAATTGCATCAAAACACTTTGCTTTACATCCTTAATGCTTCTGCAAGCACTTAAGGGTAATGTTTGTGGCTTACTTGGTAACTATTACTTAAATTCGATTTGAAACAATTCATCATACTCAAAGTATATGAAGCGTTATACATCATTATTCATTTAATTGATCCTAAGAATGAAGCAAATGGAATCAATCAAATATGTTCAACTCGATTGAACTAATCATGAATCTTATCAACATAAGACTTCTTATTTGACGCTAATATCATGTGGATTTATCTACATAAATCTGGATATTAAAGATGTATTATATTACTCCAAGTCTTAAATCATTCCCAATGATCAATATGTCATCCATATATTAGACTAATTAAAATTACCGTAACTCCCACTAAACTCCATGTATAAACACAACTTCTCGACTTATCGAGAAAAGTTTTATAACATGATCAAAACATTGATTCCAACTCATTGATGTCCTACTTAAGACTCTCTCTTAAGTTTCACATTATCTTAGGATGGCAAGAATCTACAAAACTCATGACATGTATTGAATACATTCCTTCTAATTGAAGAAGTGGGTTTTAGATTCACTTGCTATATGTATATCATTATAATGAAACACAATCCCTAAGAAGATCCAAATAGACTTAAGCATTTCAACTAGTGCAAAAACCCTTTGCAACCAATCAAGCTTTGATATCTAACAATTCACTTGGAATTTATTTCGGATTTTCATGGCTGTAAGCCTTGTATTGAGTTGTGACTTAAACACTCTCATGTAAGTCATATGTTCATTATTTTCCAGAAGTAATCAACTTGAATCAAACAATTTCTTTGTAAGTTGCAAGCTCTTTTATTTTCTAAAAGTAACACTAATTCATCATCTTCAACAAGTGATGACTCTAACCTCCTAGGTTTTGAAGAAACAACGATTTACACAAAACGTCTCATGTAGCCAAGAAAGACCAGTTTCTTGCGACATAACCAACCAGTTTCTTGCGACATAACATTCTTTGTGGCTCTTGAATAATTTCTCCCACTCTGTCTTCTAGAAATAAACTTGTATTTTAGAAAGACAGCTTCACCAGCCACAAACCCGTTGTACTCGTGATTATAGTAAGGAAAAATGAGCATTTGTTTCTTTTGAAAACTTACAAACATGGTACCCTACCATTTCATATCTCATATGATTCGTTTTAGATTTAGTGGAAAAATAATTTAGACAAAATGATAAAATCCCCAAAAGGATCAAGTAGCTCAAAGTAACTTGATTGAAGTCGAATAGCGTTTGATTTCTTTATCCAACCATACATTATCCCATAATGTGTGCTAAGAGATATTAAATTGTGATACTATATCACATTTCCTATGGCTTATATCAAAGTCTTCACTTTGATAATCCCATCACGACTAAATCGTGATTCTTTGAACTCTTTGAACTTCTTCAAAGATTTCTTTATTTACCTTATTAAGTGAACACATTAGTGTCAACTTAAATCGTTGGTAAAAGTAAATGATCAACCTATTCTGTATCAATGATTTACATTCTCGATCTCCTTTTCAACCAAAAGGCACGAGACATCTTGCTTTGAATACAAGATACGCATATACCATAAGATCTAATGGTTTCAAGAGTACTCGATAACTCTTTGCGTTCATCATTCGAGAATGTAAGGTTTAATCTTGGGTTACCAATTTGAGTCTTGCATCATCTACATGATATATCATTCTAGTTTGGTTTAGAATATAATCACCTTGATAATGGGCTAGCCATACATCAAATCGTGGTGTATAGGGTCACAAAAGTGAAACCTTTTTTTGTATCTTAACAAAATTATATTCGTATCTAGAGTTTATTCACTTAATAGTCATAGTTAAGGTATAAATATAAACCCAAAACTAGATTGAGTACACAATGACTCTATCTCTCAACATCATTGTTGCTAGTCGTCATATTCTAATCATCCTATGTATCAAATACAATGATGAAAACCACCACCGGTTTCTAATATTGACGAAGTAGTACTAGCAAAACTTATGTCAATCAAATAAACATTTAAAGAAGAAGGTCCCATTAGATGTCCCACAACTAACTTGTTGATTCTTCAATAATTTGGGGTAGCTTCCTTTCTAGCGTCCAACAATTAAGACAATGGAAACTTTATCGGTCGGGATTGATAGGTTTAGTATTGTTATTCTAAATAACGTTACTTTTAACATTACCTTGTATCAATTCCATTCTAATTTTACTTCTTAGAACCTTATCCTTTTCTTAACGGTTTAAGAGAATGCTCCCACTCATTTCAATGAGTCTTTGCTTAGAGAAGCAAAATTGAATTTCATGAAGAATACTCTTCATTCGTTCGTTTAGTCTTAAAACTTTCATTGAAGTGGTTGCGGTATTTTGGTCAATTTTGATTTCCAACAAATCTAGTTACCAAAATGATTTAACGTTTCAAAGTACTTAACTCAATTAAGCATATGAGAAACAATTTATTGTAAGTAGATATGTTAGTCAAGAATCAAAAACCCTTTTGATCACGAATAACTTGTATCTATACTCTTCACAAGAGATCTTTTCAATGGATAATTCGAGGTTTTTAGAAGAAAATTCTAATTTGTCTTTAGTTACGTTGTTTTAATGGAGATTTGAACTAAAATCGAAATGATATCGTATATAATTGAGGTAAAGAAATAGAACAATATGATAACGGAATAGAGGAAAACTTAACATTTATCGTTTTATTAATACTTGTAAATAACAAGTGAAGCATTTACATAGTGACCTCTACCCAACTATGATAAATGATTCCAAGACCCAAATTCATATTAACTTAGGCATCGGTAAAGTCGAATACAACCCTTATCAATATAACTCGGTGGATTAACTCTTTAATCGATTCTACTTTTAGAACTCTTGGTCGATAAATTTACATTATAATTTATCTTTAGCCCGAAACACATCCGGCAACCGTCGAGAATACTTTCGTTGAGTTCAACCCAAATTTCGAATAAATGTGTCCATGATCCAAATTTACATCAACTTGGGCATCGGTAAAGCCGAATACAACCCTCATCTTTATAAATTCCGTGGGTAGACATTTATCACCCACTTCCCCTACGTAACAAGGTTTGTACCCCGGTAAAGCCGAGTGCACTCCCTCACGAAATAGGTTTTCATGGTTTCTACTTTTTGGTAAGGCTAAGTCTCAATTGTTTATTTTAGCGAGAGGTCATGTCAATTTATTATCTATCACGTTTTAAGTGAACTAAAGCGGTGAACTACGATAATTGTAATTGACACGGTCGATAAATTCGATTAAAAAGATAATGCATGTTTTAGTTATGGCGATTTAGCGATGCATGCAACATATAACAAAATGCAAAGCATAAATAAAATCCTAGTATGGCCTTCCTAAAATAGTAAATCTAATAAACTATTACAAATTCGGAAACCAACTCCTTTGGTCCCTTGAACTTCGGTCTTGGCACGCATTTCAAGGCAACACTTTCTTTAATGGATCGCCTTCTCGAGTGGCACCGTCTTCAAGGAACTCCGGAATAAATAAAATTACATAATAAATTACATAATTTCCTATTATACATTTGTAATTAAAATAAAATAAATCTATTAAATTACAAAACGGTGATACGAGATCACAATAAATTACAACCGAATCGATATTCCCATACATTTCGGGTAATACCAATTAAAACTAAGGCCATACTAAGTAAAATTACATAATTCAAAAATTACATAAAATTAAAATATGACAATCATAAATAAAATGCAGCATTATAATATCTATGAACATGCCCAATTTTATGCTAAATCTCCTTTAAGGAGCCAATATCGTATATTAATCGGTTTTTACGGATTTGCGTGATTTAACCTTTTCAAAATCACAATAATTACATAAAATCACATTTATGTACAAGTTAATTACCCTAACCAACTTAGTACTCAAAATTAGTCTCCACTAACATATTTACAATAATTAACTTATATTTCTTAATATTGTTCATAAAAGGACTCAAAAATACAAAAATTATATCATAAACTTCAAATTAAATGATAAAAATTTCAAATAAATTTGAAATTTGAAATTTTAAACTCATGAACATTCTGGAAAAATACCATAACACTCATAATGTTCAAAAAACTTAGGTTAAAAATTTCGAAATTTATCGAGAAAAATAATGTTGCGGTTTATCGGATTTATCAATTATTACCATAAAAACATGAGAAAAATTATATTCATTGACTTTTCACTTTTAGATCTGAAATATATGATAAAATGCAACATGTGACGTTTTTCCTTAGTCATGAAGTATGTTTTAGCATTTTTTTACTAATTAAAGTCACTATTTATGTGATTTTTCATCAAAAATTCATAAATCATGCATAAAGACTTCATTATAGCCAATTATTTTACACACATCTTGTAGAATTGCATGTGACAACATACTAAAGTTTCATGACCAGATTCGAAATATAACTCATATTAACCTATTTAACCATTTAAATACGATTTTAATTTGAAAAATCCACATTTCGAGTATAACAACTCATTTTATTATGAAAATTTACAGGTCATCAATAGATAATATATGTGAAAACATATCCAAAACCCACTTGAAAAATCGAAGTTTAGCTATTTTTAGTCCAAAAATGACATTTTTATCATAAAAATCACATTTTAATGCCATTATTTTATATAAAATGAATAATAAAAATCCATAAATAAACCAAAATATCCTAAAACATTTTAGGACCAGAAACTTTAACATGCATAATAAATTTCGTGATATTTCATACTCCCTCCATTTTTGATTATTTGACGTTTTATAAAATGTTGTTTTTTTCACTTTACTTGTCGTTTTACTAATTTTCACACCATTATTACACCCAATTTCCCATAATTCATTTAATGAGTGTAGTTTTTCAATTTTTATTTTTATTCTAAAGCATGTGATTGGAGAGTTATAAGATGAGAGAGGATATATTTAATGAAAATATTTATGAGAAGTACGTAATATAAGCACATTCAGTTTGCCTTTTCAATTTTTTAGGTAGTTAATGTCCTCTGATTAATACTATTACTATTTTCTAAACAATTTCTTAATTGTTGTGCTAGACCCTAAAACGTCAAATAAAAAAAATGGAGGGAGTAATAAACACAAATTTATAAGTTTTGTTTGTTAATCGTATAACTCGGAAAAACAATAACCGATTTGCATGCAAACAACCTAAGGCTCATGATACCGCTTGTTAGAAATCTATATCTAATTAGTTTACACATTCATATATGTGATATTTAATTTAGTCATAAAATTAAATCTTGATCTTATGCATGCAAACATAATTAGAAAAGGGAAGAAATCGTCATTCTTACTATATGATTTCGGTTTTATGGGCACCAACAAGATCTCCTTCTTGTTAGTTCTTGAGCTTTCCAACAATGGATGAACAAGATTCAAGTTTAGAATCTCTCCCAAAAGCATATACCCAAGGAAATCTCTTAAAGACTAAAAATAATATGATCTAGTATTAGGATTAGTCTTACTTAAAATTTTGACACAAAATATTAATTTGTTGTCCTCTATTTCGGTTAAGAGGAGATGATTATTGTGAGTTTTCTATCTCTAAAATGTTTCAAAAAAATAGAGAGAAAAATAATTTCTTACACTAGAAAATTTTTATCATAAGAGTGAATGAAAAATTGTGTAGGAAAAACCTCTTGGCATCACTAGAGAAAACCGGTTGGAGGGGGGGAGATTTTAAGCCCAATGCATGCAAAAGTTGCTCTTCTCAAAAGCTATAGGGTTGCATGGATAGTAGTTAGCTTTCATCATTGTGTTTTTCACTTAAAACAATTAACACAATTTTTCCACTAACTCCCTCCAATATTTCGGTACATATCTATAAAATGGGAGGTCCATTTTATTTTGTCATTTGTCAATTTTGCCACATGTAACATGTTACATGACATGTCACAATGTAATGTATTTTTAACATATTAAAAATCAACATACTCATAAAATATGTCATTTACAAAATCGACTAGTAATTCGTAATTACTTGTACCAAAACGGTTTATCAAATTATAAATTACAACATCTTGTATTTATAATAAATTATTCATTCAATTTCTATTTCAATTGTTTCGTAAACAATAATTTTATCCAAGTAATAAAACAATTTAATTACTTAGACCGTATCTAATATAATCAAATTACAGTAAGACACGTTAATTTTACTCACAAGATCATCCGTCAAATTTTAAGCAATTTAATTAACCCGTATCGGCATACAATTAATTAAATAACCATTTAAGAGTATTTCCCTATAGGTATGACCTAAGGGGATCAACTGATCACCACCGTCGCACGACAGTAATGTCAAACTCTAGTCAGCCAATCATTACCGATATGTGTGGACCAGTTGACTGTAAAATATTACATCCCACATGTATTCTTAAAATGAGATTTAAACATGTGATCATCATGATCGACAGTTGTGATCGCATTATTGTCGGAGGACACTTATTCCAACAAATACGTATGGCGTGTTTCCTCAGAATTCTTTTTTTTATTAAAGGTCACTATTTCCGTCACTTTCTACCAAAAAATTAAAAACCATTCACCATCTCCGCCTCACAAACACCCAAGTGCGACACAACAAACCTCACTTCCCTTCTTTTTTCTTCACCCCACACTCATCTCCGGCGAATCTCCGGCGTGTCTCCGGCATTATATTGGATTTTTGCTTTTCAAATCATACCTTCTACCTAATTAGCAAGGTAATTTAATTATTTTAACTTATTTAATTTCATCGTTTGAATGTAGATTTAGTTTATTTTGTCTTCATTGTTGGTAGTTTTGTTGTTTTGTGCTTAGATCTACTACTTATATGTGTTAATTTAAGGTTGTTTAAAAAAACCCCAAAATTTTGAAACCCTAATTAAGATGAACGATTTATGTATTTTAATTGTTGTTTAGGTATGTATTTTAGGGAAATTAGGTTATAGTTAGTTGATTTATACTAAATTTGTTCAATTTTCTTGTATAGAATGGAAATTTGTGATTTTTCTCTTATTTGTTATTAGGATGGAGAAGTGTTGGAGCAAAATGGATGTGTAACTTATAGAGGAGGGAATCAATGTTTTATTCTAGCTAGTACAAAGATGACATATCTTGAATTAGTTTAAGAGATATATAAAGGAATCGGCATTCAAAGTTTGGGTACTCAATTGAGGGTGATGATGAAATTTCCAAGTTCCGGGTGTTTCAAAATTGTACCCCTTAATAATGAGGGAGCCTTTAAAGCATTATGGGCAAGTATTCGTCATTCACATGCTCCTTCAATGGACATATTTGTAGAAGTTTCCACTAGTCAAATTGTCACTCCTACACCAAGTATTAGGCTAGATGATGTTGCTCAATTTGTTTCACTTGAAACTAATGACGTAAATGATGGGGAATTTTATGGTAACTTAGAAGGTGATGAGATTGATGAGGAATTGGCAATACTTGATGAGAATTCGATGGCAAATGAAGAAGATGGTGATGATGATCTTGTCTTTGCTAGTGCTCCTATTATTTAGTTTAATAAGATTGATCAATTAGATGAGGTTGAATTGAATAGCTGGAAAACTTGGAAAAATATGGTAAGAAATGAACAAGGGAAAGAGTTTGCGGTTGGACAAGTGTTCCCAAACAAAGCTTCACTTAGCGATGAGGTGACATCATATTGTGTTAAAGTAAATCAATTTTTCAAAGTTGCCGAATCAAAGCCTAATACTATTACCTTCAAATGTGGCCGACCTCCTACACCATGTAATTGGCGGTTAAGGGCTACAAAAAAAGACTTTCATTCTGAAGTTTTTACCATTGTCACATACAAAGGTCCTCATGACGAGTCTTGTGTTTGTGACATGGTACCTCAAGACCACATTAATTTGAAATGAGCATTCATAAGTCATGAGATTCGTAACCTTGTTGAGGGGGATTGGGGTTATAACGTAAACTCTGTTGTTACTTATATTTTAGATAAGTATGATTACACAATTTTATACACCAAAGCTTGGAATGCAAAACAAAGAGCAATTGAGGAAATATTTGGAGATTGGGATAAATCATATGAGTTGCTACCTCGTTTCATGCAAGGCTTAAAAGAATCGAATCCTGGCACTATTCTCATCTTCTTCAACCAACCGGGACTACTCATCCGGGACTACTCCTATCAATCTCTTGAATATGTAGGTTATTCTCATCTTCTTCAACCAACCGTAGAACCAAGGGAAGAAAGTTCACCTATGGTTCAAGAGTCACTCGACTCAATGAATGTGGACGATGCTCCTTTGGTTCAATACACTAGGAGGGCTAGACGATCTAATCCTTCGATGTCTTCCATGTCACCCATCAATGAATAAGGTACCCCGGAGCCTTCACAAGGGAAAGGGTTTTGGAGTCGCCTTCGAAAAAAGAACAAGAAGAAGACTTGAAGAACTTAGTGTAATAGTTTAGACGGTTAATGTATTTGACACTTTAGAAGGTTAATTTATTTGACATTTTAGTTGTAAAACTTTGAATTTAAACCCCTTGTGCTAAACTATGTAGTGTGTAAACTCTATTTTAGTTTTTAATAGACAATGGTTTGTGTCCAATTTGCATTGTTGAGTTTGGTTGTGTCTTTTGACAAGAGAACGAAATGAGCACGAAAGGAAGATGTCCAGTTTTGTAAAAAAAAAATTTATATTGCCAAGACACGCCATACGTACTGGCGTGTCTCTTCCCATAAACACGCCATACGTATTGGCGTGTTTCTGTTTTACTAATTCACAGCTAAGTTGAAATAATGTACTGAAAGAACACGCCACATCCAATGGCGTGTTTAGTACAGAAGACACGCCACTCTTACTGGCGTGTTTGGTTTGTTACACTTTGTCCAGCTACTGGAATGGAGGTGAAAATACCACTGCCAAAACACGCCATACGTAATGGCGTGTTTAGTTCAGAAGACACGCCATTAGTAATGGCGTGTTTTGTTTGTTTCCCTTATTCAGCTACTGCCTTTGGTTGGAATTATGGACTGATGAAACACGCCATATCTAATGGCGTGTTTTGAAAAGTAAACACGCCATTACGTATGGCGTGTTTAAACCTCACACAGGCTCGTAAAAACCGAGCCTACGTGGACACAATTTCGATAATTATTTTCAAAACCGACCCAAAACAACAAATATTTTATTTTTGAGCATTATTTCAAAAACGGACTCTGCAAAAACAAAGCCTTTATTATGTTGTTATTTCAAGAACAACATCTAATCATTTCAGTAAGCAAACATTCAAATTTGTATGACTTCGTCATTGTTTATTAAATTTACACAAATGGTGAAAATGTCAACAAATTACACAAACTATTTTTAAAACAAAATTAAAAAAAAGGAATAATCAAATAAACTGAAAAATAACAACCGATCCATTTAAAACCCAAAAAAAAACATAAACCTTAAACCAATTTAAAAATCAAAATATTTAATTACATGTGTCCCTCACCTAAACCCTAAACCAATTTAAAACGAAAAAACAAATCAACTAACCCGTTGTTATTTTAAGAACAACATCTAATCATTTCAGTAAGCAAACATTAAAATTTGTATGATTTCGTCATTGCTTATTAAATTTACACAAATAAGGTGAAAATGTCAACAAATTACACAAACTATTTTTAAAACAAAAATAAAAAAAGGAATAATCAAATAAACTGAAAAATAACAACCGATCCATTTAAAAACAAAAAAAAACATAAACCCCTAAACCAATTTAAAAATCAAAATATTTAATTAAATGTGTCCCTCAACTAAACCCTAAAGCAATTTAAAACGAAAAAACAAATAAACTAACCCCCCCCACCCCAAAAAAAAAAAAAGTGCCAATAATCACTTGCATGTGCCCCTCTATTAAACCGTCAACCAAAACCCACAAATACAAACTGAAAAATTACAAATACCTGGAAGTGATGATACCTGTCCCAACATCGTTGCTTGCATTTGTCAACCTAGTATTATTCCTAGTTTGCGCCTTTTTTTTGTTAATGACTTCTTTGCCATATTGTTACCAAATTTTTTGTTAATGTATGGGTTTTGGGTTGCTTTGTATAAAGTAGAAGAAAGATTATAATGATTTTTGTAATATTAATATTTGAAATAAGAAAGAGAAGGTTAATTTAAAAAGAAAGAAAACGAGAATGGGTAGATGATACGTGAAACAAGGGAAGATGATGAGGTTTAGGTTTTATTTTGATTTTTGAGTTGTGTGGTAATAAGACTGCCTTGGGAATACAACAATAGTACTTTCCTATTTTTTTAATCCCAAAAAGTCTCACCTCCTCTTAAGTGCTGCACGGTAAAAGCTCTTCTCAATTCTCTATCGTTTTGCATAAAAGCGGTACTATCTGACCCGTCTTAAGCTTGCGACGGATCGCCCCGTCACAAGGAAGACTAATTGATGTTTTTTAAGATTAGTTTGTGATGGTTGTGTTGGTTGGTTTTTAAGATTTTGAAGTGCATTAGAAGCTTATAAAAACCCATCCCCCACTCTTCTATTTATACAATCCAAGGAGGAGTAGTACTGAGGATTCCGTAGTAGGGACAAATGGTGGAATGAGACGCTCTTATGTGATTGTATATTGTTATAACTTTTGTCTCATAACATCCAGATAATATTACTTTTCTGTTGAAAATTTGTATACTATATTTTATGTATTTCCAACAAAATAAATTATCATTTGTGACGGGTAATATCCGTCACCAACAAATGGTTTTATTAAGACGGGTCTTAAAATGAAATAGATTAAATAGAACACCACTTATTTAGATAAGACAATTATTTTACTAATATTTAGGAGCATTTTTTTTGTCTTATCCTAGACGGGTACCCGTCTTATTAAAAAGAGAATTTTTATTGTTTGGTCCTTCAGATTGCAAAAATTATCTACATAAATTTCAGCTAAACTATAAAGGCATTAGTTTCCAACGCAATCCATTTCATATGGGATGAAGATCAATCAGCTAGTTCGTCTGAGTCGGTAATCATTATATTCAGCCTGCTAAACATTTATTTGTTGGTTGCAACTTTATAGTCGAACAAAAGATCTAATATCGATTTCTCTCAACAGACTACGGCACCCCAGAGGGGTTCAATAATTAAGCAGTGGAAATCTTCTATTCTTGGGAATAAGAAGAATGGAGTACCCAATGACACACCCCGTGACGATGTCGTTCCATGCTTCGCACTTTGTGGAGATAATGAATGACTCGCATCAGCCTCTGGGGGAGCTATTAGGGCGTTCTCTATGAAAATGCGTATTGTATGACCTTTAAGTTTGCTTAAACGTGAAACATACACATTATTGCGATCGTGTCAAGGACTTATAAAAAAAAAGATTAATAAAAGGCAATATATATTTATTCTTGAAAATACTAATTAGTCGTTTTAAGTTTGCTTAATCGTGAAATTAAATCCTTAAAGTTAATTTGAAATGTTATAATTGACCACCTTTAGTTTAACAAAAGTGAAATTCAACCCTATTATTTTATTTAATTTAAATATTTTATGCTTAATTACAAGTTCTTACCCAATTCAACAACTTTACAATTTTTTTTTTCCAATCTACAAATCATAATATAACTCATACATTTTTATAAAATAAAACTTTGCCAATTTTTATATAATTTATGCACATACAATTAATTTTACTGTTACATAATTTTTTATAGAAATTAGTAAATTAAAGTTGTAAGTAATGCTTTCTTTTGTGAATATGAATTTAAGATTTTTTTTTGTGAGATTTCGGTTAAAAACAAAATAATGTGTATGTCATGTAAGTTTAAAATCTTGTTCTTTCAGGTTTGCATGGAATAGCTTGGAGATCTCAATAATGTCCTGATAATCTCCTTTTACAGGGTCCGTCTAACATTAGTAAAAGTGTGTATATGTAATATAATAATTTATAGGGGGTTAAATAGAATAGAAGTCTGTACCTCATACTCTTATTTAAAGCAAGCCCGTCAATAAGGGCGAATCTAGAAATAAAATTTTAGGATAATAAATTTTTCACATATCGTTTTATGTTTATGTTAAGGGATTTTATCCTCATATAAACTACATGATATATAGTTTATGGCAACCAAATATAAGGGGTTTTGTTCAATTGAGGTGGAAATTAAGTGAGAAGTAAAAAAAACATTACTATCATTTAAGCTTGGAAAATAAGACCCAATTGATTAGAATAATAAGTTGGTTATATTTTCGTCACATCTTTTAATACTATATGATTACAAGCAATATAAGCGTCATTACTTACATAAATTAGTGTTGCATGCATGATGCATGTGTAGATATAACTAATAATTGAAATTGTGTTTTCACATACAAAGCAAAACAAATGAAATATGTTATTATAAATATTATTTAGTATTCGTGTAGCACATGAGCTTACGGAATGATGGAAATTCTGATCATTTATTTGTTACACATCACTTCATTTTGAGCACAGCCTCTGTACAACATTTCGCCTATACATGCAAGAGGGCTAACAATCCCTACGTCTATTATCTTTCATCCGAAAGATATCAATATCGTCATTATGGGACAGAAGACTCTTTCATTCTAGTACATAAGATTCTGGAGATGGAGGTACTTTAAATTTGCATTTCTAGCATGTCGAGGTACTTTGCATTGGATAGCATGGGAGACATAATTTAAATTTTATGGTTGATTGTGTGTTGGTCTATACAGGATGTAGTGCTAAAAAAAAGGACACTAAAAAAGATTTACGGGTTTAGCCATAACAGACTCGGAAGATTTGTTGGTCTCAACAGGCGCAGACTCTCGGGTGTTTATCTCATACAAATCTCTCTATTATCTGTATAATGTCGAGTGCCTTTCTATACTAATAATATTTTGTTTTATGATCCTGTCTAGATTTGCGTGTGGAGTAAAGGTGATCATGAAGGGCAAAGAACAAATGCGGTGTATTTGGAGTTTCCACAAAGAACACCGATACCACCATCGGACACACTTGTCGAGTTACACCGAGACAGAAAACATGTACTTGTCATACACAAGCTACAGGTGGCTCAATATGAAACAAGGTGGTTAACACGCCTAAATCAGGTTTGTCAATTTCCAGGTATTAAATACCGATTTGTGATTATGTTGAACAAACGACTAATAGTGTATTTTTATCAATTGTAGTGGGTTGTACTTGATTGCTATGTATACATCTCTCACGCGACATATTCGTGTGATGGTAAGCTAGTAAACGCAGGTTTTACGGATGGAGCGATTCGCATCTTTAATGTTGCAGGCCTCGTAATAAAATGTCGGACTGATCCTAGTGTATACCTACCATCAAGCCGGTACAATTCACAAACACTTATATGCCATTCATAATAAATTGTTTAAGGAAATTTTTTTTCCTATCAAATCTTGTATAATTGATATTGTTGCAGTCTCTCCATCGTCCATTCCCTTGTGATCGAGGCACATCCAGAAAGACCAAATCAGTTTGACGTAGGAGTGGTATATGATGGGTTTTATGTAGACCTGTCAAAATATGACCCGAACCGAAAACCGACCGTAACCCGACCCATAAATAACCCGGTTTTTTCAACCCGAACCCATTTTGACCCGTAAACAACGGGTCAAAACCCGAACCCGCAGCGGGTTGACCGTTGGGTTAAGACAATATATCTTCATTAAAATAAACAATGTCTTATATATATTGACTTATATTTTTTTTAAGGAAAGATATGTATATATGCGGCATGTGTGTCACGTCATCACCTCAAACCCCATGTCACATCATCACCTTGAAGTGTGTGTCATATTGTCACTTTCACCGTGGTTTAGTACATTGAATCGTATTCCACGTCAGCACTGCATGACACCTCATCACCTCGGACCACATGCCACGTCATCACCTCGAAATGTGTGTCATGCCGTCACTTTTGCCCTAGTACATCGAACCACATTCCACGTTAGCACTGACACTTCATCACCTAAAACCATATACCACGTCTTCACCACGAAGTGTGTGCCATGTCATCACCTCGAAGTGTGTGCCATGCCATCACTTCCGTATACTCGTATAGTGTTGTAATATTAAATATAATAAGCAAAAAAATGCATCCTCTTACTAATATCATATATTAAGCTAGATAATTATAAAAGTTAAGAACTACATATTTATAATTTAAATTAAAGAAATTAAACATTTGTAAAGAGGCGTTAATCAAACCCGTTTCAACGCGAAATCCGACCCGAAACCCGTATAAACCCATATTTTTTAAACTCGAAATGGACCCGACCCGTATTTTACTCGAACTCAAAATAACCGAACCCGTAACCCGTCCAATCGACCCGTTTGACAGGTCTAGTTTTATGTATTAGAGTGCCACGAGTCGTGGAAAAAATGGGACAATTGCCTTGGGAAAAGGACACGGGAGATATCGAACGACCCGACCCGTTATTCGGGGCACATTGGTACATCAACACAGGGAGGACTAATTAATATGCAGAAATGACCAATTCTACTAGTGGTAGCCATGTGCACGTAACTCGTAAGGTACTAAAATGTGGACTCGGAACATGTGATAAATGGGTCAAAGGGATTGTAAAGGGAACAAAAGGTGTGGTAATGGATTTACTTTGTTCCAATGTAAAGGGAACAAAAGGTGTGGTAATGGATTTACTTTGTTCCAATGTTCTGTAGGCAATGAGGGAGATGGGTAAAGTATACTGTTATGCTGTTATTGGACGAGACTTATTTTTACACTCTATCTGAAGTATGAGATTCCATATATTATTCAGATTGTCTTCTGAATATTATAATTAGTGTGTTTATGTTGATCTGAAGTCGAAATATGACCCGTTATAACCTTGATTTTGATATAATATTCCATATATTTAAAGTAGAGATTCCTTATATAATTCCAAGAAATTGATCCAATTGTGTTGAACTTGATTTCGATAGACTAGTTATAAACCCGAACTAAAATAACTCAGACATAAAAATTAACCGTATATGTAAGTGAGGGTACAAAGTACAACCATGCAAAGAAATATGACGAAATAAAGATTATTGGTTTAATTTTTGAAACAATGACCGAGATTATTAATTTGTACTAAAAACAACGAGTAAAGGGTCAAACGAGGACCTAAACTATCACATTTTTTTTCCGTTAAGGACTTTAACTATCTAAGTTTACAGTTAAGGGATTATGAATTAACACCATTCACTTTCCTGCTACATATCAATGAGTATCAATAAAGTCCCGAGTAATCACTCCCGCATCTTATATCAAGAATTTAATCTATAATGACTATCTGAACTATCCTCAATCTTTTTTTTGACAAAATGGTCTCCCACCCAAACTACCGTATCGAGGAAATACCTTGCTTTGGATGAATTATCATATATGGGGATTAAATATCAGATAAGAATAGAACTCAAAAGTTGTTGAAGGCAACCCATAAGGAAACAAATGAGCTGAGTTCGACAACTGATGAAATATCTTACGTACGCATTTGATATGATGATTCAGGGCTGAATCTCGTAATAAAGGATTGTCAATTGATCGTGGTTTATGATATCCTGACACTTTGCTTTGTGTAGAAAATTAGCACTCTGACACGAGAAGAAAGTGTCGGACTTACGAGTTCGCAACTTCATTTTAGACCAAAACATCTAAACTTAGTGAAAAATATTCATATCGTCTAAAACTCCGGCACTTATTGCTAGGTCAAAATAGCATTGATTATGTTAGCGGGTGAACTATAAAAGTTAGTGAGGAGTAGCACGCATTACCCCAAATCCCAAAAAAAAAATGAAAATCATTGATTTTTGCTATCCAAAAGCCCCTTATAAAGACGAGGCATTTGGAAATATAAAGAAAAATACACAAAATTCCATTGTTAGCTGCACCCGTACCGCCGAGTCAATTTGAAGTCGAAACATAAGGCGGATATATTTGCGATTTTAATTGAAAAAGTATAGAAAATAGGATGAGAAAATAATAAGGTCAAAAGGTGGGACTAGTTGATGAGGAATAGTGGTAAAGGGCTAATATACCAAGAGATAGTAGAGTAACAGAGGTAGAAAATGGATATAACAGAGCCAGAGACGAATAGTTGATGCAAAGGGAAGAAAGAAGAAGTACAATTTCATGAACTATTAACGGGACTTAATAGATTAAGGGATTGAGGTCCTTAACTGGAAAATTTGATAGTATACTCTCTTAACTGAAAAAAATTATTTAGGTCTTTATCTTACCTTTTACTCTAAAAACAACTAAACCAAGGTCATTGATCTTACTCAAAATGACATATAGATTATACGAAGTATTAGTAGTACTAAACTCATTTAACATAGATACTACTCCCTCTCTCTCAGTCAATATTTTATATTTACTTTGTTTTTCCCTTAAAAAATTGAAATTTAAGCTATTCACTGGGATTGAGAGAACAATTGTATGCCTTGATACATGAATGATTATTGTAATGTCTTGAAGATTGATATTTTCATACAATACTCGAGCCTTTTTTTTAATGGCGGCTATTGTATTTTTCCTTAATTGCTTAATGGCTCAGCAAAACTGGACAATCCCACTTATACTAAAAGAATAAGAAAACTAAAATTTTTTCCGATTAAATGCTTTTAGCTAAAAATTTGGTCTAACTTTATCTAGATATGTATTGGACCTAATATATGGCCTATATGTGTCACAGTATCTTATCAAACATCGCAACTTTCATAATTGGGCCAAATGTATTTTATTCGTTATTATTTCATCCCCCTTATACTAAAAGAATATGAAAAGTGAATTTTTTCCTGCCTAAATGCTTTTAGCTAGAAATTGAGCCTATCTTTATCTAGATATTTATTGGACCTAATATGTGACATTTATGTGTCACGGTATTTATCAAACATCGCAACTTTTATAGTTGGGCCAAATGTATTTTATTCATTATTATCTCAGTAATCCAATATATGTGTCTTAAATATCGTAAATCTATCCATAAATATAATTATAAGGCTAACCAATAACATAAATTTTATGCCAAGTGTCATTACAAAATGACATCTGTATGTGTTTGTATTTCTAGACTACTTTTGGGTTCTCTTATCTTATTCCAAGAAAAATAGATTATATAAATTGTATATTTATTGTGTCTTTAAATGTTTCTTAGGGCCGCTCCAACTTTCATACCATAAGAAGTTTTACTTCTTCCAATAACCGGAAATTAAACTTCACCTAGCAAATTCATTAATTCTACCATTTCTCCAACCATTCATCTGTCGTGGGTTCTATGCATTAAATCCAATGAAATAAAGATCAATTTTTTTTTACACAAAGACTTTAGAGAGACGGTCTCTCAATAATATTATTGAAAGACCTCTCACACCTCTCCCTCATGATGGGGTGAGCAAGTTGGAGTTTTGCCAGTGAGAGACGGTCTCTCACAATACTTACTGTTTTTTTTATTACGGAGTATATGAATCCAATATATTTCTATATAAATACTCTTTTTTTTTTTTTTTTTTTTTGGTTCAACGAAGCGCGCACTTTGTCGCATTACAATAAAGGGGAGGGGGGATTCGAACATGGGACCTATTGTCCACAATACCTTCGTCCTAACCACTAGACTAAGACATCTTCGGTATATAAATACTCTATAAACTCAATAATTTCCTCTCTACTTTGATTATTTGTCTCTCAATAGCGTTATTGAGAGACGTCTCACATGATGAGGGGAGGGAGTTACTTATTTCTTATTTTCCATGTTATGTCTCCCACTAATTTAGTGGGAGACGGTCTCTGACGAGACCTACTGCATTTGTGAAGCATTTTAATCAAATGCAAATAAATTATTTTTTACAGAGAGAGTATTAAAAAATGTAGATCTTTACCGGCTAATCAATCAAGTATCTGCATTTTTGTTCCGATATAGTATTACAGTTAACTAATTCATTTGATTTCTCATTTTATGCAATTTGATTTTAAATTAGGTGGTGGTGAGAACTTGGGATTAAGGTCTTGGTGCAAAATATTTAAAGGAATGTTGATGTTCATTTCAATATTCAAAATGTATGTATGCATCAATTGTTGGATTTCAAGCATAGTTTCATAGTCACAGTAAAAATTTGTATATTAGACAGTGAAATACTACATATAAGAGTATGAAAAGTTGTTACTATGCCAAGGTTACTTTGAGTGTAAATTTTATGTTAGTATAATATTATGCTGCACTATGGAAGTGTTGGAAATAATATCTAAGAAAATCAGGGAACCTCTTTATTATTACTTCGTACAATCAATGAATCAAATGTGAATGATGTTGTACACACGTAATTATAAACATCTCCTAAATGCCAGAATTTTGGCCATCATAATTAAGCATATTCATCAAGGGTCAAACAGAGGAGGTGATTGACTCGCTAACTATATATGTTGTTTTAACATCGATTAATATGGTTATATACTTATATTAGAATTGACCGCTCCTTGATTTGCAACTCGTTCCATTCGATGATGTGTTTGGAGTTTTATTTCCTCGCTTGATAGAGTATTATGTGCAACTTTGAAAGAGTCTTTATGTCTCTGAAAGTGTAGGTTTATAAGGGTGAGATTATCAGTCAGACTATCCCAGGTCTTAAGACTCTGTCATATCAGCTTTCCACTAACTTTGATTATTTGTTTATTGTTCAGACTCATCTCAGACTCACCTCAGACTTTATACATTATTCGTCAGACTCACCTCAGACTTACTTTTCCACTCGACTTTATTTTTTTAACAAAAAGAAAGGACACATGTTGCCCACCTATTGGATAATTTTTCTTTAAGGTGGGGTCAAGACTCACCCAAAGTCTTAAGTTGAGTCTTGGATTTCTAAGACTCAACTTAAGACTTTGTTAAGACTTTGTCAAGACTAAGATAGATTATTGGTAGTCTTGAGTGAGTCTTGTCTCAAGACTTACCAAAATCTTGTCTCAAGACTACCAATAATCTTACCCTAAGGTTTTCAAGCATTAGAAATACGCATGTTTACTCAAAGTTCTTGATAGCTTCCCTAATTCTACACCAATTATCCTCCTTATACTAAAAGAATAAGAAAACTGATAATTTCCCCGCCTAAATGCTTTTAGCTAAAAATTGGGCCTAACTTTATCTAGATATGTATTGGACCTAATATATGACCTATATGTATCAAAGTATCTTATCAAACGTCGCAATTTTCATAGTTGAGCCAAATGTATTTTATTCGTTATAATACCATCACCCTTATACTAAAAGAATAAGAAGTCTTTCTGAGCTTTACAACGGTTTTCCTAAGCCAATCTACGACCCCATAGCACAGGTCATGCACTCGGGTGTAGAAGTCTTTCAAGACTGCTACTTCATCCATGACAACAACACCAAAGCTGCGTCAGCTAAGTCAGAATCGATCCCTTGCCTAGACGGGCAAGCTGTGGGCCTCCTTTTTCGGAGAAGACAACATCAAGCACCTCCACTACGAGGACATCATAAATATTGCTCTCAAAGACAACCAGTTCGACCCACTGCCTTGATCTCTTAATCCAACTCGGAGAAAACTATCCAAGGCTGGAGGAAGATTGTCAAGTGGACCGATCGTCAAGGCCGCATTCTCAAGGTCACATCGGGAGAAGGCCCCCATGTTCAAAGAGTGAAGTGAAGATGAGTCCGGGTCCGAGTTTGAATCCGAGGACAAGTCTGAGTCAGAGTCTGTCTTAGGTCCAAACACTCCCGACATCCCTGACAAAGTCCCTTTTCCACTGTCTTTATCACAAGCTTGTGGCTGTCTCAGAGGCTGAGTCAACTAAAGTCGCCCCTACTCCTGTAGAAGGTAGCAACCTGTAGCTTGTTCCAGAGGCCACCTTCTCTACTGCGTCGCCTCTAACTGAACATGAGATGTCTGTCCTATCCGAACTTTTCGCTCAGGTCGAGATAGTGAATGCTAAATTTGCTTACGACTCGTCTCAATTTAACTGCAATGCAATTCTGAACGAATATGAGGAATTTGACTTTAGTGACTACCCACCTCACCTAGCCAAAGAACTCGACAAACACGAATATAGAACATAGAACACCCATCATTGAGGAGACTGAACCCATCAACATAGGGATCAAAACTACACCTCAAGAACTTAGGATAAGGACCACCCTTGACCCCTCGAAAAGACAACAATTCATCGACCTCTTGCACGAATACAAGGACGTAATCGCATGGTCCTTGTAATACCCCGTAATTTGATAATAATTTATGATAATAATTTATATAATTTAAATAATTAAATAATGACATTTCTAATAATAATTGCAAATAAGACGATAATTAATAATAAAATAATAGATGAGTCGGGTAATATTGACCGAGGGGTTGACCTACACGTAATAAAGGGATTGACTCGAGAATAATAATAATAATAATAATAATAATAATAATAATAATAATAATAATAATAATAATAATAATAATAATAATAATAATAATAATAATAATAATAATAATAATAATAATATTTCCAGCTGTTCTTCAAACTCAAGGCCGTCAAGAAGGCTCTCTCTGCTCTTCATAAAAGAAGCTTTTCTGCTATCAAGGCCAAAATTAATGACTCTCAAAGGGATTTAGAAACTTGTCAAAAGCTCCTCCAAGATGACTTATTCTCTCCTACTCTCATTGCTCATGAAAGACTTCTTACTGCTCAATACAAAGACCTTTGCAAGGCTGAAAACGACATCCTTTTTCAACGTGCAAAGGTCTCAAATATCAAAGCTGGTGACTGCTCCTCTGCTTTCTTCTTTGCTAAAATCGCCGCCCGCAAACATCAAAGTTCTATTGGTTCCATCATAGATAAGGATGGAATTAGGAGAGACGGGATTGGTGAAGTTAACAATGCTTTTGTGGATTACTACTCTCACCTCCTTGGCACAACCTCAAATGTCGCCCCCTTAGAGGATTTTATCTTCCAGGAGGCCCCCGTTGTTTCTGATGATGCTAGGGACCATCTATCTCAGCCGGTTACCCGGGACGAGATTAAAATGGCGTTGTTCAGCATTGGTTCCACTAAGAGTCCTGGACAAGACGGGTTTTCCTCTGCTTTCTTTAAGAATGAGTGGCATCTCATTGGCGATCTTTTTTGCTCCGCCGTTGAGGAGTTCTTTAGAAAAGGTAAGATGATGAGGAAGGTTAACACTACCCTCATTGCTCTGATTCCCAAGAAAACCGTGCCCTCCACGGTTCATGACTTTCGACCTATTTCTTGCTGCTCGGTTGTTTACAAGACGATAAGTAAAATTCTTGCCCGCCGCCTCAAACATATGCTCCCTGACCTCATCGGCAATGAACAGGCTGCTTTTATAAAGGGGCGAAATATTTTTGAAAACATTATGATGACCCAAAATTTGATCAAGAACTACAATCAGGGAGCCACTTCCCCTAGATGCCTTATTAAGGTCGATATCCGCAAAGCTTTCGATACTATCCAATGGAAATTCATCTCCTCCATGCTCAAGGGCCTGAAATTTCCGGATAGGTTTATCGATTGGGTCATGGGATGTATCTCTTCCACTTGGTATTCTTTGAAAATTAATGGCACTACTAGTGGTTTCTTCCCCGGGAAAGCTGGCGTCCGACAAGGTGACCCCATTTCACCCTACATTTTTGTCCTTGGAATGGAGATGCTCTCAAGATACTTAAGACGTATTCACCTTCAGCACCAGGTTTCCTATCACCCGAAATGTGCAAAACTGAACCTCAACCACTTGATCTTTGTTTGACGACCTCATGATTTTCGTTAGAGGTGATGTCCCCTCTACTGAAGCTGCGGCCCACTGCCTTCAGGTTTTTGCTAATCTCTCTGGACTCCACGCAAGCCCAACCAAAACAAGCATTTTTTTTGGCGGAGTTCATTCTGACACTAAAAATCAAATTCGGAGCACCACGGGTTTTTCTGAGGATTTCTTTCCTTTCCGCTACCTTGGCATCACAATGAACCCTGGTAGGCTCTCTCCCACAATGTACAACCTGATGATTGATAAAATCCAAGGCGCAATTCAACATTGGTCCTGTAATTTTTTGTCTTACGCGGGGAAGTTACAACTTATTAATGCTGTGGTCTTTGGCCTGGAAAATTTTTGGTGTTCTGCTCTTCTTCTCCCTCTTTATGTTACTAGAATGGTTAATAAATTATGCAAGGATTTTTTCTGGGGCATAAATGCGGGACAAAGAAAGATGAGCTACAAGAGCTGGAACTCTATTTGTGCGCCCTGGGGCGAAGGCGGCTTCAACGTCAAAGAGCTTCTTAGCTGGAACAAAGCGCTCCTCTGTAAATGGGTTTGGCAGCTTACCATGCACCGTGATTGCCTTTGGGATTCTTGGAGTCGCACCTATAATCTTAAAGGCAAGTCTATCTGGGATGGTCATGCTCTCACTTGTCATGGTGAGAGTTGGAGGGATATTATTAAAGTCAAGGACGCTCTCCTTGAACTAGCTGGCTCCAAGAACGCTGCTCTTTCTATGCTCAACTCGTGCGTTTCCCACGACAAGTTCCTGGTGGGTCGGGCTTATAGCCTCTTCCGCCATTGCAGGCCTAAGCTCAGATGGACTATCCCCCTTCGGTCTGATAGCATCCTTCCAAAACACCGCATTTGTGTTATCCAAGTCATGCGCAAAGACTGACTTGCTCGTTGACAATATCAACAGGCGGGGTCTTATGCTCGTCAATAGATGTTGCCTTTGTATGGTTGCCCAAGAGTCACATCGACATTTGTTTTTCAGATGCTCCTTCTCTCAACAGGTTAGACGTAACATGTTAGCTTGGCTTGGGGTTTCGGGCTCGAGCTCTGACATCGATATTAAAAATTACCTCTACAAAATCAGTGCGGGAAACAAATGTAACAGTTGGAGGAATATTCTATCGGGTTGTAGTGCCGCGGGTATGGTCTACGCCATCTGGGAGGAGAGAAACAATCGTCTTTTTGGAGAAGTACAAGCTACACCGGAGATAGTCGCGTCTAAGCTCCAAAGTATTTTGAAAATCCGCCTTTCTGATAACCAGCATCCTCGGATTAGACAGTGGTTAGACTTTACAAATTAATATGTATGTTGTGATTAGCGGAACTTTATTGCTCCCTCGGTCATTAGTGTTTTTGTAAGATGCCTTCTCATTTCTTTTTTTTCCCCTATATGGACGAATACAAATGAGTTTAACTTTCTTGCAAAAAAAAAAAAATAATAATAATAATAAAAGTTTTGATTGATTAATAAAAGTTTGTGTATAATAACAAAATAATAATAATAATAATAATAATAATAATAATAATAATAATAATAATAATAATAATAATAATAATAATAATAATAATAATAATAATAATAATAGTACTTACAATAATACTAATAATAATCGTATTTGTATAATAGTAGTAATATGGTAATTATATAGTTTCCTAATTGCCTCCTTATACCCTATAACGTACCTATATAAATAGGTCTTATTCATCATAAAACACAAATAATTCACATAAGAGAAAAGAGAAGAAAGACTAGCTAGGAGATCGTCACAAGGTATTTTTCTAATCGTCTCATAACATACTCACCTAAAGATTTATATAACTAATTAATTAGACCGTCGTTGACTGACCCGAGACCATGACCATGACCGGGAAACATCAGGGAGTAGCCGGACCTCCGTTTGACCACCATTGACCGATGGGAAAGAGGTGTTCGTTGGGTGTTTTCGAGGGTGGTTTGAAGGGGTTTAAAGATGGGTTTACACGGTTTAAAACCTTGGCCTTGACTTGGGGTTGGCTCAGGGTTGTTAGTCGACGCCAGTGGGTGGTAGCAGGTGGTCAAGGCCGATGTTTTGCACGGTGGTTGCCAGAATTACGAGCTAGGGCAGATTGTTGTTTAAACACGATGAGAACCGTTTAAATACTCGTTGCCTTGACCTGTGTATGGTGGGGATGTAAGCTGGTGGTGTGGTCGATCTCAAGGGTGCCATCATGGTGGCCGCAGGTGGTGGTTTGTCGTGGTAGTTGTGGGGTTTCGCGAAAACAGGGAAGTTTTGGTGTTTGTTGTTGTTGTTAGTGTCGTGAGTTGCTGGCAGTAGGGTGGTGGTGATTGCAGGTGGTTTGGCCGTACCTGGGCTGTTGCTAGGGTTGTTTCGTGGTGGCCGGTAATGGAGTTTGTGGCAGTGGTGGCTAGAAAAGCGTGAAACATGGGTAGTTGTGGGTTGGTTATGTTGTGAGTGTTGTTGCTTGTGGCTGTTGTTGTAGGTCGTGGGTGTTAGAGCTATGGTGTGAGGGTGTGGTTAGGAGGTGGACAGAGGTGCTCACGATGGTGGCCACTGGTGGCAGGGGTGGTTGTTAGTATGAGTGTTGCGGGTTTTTGTGTTTTGAGTGTGTTAAATGTTTGTCTTTGGTGGAGTTGTGTAGGGTGGTTAAGGCAGATTCGTGAGGCCGCGTATGGTGGATAGTGGTGGCGACAGGGGTCTGGTTGTGTAGGTGGCAGAGAGAGCTTCCGATAGGGATGTTTGGTGGACGGGTTGGTTCTGGGTTGGTGTTGTTGTGGGTGTTGTCGTGAGGTGTGTGGGGGAAACGTTTGGGTGGGTTTTGCAAGGGTTGTTTACACGTGACCCTAACATTATTCTATTGTTAGTGTATTAGTGATACGGGCTTTTTAAGACGGGGTTTAACTAGCTATTGACGTAATAATCCAATTATTATAAATTATTTATTTAATTAAGTTAATTAGTAATTATAATTATAATTATTATTTATGTTAGGTGACGATTTGTGAAGAAAGTATAGTCGGATTCGGGTTGCTTTAATTATTTGGATCGCTTTGAGCTGCTTATAAGGAGTTGCTTGCCATATAGGATAGCTACTCAATCACTTTAATGTTTACCTGAATGATCTTAGCTGATTGTATTGGTTGAATTAATTGGAATAGTGATGGATGATATAGAATTGTTGGTTGGTTGTACAGAGATGATTTGATTTATGACTACCTCAACTCGCGACTGGGATGATTTGATTATTGACTACCTGAGCTCGTGTCAGAGATGAATTATACTATTGGTTTCCTCAGCCTCGTATCTGAGATGGTAAAAATGTTGTATAGCTCAATTGTTTGCATTTCATATCATGAGCACTTGCATTGGTTTCCCCGGGCTGGTTCTGCAGGACTTGTCTCTGGGATGTTATTGAGATTAACCCGGCCAGGGATTGGCGGGATGCACGGGAGCGGCAGAGGATTGATCATGAGCATGCATTGCATTTGCATTTAATATTGTCCTGTATTCATTTTGATGTGACTCATATGTGAGCACATTTAGTCCCCGAATTAGCCTCGTTCCCATGCTTTATAGTGCATAATTGGGTCATTTACTATCTTTAGTTTCCCATTTTGCGTATTCTTTGAGGTCTTGTTTCCTTGGTAGGATAGGAGTGCAAACCTTGCATTTTCATGGCGAAATGGAGCTAAATTGATCGCATTCAATAACTAAGCATCAAAGGGAAGACGATACTAGAAGGCCTATGTAGATAATAAAGTAGAGTGGGCAATGATGAAAGGATCCTTGCATCCTCAACAAGATCCTCGCAGATTGTTGAGGAAACAAGAGAAGAAAAGTGTCTGACCCAGGATCCGAGCGGATTGCTCAGAATCCGAGCGTCTCCCTGCCCAGCAATCCGAGCGTCCCGACAACAAGAAGCTCGTCTTGAAGCCTCACAATCCGAGCGTCTCCTCCATGATCCGCTCGGATCTTCTTACAGGAACCACCGTGCCAGCTTCCTAGACGCTCGGGATGAGCATATCTTCGCAGGACGAGCAAAACGGAGATGCTCATCTCCTTGGAAGAGGAGCACTTCCTCAACTTTTCTTAAGGGTCTTAATAGTAATTTAAGCCCTAAGTAACCCTAATTCTTGTACCTAATCTTTAGTATAAATATCTCATTGTACTACTTAGATTAGCATGCTCTCTTAGTGCTATCTTAATATAATCTTAATCTCATTTTAATCTTGTAATCAACTCTTAATTTAGTCTTAATACAAATCTCATTTCTTAATCTTTCCTTAATTTCTCTATTGTTCATCTTTTATTTTGGGTAATTGAAGATCATTTGGGTTTATTGGGAGATTGACAACCGTCAATCAATCATCAAGTACTTCTATTATTCTTTGCATTATTATTGTGGAATCTCCATAGGTATAGTTCTCTTAATCCTTGCTTTAATTATTGCTTATCTTTCTTGCTTATTCATCATGTTTTGCCTTGTTGATATGATTTACAATCATGTTAGCATGTTAAATTTAATAATGAGTGAGTAGTCTCTTAGCTAGGGTTAATGGGTAATTAGGGGAAACCAACATGGGGAGTGATTCATGCTTAATCTAATATGTTCACATAATTTATTTGCTTGCTTTTTGTGATTTCAACTTATGCACATGTTATGTTTGATGAAATGCGAGCCTATGAGTCCTTGCATTTTTTACCCATCACTTATTTTTTCAATGAGACTTGTAAGATATAAACCAACTCGAGTCTCATTAGACCATGCATAATGTTGAATAGGAAGGATTAAGTCGACTTGTAGGTGTTGTACAATCTAATCGATTCGGCTCCGGGACCCAAACCTTCCTAGGGATTGTAATATATACACTAACTCGATCCCATCACAACAATAATTGCTTGCTTATAATTCGAGAACATGTTTGTATGATCAACTCCCATGTATCCCCTATGAACCCATGACACCCTAGTGCCCTTTAATCAATTGTTTACATCTCATTTCAATCATCTTGCTTGCTTTATTTCCTTACTTTTATACTAGCATAGACCCCGTGCAATGCATGCACGGTATTTACAGAGTTATATCATTTACTCCGTAGTATATTATTTATTGATTGTAAATTGAGAATTAATTATTTTTTAACGTTTCTCGTTATTGTATTTTGATTTGAGAAAAAAAAATTATAACAATAAAAAATTAGGTTTGATGTTTTTTTAGTCAAGGATAGAGGAATGGAAAATTTGGAGTAAAAAGTATTATAGTGAGTAAAAATCGTACTGCGAAAATAAACTCTGTATTGTTTTATAATTTTTTTTAAAAGCATATGTCTTTTAGCTACGGATTATCCTAAAAAGGACGAATTTTGTAAAGGCAAATCCTAAATATGAAATTACATCAAAATAGGAAAGTAAATAAAAGATCATATCAAAATAGGGGAAATGTTTTAGGCGGTAAAATTTTAAGTTTTTCCTATTCATTTAGTATATAGGGGATTGTTGATTAGTTTAGTTGACCTCTTATCTCAACCCAAATTGTGACACCCTTAGACACAACCATTTGCAATTGAAAATCCTACATCAATACCCGTCCCTTGGGATCCGACCTTTACTTACCTCTTTACTAAGAGTAGTTTGTGAAGTTATAAATATTGTTTTGGTTAGGTGACTTTTAACGACGAGTGTCACACCGACACCAAAAATGGCGCCGTTGTCGGGGACGGTGTTAACTTAATTTGATTTTCTTTAATTGTTTTTAGTTACGTCTTTCTTTACCTTGGGGAAGTCAAACTCCTCAAGGTTTGTTCTAATTGTTTTCGAGTTATTTGATATTTTGCATGTCTAGAAAATCACAAGGTAACTTGTTACCCATTGATCTTGAAATTGAAAGAACTTTGACCAACAATAGAAGACTTGCTAGAAATACTTTGAGAGGTATTGGTGAGATTGTGGACATTCAACCAAACATTGAGTTTACCAACCCTTTTGCAAGAGAAGGAGAGGATAACCCGATACAAAACCAACCACAAAATCAACCCACAATGCCTAAATTCTCATCACATTCCGTACCAACCGAGGAGAACCTACCAAATGGTACTCCTACACCACAACATTTAACCGGTAATTTCATTGCAAAATCCGCGTTTATACAACTAGTTGAGAGAAGTCAATTTGGAGGGATGCCTAGTGAAGACCCTCATTCTCATATGGAGACTTTTTGTGACTATTGTGATGCGATTTCTCAAACCGGAGTTACTCAAGACCAAATCCGATGGGTCTTATTTCCTTTTTCTTTGATTGGTTCCGCGAAACAATGGTTGAAGAGCCTAGATAAGGCTACTCTTGGTATTGACTCTTGGAAGAAATTGGCACTTGCTTTCTACAAGAAATTTTATCCTCCGGAAAAGACTAACATATTGAGAGCCCAAATCACCGGGTTCAAACAAAGGGATGAGGAATCTTTGTATGAAGCATGGGAGAGATTCAAGGACACTTGTCGGTCTTGTCCACACCATGGACTTAGCGAGTGGTTCCTTGTACAACAATTTTGGAACGGTCTATATGAAGACTCCCGAAACATTCTCAATATGGGATCTAATTTTATGTTTACCGAAGTTGATGACAATCAAACATTGAACAAGATTGAGGAAATGGCGGTCCATAACTCACAATATAGTAGGCCTCGGAAGGCTACTAGAGGAGGAAAGCATGAAGTGGACTCCATTACTCAATTAGGTGCTCAACTAAGTGCTCATATTGATACCATTAATTTGAAGTTTGAGAAGGCTATGGCTAAACTTGAAGAAGCCTCCAAATCACCTAAGCAACATGTCAATGCCATGGTGGCATCTTCATCAATGCCAAGTGGAGTATGT
Organism: Silene latifolia; assembly: GCF_048544455.1. NCBI lineage: Eukaryota > Viridiplantae > Streptophyta > Magnoliopsida > Caryophyllales > Caryophyllaceae > Silene > Silene latifolia. The sequence goes on from NC_133533.1 coordinate 38,446,428, forward strand.
GAGAGTTGTGGAACTTTGGGTCATGACCAAAGTGAATGTATGGGAACAAGTGAATGCTTTCCAAGCATACAAGAGTGGCACCCTTTATTCCAACTATTACAATGAAAACACCAAATTCCATCCAAATCTTTCATACAAAAGCCAAGATGTTCAAAACCCTCAACCAACATACACCCCACCTCCAATGAGAAACCAAGAAGCAAATTGAGGAAGACATTGTGGAGACTAGTGACACGGAAAGAGTTGTGGAAAACTCGAGGAAAGAAGAACCCACCATTCAAGAAGTTTCAAAGAAGAATTAAGAGAAGGCTAATGTGAAATAGCCTATTGTGATTAGACTTCCATTCCCAAGTCGTTAAGCTAAGCCTAAGTTTGATGAACAACTTGGCAAGTTCATGGAAATTGTGAAGAACTTGGAAGTCTCAATCCCATTCACCGAATTGATTAACCATGTCCCGGCCTATGCAAAGTACATGAAAGATATTCTTACAAAGAATAAATCCATCCAGAAGCTTGAAACTATTGCTTTCACTAAAGTGAGTAGTGCTATTCTTCAAGGAAGTTCACCTCCAAAACTCAAGGATCCGGGAAGCTTCTCTATTCCATGCACTATTGGTGACACTATAATCAACAAAGCTTTATGTGACCTTCGAGCAAGTGTAAGTGTCATGCCATACTCGGTATGCAAGAGGCTAGGAATGGGAGAGCTCAAATGCACCAATATCACGCTTCAAATGGCGGATCGATCAACAAAGATACCTTTAGGGGTATGGGAAGATGTGCCCGTAAGAATTGGCAAATTCTTCATCACGGTAGACTTCGTTATTATTGATATGGAGGAGGATTCTAACATTCCTATCATCTTAGGAAGACCTTTCTTGCACACCGCGGGAGCGGTGATTGATGTGAAACATGGAGAACTCACCCTTGAAGTGGAAGATGAAACAATCACTTTTAATCTTGACAAGACAATGAGAGCTCCCCGACTACATGAGCCATGTTTCATGGTTGATCATTATAGCCGAGAAAGTGATGATAGGAAGAAGTTGGCATCTCAATGCAAAGAACAAGCTATTGGTAATGAATCACCACCCATATGGAAGAAGAAAGTGGATAAGTCTCAAGATGCTCCATCCAAAGAGCAAGAAAGTTTCAAAAATGAGAGCTTGAAAAGCTCACCCATGACAAGTAATGAAGAAGGCCTCATTGGCCATGATGACAAGAAGGAAGAAGAGTTGCTCTTGTCAACTCATGATATTATTGGGGAACAAGTAGATGAAGTATGCGGTCTTTGGGATGATGAGTTTGAAGGGTTATTCAATCCTTATATTGACAATGCTATGACCCAAGACCACAATGAAGAACAACATGTGCAAAGGTCTATTGAAGATCTTTATTATAACAATGAACAAGCTTTCGACTACTTCTTCAAGGTGTTGAACAACACCAACAACACCTTGGCTATGCCCCCTTGACATCTCATACATGGATGAGAGTTTGGTGGAGTCCTCCCTAAACCACCATTTGTAAATATTCTAACCCCTTAACTTGCATTTTACCTATTGTATTGCATTTTTGTCAAGTTTGGATTTGTATTTTTATGCCTTGATCAAGATTTTCATTTTGAGAGGAAGTGAGGGAGGGACTTATATGTTTATTGATGTGTAGTGTTTTGACCTAGTGTGGGGATAATAATTGCCTAGGTTATCCAAGCCTTTGTAGTGCCCTCACAATGAAGACCAAAGGAACGAAGAGTAAATGACTTGGGTTATACGAATACCCACGGGTGGAACTGAATCCGTGAGGTAAAGGGACAATCCGAGCGGCCCGACAGCAATCCGTCCGTTCTGGATGAAAAATCCGAGTGTCCTGTGCACCAGACGCTCGTCCTGAGAAAACTGGAAATGAAATTTTTGTCTGACTAAAGATCCGAGTGTCTTCAAAAGAATCCGCTCGTCTCAGCCAAGACGCTCGTCTCGGTGAGGATTCGCTCGTCCTGCTGCTATTAAAATTTGGGATTTCTCCCTGACCTGGAATCCGAGCGTCCTCATGAGAATCTGCTCGTCTCCCCTCAGAAAGACGCTCGTCTCCTGCTCAAGACGCTCGTCTCAGCACGGGCTTTCTTTTATGAAACAAGCTGACAGAGAATCCGAGCGTCCCGACCTCAATCCGTTCGTCTCCCCTGCTGAAATTCAAATTTGACGGGATTAAAACCCCCTTTCCCATTTCATTTAACTCATTCAAAACAGAAACACATCTCCAAATCCCTCAAAACCCTCAATCCCTCCATCCATCAAAATCAATATTCTCAACAAAATTCACCCAAATCAATTCCAAACTCCCTCAAAACTGAAACAAATCACTCCTTTGTCAACAACAAGCAATTAAAACACCAAAATCCTCAAGGTTTGAATCGATTTTCTAGGGTACAAGGCAAAATTCAAATTTCCTAAATCGATTTGGGTCTTATTAAAACTTGAGGAATTCAAGCAAATCTTTAGGTGTTACTACATACAAGGAGAAGATGGCTAGGACAAAAGGTGAAAATAAGGCACTTCCAAAGAAAAATCTCTCAAAAAGGCAACAAGCTCTTCAAGCTTCAAAAGCTTTGGTGGTTCAAAATGCAAGAATGGAGATTCAAGAAACTCCTACTCCTATGGTGGAAACTACTACTTCTACTCCGATTGTTGAACAACTACATGATTATCCGGAGGTAATTTTCACATCCGATGCTCATATGAAGAAATTTGTATCCCTTACTAAGAAATCAATCTTACCCACCAATTTTATATGCCAAGAGACCTTGACCAAATTGGGTGTCCTTGAAAGGACGAAGAACTTCTTTGAGTCTATGGGGTTGCTTATATTATTTGATATGCAAGAATTGACCTACCCCTCCCTCACCTTGGAATTTCTAAGTTCATTGAAAGTTACAAAGGTGGAGACTCGAACGAGTATTGAATTCCGCCTTGAGAATGTGGATAGAAATATGTCCTTTGATGAGTTTGGCAAAGTTTTTAGCCTTGATGATGACTCGACCTTTATGAAGAAATCTTCAACAAAATATGATCCCGCTCCCTTATGGAAGGCGATTACCGGAAGAAAATTTGCGTCTTACCATGATTGTCGTGCCCTTTATGTCCATCATCCGGGCATAAAGGTATGTCACAAGGTTGTTGGGCACACTTTGATTGCTAGGAAAGGGACTAATCATTTTACCGAACTTGATTTCATCTATCTCGAGTCAACCTTGTATGTCGAAAAGAAGGTCACCAAGAAATACAATATTCTTCAACTTTTAATCGAAAGATGGCTTAAGGTCGACCAAGGTAAGAAAGTCACGGCTTTTATCGTTAATGGGGGATTGGTAACGTGGTTGGCAAAGCACTTCAACCGAAATTTCAACAAAGATGGTACTTATAAGCCGGTTAAGGGAGACCACCTCATTGATCTAGCCACTATGGTTCACAAATTCAAATGGCTCAAGAATGAAACCCTTGACGACAAATTTGAGTGGCTTACCAAAGATGCCAAGTCCTTCATCCTACCGAACAAAATTTGTCGGCTCAATGTCCGTAGCCCACAGTATCTTCTCCCACTCTCTGAGGAAGCCGAGTCCATAATACAACATCATAGGGAGGCCATTGCCGAGCCCTCCTCCTCTATTATCACTCCACCCTACCCGTTCACCTACCATGAGTTTCGACCCAAAAATGTTACGGTGGGGAATGATTACTTGACTCTTTTGATGCAACAAATGCACAAGCAAACCCATGAACATCGAGTCGATTCTTATAGAGCACAATATCCGCCTCTCTTACATCTACCTAGGCAAGGACCTCTTGACCCATCTTGTCCTTGCCTAGTTGGGCGGATAAAGAAGTTTTCTTTCCTAGTGCTTCTAGGGGTGTTAGCTTGGGTGATGAGGAGGTTGTTGTTGAGAGTGGTGGAGAAAAAAGAAGATGAAGAAGGTGAAGAAAAAGAGGGAAGCAAGGAAGAAGAAGAAAGCTCAAGTGAAAGTGGTGAAACCTCCGGGTCTATGGAGGTTGATAATGATTCTAGTGAAGAAGTTGATGATGATGATGATGGGAGTGACGTCGCCATGGGCGATGATTGAGGTTTAGCAAACTCTTGGGAGGATACCACAATACTTTGTGAGTCTCCTACACCTCCTTTAAGCTTTGTACATTTCTCTTGTTTTTCTATATTTTTTATCTTGATCATGATTTTGAGTCCTAGCATCATTTAGAGGACTCACACCTCGGTCCCTTTGAGGTGTTTCTTTTATTGTTCCTACATGTAAAATCCAAAATGACAATTGTAGTTTCATGCATTCATTATATGCATGAACTCCCTCACTCTCACTCGGTTTGGGGAAGTGTAAGATCCCTGAAAAAATCCCTTTTTTGAAAATAAGTAAATGATATGGAGTCGCCAGTAGGTTTTATAAAAAAACATACAAAAACAATTTTAACGGAAAAAAGCCCCTTTTGATCCCTAGAATGGGGACTAATTCGTCACTCCGGTCTGAACCAAAGATTGCGGATCCGGGGGTAAAGGTACGGTCAGGGAAGGTGTTAGGCACCCGGACCGCCCATCAAACTGACGGCCTCTGCTATTTATTTATAATATTATATATTTGACGAAAAGTGACAATAAAAAGATTAGTTATACAATTTTATACACAAGACGATATAAATTTGAGACAATGACAAATTAACTTGGTTAGTAAATACAATAAACTAGAGAATAAATAAAAGACAAAATAAAAGAGCTAAATAAAAAGAAAAACTTATTTGCATCTGGTACCCTCAGGCCTAACTGGATGTTGACTATTAATTAATTTCGACTTTGTCGTAAATTAACGGCTCTTATGCGCTTATATGAAAACTGGGACAATTTAATGTGAGGATGGATTTGAAACTGGGATATTATATTTGAGACGGTATATAAAAGTATAGAATATGGCACTGGCTTGTCTTGGCTGTGTTGCTCCGTCTGTCTCCCTAATCTCGTTCTAATCTCTTCTATTTATAATGGGATGAGATCATGTCCGGTCTATGTTGGGCGTATCCTAGGATGGTTTCCTATGGTGTTTTTGGACAGGGGTTTGGTCGAGGGACATGTTGTGTATTGGTCCGTCTGTTGGCGCAGCTACTTTGATCTTTGGTTTTTGGTCTATCAGGTTGGTTCTTCAGGATGTAGGAGTTATTTCTCCTTTGAAGGCAAGTCTGTTCGGCTTGTTTTCGCCTTTCCCTTTCTACGTCCTAGTGGCGTAAGTACATCTTGTTCCCGTCACTTGTTAGAGCAAGTGTCCCGATGGTCTTTGGGAGTCCCGTGCTATGTGGATGCCATGCATAATGAATTTCAAGTCCAAGCAACCGTACTCCACCAACATGTTGCAGTTACCCGACATCTCATCTCTCGTACTTGTTTAATAGGAAGTTGTAATTTAATTTTCAATAATGTTGTACGAATCTACGACTTAATAAGGTTGCCCATAACCTAGCTCGGGCTAAATTGGGATTGTAGTATGTTTCTTTTTACAGCTGCCAAAAAAAAAAAAAAAAAAATACATGTATGTCTCCTTTGGAATACTCCTTGTCCACCAACAATACCACTCATGATAAGAAAATACATATGTAAAGTTTCCTACGTTTACTCTCTGACGTTGATTTGGGTTTCCTCGTAGAGTTGGACTAGAATTCTACACTTGTTTATTCCGTGTTTGGTCTTATCCTTTTTTTTTTTGTCTAAACCATCCGATAATCCGAACCACATTGGGCCGACTAATCCGGATTTCGGGGCGTGTCCAAGGATTACGGTATTTAAACCCCTCCCAATCGCAGTTGTGGGGGATCGATCCGCAGACCTCCCTACCAAGCGCAACCCATGCTACCACTGCGCCAACCAACGATTGGTTGGTCTTATCCCTTTGTAACATACTTCTTTTCATCTATTAAAGAGGGCGGCCTAAAGTGGGCTTTTTATTTTAGCATTGTCCAAATCAATTAGCTTGCCATAATATTTATACCTTGTGTTGGTTTTGGGCCAAGTTTTAAAGTATTTGAATAGTAGGGCTTTGGGTTGTTGATGAATATGGATTTTTGGTGGTTTTTATGTCGATAACGTATTAAACTAGGCTAATTGAAGGGTGGTTGTAGGTATAGGTGGTAATCGGGTCACTCGGGTCGGTTATGGGTCAGGTCATATCGGGTTCGGGTTGTGTTGGGTCAATTTGTTCTTCAGTTCGGTTCGGTTTGGGTCGGGTCGCTATCGGGTCGGGTCAACAGTAAGCTTGGTTCGGTTCGGGTCGGTTCGAGTTATGTCGGGTCATTATATGGGTCGGGTCATGTTGGGTCAAAGTATTTAATCGGGTCGAGATCGGTTCGGTTCGGGTTTTGTGGGTCGGGTCAAAGTATTTAATCGGGTTGAGTTCGGTTCATTTTGGGTTTTTTGTGGGTTAGGTAAAAAAAATTAATCGGGTCGAGTTCAGCTTAATTCGGGTTGGTCGTGTGTCGCCGTGTCAGGTAAATTATTAAGTCGGGTCAAAACACCTGATCATTTGCGAGTCTGATCGGTATGACTTTTGACTTTGAGAGTTAGGCCGGTGTGTTAGTCTTTGTAAGACTTAAATTTATACAAATAGCTAATTATTTGACTTAAGGTGAGCGATTTTGACAAATCCTGTATAGTGATAATATAACGTCACTAGCCTAGTAGCCTTTAAGAAAGGTTTAACTAAAATGAAACAATGAGCGATTTACAGGATCGAGATTTTTGAGACTAGTCACGATTTAGCCAATTCTCGAGTATTAATATGATGAAATAAGAACTACAATAACCATAGCTGTTCAAGTTATAATATTAGATAAATCTTATGATTTTTCTATACTTATTACATTTGATATTAATGTTTAACAGTATTAATGTACTGAGTCACTGACGAGTAAACATTACTATGGATAACACAATCAAGAAAACGTAATGAGCCATTAACGTGGTCGTGTTTAATTTATTTCATTTATATACATATTTATAAAAGTAAATTAATAACTTCACTATTGATTATTTAGTTGGTCTCCTATTGGGTAGCTTTACATTAATATAGTGTAAAACAGATCCAAATATAACACTTCATTATTACTTCATTACTTTTCCCGAATACTTGTAATCTTGACAAATCTCGGCAATTTTGACAAATCTTGTATAGTGATAATATAATGTCACTAGACTTTAAGAAAGGTTTAACTAAAATGAAACAATGAGTGATTTATAAGATCGAGATTTTCGAAACTAGTCATGATTTAGCCAACCCTCGTGTATTAATTTGATGGAATATCGTAACTACAATAGTCATAACTGTTCAAGTTATATTATTAGATAAATCTTATGTTTTTTCTATACATATTACATTTGATATTAACATTTTTAACGGTATTAATGTACATGATAACACAATCAAGCAAACATATCAAGTCATTAACGAGCAAACAACCAAACATTACTATGAACATGTTAACTCCATTAACGTAATCGTGTTTATATATTTCATATAAACACACATTTATAAAAAGGTAAATTAAGAACTTCATTACTTATTCTTTAGTTGGTGTTTTATAATGTGGCTCACTGACTTTACACTAATATAGTATAAAACAGATCTAAATATAGCACTTTCTTACTTTTTCCCAGTGACCCAGTATCACTGTTAGAGTCACTGACGAGTATAACGTTAAAAATGTTACTATTAATCAAATTTAAATAATTTTTTGTGTAATAACGGCTTACATAAGTAAAAGTTGAAAACGAAATTGAAAATGAAAATTGAAAACGAAAAGTTTGAAGTACATATATTTCAATATCTCATTTTAGCGCAAATTGTAAATTGAATACGAAAAATGGAAATTGAATATCTCTCTTCTATTGCAAGGGACATATTAGCTATACCCATAACTAGTGTAGCATCTGAGTCTAGTTTTAGTATGGGTGGGAGGATCTTAAATAAGTGGAGGAGTTCCCTCTTATCCAAAAACGTGGAAGCTCTGGTGACCACTCGCAACTGGTTGTTTGGCTATGAAGGTAAATTTTTAACCTTTGTAAATGTTAATTTATTTATCTAGTTTATGTAATGTTTAGTTGCTTAACTTTATTACACTAAATTTTTTAACTAGTATAGATCCTGCGCAAATGCGCGGTAATTATAGACCTTTTAATTTTTAGTGTATTAGTTATAAATTTTAGATTTATATCTCGCGAATTTAAATAAAAAATAACTAATATTAAAATTAATCAAAAGAATTGAATAATTCCATGAATTGTGTTTTTTATGAAAATATTTTAACTAGATCAATTTTTTTTTTCGGAAAATTCACGTGGTACCCTCGAACTTTGCCATTTTGCACGTGGTACCCAACCTTTTAAGTTTGTGTACATAATACCCTCCATGTTTGATTTTCACGTACAACATACCCTTTTTGTCGCTATAAAAAAACTCAACTGCGCATAACTCCTACACCGAAATTCAGAATCGGACAATTTTTTGTCCTAAAATGATTCTCTCTTCATAATCTACGATTTGAGAAGAAAAAAATTGTCGACTGACATTTTATAGGGTTTTTTTAAAACGAAAATCTCAAATCAACCATATTTCCGATCTTAAATTTCTGAATGACCATTTTCGTTTTATCAATCTATAGATCGGGAACAGATAATCAATTTGAAAAAAAAAATTAGTCAATTCTAATTTCTGGTCTATGATTTATGCTCAATTGAAAATTTAAAAACGATAAAAGGGTACGTTGTGCTTCAAAATCAAATTTCAAGGATAACATGTGCACAAACTTAAAAAGTTGGGTACCACGTGCAAAATGGCAAAGTTTAAGGGTACCACGTGAATTTTCCGTTTTTTTAAAAAAAAAAAAAAAAAAAAACCGTCACGAAGTTAATAATAGGAGATACAATTTTTATGTATAGATTATTTTAAATGGAAAATTAGTTTAATAAATGAAAATCTAATTTGCTTCCATATATAAGTTTGAGCACTTTGGATGAAAAACTTTAGAGAAGTTTTATTTTCTTAGTATATAGGAGGATTTATACTTTTAAAATTTGCACCTCACTAATATTTATCAGTTCACTCCATTGTATTTTGATATGAAACAAAAAAATTGAAATGGAAAGCTAATAAAAATTTTTATTTAAGTTGTGATTTTTTTTTAGTGAATGTTTTTTTTATCACGAAGCTAATAGTAAGCATGTGTCAAGTTATTCTCTACAGTAATAATTATTGCATTACTGAAAAATTTAGCAACTTATACTTTATAATTTAATATCAATTTTATTTTATTTTAATGAAAAAATCATAATTATGAATTTATTTTAAAAAATATAGTTTATTTATAAGAATACATTCATTGAAAAGATAATAATGTAATGAATTTTTTTTTTTATTTATTACCTTATTTAGCTAGATGCTTTTTGGAGGGAAAACTAAAAGAATTTTTATTCTCTTAGTAGTAGGGGGGATTGGTTATGTAGAATTGGATGAAGTTGGAGTGGTTGTTGATGATACTAACTCAGATGATGAGAAGATAGCATAAATTAAAGTTGCACAGTACGTAAATCTCTTCATACTACTATTCATATAGTCATAAAACTAAATGCCTAATTGTTTTGTAATGTGCATATTATGTATGGTTTTTACTCTTGCTTGCCCTTTCTCAGTGGCAGTAGCATGGGTATGGGCGCATGGCAAGCATGAAGTATGGTAGATTACACCTCCAGACTCTTTTGATTGATTGTTATGGGCTGCTCTTTTGCTATAAAGCTTACCGGAGATTGTTAAACTTTTACTGGCTACCGTTTTTTAGTGTTGGAAAATGTATAGGCTGGCCATTTTTGTGACGGTAAATGTATTGACACTTTGACAGTATTACCAGGATAGCTAATTGCTATTGTTCTGCATTTGCTTCTCAGATGCTTTGTGATTAATTTTGTGACTATCGTAGCAATGTAGCCCCGGAGCTAGTAGTTGTGTAACCAACAGTATTAATATTAGTTTGTGTTTAATGAATGATGATTTGAGGATGACAAGTTTTCGATCTTTACAATGAGTCAAATGGACATGGATTTTTAGTCTTATGGACACGCATTTCTAGTTTATTGGACATGAAGTTTTAGTCTTCAATAAACGGAAGATGATAATTTTTCTTCAATTAGATAATAATATACTTGTGTTGAACATTCTTACAAACGATATGTTGATATACACTTTCAAATGTTAAGTATGTTAAGTGAGTTTTGAGGTTTTATGGCTAAGCAATATTGTCGAGTAATAACTTGCAATTCTTAATATTTTTTTTAAATAAAATCAGAATATTGGTTACACCAATTTGGGTCGGGTTGAAGTCGAGTTGATTCGGGTCGAGCCGGTTCGGGTCATATCGGGTTATAAATCAAATCACGGGTCGGGTCGGGTCAAAGCGGGTTATACACTAACTCAGGTTGCAGGTCGGATCGGGTTGGGTCACAAGTCGGTTCGGTTCATTCCATTTCGGGCTGTATTGGTTATCAGTTGACCTACGGGTCGGGTCGGGTCGGTTTCGGTTCACTATTTTATCGGGTGTTATCGGGTCGGTTTTCGGGCAGTTCGGGTCGGGTTACTCGGGTCGGGTCAGCTTTTGCCAGCTCTAGTTGTAGGCCATATTAAGTAGTTTTCCAGGAAATAAGCGTAAAAAATCGTTAATTATAACATTGCCTATTTTAATTTAGTCATTAAATTTTAGCCGCATCATCGGGTACCCTTAAGGCTAGTAGACAACTTTGAGGTGTCTACACAAGCCCCCACTTTGACCGAGTCTGAGTAAGACGAAGGTCAAAGTAGTCCGGTCGGGACAGATAAAGGATAAGAAACGTACCTGAGCCTCTTATATTACTTGTCTGGACCAGCTGGAAACTGAGACTCGCTTAGCAAAACATTGTTTTACTAATCTGAAATGAAGCTGGAACTGTTGCAACGAAACGTTGTTTTGTTGGTCTGAAACTAGTATAGTGAAACTTTGTTTCACTGGTCTGGAACTGGTATAGCCAAACTTTGTTCAGCTGGTCTGGAACTGGCATGACAAAACTTTGCTTTGTCAATCTGGAATGGAGCCGTTAAAACTTTGTTTCACCAATCTGGAAACTGGTATGGCAAAACTTTGTTTCGCCTGTCTGGAATCTGGTAAAACAAAACTTTGTTTTGCTGCTGGTCTGGAATCTGGAATAGCCAAACTTTGTTTAGCTTAGGAGTGTACCTGCAAAATCTGATTTCACAAGCTCGAATGCGTGTTAGGGCCTGCCGACCGAGGAATTCAAAATTTTATTTTGAAAAAGGATTATAATGTAAAATTTGATTTTACAAACTAGGATGCAAATTTTTTTTTCGCAAAAGGGCATGTTCATAAAATTTTATTTTAAGAACTCAAATGCATGTCAGGGTCTGCCGACCAAGTGACTGAAAAATTGCAAAATTTTATTTCGCAAAAAGGCAAGTTCAGAAAATTTTATTTTAAGAACTCAAAATGCATGTAAGGGCCTGATGCGTGTCTAAAATATGATGTTTTACACCCTATTTTACACGCATTTGAGAGCTCAATTGTGTAGTTTATTCTACGATATTCCCTATTTCCGTCTACTTTCGTGTTTTTGTGTATTATTGCAGAAATGTGAAGAATTCAGCGGAAAATGGACCAAATCTTGACCCCAAGAGCTAAGATTAGGAAGGACATGAAGATTTGACTCGGACTTGAAGTTTAGGATGCGTTTCAAGGTCCTAAGATAGCAAAAGCATGGTTGCGTACAAATTGCAAAGCTTAAACAAGCAAAGAATCGCTTCACATTACTGCAGACTTCTTAAAATGGCTATATCTCGAGTTCTAGATCTGATAATCGAGTGATTCCAATTGGAGGTAAAAGCTTATCCTCTTAGCTTTCCAACGCCGCGTAGAACACCTGATTTGACCAAGTAACGAAGAAATGGAAGCTGTTTTAAGATCGGTGCGCGCTGTAGAATTCGTCAGAATGCATTATTGTACAGCACCTTTGGTCAATCGACTGGTCCCAGTAGTCGATCGACCACACCACGACTCTGACGTGAAATTAAAAGAACGAGAATTAGAAGCCCATTGTAATTAGGTTTAGGAATAAGTTACGTGACTTCTCTATAAAACGTAACATCATTCATCAGTTTTAGAGGGAGGTCTCTCGCATCAGAGAGAGGACATTAGGATAGTTTTAGATCTAGTTTTACATTAGTTCAAATTAATTCAAATTCATTCAATTTAGTTTAATCCTCAATAAAAGTTCTTGCAATCGGATTCTTCCTGCTCTTTCTATTTCGGTAATTTTTATTCTTATTTACAGTTTACTTCAATTCTTGCAGTAGTTTAGAATTAGTAGTTAGATTCCAAAGCCCTAGTTTTCATTATTTCAATTTTATTGTTCAATCGTTACAATCATGCTTTCTATTATCGTTATTAGTAATTTCGTAGTCGTTATTAGTTTTACTATGCGTAGCTAATCCACCCCTGCTAAGATGTGAGGGGATCTGCAGCGTAGACGACGTAGAATAGGTAGACCTGATTCGGGTCTTGGTCGATCGACTGATGTCAATATTCGATCGACTGAGCCCGTTGGTCGATCGACTGGCTTAGATGGTTGATCGACTGTATCACGTAAGAATCAGCACTGTTCAATTGTTTTAATTGCAATATTTAATGAAAGACCGAGAGGATATTTGTTAAATGCTTAGGAATTGACTGATCCAATAGATCGAGAGATAGGGGAGGGCAATAGACTGCCAATTGAACGACTAAATTATACTAAGATCGTAAGATAGGTAAAGTTTAGGCATTAGGAATCACTTTTCAGGGCAAGAGCTAGTATTAGTGAGACCTAGGGACTAGGGATGGCAATGGGTAGGGTCTGGGTAGGGTCCGCCTAGACCCGACCCGACCCGAGATTTTTCCTTTGGACCCGTACCCGACCCAGACCCGCAAGGGTCTAAAATTTGAGGACCCATACCCGGACCCTATGGGTAAGGGTAGGTCCAGGTCTACCCATGGTCCGAGTTTCAGCCACTTTAGTAACAAGATTAACAGGTATAGGGTCTATAATATTAAAAAAAAAAAAAAAATTCATACTACTTTAACATTATCAGTTTATTAATCTGCCGTTAATGGTGGTTGTCGGTCGCCGGCTATTAGAGAGGTGGTTGCCACAGATCGCGTATCGTCTTTGTGGTGGTGGTTTTCTTGTTTCAGTGGTGGAGTGGCGGTATTGTCAGAAGAGTTTGGTTGAGTTTTATCACTTTATGGGATGAGGGAAGAGAAAGAGACTTTAGTTGGGTTTCTACAGTCTGCCAGTATGAATTCAGAAAAGTTGTAATTTTGATTTTTTTTTCTTTAATAAAGGGTCTAAGGGTCGGGTATGGGTCTCATAACTTAGACCCGGACCCGAACCCGAAATATTTTCTTAAGACCCATACCCGACCCATACCCATTGGGTCTGAAAAAATGAGACCCATACCCGACCCGTTAGGGTCCGACCCTTAGGATCTGGGTCGGGTCCCCGACCCACTGCCATCCCTACTAGGGACCAGTAGCATAGGCTGAGAGGCGCTACTAGTTAAGAATGGACCGAGAGGACTTCTTATTTTCCCACCTATCGTGATTATTCAGACTTACTTAGGAACCCATCGTCGTAGCCGCAGTGAACCGACCGTCTTAGCTTCCCTTTTATTATTGTCTACACCTTTTTATTTAATTGCTTTAGTTATAGCTTTTATTTTATTCGCATTTAGTTAGTTATTATTAAAATCAAAACCCCCCTTTCCCTTTAGACTAAATATAAACAGATGAATCTCATAATGTCTCCCTGCGGATCGACCCTGCTTACCGCTAACTTCTGTTAGTAGTAAATAGGTTTATAAATTTTATTTTTGATACTAAACGACGGTATCAAATTTTGGCGCCGTTGCCGGGGAGGCAATTGTTTAATTTTTAGTTGCTTTTATTTTAGTCTTTTTCTTAGTTTAAGGGACATCTGTTCCTTAAACTTTTCTCATATTCTACTTGTAGTTTCTTCTTATGCGCAGGTCACAGGGTGGTGAATTACGACCGTTAGATCCTGAGATCGAAAGGACTTTGCGTGAGTTGAGACGATCATCTAGAGTATTGCCGACAGAGGAAGAGCTGAGTACTCTGTCCAGTTATTACGAGAACGAGTTATTTGAGGAGGATCTACCTTCGTCTCCTATATCTACTTCTTCAGCTGAGACCGTCACATCTCCAGACATGGCTGAAGAAGCAAGTATAGCCGGTCACTCCGAGCCAAAAGCTGAGAATCTCTATAAGGGATTCGCGTTGCCAGCCGGGACGGAGAGAAAATTCGAAGCAAAACCGTCCTATATCAACTTGGTTGAGAGAAACCAATTTGGGGGAGCTGCGAATGAAGATGCAGCTAAACACATGGAGATATTCATTGACTACTGTTGTTCCATACCCCCACCAGCAGGAGTGACCCAGGACCAAATAAAGGAGACGATGTTCATATTCTCGCTCCGTGATGCTGCTAGGGAGTGGTACCGAGATCTGGATCGAGCTGCCAATGGGATTACTGATTAGAATTCGCTGGCCCTAGCATTTTATAAGAAATATTTCTCTGTATCGAAGACCAATGCGATTAGAGCTCAGATCACAAGCTTTAAACAGGGTCCTGATGAAGATTTTCATGAGGCATGGGTCCGTTTCAAGAGGCTGGTGCGATCTATTCCGCACCATGGGTTCGAACATTGGTGCCTGTGTAATCAATTTTATAATGGACTTTATGATGATTAGAGAGCTATCCTGGATGCTACAGCTAATGGTAGATTCCAGGAGAATGTTGGAGAAACTAAGGGGTGGAAGATTATTGAAGATATGGCCATCCATAAAGCTGAGCATGGGAATTCTAGAGGAAATCAGAGAAGATCAGCTGAATCTCCTGCTGTAGCTGCAATAGAGGCCCTTACTGCAAGATTCGACAAGTTAGATTTTGGGGGATCCCAAAAAGGTGGGATATATAAAGTTAATGTAGTTTCAGACGACCCATTTACATGCAAAAGATGTGGAGGAGAGGGACATGTTTCGGAATTTTGTACTAGTTCGAATGAAACATGTGCTGCCTTTCAACATTTTAGGCAGACTGGTGCTTATCCCGATCCCTCTAATGTCCACCCCAATTTGAGGTGGACTAATCAGAATGTCCTTAATCCGGGTCCACAGCAGCAGCAGCAACAGAATTACGTGCCCCCTCATAAGCAGCAACAGTTTCAAAAGCCTCCGTATGTGCCTCAGCAGCAACAATTTCAAGGTTCTGATATTTCTGAATTGAAAAACATGGTTCAGAATTTGTCGGGTTTGCTGCAAAAGGAGTCTCTAGCTAGAGAGACTTCTACAAAAATGTAGAAGAGTCAAATTGCCCAATTGGCAAGCAAAAGTGCAACTAGAGCTCCGGGGCATTTACCGTTGCAGCCGGATCAAAAAGAGACTCTTAATGCGATTACTTTGAGGAGTGGGTCTACCCTTGATGGGCCCGCTATGGTCGAAGATGTTACTGAAAAAGATGAGGCGGAACCGAGTAAGAAAAAGGCTGGAATGAACAGTAGCAAGAAAAAGACGATCAACAGGTATATCAGTCGATTGACTGACTCGGCTGGTCGATCGACCAGCTCGCGTAACAGTTCAGCTTCTGGTCCTGAGGAAGCCAGTCGATCGACTGCCCTACATGGTCGATCGACTGAAGATACTGCTGACCGTGAACCTTTTCGTCCTCCAATGCCAGATAACTTGAGGGACTACTTATTTCGTGGTACGACGACTCCGAAATTATCGAGGCAAGATCCAAATGCTGATGGGTCAGTTCCGGTTCCAAAGTATGACCCTATGACGATTAATGGTTCATTCCTGAGACGGTCTGAAGAAGGTTCGAGCTACAACAAGGACAAAGTAGTGGATTTCCAGCCTAAATCCACTTATGCCGGTATGAGAGACTTAGAGGAGAGGGCTAAGTTGCTTTTTACAGGCCCTTATCCAGAGAGATTGGTGCCGACAAAGGAACATGTATCGTTTAACAAGTTTGAAAATGTTATTCGTAGCTTAAATGTGCAAGTTCCTTTCTTAGAATTAGTTAATCAAGTGCCTACTTATATGAAATTTATGAAGCAACTGTTGTCTAAAAAGAAGTCACTTGATACTGTGCAATCTGTCGCACTAACTGAGGAGTCATGTTCCTATTTGACTCATACTGCGCCTCATAAGCTAGAAGACCCAGGTAGTTTTTCAGTCCCATGTAATATTGGCACTTTTTCTATTGAGAAGGCATTGTGTGACCTAGGGGCCAGTATTAGTGTTATGCCTTTGAGTCTTGCTAAGAAATTGAGATTGACTAGGTTTCCAGTTACTAATATGACTGTACAGATGGCTGATCGTTCTGCGGTCCAGCCTATAGGAGTCTTAGAGGACATTCCTGTGCAAATAGGAAAGTTCTTTTTCCCAGTTGACTTCGTTGTGCTAGATATACCCGAGGATGCTCACATTCCTATCATTTTGGGTAGACCATTTCTGCACACTGCTGGTGCAGTTATAGATGTTGGCTCAGGGACATTGACCTTTAAAGTAGGGAAACATTCCATTGTTTTTGCCCAGACCGCTAAGAAGAAAGACCCTATGTGGCCAGTTACTTGTAATGTGATTTCTGAAAAGAAATCTTATTTTGTGCTTTCTGATATGCCTGCCTCTATGCCTGATCCTGCCATAACACCTCCGCCCCAGATTGGGAGCACCGTGGAGGACAATTCTTCTGTTTTGCATATTGCAGGAAATGGTTTGGGGAAGGAAGAGTCGTATGTTGCTCCAGTTGTGAAGAAGCCAATCGTTCAAAGAGGCGGTCTAGGATGTCTTAGCTATGGCACTGATGAGGAACCGGATGAGGAGCCAGTCAACATGACGGAGTCCGATTTGGATTTTGACGAGCCAGACGAGGTCATTGATTGGGAAGATGTTAGAGATGTTGATCTGTTGAGCTCTTCGGATATTGGAATTGCTAGGAGTGCAGCTGAGAGGATGAGCACTGTAGAGGCTACCTCTTGTAGCCAGAAGCCGGACAAGTGCGTCATTCCGTGGCCATTCTTGATCAACTATTAGTTGATTAAGACTTTTCTAAAGAAAACATTTTATTGCTTTTGTTAGACTTTTTTATTGTTTTGGTTTGCGCGAGACTTCGCTTTAATAAGTTTGCTTAGGATTTAAAGACCTTTAGACTGTTACTTTGAGTTTTGCGCAATTTTGGGCGCGTTATTATGTGCATTTGCAGGTTCATAGACCATATTAGCTCAATTTATTGAGCTAATTCGAAGAAATCAGAAACTTATAGCAGGTATCTCAAGTCGATCGACTGGCGTGTGTGGTCGATCGATTGACCGCTGCAGCTACAGGAGCTTCTGTTCATGTCACCCTGGTCGATCGACTGTGTGGTATGGTCGATCGACCGCCTTCGCTGCTGTACCTGTTCACGACCATTCCCCTGCTGTGTTTGGTCGATTTGCGGAGTTGAGGGAGTCTATTCTCCACTTTATTCTCCGACTCATTTCTGTTTTCTACAGATTATGCACGGTATTGTTTGTCTTTTCAGGTACCTTATTGTTAGAAATCTATATCTCATTACTTAACATATTCATATATGTTACATTTAATTTAGTCATAAAATTAAATACAAATCTTATGCATGCAAACAATATTAAATATAGAGAAGAAATCGTTTTCTCACCATATGATTTTCGGATTAAAAGGGCACCAACAAGATCTCCTTCTTGTTAGTTCTTGAGCTACATTGAAGATAAGGATGATCCTCCAAAATCCAAAAGTAGAGATTCTCCTCTTGATTGCACCCAAGATTATCCCTTATCCCCACTAAATAATATTAGCTAGATATTAGTTTAGTAGTTTACCTTAAAATTTATTACTAACACTCATATATTACACTAATAACTTTAGTAATCTTTTATGAACAATTTGAATCAAAAATCTCATATTTTGATGAAGATTAAAGAGAGAGAAGAGAGCATAATTCATGAACCTTTTGCATGTGATATGTTAGAATGAATAATAAGAGAAATAAATCCTCTTCCTAGTGGAGGGTTCACGGTTGGAGTGGAGTATATGGCATCTACTTTCCACTTTTTGTCTTCACAAGAAATAGATATGTAAGAGTAGGTGTAAGGCTATTAGGTATAGGCATCATTGTTTTATTTTTATCACATAAAATAAAATAACCACAACCCACTAACTCCTCCTCCATTTCGGTTTACTCATAATATGGACCACCATTTTATTTTGTCAATTGTCACACAATATGTCACATGTAGTATGATACATGTTATTAATTAATTTAATGCATATTTATCACATAAATATCATTTCATGAATTAATTAAATTACATCCAATAAATTGACTAGTGATACTTGATCACATAAATAAAATGGGTCATGTAATTATAATTCACAACATCTTGTAATTATAATTAACCATTCATTCTTATCTCTATTGTTTCTCGAGCAATAAACAATTTTAGTAACAAAGCATTTTATTACTAAAATAAATCTTATTTAATCCCATTACAATAAGATGATTATTCTCTTCCACAAATCGAATTGTTCAATTTTAAGGAATTGATCAACTTGCATCGTCATACAATTAATCAACTTTATAGATAAGGGCATCATCCTTTAGGTGTGACCTTAAGGGATCAACTGATCACCACCGTCCCACGACAGTAACGTCAAACTCTAGCAAGCCAATCGTTACCGATTAATGTTGATCAGTTGACTATAAAATGAATCATCCCTTACGTATTCTTAAAATGAGATTTGAACATGTGATCAATATGATCGACAATTGTGATCGCATTATTGTCGGAGGACACATAATCCAACAATCTCCCACTTGTCCTCGACAAGTGTGCGTCACCAATTCTCTTGTCCTATTACTATCTCCCACTCAATGCAAGGTGTCTTTCGGGTCGTACTTGCAAGTGATCATATCGAGAGTGGTTTCCTCGATCCGGAGAATAACTGATTGACCGGAATTTATCTACCATAGATACCTTCCGAGCGTGGCCACGCATTTCCAGTTCATTACTCCTCGAGTGGCCCTGAGATATTGTTTTAACCCTGACAAGGGGTGGACAATTCCTATCGCACTTATTCCCTTCGACTAGCCACAGCCATCATAACCCAAAATATGCCCATTTGACCCCATTTACGAAGGTCGTAGTAACACAAATCAAAGTTAATCTGAAACTGTGCCACCTTAGGCGAACAGTCTTTAGTCAAAAGAATCGACTCATTAGAATACTATAGTAGCTCTCGCCACGACCAGGCTATATAAATTTGCGAACTCTATAAGCGGTCACTTTGCCCGACAAAGTGTTCCTAACGATCCCTATGTGATCGACTAGTCATCTCACATAACTCAATGGCACTTGAACTTGCCATCAATCGCATCACACTCTAGTCACTTCGAGACGTCACCTCATACAAGTGACTATGGGCGAATACCATGTTAATCCGGGTTCACTTTAACGGGGTTCAATGCTGTCTTTACAACCCGTTTGGATGTAACAAAGTATAAAAGGAGTTTTTCAGCTTAAAAACTCGAACGACAAATGTGATTATCATATATGAATAGTCAATACTTGATTACTATTTCATATTCTATAATCTAATTTGATCTTGTATGTAGTTATTAATCTCAATCCAATTGAAATGACATGACTCATCATGTTAAGCCTATGAGAAGGCTTTGGTTAGTAGGTTTTATCAACTTCTTGTACCTTACTCAACCTTACTACATACTCGTTTTCCTTATGTAATGTATACATTTGCATTACAAAACTTTCTGAGTACGTGTCGAGATCCAATCAAGACATAGGCCTTCTAGCCTTAGAACAGCTCCCACTGTTTTCACAGTGTGCGGGACTCATCCTTCTTGCACATCCCATGATTGCAAGTGTACTCAATTTCCGTTGTAAATATTTCTCATTGTTCTTTATTGCCTAGAACGATTGTAGAAAATCTATTTCTTAAATAACATAGCCACAATGGTATCTTAACCATCCTAATGTGTTTTGATTATGGTTTTGTCAGAAACCATGCGCAATCTCAATTGTCAATTGTCACTTGTCTAACACTCTTACACAAAAATTGCATCAAAAACACTTTGCATTACATCCTTAATGCTTCTGCAAGCACTTAAGGGTAATCTTTATGGCTTACTTGGTAACTATTACTTAAATTCGATTTGAAACAATTCATCATACTCAAAGTATATGAAGTGTTATACATCATTTCCTATTTAATTGATTCGGCAGCGGAAGCAAATAGAAACAATCAAATATGTTCAACTCGATTGAACTTAGTCATGAATCTTATCAACATAAGACTTCTTATTTGACGCTAATATCATGTAGATTTATCTTCATAAATCTGGATATTAAAGATGTATTATATTACTCCAAAAGTCTTAAATCATTCTCAATGATCAATATGTCATCCACATATAAGACTAATTAAAATTTCCGTAACTCCCACTAAACTCCATGTATAAACACAACTTCTTGACTTATCGAGAAAAGTTTTATAACATGATTAAAACATTGATTCCAACTCATTGATGTCCTACTTAAGACCCTCTCTTAAGTTTCACATTATCTTAGGATTGTAAGAATCTATAAAACTCATAACATGTATCGAATACATTCCTTCTATGAAGAAGTGGGTTTTAGATTCACTTGCTATATGTATCTCATAATGAAACACAATTCCTAAGAAAATCCAAATAGACTTAAGCATTTCAACTAGTGCAAAACCCTTTGCAACCAATCAAGCTTTGAAATCTCTCTTTATTAGTGCAAAACCCTTTGTCACTAATCAAGCCTTTTATTTCGGATTTTCATGGCTCTAATCCTTGTATTGAGTTGTGACTTAAACACTCTCATGTAAGTCATATGTTCATTACTTTCTAGAAGTAATCAACTTGAATCAAACGATTTCTTTGTAAGTTATAAGCTCTTTACTTTCTTAAAAGTAGCAATTTAACCTCCTAGGTTTTAAAGAAACAACGACTTACACAAAACGTCTCATGTAGCCAAGAAAAACCAGTTTCTTACGACATAACATTCGATATAACATTCTTTGTGGCTCTTAAATAATTTCTCCCACTCTGTCTTCTAGAAATAAACTAGTATTTTAGAAAGACAGCTTCACGAGCCACAAACCCGTTGTACTCGTGATTATAATAAGGAAAAATGAGCATTTTTTTTAAAACTTACAAACATGGTACCCTACCATTTCATATCTTATATGATTCGTTTTAGATTTAGTGGAAAAATATTTTAGACAAAATGATAAAATCCCCAAAAGGATCAAGTAACTCAAAGTGACTTGATTGAAGTCCAAACCATATCGAATAGCGTTTGATTTCTTATCCAACCACACATTATCCCATAATGCGTGCAAGAGAGATTAATTTGTGATACTATATCACATTTCCTTTGGCTTATATCAAAGTCTTCACTTTGATAATCCCATCACGACTAAATCGTGGTTCCTTGAACTCTTTGAACTTCTTCAAGGATTTCTCTATTTACCTTATTAAGTGAACATATTAGCGTCAACTTAAATCGTTGGTAAAAGAAAATGATCAACCTATTTTGGATCAATGATTTACAACCTCGATCTCCTTTTTAACCAAAAGGCACGAGACATCTTGCTTTGAATACAAGATACGCATATACCATAAGATCTAATGGTTTCAAGAGTACTCGATAACTCTTTGCGTTAATCATTCCAGAATTTAAGGTTTAATCTTGGGTTACCAATTTGAGTCTTGCATCATCTACATGATATGTCATCCTAGTTTGGTTTAGAATATAATCACCTTGATAATGGGCTAGCCATACATCAAATCGTGGTGTATAGGGCCACAAAAGTGAAACCTCTTTTGTATCTTAACAAAATTATATTGTTATTTAGAATTTATTCACTTAATAGTCATAATTAAGGTATAAATATAAACCCAAAACTAGATTAATTACACAATGACTCTATCTCTCAACATCATTGTTGCTAGTCGTCATATTCTAATCATCCTATGTATCAAGTACAATGATGAAAACCACCACCGGTTTCTAATATTGACGAAGTAGTACTAGCAAAATTTATGTCAATCAAATAAACATTTAAAGAAGAAGGTCCTATTAGATGTCTCACAACTAACTTGTTGATTCTTCAATAATTTGGGGTAGTTTCCTTTCTAGTGTCCAACATTTAAGACAATGGAAACTTTATTGGTCGGGATTGATAGGTTTAGTATCGTTATTCTCAATAACTTTACTTTTAACATTACCTTGTATCAATTCCATTATAATCTTTACTTCTTGAACCTCGACTTTTTCTTAACGGTTTAAGAGAATGCTCCCACTCATTTCAAGGAATCTTTACTTAGAGAAGCAAAGTTGAATCTTATGAAGATTACTCTTCAATTCAATCGTTTTAGTCTTAAAACTTCCATTGAAGTGGTTGCGCTATTTTGGTCAATTACGAATTCTGACAAATCTAATTACCAAAACAATTTATCGCTTCAAGGTACTTAATTCAATTAAGTACATGAAAAACAATCCATTGTAAGTAGATGTGTTAGTCAAGAATCAAAAACCTGTTTGATAATGAATAACTTTTATCTATACTCTCCACAAGAGATCCTTCCAATGGATAAATCGAGGTTTTTAGAAGAAAATTCAAATTTTGTCTTTAGTTACGATGTTTCAATGGAGTTTTGAATCGAAATGATATCGTATATAAATTGTGGTAAAGAAAAAGGACAATATAATAACGGAATAGTGGAAAACTTAACATTTATCGTTTTATTAATACTTGTAAACAAGTATAGCATTTACATAGTGACCTCTACCCAACTATGATAAATGATTCCAAGACCCAAATTCATATTAACTCAGGCATCGGTAAAGCCGAATACAACCCTTATCAATATAACTCGGTGGATTAACGCTTTAATCGATTGTACTTTTAGAACTCTTGGTCGATAAAATTACATTAATATTTATCTTTAGCCCGAAACACATCCGGCAACCGTCGAGAATACTTTCGTTGAGTTCAACCCAAATTTCGAATAAATGTGTCCATGATCCAAATTTACATCAACTTGGGCATCGGTAAAGCCGAAAACAACCCTCATCTTTATAAATTCGGTGGGTAGACATTTATCACCCACTTCCCCTACGTAACAAGGTTTGTACCCCGG
Organism: Silene latifolia; assembly: GCF_048544455.1. Lineage (NCBI taxonomy): Eukaryota > Viridiplantae > Streptophyta > Magnoliopsida > Caryophyllales > Caryophyllaceae > Silene > Silene latifolia. The sequence goes on from NC_133533.1 coordinate 38,469,828, forward strand.
TAAAGCCGAGTGCACTCCCTCACGAAATAGGTTTTCATGGTTTCTACTTTTTGGTAAGGCTATGTCTCAATTGTTTATTTTAGCGAGAGGTCATGTCAATTTATTATCTATCACGTTTTAAGTGAACTAAAGCGGTGAACTACGATAATTGTAATTAACACGGTCGAAATACTCGATCAAATGATAATGCATGTTTTAGTTATGGCGATTTAGCGATGCATGCAACATATAAATAAAATGCAAAGCATAAATTAAATCCTAGTATGGCCTTCCTAAAATAGAAAATCTCATTAACTATTACATATTCGAAAACCAAATTCATTGGTCCCTTGAACTTTGGTTACGGCACGCATCTCGAGGTAACACCGTCTTTATGTATCGCCTTCTTGAGTGACACCGTCTTCATGGAACTCCGGAATAAATAAATTACATAACAAATTACATAATTTCCTATTATACATTTGTAATTAAAATAAAATAAATCTATTAAATTACAAAACGGTGATACGAGATCACAATAAATTACAACCGAATTGATATTCCCATACATTTCGGGTAATACCAATTAAAAACTAAGGCCATACTAAGTAAAATTGCATAATTCAAAATTACATGAAATAAAATTATGACAATCATAAATAAAATGCAGCATTATAATATGTATGAACATGCCCAATTTTATGCTAAATCGCCTTTAAGGAGCCAATATCGTATATTAAACGGTTTTTACGGATTTGCGTGATTCAACCTTATAAAATCACAATAAATTACATAAAATCATATTTATGCACAAGTTAATTACCCTAACCTTCTTAGGACTCAAAATTAGTCTTCACTAACATATTCACTATAAATAACTTGTATTTCTTAAAATTGTTCATTAGAGGACTCAAAATTACAATAAAATGCTATAAACTTCAAATAAATCACAAACATTTCAAATAAATTTGAAACTTGAAATTTAAATTCATGAACATTCTGGAACAATACCATGACACTCATAATTTTCAAAAAACTTAGGTTAAAAATTTCGAAATTTATCGGGAAAAACAATGTTGCGGTTTATCGGATTTATCAATTATAATCATAAAAACATGAGAAAAATTATACTTATCAACTTTTCAATTTTACATCTGAAATGGTTAATAAAATGCAACATGTGACGTTTTTCCTTAGTCATGAAGTATGTTTTAACAATTATTCACTAATTAAGTCACTATTTATGCTATTTTTCATCAAAAATTCATAAATCATGCATGAAGACTTCATTATAGCCAATTATTTTACACACATCTTGTAAAATTTCATGTGACAACATACTAAATTTCTATGACCAGATTCGAAATATTTCTCATATTAACCTATTTTTCATCTAAATCCGATTTTTATCATGAAAAATCCATATTTCTAGCATAAAAACTCCAAAAATTCTGAAAATTTACAGGTTATCTCAAAATAATATATGTGAAAACATATCCAAAAAACACTGGAAATTTCGAAGTTTAGCTAATTTTCGTCCAAAAATGACATTTTTATCATAAAAATCACATTTTAATGCCATTATAATATAAAATGAACAATAAAAATCCATAAATTAACCAAAATATCCTAAATACATTTTAGGATCAGAAACATTAACATGCATAATTTATTTCGTGATATATCATAATAACACAAATTTTACAAGTTTTATATGTTAATCGTATAACTCGGAAAAACTATAACCGATTTGCATGCAAACAACCAAGGCTCTTGATACCTTATTGTTAGAAATCTATATCTCATTACTTAACATATTCATATATGTTACATTTAATTTAGTCATAAAATTAAATACAAATCTTATGCATGCAAACAATATTAAATATAGAGAAGAAATCGTTTTCTCACCATATGATTTTCGGATTAAAAGGGCACCAACAAGATCTCCTTCTTGTTAGTTCTTGAGCTACAATGAAGATAAGGATGATCCTCCAAAATCCCAAAGTAGAGATTCTCCTCTTGATTGCACCCAAGATTATCCCTTATCCCCACTAAATAATATTAGCTAGATATTAGTTTAGTAGTTTACCTTAAAATTTATTACTAACATCATATATTACACTAATAATTTTAGTAATCTTTTATGAACAATTTGAATCAAAAATCTCATATTTTGATGAAGATTAAAGAGAGAGAAGAGAGCATAATTCATGAACCTTTTGCATGTGATATGTTAGAATGAATAATAAGAGAAATAAATCCTCTTCCTAGTGGAGGGTTCACGGTTGGAGTGGAGTATATGGCATCTACTTTCCACTTTTTGTCTTCACAAGAAATAGATGTGTAAGAGTAGGTGTAAGGCTATTAGGTATAGGCATCATTATTTTATTTTTATCACATAAAATAAAATAACTACAACCCACTAACTCCTCCTCCATTTCGGTTTACTCATAATATGGACCACCATTTTATTTTGTCAATTGTCACACAATATGTCACATGTAGTATGATACATGTTATTAATTAATTTAATGCATATTTATCACATAAATATCATTTCATGAATTAATTAAATTACATCCAATAAATTGACTAGTGATACTTGATCACATAAATAAAATGGGTCATGTAATTATAATTCACAACATCTTGTAATTATAATTAACCATTCATTCTTATCTCTATTGTTTCTCAAACAATAAACAATTTTAGTAACAAAGCATTTTATTACTAAAATAAATCTTATTTAATCCCATTACAATAAGATGATTATTCTCTTCCACAAATCGAATTGTTCAATTTTAAGGAATTGATCAACTTGCATCGTCATACAATTAATCAACTTTATAGATAAGGGCATCATCCTTTAGGTGTGACCTTAAGGGATCAACTGACCACCACCGTCCCACGACAGTAACGTCAAACTCTAGCAAGCCAATCGTTACTGATTAATGTTGATCAGTTGACTATAAAATGAATCATCCCTTACGTATTCTTAAAATGAGATTTGAACATGTGATCAATATGATCGACAATTGTGATCGCATTATTGTCGGAGGACACATAATCCAACACTTATGGTAGCACTGCTAGCTACTGAAACCTCCTAGCTCACGCTGGTTTGGGGAGGTTTCCTTTTGCGCGCTTAAAGTCTTGTGAGTTTCCGAGTTTAACTTCATGTCTTGTTTAGTTAGTTATCGCAACTCCCCATTTCCTTTCGCTTCTTTATACTATGATTTTGCACAATGAGGGCATTGTGTGATTTGGTTTAGGGAAGGGAAATTGACTAAATTGAAACGACTAAATTTTACTAAGATCGAAAGATAGGTAAAGTTTAGGCATTAGGAATCACTTTTCAGGGCGAGAGCTAGTATTAGTGAGACCTAGGGGGACCGATAGCATAGGCTGAGAGGCGCTACTAGTTAAGAATGGACCGAGAGGACTTCTTATTTTCCCACCTATCGTGATTATTCAGACTTACTTAGGAACCCATCGTCGTAGCTGCAGTGAACCGACCGTCTTAGCATTCTTTTTATTATGGTTTACATCTCTTTAAATTACCTGCTTTAAATTATTTGCATTTAGTTTAGATTTATTTTATTTGCATTTAGATTAGTTTTAATTCAATTCAACCCCCCCTTACTCTATAGACTAAATTAAACAGATGAATCTCATTTGCCTCCCTGCGAATCGACCATGCTTACCGCTAACTTCTGTTAGTAGTAAATAGGTTTATAAATTTAATTTTTGATACTAAACGACGATATCAAATTTTGGGGAAGTTTGATGCGTGTCTAAAATATGATGTTTTACACCCTATTTTACACGCATTTCAGAGCTCAATTGTGTAGTTTATTCTACGATATTCTTTATTTCTGTCTATTTTCGTGTTTTTGTGTATTATTGCAGAAATGTGAAGAATTCAGCGGAAAATGGACCAAATCTGACCCCAAGAGCTAAGATTAGGAAGGACATGAAGATTTGACTCGGACTTGAAGTTTAGGATGCGTTTCAAGGTCTAAATATAGCAAAAGCATGGTTGCGTATAAATTGCAAAGCTTAAACAAGCAAAGAATCGCTTCACATTACTGCAGACTGCTTAAAATGGCTATATCTCGAGTTCTAGATATGATAATCAAGTGATTCCAATTGGAGGTGAAAGCTTATCCTCTTAGCTTTCCAACGCCGCGTAGAACACTTGATTTGACCAAGTAACTAAGAAATGACAGCTGTTTTAAGATCGGTGCGCGCTGCAGAAGTCGTCAGAATGCATTACTGTACAACACCTTTGGTCGATCGACTGGTCCCAGTAGTCGATCGACCACACCACGACTCTGACGTGAAATTAAAAGAACGAGAATTAGAAGCCCATTGTAATTAGGTTTAGGAATAAGTTACGTGACTTCTCTATAAAACGTAACATCATTCATCAGTTTTAGAGGGAGGTCTCTCGCATCAGAGAGAGGACATTAGGATAGTTTTAGATCTAGTTTTACATTAGTTCAAATTAATTCAAATTCATTCAATTTAGTTTAATTCGCAATAAAAGTTCTTGCAATCGGATTCTTCCTGCTCTTTCTATTTCGGTAATTTCTATTCTTATTTACAGTTTACTTCAATTCTTGCAGTAGTTTAGAATTAGTAGTTAGATTCCAAAGCCCTAGTTTTCATTATTTCAATTTTATTGTTCAATCGTTACAATCATGCTTTCTTTTATCGTTATTAGTAATTTCGTAGTCGTTATTAGTTTTACTATGCGTAGCTAATCCACCCCTGCTAAGATGTGAGGAGATCTGCAGCGTAGACGACGTAGAATAGGTAGACCTGATTCGGGTCTTGGTCGATCGACTGATGTCAATAGTCGATCGACTGAGCCCGTTGGTCGATCGACTGGCTTAGATGGTTGATCGACTGTATCACGTAAGAATCAGCACTGTTCAATTGTTTTAATTGCAATATTTAATGAAAGACCGAGAGGATATTTGTTAAATGCTTAGGAATTGACCGATCCAATAGATCGAGAGATAGGGGAGGGCAATAGACTGCCAATTGAACGACTAAATTATACTAAGATCGTAAGATAGGTAAAGTTTAGGCATTAGGAATCACTTTTCAGGGCGAGAGCTAGTATTAGTGAGACCTAGGGACCAGTAGCATAGGCTGAGAGGCGCTACTAGTTAAGAATGGACCGAGAGGACTTCTTATTTTCCCACCTATCGTGATTATTCAGACTTACTTAGGAACCCATCGTCGTAGCTGCAGTGAACCGGCCGTCTTAGCTTCCCTTTTATTATTGTCTACACCTTTTTATTTAATTGCTTTAGTTATAGCTTTTATTTTATTCGCATTTAGTTAGTTATTATTAAAATCAAAACCCCCCTTTCCCTTTAGACTAAATATAAACAGATGAATCTCATAATGTCTCCATGCGGATCGACCCTGCTTACCGCTAACTTCTGTTAGTAGTAAATAGGTTTATAAATTTTATTTTTGATACTAAACGACGGTATCAGGGCCTGCCGACCAAAGGATTTGAAAATTACAAAATTTTATTTCGCAAAAAGGATAAGTTCAGAAAATTTTATTTTAAGAACTTAAATGCATGTCAGGGCCTGCCGACTAAAGGATTTGAAAATTGCAAAATTTTATTTCGCAATGAGGCATGTTCAGAAAATTTTATTTTAATAACTTAAAATGTATGTCAGGGCCTGCAGACCAAGATGAATTTTAAAATTTTATTTTGAAAAAAAAGAGTTGAAAATCGCAAAATTTTATTTCACGAAAAGGGCTAGGAAATTTGTGATTGATTTTGAAACTGGCAAAATTTTATATTACGAGAAGATGAGACTTTATGAGAAATCCCCCACTCTGGATCAATCTGGAAGATGAATGACAAAGTAGTCGACTGACAAAGTAGTCGACTGGGGTCTGGAGCAGTTAGTGACAAATACATGACACATAAATTGCAAATGCATGTCCTAGATATAGACCTGGCAAACAGATCGGGTTGTGTCGGGTTCGTGCTCGTGTCACATATAAACGGGTCACAAACCCTCCAACCCAAACCCGACCCAATTAAATATCGTGTCGTGTTCGTGTCGACCCACTTACATAAATGGGTCATCAAGTCTCAACCCTAACCCGTTATTTTCGTGTCGGGTTCGTGTCGTGTTTTCGTGTCATGTCCATATTTGGAAAGTTTAAGTATATTTATGTGAAGGAGGACCCAAAAAAAATTAGATTACTTTAGTAAACAGGTCATTCGTGTCGGGTTCGTGTTTAAAGAGGTCAACCCAAACCCAACCCAATTAAATATCGTGTCGTGTTCGTGTCGACCCACTTACATAAATGGGTCATTAAGTCTCAACCCAAACCCGTTAATTTCGTGTCGGGTTCGTGTCGTGTCATTGTTTGCCAGCTCTACCTAGATATGATGCAAGTATGATGAATGCAAAAAAATTTATTTTTTGAAAAAAATTGGATGGAAATTCTTTTTTTTATAAAATATTTTGAAAATGATCGGGGTCTGACCCAAATGTGATCCAAGTAGAAAGACAGGACATTGACTAGACATTTTTACTCTGAAAGTAGCTCACAATTCTCTAGTATGGAGAATGTGTATAATTTTTATTTGACTTGTTAATTTGAGTTATATTTTGATGAGTTCTGTCATCTTTAAAGTAACAAGTTCTACTAATTAAGCAAAACTAATACCATAGAAACAAAACACTTTTGTGGCCGTATAAACTTAGTGTACATCCCCCGAATTCTTAGATGCTGAACGAGAGTGATAATTAAATGGGATGGAGTAGAATGTTCTATGGTGTTAGAAGACATTGGAGACCTGTGTGCCTCTCTCACTCACCTAAATGAATGAAAGGATCGTCCCAATAGAAATGAAGACAAAGTAACTGTGGATTGACTCGTCTGAGAAAGGGAAAACGACTACTCTGGAATTTGAATTGTAAATTTCTGAGAAATGAAATATGACTACTCTAGAATTTGAATTGCAACTTTTGACTGGAATTTTTTTGCCTTGTGAATTTTTGAGACTTTAGACATTGGATTTGATTGAAACTTTGGCTGGAATTTTTTTTTTGTCTTGTGAATTTTTTAGTCTTTTGACACTGGATTTGTATCTCTTTGAGATCATAATTTTTCTCTTTGAATATTTGAGAGTCTTGAAACTGGATTTGAATCTATTCGATCATTTTGAGACTTTTGTCACTAGAGTTGATTGCAACTTCGACTGAGTATTTTTGTTGATTTATGTGAGTATTTTTGAGCTTGCATTGATAGTTGGACTCACATCTTAAGTTTATTTTAAGGGACTAGTGGTCGCCTATAAAACAGCACGGAGTGCGCGCTCCCGTGTCTATTTAGTATGTTTGGACACGGGTGTACTGAGAATCTGGTTTGAATATTCTCGAGCTAGTTTTCTAGCACCAATGGAAGTGATTGATAATATTTGCTAAAATGGTCGATCATATGAGTTTGTGCTCATCTGGTAATCATTTGAGATATGAGAAATTGACAAGTTTGGTAGATAGAGAGTTGTGCTCATTTAGATTGGTAGTCACATAATTATAGAGAAATTGACGAATCAGGTAAAAAGATTGAGTCTCCAAACCTATTGGTCACCTAGCTAGAGACACGGCGATCAAGGAATTATCACACCACATGAGATGGAAAAGATGGTCAAATGCACGCCCTCGTTCAGGCTGACTCCAAGAGGTCGATTGATCTACACTAAAGAGATGCGCCCTAAAGTATTTCAAGTCTATTCTACTAGTTAAAGGTAAAAAGTAGAACAAGTGACTAATAAAAATGACATATGCTCTTTTATTTATTTATGTAACTAAAAAAGGACTAGAATGGTCCTATTTATTTTGAATCGTATATTTATATTAAAATGACTTACGAAAAGGGAATGTCTAGCCAACTTTCGAACAATGTGTTATTTAATGCCTTTAGAAATCATATGAAAAACAAACCCTTGTGGTCATAGACACAAACCTTCAAAGTTGACCCACTGATTTAACGTATGAGAAACAAGCCTTTGTCATTATAAAAAAAACATTGAGGGCTGATTTAGTTTAGAACTCTAAAAGTATTTGGAAAATATGGTTTGACAAAATTTTAAGTGTTGAAAACAATGTAATGCATGTGTACGACTATGATCTGCAATTATGAAAACATGAATGTTGGCTCTTGGACTATGCATGCCTACGTACTGTTAGCTAACTCTTATATGCAATGATCTTGTATTAAAGTTTAAAGAATGCGTAATTATTTACATGACACTGAGAGATTCCTAGTGATCTAATTTAGACGATGACTAATTTTGACACTATATGTGACACGGTGATAGGGTCCCTAATTACTACGTATGGCGGTACGACCCATATACTAATCTAAAATTATAAGCATAAATTACTACTTTTTGTTGTGTGGGACTAAACGGACAAGCTAATACCTAAACCCATATGCTGACCTTAATGACTCGTTTGAATTTTTTGACGCAACTAATAATATTAGGCAAGCTAATTTGATAATACAATCAGATGACTCATGGACAAAAAAAAAAAGAACAATAAACAAAGTACACATGATCCTAATCAAAGGTTTTACGGGATCTATGGTTAGGTTTGTGGGTTGAAAATTGGGTACTCACAACCTTAAAACACCCGAGGGTATCTCTCGCTTTTGTGCTCCCCCAGTCATATGGACCAGACGAGTTGCCAAAACGCGACGTCATGAGGTGGAAAATATGTGTAAGGCCTAGTCGGTCGAATGGACCTTCTAAGTATACAACATACTTTACGGAGGGTAAATTAGGGTAAGTTAAGATAACATAATATTGGCTTACGGAGAGCCTATACCTTTTTTGTCTCAAAACAATTATAAGAATAACAGTAAAGAAAAATGGAAATCAATAACCAGTAATCAATAATAGATATCAGAGAGAGAAAGGAGTATAAAAAACGACTAAAAGAAAATCAATAATCAAACATTAGTTAGTTCGATGGCAAGAAAATTTAATGACACTAGCTATTTTGCCATGCAGGTGCAATACGAGTACTTGGTACGAAAGTTCTAGGACTGGTTCAACATGCATAATCATTAGTGTACTTTTCTTTGTAAATTTTAAGAAAAAAAATCAAATATATAATATTATAAATAGAGTTCAAGTCTTGCCCTCTAAGTCCCTAGCGGAGTCGCCACTGTAAGATCCCTGAAAAAAAATCCCCTTTTTGAAAATAAGTAAATGATATGGAGTTGCCAGGTTTTATAAAAAAAATACAAAAACAATTTTAACGGAAAAAAGCCCCTTTTGATCCCTAGAATGGGGACTAATCCGTCACTCCGGTCTGAACCAAACATTGCGGATTCGGGGGTAAAGGTACGGTCAGGGAAGGTGTTAGGCACCCGGACCGCCCATCAACCTGACGGCCTCTACTATTTATTTATAATATTATATATTTGACGAAAAGTGACAATAAAAAGATTAGTTATACAATTTTATACACAAGACGATATAAATTTGAGACAATGACAAATTAACTTGGTTAGTAAAAATGCAATAAAATAGAGAATAAATAAAAGACAAAATAAAAGAGCTAAATAAAAAGAAAAACTTATTTGTATCTGGTACCCTCCGGCCTCCGGCCTATCTGGATGTTGACTATTAATGTGAGGATGGATTTGAAACTGGGATAGTATATTTGAGACTAGACCTGTCAAACGGGTCGGGCGGGGCGGGTCGGGTCCCGGGTCGGGTCATACGGGTCGGGTCAGAATACGGGTCGGGTCAGATACGGGTCGGGTTATACGGGTCGGGTTAGGGTCAGAATACGGGTCAAGAAATAATCTCTAACGTCTTTTTTAAACGATTTTTTTAATTAAAAAAATATTTTTTTAAAATATAAATCATATTTAAAATTAATATTTTAATCATATTCAACGTTTACATTAATTATATTGACATAATTATTAAAATAAAATTTTTTTAATAATTATTTTATCATTAAATATTATAAAAGTTATATAAAATTAACTTTTTAGTTGTTTTTATAATTTTAAGTAATAAAAAAATTATTTTTTTAACTAAATTTTCAAATATAATATATAAATATTAATATTTTAATAAAATTATTGATTTACCTTTGACCCAACGGGTCGACCCGTTCGGGTCGGGTCTCGACCCTAAAATAACGGGTAATTTCGGGTTCGGGTCAAACGGGCCGCGGGTCGAAAAAACCGGGTTTGTAACCCTAAAAAAACAGGTCGGGTCGGGTCGGGTTTCGGGTCGGGTCGAATTTTGACATGTCTATTTGAGACGGTATATAAAAGTATAGAATATGGCACTAGCTTGTCTTGGCTGTGTTGCTCCATCTGTCTCCCTAATCTCGTTCTAATATCTTCTATTTATACATGTATGTCTCCATTGGAATACTCCTTGTCCACCAACAATACCACTCATGATAAGAAAATACATATGTAAAGTTTCCTACGTTTACTCTCTGACGTTGATTTGGGTTTCCTTGTAGAGTTGGACTAGAATTCTACACTTGTTTATTCCGTGTTTGGTCTTATCCCTTTGTAACATACTTCTTTCACAAATTGTTGTGTAAGACCCTTTTACTCATAAGACTAGCCCATTAATCAAAAGCCCAAATAGATTACTCGATAAATTTGTATAAAAATATTTTATTTTGATAACCAAAAATTTTAGATTGATAACTTGTATATTTAAATGTGTTAGTTTTATCATTAAATGTCGAGTTGTTAAAATAAAATTAAAATATAAATAAAATTATATTTTATAATTGGACTTCTCTTCTTTTGGGCCAGTCCTATGCTATAGGACGGTCTTATAGGAAAGTTGATGTACTTCTTTTCATCTGTTAAAGAGAGCGGCCTAAAGTGGGCTTTTTATTTTAGCATTGTCCAAATCAATTAGCTTGATATCCATAATATTTATACCTTGTGTTGGTTTTGGGCCAAGTTTTAAAGTATTTGAATAGTACGGCTTTGGGTTGTTGATGAATATGGATTTTTGGTGGTTTTTATGTCGAAAACGTATTAAACTAGGCTAATTTAAGGGTGGTTGTAGGCCATATTAAGTGATTTTCCAGGAAATAAGCGTAAAGAATCGTTAATTATAACATTGCCGATTTTAATTTAGTCATTAAGTTTTAACTTCATCATCGGGTACCCTTATGGCTAGTAGACAACTTTGAGGTGTCTACATGAAGTTTATGCATATGCATTGAGAGTTAATCTAAATTGTGCTCTCCAACCAAAAAAAAAAAAAACTCATGCATCATATAGTATAGTGTAGTTGCATTCACTCTTGTTTATATGTCATATAGTTTGCATTTAGATTAGAAATCATGCATTTTCATATAGTTTGCATAATTTCATATCATATTGGCCCATTGAGGACAATGCCCATACTAGTGTGGGGATGTGAAATTATAACATGACTTTTAAAAACAAAAATGATAAAAATTGATTTTTTTTGAAAAATACAAAAACATGTCTTTTCTTTTCACAAACATAAAAACCAAAAAAATTGAAAAATGCAAAAATCCAAAAACATGTTCATTTCCTTTATAGTGTAGTCATGTGTATATATTGTGTTTATCTATCCTTTTTCACATTGATCGACTACGCCACATCCGAGACATGAGGATATAGAAGACCGCATGGTATGATCTTTCCAATCTCCTTTTTCCTCTTTATGTTAATGACTATGTGGCTTTATTTTGATTGATGCGGTATAAACAATGTGAATTTAGGATTGCATCTAGATTATTTGGCATACTAGTTGGTAGAAGCATATGCATTATGTTGTATAAATGTTAGTTGCATCATGACATATAGTTGCATTTAGGAAAAAATTTGTGAAAGCATCTATTTGGGAAGCTTGATAAGTGTATATTAGGCCCTTGTAATTGTCAAGTGTTGAAAATGCCAAACATCAAAAGAAATGGCAAAAGAAAGAGTTCTCAAAATGTCAAATGCCACAATTGGGGGGAAAACAACAACAAAAGCAAACTCCCATATGAAACTCAAATACTATCGATCCCTTTTCCATCGAATCCACTTTTGTGCATGGTAGAGAGGGGATGACCCTTCTTCTTGTCTAGGCAAGAAGGGGAATTCCGCGATCCTCCGGTGTTTCTAACACCATAGGGAGTCTACTCTTGACGAAAGCTTTTGACGATTGAGGACAAAGGTACCCTAGCTTGACATAACTTGGAGGTGATTTATTGGTATCCTTCTAGGCTTAGTAGTTTGAAGAAACCGTATCTATGGTGGAATGTGTACCTTTAGATTACTTCTCTTGTAGATAATTTCCGCCACTTAGATGAGGAAAGTGGCTAGTCATTTTTATAGATGCATCCATTTCTTGTTTTGTGTGCTTAAATGCTTGGATGTGTCGCCATTTTGGCAAGCCCCACCTTGCCTTGCAAGAAGGCATCCTACCTCATGGTTGTCTTGTTGTGAGTTGAAGGGGTGGAGTGAGACCCGCTAATTGTCTCACATCGACTATATTAGTAGGTTAGTTTAAATAAGGGTCCTAGTTTTTGTCACCTCTTTACTCGGGACGAGCAAAGGTTCGGTTTGGGGATGTTTGATGTGACTCATATTTGAGCACATTTAGTCCCTGAATTAGCCTCGTTCCCATGCTTTATAGTACATAATTGGGTCATTTACTATCTTTAGTTTCCCATTTTGCATATTCTTTGAGGTTTTGTTTCCTTGGTAGGAGAGGAGTGCAAACCTTGCATTTTCATGGCGAAATGGAGCTAAATTGATCGCATTCAATGACCAAGCATCAAAGGGAAGACGATACTAGAAGGCCTATGTAGATAATAAAGTAGATTGGGCAATGATGAAAGGATCCTTGTATCCTCAACAAGATCCTGCGGTTTGTTGAGGAAAGAAGAGAAGAAAAGTGTCTGACCCAGGATCCGAGCGGATTGCTCAGAATCCGAGCGTCTCCCTGCCCAGCAATCCGAGCGTCCCGACAGCAAGACGCTCGTCTTGAAGCCTCACAATCGGAGCGTCTCCTCCATGATCCGCTCGGATCTTCTTACAGGAACCACCGTGCCAGCTTCCTAGACCACTACAACAAATACGCGGTTTTGAGACCGCCATAAGCGGTCTCAAAAGTTCACAAAGCGGTCTCAAATGCGTTTTTGAGACCGATTTTTAAATTTTGAGACCACCTATGGCCAGTCCGAAAATCTGGTAACAAAATACACTATTTGAGACCAATTTATAGCGGTCGCAAATTTGAGACTGCTTAAGTCGGTCTCAGAATAGAAGTCGATGACAAATTTGCTGGTAGTCTCAAATTAGATTATGCGGTCTCAAAACCTTCATTTTTGAAGCATTTAGTTTTACAATTTTTACCTTACCCATATATTTAAACTATAAAGTACACATACACCAAATACCGTATTATTAACCAAAAACCAGGAGGCCACTAAATGTAACCACCACAAAGAGAGAAGCTTCCATACCAGAGATATAATCGAACTACTTTTATAATAAAAAACATGTAATGTTTTACACCTAAGGTTTACAAACCAAATAGCCCAATGTAGTTCAATCTAACTCTTAAGTAGTGTGTTACAATCTCTACCTTATTTGTACTACTGCCGCTACCACCAAATTAATCCTCAATAAGGTCGGGGCAAGGAATGAAGTTGTGAGTCAAACGCTTCTCGCATAGGTGAAGTTGTTGCTCCATTTTATTCATCATTTATTATTTTATTGGTGCCACTAATTCTGCACACCTTTCGCTTCGTCCGCCTGCCAACAATATGCTTCAAATCAGAACGAAGCAAAATAGGAAAATAATCAAATGTGTGGGGTGTAATTAAATTTACTAGTGTGGCAAAATCTAAATTTACCAAGGCATAACTGGGCTCCTAGAGTATAATTGCAAAGCCAAATTACCTTATCAACAAATAATTCATTTTCAATCAACCAAAATTGCAAAGCCATAATTAAACAAATCAACGAACATAAACAATTCATAAACCCTATAAATGAAAGATCCAGGAAAATTATTAAATAAACGATTTGAAGTTGAAAATTAGGATTCTTACCAGTTTCGTCGGTTGTTGTTCGCGTGGGGTAGCAGTCGCTATCATAGGCGCCGGTGGTCGTGTGGGGTAGCGGTCGTCGGTGCTCGCGTTGGGCAGGGTGGTGTTTGCGTGGATGGGATTGGTCTTCACCAGGTTTGGGTAATGACTAATGAAGAGAAGAAGGTTGGATTTGTTTGAGATGAACAAATTAAACAAAGGCTGCTGGTCTCATAAGATATATCGCTAGCGCGAATTTGAGACCGATTATAGTCCCAAATTTTCTAATTGGACCCAAATTTGAGACTACTTAATATATTTCGAGACCGTTTTGGGAGCGGTTACAAATTTGAGACCGATTTTATACTTTTGAGACCGTATTCAGTCCCAAATTATATTTTGAGACCGTTTTTTCAGGCGGTCTCAAAAACGCGTGTTTCTTGTAGTGGACGCTCGGGACGAGCATATCTTCGCAGGACTAGCAAAACGGAGATGCTCATCTCCTTGGAAGAGGAGCACTTCCTCAACTTTTCTTAAGGGTCTTAATAGTCATTTAAGCCCTAAGTAACCCTAATTCTTGTACCTAATCTTTAGTATAAATACCCCATTGTACTACTTAGATTAGCATGCTCTCTTAGTGCTATCTTAATACAATCTTAATCTCATTTTAATCTTGTAATTAACTCTTAATTTAGTCTTAATACAAATCTCATTTCTTAATCTTTCCTTAATTTCTCTATTGTTCATCTTTTATTTTAGGTAATTGAAGATCATTTGGGTTTATTGGGAGATTGACAACCTTCCATCAATCATCAAGTACTTCTATTATTCTTTGCATTATTATTGTGGAATCTCCATAGGTATAATTCTCTTAATCCTTGCTTTAGTTATTGTTAATCTTTCTTGCTTATTCATCATGTTTTGCCTTGTTGATATGATTGACAACCATGTTAGCATGTTAAATTTGATAATGAATGAGTAGTCTCTTAGCTAGGGTTAATGGGTAATTAGGGGAAACCAACATGGGAAATGATTCATGCTTAATCAAATATGTTCACATAATTTATTTGCTTGCTTGTTGTGATTTCAACTTATGCACATGTTATGTTTGATGAAATGCGAGCCTATGAGTCCTTGCATTTTTTACCCATCACTTATTTTTTCAATGAGACTTGTAAGACATAAACCAACTCGAGTCTCATTAGACCATGCATAATGTTGAATAGGAAGGATTAAGTCGACTTGTAGATGTTGTACAATCTATTCGATTCGGCCCCGGGACCCAAAGCTTCCTAGGGATTGTAAGATATACACTAACTTGATCCCATCACAACAATAATTGCTTGCTTATAATTCGAGAACATGTTTGTATGATCAACTCCCATGTATCCCCTATGAACCCATGACACCCTAGTGCCCTTTAATCAATTGTTTACATCTCATTTCAATCATCTTGCTTGCTTTATTTCCTTACTTTTATATTGTTGATTAGTTTAGTTGACCTCTTATCTCAACCCAAATTGTGACACCCTTAGACACAACCATTTGCAATTGAAAATCCTATATCAATACCCGTCCTTTGGGATCCGACCTTTACTTACCTCTTTACTAAGAGTAGTTTGTGAAGTTATAAATATTGTTTTAGTTAGGTGACTTTTAACGACGAGTTTCACACCGACACCACATTTATTGTTGTTGTTTGGCTATTCCTACTCAACCTCGTGGTTGACAGTGTATTCGTGAACACCTGTGATGAACCATAATGGGGAGCAAATTTTACAGGTACCAAAGATTAGGTGACTTGGGAGCTATGAGATGCGTGAGGACTTGGCCAGTCTCTAGACCACATAGATTACTAGTCACTTTATTTATTTCCGCTGCGAGTTGTATCTTATTTTTATATTAAGTTTTAGTTGATTCATTTGTAATAAACATGTAATCACTAAAGTTTTAATTAAAGTACTTTGGCTTGTTTTACTTTGTTATTCACTAACTCAGGAAACCGAGATGGTAACGCTCTCATTTACTTGGGATGTCTAGCTAAAGGCTCCTAAATAAATGGGGGTGTTACAGTCATACAAAGACATGTATGGGATCGACAGAGATATTGCAGAGCACAGGATACCCATTAAGCCCGGAGCTAAACCCGTGAAGTAAACGTTGTGCCGCATGGGCCCTGAGTGGGCCTGAAAATCAAGGAAGAGGTAGACAAACAATTTAAAGCCGGATTCATCAAAGTTTCTGAATATTATGACTGGGTGGTTAACATAGTCCCCGTACCCAAGAAAAACGGGAGAATTCAGGTTTGCATCGACTTCAGAGACCAAAATAAAGCAAGTCCAAAAGACAACTTTCCCTCTACCACATGTTGACATCTTGGTAGACAACACCGCCGAGCACGCCCTATTATCATTCATGGATGGGTATGCTGGGTACAACCAGATCAAAATGGCTGAGGAAGACATGCAAAAAACTGCATTCACTACGCAGTTGCCCTTCGGCCTGATCAACGCCGGAGCAACCTATCAAAGAACCGCCATCACTCTCCTACACGACATGATGCACAAGAAAGTGGAGATATACGTCGATGACATGATCGTCAATTCAAAAGAACGAGACGACCACATCGGTGCCCTTCGAAAATTCTTTGCTCGCCTTCGAAAATACAACATGAGACTAAATCCTCAGAAGTGTGCATTCGGGGTCATCTCTGGAAAACTCTTGGGACACATCGTCAGCAAAAGAGGCATATAAATCGATCCCACCAAAGTCAAAGCTCTTCAACAAATGCCTCGGCCTAAGAACGAGATGGAGATTCGGGGATTTCTCGGTATGAATCCAAAGAACGGGAAGTAGTATTTAAATATTAATGATATTTATATACTGCCATGTACCAGTGAATTGTTATCTATTTCTGTTTGGGGTGTATCACTCAATTGTTATATATTTCTATACTCGTATTTAGTATGGTTTACGCAAGTGGGCTGATCTTATCTAATCTTCAAACCCTAGATGATATACCTCAAATATATCCCTCCTCTTCCTTCGCCTCACCTACTCTTTCATTTTCTTCTTTAGTTTCCACCCCTTAATTTCTCTACAACCTTGCTAAATCCTACCGTATTTAATTAAACCCTTGTAATCAATTATAGTTTCAATTATTGTTTTTTATTTATCATGTTTATCGTTTATATATGATTTGCTTTATCTCTCACATGTAATCAATTCTAAATTCCAATTCGACGTTAATAATTGCTAAATTATTTGCTCACCGACATAGTTTAATTCACATGCTAGGATTAATCTGTGGATGTTGCATTGCATGCATATAATCGACGACATATCAAATATGAATAATTTCCCGAATCATTACTAGAGGCCGCTATCGAGGTGGGCAGGATTAGATGTTCAGTAAAAGGACTTCCTAATACGTACTCTCACCCCTTACTCCAGATCTTTGCAAACATCCGTGTTCATTGGCATCCACGAGAGTCATTCTAGACATAGAATGCTAAGGGCAACGAGTTCTTAGTATTCATGTCACTACTTTGTGTCTTGACATGACATGAGGTATTCGAACGGTTCCAATTTTCCATAAAAATTGGTGGCGACCAAGCCAAAGAGGTTGGTTATAACTATGTCTTTCTTGTATTAACTTTTGCTTTAGATTTAGTCAATAAGCTTTCCTCTCTTCTTTTCAGGGTTTGGATGCTGGGTTGATTAGTGCTTGCCAGCTGAGGGATGCCCGAGCCAAGATTAGCAGCTTGGAAGAGAGGTTGGATAGGGTTAACCACAAGTTACATTTGTCCAGGGGTAATGAAACGGTACTTCAGTCCCAGCTCTGGTCAGTCAGGGAAGCGTGCAAGGCTGCGCAGGTTTGTGAGGTGGCAGCCAAAAATGCTGAGAAAGCGATCAGGAAAGAGCTTGAAGCCGTGAGAGGGGAGCTCGAAGCTGTAAAAGGGGAGCTGGTTGCTGAAAGACAGGCTATGCAGGATCAGTTGAAGAAAAATGAAGAACTTGGTGCTGAAAAGGAGTTGGTTGAGGCGCGGTTTGCTGATGCTGCCCAATATTTCTTTGGTAAAGGTCGGGTTGATGCCATGAGAGATCCTGAGTCTAATAGGGCTAGGTGGGATCCAGATCGGGACAAGACAGCTCTGGATGCCAAATATCATGACTTGGTTAACTTGGGGCAGGAAGAGGAAGTGGTCTCTCCTCCTTCCAAGGAGAGGTCTGCTGATCAGGAAATAGTGGAGGGCTGTAGGTCAGTTTCTGACTCGAATGCAGTTTAAATTTTTGTTTTTTGCTAAGTTTAGTTTGGTCCATCCAGAGGGGATGTCCCTGGGCTGAATATTTCTTTTTATATTTCAAGTAGTTTGATAGGTGGGTCTTATCCAGAGGGAGGTCCCCGGATAGAATATTTTGGTGGTCGGTCAGCTGTGTCTGATTAAGCTTTATATAATTATTTTGCTTTCTGCTATTTGTATTTGTGTTTTTGAGATATGTTTGAGTGATGTCGTAGTTTTGTAGTGGGCCAGGCTATGATATCTAGTATTTATACTGGATCAGGCCAGTTTTTCGCGCTGGATCTGGCCAGGCTTTATTTTCGCGCTGGATTTGGCCAGGCTTTCGTACTGGATCTGGCCAGGTTTTTGTGCTGGATCTGACCAGGCTTATATGTCATGGGTGGGGTATTTGCCTGTCTGGAGGGCTTACAACCCATTTAGGACAAGCAAAGTCAGGGAGAGTATCCCCTAGCTTGTTATTTGGACTGAGCTCAGTATTCTTAAGGCCTGTTTTGAGAATTTCGCAACTGAAAGTTGGATAATTCTTATATATGTGTAATATGTATGCTAGTGGAGTGGCCCTCAATCTTGAAAATTTGTTTAAGTGGAGTGCGAACTAAATGAATGCACTGTATAAGTAAACAAGTATTTAAGATTCATTTTTGATAAAGGATAAAGGAAGAGAATAATCAGGTATATAACAAGGAAAAAACATGTAGGATATATTTATTCACGTAACATCAAGTATCATACACGTAGTTGCATATCAGGCCAGGCAAAAAAGTTAAAATAAAGATTTTACCTGGGCTGAGGAGTGCATTTTATATGTGAAATAATTTGAAGTGTGCAACATTCCAAGCTCTGGGAATCATCTCACCATCCAGGGTCTGTAGCCTGTAGGCGCCCTGACCGACGATTGAGTCAATCAGGTAAGGACCTTCTCAGGTTGGAGCCAGTTTGCCTGCATTTTCCTCTTTAGTGTTTGGGAAAACTCTTCTGAGAACAAGGTCTCCTATTCTGAATACTCTGGCCTTGACACTTTTATTGTAACTTTTGGCCACTATTTGCTGGTAGGCTGCCAATCTGATGTTGGCTGCATCCCTCAATTCTTCTGTTAAGTCTAGACTGTCCTCCATTAGGGGAGTGTTGTCTGCTACAGTGTTCAGGCTAAATCTGGCTGAAGGAATCTCAATTTCTGCTGGGATTACTGCTTCACATCCATAGACCAGGGAATAAGGAGCTTGCCCGGTTGCAGTCTTGGGTGTTGTTCTACCAGCCCATAGCACATAGGGTACCTCTTCGGCCCATCTGCCTTTTCTTTGAGTCAGCTTCTTTTTTAGGCAATTTAGGATCACCTTGTTGCTTGATTCAGCTTGACCATTTGCTTTGGGATATCTTGAGGTTGATGTAACAAGCTTGACAAAATGCTATCGTTCTCTTGCCTATAAATTGGCTTCCGTTGTCACACACTATTTCGGCTGGGATCCCATATCTACAGATGATGTTTCGCCCGATGAATGAAATAACATCTTTCTCTTTGATTTTCCTGAACGAATCTGCCTCAATCCATTTTGAGAAGTAGTCAGTCACTGCAAGCATGAACGCATTTTGGCCTGGGGCATGGGGTAATTTGCCGACAATATCCATTCCCCACTTCATGAACGGCCAGGAGGCAGAGATTGAATGTAGTTCTTCGGAGGGCTGATGGATGTATGGTGCATGAATTTGACAGGCTTTGCATTTAGAGCTGAATTCTAGGCAGTCGGCCCTTGGTGTAGGCCAGAAATAGCCCGTCCTGAGTACTTTGCTTGCTAGGCTTCTGCCACCTTTATGATTGCCACAGTGTCCTTTATGGATTTCTGATAGTATATGTTCAGCTTCTTGTGGCTCCAGGCATCTGAGGTATGGTCCAGCCTGTGATCTCTTAAAAAGCACATTATTAATAATGGTGTATAAAGCAGCTTTGATTTTTAGTGCTTTGGCATCCTGCTTGTTCAGGGGTAAAATTCCCTGCTGGAGCCAATCGTAATAAGGTTTTGTCCATGAATTAGCTACATATATTGGAAAAGTTTCATCTTGTTTATTTATTGCAGGTTCCAATAAATGTATAATAGGGTTTTTATCAAAATCAGGGGGACTGAAGTTAGATCCTAGGCCGGCTAGGGCGTCGGCATGGGTATTCAAGTCCCTGGGTATTTGATCAATATTAAAGTTGCGAAATTTACATTTTGAATTTTGCACAACTTCTAGGTAGAGCATCATTTTTGAGTCTTTTGCAGTATAAACTCCATTTACTTGATTCGAAATGAGGAGGGAATCAGTGCGTACCTTTAGATTTTGTACACCAAGGTCGATACATACCTTTAAACCAGCTATTAGGGCTTCATATTCAGCTTCATTATTTGTAGCTTCAAATGCACAAATTATAGTCTGTACTATCTTATCCCCGTGTGGTGATTTTAGTACTACACCTAGGCTAGTACCCCTCATATTAGCTGCACCATCTTCTAGGTTTGTATGGTCCGTCCATTTCTTTGACCAGGACTGCACTGACCGCAGTCTCAGTGACTGATAGATATACCGCCAGGGGTGTTGGAATATGTGTCCTCCGACAATAATGCGATCACAACTGTCGATCATGATGATCACATGTTTAAATCTCATTTTTAAGAATACATGTGGGATGTAATATTTTACAGTCAACTGGTCCACACATATCGGTAATGATTGGCTGACTAGAGTTTGACATTACTGTCGTGCGACGGTGGTGATCAGTTGATCCCCTTAGGTCATACCTATAGGGAAATACTCTTAATTGATTATTTAATTAATCGTATGCCGATACGAGTTAATTAAATTGCTTAAAATTGACGAATGATTTTGTGAGTAAAGTTAACGTGTCTTATTGTAATTCGATTAAATTAGATACGGTCTAAGTAATCGAATTGTTTTATTACTTAGATAAAGTTATTCTTTACGAAACAATTGAAATTGAAATTGAATGAATAATTTATTATAAATACAAGACGTTGTAATTTATAATTTGATAAACCATTTTTGGTACAAGTGATTACGAATTACTAGTGAATTTTGTATATGACATATTTTATGAGTATGTTGATTTTTATGTTAAAAATACATTACAATTTCACATGTCAAGTAACATGTCACATATGTCACAATTGACAAATGACAAAATAAAATGGACCTCCCATTTTATAAGTGTACCGAAATTTTGGGGAGGGGTTAGGGTGTTATTGTGTTAAATATTTTTAGTGGAAAACACAGTTATATCCTAGTCTCCTAGCCATGCATGCCTAGTCCTTTTCTTGGGAAGAATAGAGGATCATGCATTGGCCCTTGTCCCTTCCCCTACCCGGTTTTTCCCACCTTCACAAGCCAAGGGTTTGTCTTAATTTTCATATACACTACTCTTGAGAAGAGATAATTCATTCACTCATATTATTCAAAAATCTTGTGAAGTTTTAGAGAGAAAAATACACCAAAATTACTTCTCCTCTCCACCGAAATAGTAGAGAGACAAAATTAATATTTTTGTGTCAATTTTATAGTAAGACTTGTATTATTTCTAGTACAAAATAATATTGGTTATTAAGAGGTTTCCTTGGGTATTCACTTTTGGGAGAGGTTCTACTTTGAACCTTGTTCATCCATTTTAAGGAAAGCTCAAGAACTAACAAATAGGTGAATTTGTTGGTGCCCATTAATCCGAAATCATATAGTAAGGTTGATGATTTCTTCTCTTATCTTGTTCAAGTTTGCATGCATAAGATCTAGTTTTAATTTTATGACTAAATTATTATGTCACATATATGAATATGTTAAGTTATGAGATTAATAAACCTAACAAGTGGTATCATGAGCCTTAGGTTGTTTACATGCAAATCGGTTTATAGTTTTTCCGAGTTATATGTTTAACATACAAAACTAATTAATTTGGTTTTATGAAGATAAACCTAAAAATAACCTTGCATGTTAAAAGTTTCTGGTCCTAAGTGATTTTTAGGACATTTTGGTTTATTTATGGATTTTATTGTTCATTTTATATAATATTGGCATTAAAATGTGATTTTTATGATAAAAATGTCATTTTTGGACGAAAAATAGCTACACTTCGAATTTTTCAGTGGTTTTTGGATATGTTTTCACATACATTATCTACTGATGTCCTGTAAATTGTCATGATAAAATGAGTTGTTTTGCTCGAAATATGGATTTTTCAAGTTAAAATCGTATTTAAATGGGTAAATAGGTTAATATGAGTTATATTTCGAATATGGTCATGGAAATTTAGTATGTTGTCACATGAAATTTTACAAGATGTGTGTAAAATATTTGGAAATAACTAAATCTTTATACATGAGTTATGAATTTTTGATGAAAAATCACATAAATAGTGACCATAATTAGTAATAATGCTAAAACATACTTCATGACTAAGTAAAAACGTCACATGTTGCATTTTATCATATATTTCAGATCTAAAAGTGAAAAGTTGATAAAAATAATTTTTCTCATATTTTTATGGTCATAATTGTTAAAATCGATAAACCGCAACATTGTTTTTCACGATAAATTTTCGAAATTTTTAACCTAAGTTTTGAACATTATGAGTTTCATGGTATTTTTCCAGAATGTTCATGAGTTTAAATTTCAAATTTTGAAATTATTTGAAATTTTTATGATTTAATTTGAAGTTTATAGCATAATTTTGCTTTTTAGGTCCATTTATGAACAATATTAGGAAATCAAGTTTATTTATTGTCAAATGTTAGTGGAGACTAATTTTGAGTCCTAAGATGGTTAGGGTAATTAACTTGTACATAAGTATGAATTTATGTAATTATTGTGATTTTAATAAGTTAAATCACGCAAATCCGTAAAAACCGATTAATATACGATATTGGCTCTTAAAGGCAATTTAGTATAAAATTTGGCATGCTCATACATATTATAATGCTGAATTTTATTTATGATTGTCATATTTTAATTTTATGTAATTTTTGAATTATGTAATTTTACTTAGTATGGCCTTAGTTTTAATTGATATTACCCGAAATGTATGGGAATATCGATTCGGTTGTAATTATTGTGATCTCGTATCACCGTTTTGTAATTTAATAGATTTATTTTTATTTTAATTACAAATGTATAATAGGAAATTATGTAATTCATTTTGTAATTTCATTATTTCGGAGTTCTTTGAAGACGGTGCCATTCGAGAAGGCGATTCATCAAAGAGAGTGTTGCCTTGAATTGCGTGCCAAGACCGAAGTTCTAGGGACCAAAGGAGTTGGTTTCCGAATTTGTAATAGTTTATTAGATTTACTATTTCAGGAAGGCCATACTAGGATTTTATTTTCACGCTTTGCATTTTAATTATATGTTGCATGTATCGCTAAATCGCCATAACTAAACATGCATTTAAATCGAGTTTATCGACCGTGTCAATTACAATTATCGTAGTTCACCGCTTTAGTTCACTTAAAACGTGATAGCTAATAAATTGACATGACCTCTCGCTAAAATAAACAATTGAGACTTAGCCTTACCAAAAAGTAGAAACCATGAAAACCTATTTCATGAGGGAGTGCACTCGGCCCTACCGGGGTACAAACCTTGTTACGTAGGGGAAGTGGGTGATAAATGTCTATCCACCGAATTCATGTTGATAAGGGATGAATCGGCCCTACCGTGCCCAAGTTGATGTGGATTTGGATCATGGACACATTTATTCGAAATTTAGATTGAGGTCAACGGAAGTATTCGTGACCGTAGTCGCATGTGTTCCGGGCTAAAGATAAATATTAATGTAATTTTATCGACCAAGAGTTCTAAAAGTAGAATCGATTAAAGAGTTAATCCACCGAGTTATATTGATAAGGGATGAATGGTCCCTACCGTGCCCAAGTTAATATGAATTTGGATCTTGGAATCATTTATAATAGTTGGGTAGAGGTCACTATATAAATGCTCATAACTTGTTAAATTATTTACAAGTATTATTATGACGATAAATGTTAGTTTTCATCATTCCGTTGTCGCATCGTTTGCATCATTCTATTTCTTCACCACACTTTTTATACGATATCATTTCGATTCAAATCTCCATTAAAACATCGTAACTAAAGACAAAATTTGAATTTTCTGCTAAAAACCTCGAATTATCCATTGAAAGGATCTCTTGTGAAGAGTATAGATAAAAGTTATTCGTGATCAAAAGGGTTTTTGATTTTTGACTAACATATCAACTTACAATGAATTGTTTCTCATGTGCTTAATTGAGTTAAGTACTTTGAAACGTTACATCATTTTGGTAACTAGATTTGTTTGAACTCAAAATTGACCAAAATGCCGCAACCACTTCAATGAAAGTTTTAAGACTAAACAAACGAATGAAGAGTAGTCTTCATGAATTTCATTTTTGCTTCTCTTAGCAAAGACTAATTGAAATGAGTGGGAGCATTCTCTTAAACCGTTAAGAAAAGGATAAGGTTTTAAAGAAGTAAAATTAGAATGGAATTGATACAAGGTAATGTTAAAAGTAAAGTTATTGAGAATAACGATACTAAACCTATCAATCCCGACCGATAAAGTTTCCATTTTCTTAATTGTTGGACACTAGAAAGGAAACTTACCCAAATTATTGAAGGATCAACAAGTTAGTTGTGGGACATCTAATGAGACCTTCTTCTTTAAATGTTTATTTGATTGACATAAATTTTGCTAGTACTACTTCGTCAATATTAGAAACCGGTGGTGGTTTTCATCATTGTATTTGATACATAGGATGATTAGAATATGACGACGAGCAACAATGATGTCGAGAGATAGAGTCATTGTGTACTCAATCTAGTTTTGGGTTTAGAGTTGTACTTAATTGTGACTATTAAGTGCATAAACTCTAAATAAGAATATAAACTTGTTAAGATACAAAAGAGGTTTCACTTTTGTGACCCTATACACCATGATTTGATGTATGGCTAGTCCATTATCAAGGTGATTATATTCTAAACCAAACTAGAATGATATATCATGTAGTTGATGCAAGACTCAAATTGGTAACCCAAAATTAAACCTTAAATTCTTGAATGATGAATGCAAAGAGTTATCGAGTACTCTTGAAACCATTAGATTGTTAATCTTATGGTAAATGCGTATCTTGTATTCAAAGCAAGATGTCTCGTGCCTTTTGGTTGAAAAGGAGATCGAGGTTGTAAATCATTGATCTAAAATAGGTTGATCATTTTCTTTTACCAACGATTTAAGTTGACGCTAATGTGTTCACTTAATAAGGTAAATAGAGAAATCTTTGAAGAAGTTCAAAGAGTTCAAAGAATCAAGATTTAGTCGTGATGGGATTATCAAAGTGAAGACTTTGATATAAGCCAAAGGAAATGTGATATAGTATCACATATTAATCTCTCTAAGCACGCATTGTGGGATAATGTGTTGTTGGATAAAGAAATCAAACGCTATTTGATATGGTTTGAACTTTAATCAAGTTACCTTGAGTTACTTGATCCTTTTGGGGATTTTATTATTTTGTCTAAATTATTTTTCCACTAAATCTAAAACGAATCATATAAGATATGAAATGGTAGGGTACCATGTTTGTAAGTTTACACAAGAAACAAATGCTCATTTTTCCTTACAATAATCACGAGTACAACGAGTTTGTGGCTCGTGAATCTGTCTTTCTAGAATACAAGTTTATTTCTAGAAGACAAAGTGGGAGAAAATTATTCAAGAGCCACAAAGAATGTTATGTCACAAGAAACTGGTCTTTCTTAGCTACATAAGACGTTTTGTGTAAGACGTTGTTTCTTCATAACCTAGGAGGTTAAAGTCATCACTTGTTGAAGTTGATGAATTAGTGTTACTTTTAAAGTCATCACTTGTTGAAGTTGGTGAATTAGTGTTACTTTTAGAAAGTGAAGAGCTTGCAACTTACAAAGAAATTGTTTGACTCAAATTACTTC
Source organism: Silene latifolia (assembly GCF_048544455.1). Lineage (NCBI taxonomy): Eukaryota > Viridiplantae > Streptophyta > Magnoliopsida > Caryophyllales > Caryophyllaceae > Silene > Silene latifolia. Next base: position 38,496,201 of record NC_133533.1, read on the forward strand.
TGGAAAGTAATGAGCATATGACTTACATGAGAGTGTTTAAGTCACAACTCAATACAAGGCTTAGAGCCATGAAAATCCAAAATAAATTCCAAGTGAATTGTTAGATATCAAAGCTTGATTGGTGGCAAAGGGTTTTGCACTAGTTTAAATGCTTAATTCTATTTGGATCTTCTTAGGGATTGTGTTTCATTATGAGATACATAGCGAGTGAATCTAAAACCCACTTCTTCAGTTAGAAGGAATGTATTCAATACATGTCTTGAGTTTTGTAGATTCTTGCAATCCTAAGATAATGTGAAACTTAAGAGAGGGTCTTAAGTAGGACATCAATGAGTTGGAATCAATGTTTTGATCATGTTATAAAACTTTTCTCGATAAGTCGAGAAGTTGTGTTTATACATGGAGTTTAGTGGGAGTTACGGAAATTTTAATTAGTCTTATATGTGGATGACATATTGATCATTGGGAATGATTTAAGACTTTTGGAGTATTATAATACATCTTTAATATCCGGATTTATGGAGATAAATCTACATGATATTAGCATCATATAAGAATTCTTATGTTGATAAGATTCATGATTAGTTCAATCGAGTTGAACATATTTGATTGATTCCATTTGCTTCCGCTGCCGGATCAATTAAATGAGTAATGATGTATAACACTTCATATACTTTGAGTATGATGAATTGTTTCAAAATCGAATTTAAGTAATAGTTACTAAGTAGCCATATAGATTATCTTTAAGTGCTTGTAGAAGCATTAAGGATGGAAAGTTAAGTGTTTTTGATGCAATTTTTGTGTAAGGGTGTTACACAAATGACAATTGACAATTGAGATTGCGTATGGTTTCCGACAAAACCACATTCAAAACACATAAAGATGGTTAAGGAACCATTGTGGCTATGTTATTTAAGAAATGGATTTGTTAGAATCGTTCTAGGAAATAAAGAACAATGAGAGATACTTACAACGGAAATTGAGTACACTTGCAATCATGAGATGTGCGAGAGGGATAGGTCCCGCACACTGTGAAAACAGTGGGAGCTATTCTATGACTGGAGAGCTTATGTCTAGATTGGATCTAGACACGTACTCAGAAAGTTTTGTAATGCAAATGTATACATTACAAAGGAAAATGAGTATGTAGTAAGGTTGAGTAAGGTACAAGAAGTTGATAAAACCTACTAACCAAAGCCTTCTCATAGGCTTAACATGATGAGTCATGTCATATGTCATTTCAATTGCATTGAGATGAACAACTACATACATGATGAAAATGGATTATAAAAACATGAAGTAGTAATCAGGTATTGACTATTCATATGTGATAATCACATTTGTCGTTCGAGTTTTTAAATCTAAAAACTCCTTTTATACTTTGTTACATCCAAACGGGTTGTAAAGATAATATTGAACCCCGTTAAAATGAACTCGGATTAACATGGTATTTGCCCATAGTCACTTGTATGAGGTGACATCTCAAAGTGACTAGAGTGTGATGCGATTGATGGCAAGTTCGAATGCCATAAAATCCTGTGAGATGACTAGTCGATCACATAGGCAGACTGTTAGGAACACTTTGTCGGGCCTTATGACCGCTTATAGAGTTCTGGCAAATTTATATAGCCTGGTCGTGGCGAGAGCTACTATAGTATTCTAATGAGTCGATTCTTTTGACTAAAGACTGTTCGCCTAAGGTGGCACGATTTCGATTAACTTTGATTTGTGTTACTACGACCTTCGTAAATGGGGTCAAATGGGCATATTTTGGGTTATGATGGTTGTGGCTAGTCGAAGGGAATAGTGCGATAGGAATTGTCCACCCCCTTGTCAGGGTTAAAACAATATCTCAGGGCCACTCGAGGAGTAATGAACTGGAAATGCGTGGCCACGCTCGGAAGGTATCTATAGTAGATAATTCCGGTCAATCAGTTATTCTCCAGATCGAGGAAACCACTCTCGATATGATCACTTGCAAGTACGACCTGAAAGACACCTTGCATTGAGTGGGAGATAGTAATAGGACAAGAGAATTGGTGACGCACACTTGTCGAGGACAAGTGGGAGATTGTTGGAATATGTGTCCTCCGACAATAATGCGATCACAACTGTCGATCATGATGATCACATGTTTAAATCTCATTTTTAAGAATACATGTGGGATGTAATATTTTACAGTCAACTGGTCCACACATATCGGTAATGATTGGCTGACTAGAGTTTGACATTACTGTCGTGCGACGGTGGTGATCAGTTGATCCCCTTAGGTCATACCTATAGGGAAATACTCTTAATTGATTATTTAATTAATCGTATGCCGATACGAGTTAATTAAATTGCTTAAAATTGACGAATGATTTTGTGAGTAAAGTTAACGTGTCTTATTGTTATTCGATTAAAATAGATACGGTCTAAGTAATCGAATTGTTTTATTACTTGGATAAAGTTATTATTTACGAAACAATTGAAATTGAAATTGAATGAATAATTTATTATAAATACAAGACGTTGTAATTTATAATTTGATAAACCATTTTTGGTACAAGTGATTACGAATTACTAGTGAATTTTGTATATGACATATTTTATGAGTATGTTGATTTTTATATTAAAAATACATTACAATTTCACATGTCAAGTAACATGTCACATATGTCACAATTGACAAATGACAAAATAAAATGGACCTCCCATTTTATAAGTGTACCGAAATTTTGGGGAGGGGTTAGGGTGTTATTGTGTTAAATATATTTAGTGGAAAACACAATTATATCCTAGTCTCCTAGCCATGCATGCCTAGTCCTTTTCTTGGGAAGAATAGAGGATCATGCATTGGCCCTTCTCCCTTCCCCTACCCGGTTTTTCCCACCTTCACAAGCTAAGGGTTTGTCTTAATTTTCATATACATTACTCTTGAGAAGAGATAATTCATTCATTCATATTATTCAAAAATCTTGTGAAGTTTTAGAGAGAAAAATACTCCAAAATTACTTCTCCTCTCCACCGAAATAGTAGAGAGACAAAATTAATATTTTTGTGTCAATTTTATAGTAAGACTTGTATTATTTCTAGTACAAAATAATATTGGTTATTAAGAGGTTTCCTTGGGTATTCACTTTTGGGAGAGGTTCTACTTTGAACCTTGTTCATCCATTTTAAGGAAAGCTCAAGAACTAACAAATAGGTGAATTTGTTGGTGCCCATTAATCCGAAATCATATAGTAAGGTTGATGATTTCTTCTCTTATCTTGTTCAAGTTTGCATGCATAAGATCTAGTTTTAATTTTATGACTAAATTAATATGTCACATATATGAATATGTTAAGTTATGAGATTAATAAACCTAACAAGGGGTTCATATTTGATTGGCTTGGCCAGCAAAGGAGGTGAGGATAGATATGCTTTCAGGTCTTCAAAGGCTGACTGGTGGTCAGGAGTCCACTAGAAGTCTTTGTTTTTCCTGAACAGGTTAGAGAATGACTTGCATCTCTCTGATGATCTGGAAATCAATCTATTCAGGGCGGCTACTCTTCCTGTCAATTTTTGTATATCCTTGACATTCTTTGGTGGTTCCATCTCCAGGATTGCTTTGATCTGTTCAGGATTAGCTTCGATCCCTCTTTTTGTTACCATATAGCCCAAGAACTTGCCTGCTGAGACTCCGAAGTGGCACTTGGACGGATTTAACTTCATGTTGAATTTTTCCAGTATTTGGAATGCCACTTCCAGGTCTTTGACATGGTCCTCTGCTTTCTTTGATTTGACTACCATGTCATCAATGTAGACTTCCATGGTGTCTCCAATTTGATCTTTAAACATCATGTTGACTAGCCTTTGGTATGTTGCCCCTGCATTTTTCAATCCAAAAGGCATGGCAGTATAACAATATATCCCTCTTTCAGTAATGAAGGCTGTACTCTCCTGGTCCGGAGGGTGCATTTTAATTTGATTGAATCCACTAGAGGCATCCATGAATGTTAGCATCTCATGGCCTGTGGTGGGATCTACCATTGCGTCAATATGTGGCAGGGGGAATGTGTCCTTTGGACAGGCTTTGTTCAGGTCGGTGTAGTCCACACAGACTCTCCACTTGCCATTCTTCTTCTGAACGACTACCACATTGGCTAACCAGTCAAGGTACTTCACTTCTCTGATCATTCCCATGTCTAGTAGCTTGTCAACTTCTTGGTTGATGATTTCATTCTTTTGCAGCAAATTTTCTTCTTTTTTGCTGTACAAGCTTAAATGACTTGTCAATATTTAACTTGAGTTATAACATCAGCATCTATACCAGTCATATCAAAATGTGACCAAGCAAAACAAGACATCTTAGTTTTAAGAAAGCTGTCCAGATTGGGCCTGACTGAGTCAGGTGCATAAGATCCCACAAGCACTTTCCTGTCAGGATACTCTTGGTCTAGGATGACCTCTCCTGTCTCCATTTGTGATTGAGTTATATATGCATTCCTGACAGGGGATTTTAATTGCTTTGCCGGGGACTTACCTGACTTTGAAGGTTTCAAAGCCTGAGTGTAACATTCTTGAGCTGCTTTATGTTCTCCTCTGATGGTGGTTATCCCCCATTCAGTTGGTATCTTTACACACTGGTGATATGTTGATGGGATGGCTTTGAGATTATGGATCCAAGGTCTGCCCAGTATTACGTTGTACGAGGACAGGCAGTCCAAGACTCCGAATCTTTCATAGGAGGCTACCCCTTCTGCATAAGTTGGCAAGTTGATTTCTCCCAGGGTATTCTTTGTTTCTCCGCTGAATCCAACCAGGACACTCGACCTTTTGGTGATTTTTTCTTCGTCTATTTTCATAGCTTTAAGGACGTCTAGCATTACTAAGTTAATTGAGCTGCCTCCGTCTATTAGGATTCTTGACACCTTTGCTGTACTAATTTGCATGGTAATCACCAGGCTGTCATGGTGTAGATCTGGTACTCCCTGCAAGTCCGAGTCATCAAAAGTAACAGCGGGTAATGATTTAGATCTGAAAAGAGATTGAAGTTTTGACTCCATGGCAACTCTCTTGGCTGCTGAACTGGTCAAGCCGCAAATTTCTGAGCCTCCGTTTATGAATTTGACTTCGTAGATGGGGGGAGGAGGAAGAGGGTCTCTGCTGTTCCCTGGATCTCTTTTGCCTGATCTTTCATCTTTGCCTCCGGGTTGCTGGACCAGATCTTTCCAGTAGCCTTTCTTTAGGAGGTACGCCACTTGTTTCCTGAGCTGAATGCATTCTTCTGTGGTGTGTTCAATGTCCTGGTGGAAGTCACACCATCTTGAAGGGTTCTTCCTGGGGTTGTCTGATTTTTTGGGCCATCTGACTGTGTCTCCCAATTTCTCCAGGCGTTTGATTAACCCTGCAGTATTTATAGAGAAGTTATATTCAGGAATAGTTGGTAGGCTAGAAAGGTTACCTTTGCATTCTTGTGCCATATTGACTTCAGACCGATCAGGCCTAGAATAAGGTGCTGATCTGGAGTTGTTTCCTTTGTGGTAGGAACTTTTTATGTTGGTGTGGCCATAGCTTTGCTTTCCTCTGGGTGAGTTTTTCCTGAAGTTGAGATCTTCTTCCAGTCTGATATGCTCTAAGACAATAGACTGGACGGTAGCAAAGGTTGGGCATGCTTTCTTGGTGAGATCTGCATAGATATCACTGTCAAGCAAGACTCCTTGCCTGAACGCTTCCACTGCCGTTTCCTTGTCACATCTGGGGATGGCCAACTTTTCTTTGACAATTCTGGCCAGGAATTCTTTCATGGTCTCATCTGGGAGCTGCTGTACTCTAAACAGGTTGTTAGGTCTTTTCGCTATATCCCTACTGCTAGCAAACTGTTGATTGAAGGCATTGACTAGATCCGCAAAGTTCTTGATGCTTCAATTTGGGAGATTGATGAACCACTGCCATGCTGCTCCGGTCAGGGTACTGCCAAAGTGTGATAATCCGCACACTTCGAACCCTTAGATTTATTCATGCTTATGTAATTTCATTTCCCTTGTATATTTTTAGTAAATACTTTCCTAGTTTAGCATAGTTAGCATAACTTTTCTTTCCATAAATAGGTATATCGCTATTCTACACTTTCAATGTTTCCTGCTACCAGGATGTAACTATCAAATTTCCCTCTTTAGGGAGTACTAGTGAATGAAAATCTGCTTCCTACCTTGTGCCTTTGTGTTGCTTGTTGTTGCTTTGTTGTGAACGACTCTTTGCCTTCACTTTTCTAACAAGCCGTGTTTCTGGGATCAACACTAGGATCCCGACTCACACACCCGAGACCGATGACGAATGCCTAGTGCTTGACAAACACTAGTGCTTGACGTTCTCGTTGCAATCCTGTCGAGTGTTGCCGAGACCCGAGTATCGTGCTAGTGAGCGATCCTTCACTAGTACGAAGATCCTTGTCGCTTGCATCTTGCCTTGAGCTGGGCAAGGGTGCGCGCCACGATCCGGCAAAAGTACCGGACCGTGACATTTGGTATCAAAGTCCGGTCTTCGGACTGGTTTCTGCACGCCGCATTTGTTTATCGAGATCGAGAAAATGGGCGAAACAATTGAGGATCGAATGGATGCCTTAGAGGAATCAATCGACGTCAAGATTTCCAAACTCGAGGGCGTCGTTATGCGGATGGCCGCGAGCCTCGAGGAGTTGTAGAAGATGGTTTGTGAACTCGAGACGAAGATGGGCGGGATGAACACCCGCATCCAAGCGATCAGTGATGCGATCCCCGATGATCGGGAGGAAGAGATCAATCATCTCCACCGAAAGGTCGAGATGTTAGAGAACACTTGCGCCACGCTCGTGAAAGCGGTGGTCAATGACGGGAAATCTGTGAGGGGCCATAAGGTGAAGTTACCTCCACCTCATACCTACGATGGGGCGAGGGATTCGAAAGCGGTCGATAACTTTATCTTCGATATGGAGTAATACTTCCGAGTAAGTGGGCTCGACGAAGACGCGGAAGTTGTCACGGCAAGCATGTATCTAGTCGACGATGCCAAGATGTGGTGGAGGGCTAGGTACAAGGAAATCGATGCGGGCACAATTAAGGTGACATTGTGGGCCGACTTCAAGAGGATCTTGAAGGACCACTTCTACCCCGACAACACGGAGTTTGTTGCTCGGAAGAAGTTTAAGGAAATCAAGCACACCAAATCAATCCGAGAATATGTGAGGGAATTCTCAGCATGCATGCTCGAGATTACCGAAATGTCCGAGACGGACAGGACATTCGAATTCATTGACGGGTTGAAGAGGTGGGCACAACAGGAGGTCATGAGGCAGAATCCCAAAAATCTGTCTTCTGCCATATCGGCCGCGGAGCGCCTGCTCGACTTTCACGGGGAGCGAGAGGCACCAAGAGTTGTGGCACCAACGGGGAATATTGGTGCGTCACAGAGTGGGTACAATGGACAAAGGCCACAAAATAGCGCCATTTTAGTTGGGAATAGGTGGTTCCCCTCGCAAGGAAGTCAAGCCCAATCGGCGAGCACTACGAACTCGCCCTCAAGCTCATCTTCGAAGGCCGGGAAACTCAACTGCTTCCACAACGAAGAAACCGTTCGCGTGTTTTGTGTGCAAGGGTCCTCACAAGATGGCCGATTGTCCGAACAAAGCGGAGTTCAATGCCATGTTCAAGAAGATGCCGAAAGGGGCTCAAGAACGTCTTGATGGGGCATTGGCCGACTATCACCAAGAGTATGACGAAGACTCGAGTGATGGTGAAGACCAACAACGGATGGGCTCACTTCAAAGGATTAGCGCGATGGGGAGGTACGAAGATTCTTGCGCCAAGAAATCCAACGGGCTCATGTACGTGGACTTGATGGTGAATAGGAAGAAAGGACGAGTCTTGATCGACTCGCGCGCCTCCTACAACTTTGTTACGAAAGAGGAAGCTAATCGGTTGGGGCTAGTTTTGCGGGAGGATAACAGCTGCCTGAAGCAGTCAATGGGAAATTGAGACGCGTCCAAGGAGTGGCTAACAAGGTCGCGGTCCAAGTGGGTGAGTGGGCAGGGGAGCTCGACTTTACCACCGTTCCGCTGGATGACTTCAAGTTAGTACTCGCGATGTAGTTCTTTCAGAAAGCATTGGTAGTATTGAAACCGAGTGACGGATCGATGCTACTAATAGGGTCTATCGTAGTGAAGACGGTATATGACGACGAAGATAAGGGGCAGCATCGAATTTCGGCTATGAGGGTGATACCGACGCCGAAACAAGGGATGCGGCCTTGGAGAATGCCTAAAGGTTCGGTGGAGTCGAGGGCGAACGAGACCCAGGCTAACTACGCTGCTAAGTGGCCTGGGGGACGAAAGGAGAGTCTACCACCTTACTGAGGAGTAGACAATGAGGGCCGAGATGCCCAAAGATGTAGGCCTCGAACCATCAAGGGGCCGCGTCGATATGATGAATCGACGTCCTGGTTTACGGGTCGGTCGACCCAAGAGATAAGGCCTCGTACCATCATGGGGCCGCGCCGAAATGCTGATTTGGCGTCTTGGAGATCTCACATGTCCTTGAATGCAGGTATCGCAGTGAAGATAGACAAAGGGAATGTCCATGGGAGCAAGTGTTTGGAGAGACCCCGAGAGATGTTTACTCGGACAACGGCAAAGTGGAATTTCCTGGAAGACAAGTTGCGAGGAGTGGACTTGGAGAACATGATGTTCGGCAACTTCTATGTCAAGGAGCTTCAACCTATCCTTGAAGGGACGATGACGCCGATAATTGTGTGGTCAGAAGCTCGCCCACAAGCCGGACTGCAGAGAAAGCCAAATCCCAACACAACATGGACAACCAGGGCTCAAGCACGATGTCTCACTGAAGCACCATTCAAGACTATGGCATTGCTGAGGGCGACAACAAGATTAGGTGGGGGAGAGTGTGATGATCCGCAAACTTCGAACCCTTAGATTTATTCATGCTTATGTAATTTCATTTCCCTTGTATATTTTTAGTAAATACTTTCCTAGTTTAGCATAGTTAGCATAACTTTTCTTTCCATAAATAGGTATATCGCTATTCTACACTTTCAATGTTTCCTGCTATCAGGATGTAACTATCAAATTTCCCTCTTTAGGGAGTACTAGTGAATGAAAATTGATGCGTACATTTTATATAGACTTTTTGTACCATATTTGTACGCATCTTTATGCATATTTAGTAGTGCTTAGCTGCAAATGTCCCCCGAATTGTCTACTTTGGTTTCTCTTGTTCTATTTGCAGGAATAAACCAAAGAGAAGATAAATAAAGCCTAAAACATGTCCCTATAATGCATTTAGGAGATGAGTTGAGTCGGAGCTTGGAAACTACTAATTATGATGCGCAAAGCAGTAAGATAGCTAGGCGAGCGAAGAAAGAACTTCAAGTTAATAGTGCCTACTTTGAAGAGCCATATCTCGAGTTATACAACTTATCTTCAAGTGATTCCAATTGAAGATGAAAGCTTGTCCTGTTAGGTTTCCAACGCCACCGGAAACGCTCTGTTTGCCCAAGTAACGAAGAAATGGCAGCCGTTTGAAGTTCAGTGCGCGAAGCAGGAATTGTGCGCTGGAAACCACTCGATCGAGTACAATAGTGTTCGATCGAGTTGTTTAAGTCCTCGATCGAAATGCTTATTTTAGATAGTGTTCGATCGAGTATTTTTTCTACTCGATCGAGAGGTTTTAGCTTGGAATTGTTCAATCAAGTGATATAAAGTTGCTCGATCGAGTAATTAGCTTATATACTCGGGATTTTTGTTCCGTGTTAGGTTTATTTTATGTGAATAATGACTTCCCTATATAAAGGAAGTCGGGATTAGGTCATAAACACACTTTTACATCTCTGATCACTTCTTAATTACTGCTGTACTTTTCTCTGACTCTTTTCTCTCCGGATTCAAACTTTGTAATCTTCTCTTTAATCTTAATTCCTTGTTTGTTCTTTTTAATTGTTCTCTTAATTTAGTTTATGCTTTATTATTATTCGTCTACTATGTCTTCTCTTAGTTATTTCATGATTATTGTTATTTTTGTCAATCTCAAGAACACGAGTAGCTAATCTCTTCTATGTTAGGATTAGGGGATCCATGGTAGAATTGTGGCGATGTAGCGAATAAGACTAGACGATTTACATGTGAGAATCTGTCCCCATAGCAATATAATTGTAACACCAATTTAGTTGAATGCATGCTTATAAATTACATTAATCTGGTTAACTTTACTCCTGGATCGGAAGATTGGAATAAATAGACCTGCTATGAACAGTAGACTACCCTAATGAGGACGGAAGTTAAGTTAGTGGAAATCTAGGATAAAAAGTGGACCGGAAGGACCTTTCCCTTATCCTTCTCATAGTAGATTGTCTAGGCTATTTGCAATTGAGTCGATTGACTACCTTGGTGAACCGAAATCCTGGCATACTCTCTCTTATTTGAACACTCTTATCGTATTTTCTCACTTTTATTGCTCTCACTTTATTTCTCTTTCCCTTAACTTTCAGTAGTTTAGAAAATCAAATATAAAACCCCCAATTGTGAATTAGATAGACGGACTTACAGATAGATACCTTGCCTCCCTGTGGAGATAGACCCTACTTATCCCTAGCTTCCGTTAGTATATTTAAGTTTATTTTTGGTACAGAAACGACAGTATCAAATTCTGGCGCCGTTGCCGGGGAGGCAATTAGCCTATTTATCTGTTCATTTTCGTCTGTCTTGCGCCTCAAGGGATTTATTCCTTGAGGCAGTTCTTATCTTTTTCCTTTGAGTGTTGTTTTGATAGGTCCTACAGGTCCTACCTAGACAGGATTCAAGGAGAAAGATCGTCAAAGGGAAGACTTGAGTACCTTTGATTCTTTTGCCAAGATGTCAAGCGTCTCCAGAATTATTGCACAGTTCGAAGCTCAGAATGCAAGATCTGACCAGCTGGAGAGTAGACGATCTTGGGATAGCCCACCTCAGTCCCATATTATGGCGCAGCAGGTGGACCACTGTAAGAGATGTGGTGCTGCGGGGCACGATGCTGTTATTTGTCTGGCGGATGACGGTGTAGTCTATGTGTTTAGGGGGCGTAGACAAACTAATCATCCCATTGCACATGTGCTGCCATATCCGCTTCAGCAACAAGAGTATCCAACTCTATTTGTTTGGCCGTCGCCACAACAAACTCCTCCTCCTAATAAGCAGAAAGAAGAGATTGCTGAATTGAAGTCTTTAGTGAAGGCACTTGCTCTACAAGTGCAAGAAACTGCGCAAGCTAGAGATGCTTCTATCAAGAGACTTGAGATTCAATTGGCTCAAGTAGCTGCCGAGCAAGATGCTTATATGTATGATTCGGAAATTGATGATATTGTCGAAAATGAAGCATCAAACAAAGACTTCAATGTTGTTCCGTATGAGAAATTCGATCAAGCTAGCTTCAGTATTCGATCGAATGACTTATTTGAGGAGGAGCTCGATCGAACATATTCTTTTGTTCGATCGAACAGTTTATTCGAGGAGGACCTGGATCGAACAGCTACAGAGACTGTTCGATCGAGCATTGTTGAGGAAAAAGACATCGATCGAACAGTCACATGGGCTGTTCGATCGAGCAGTTTGGGTGAAGAAAGCTTTCGATCGAATTTATTAGCTATGGACAGTGTTGATTCGTCATTCATACCTATTCCGTATGACATTAAGAAGGTAAATGAAGACCAATCATATCCGACTAGAGGTATTGCTATTCCTTTAGTTGATTCTGATAAGAGTTTTTCTATTCCTTCCGTTAAAACATTTACTGCTGTTGATTTAACGCCTCCGCCCCAGTTTGGGAGCAAGTTGGAGGAATGTCGTCGTGTTTCTTCTTATACAGGTCTTGACAGGTTAGAAGACCCAAGAGGAGTATTTGAAGGATCTATCCCGCGTAAGAAGAAGACGCGAGAGGAGGCTAATAGTGACGTCTGTGATGCTGTAAAGAGCCGCTGTTTTTCCGTTGCTGTGCTGTGGAGGCCGGAAATAAAGCTGATGGACGCTGAAGCGACAACATTCAGTCAGAAGCCTAGTGATGGGCAATTAATTTTTGTTGGCGGATGAAGAAAGGAAGGTCGAGCTGGGACCTATCTGAAACTAGCGCTGTCCGGAAGGCAACCCGGAGTTTAAAATTTTAGTTGATTTAGTTTTCAGTTTTTGTTGTGTGTGTAATAAATGGTTTTTAAACCATAGGTTGTGAACGATTTAGACTTAGTTTTTGGTCAACATTTTTCTGTAGGTACCACTCGATCGAGCACTCTTTTTACTCGATCGAGTACTTGACTCCTTCGATCGACCACTTTTGCAGCCTAATGTATTCGATCGAGTACTAAATATTTTCGATCGAGCACCAAGTTCGCCTATTTTGATTCGTTTCATGTGACGCTGTTCTGGGGCTATTTAGCGACCTCCCTTGTTACTGGCTGGTTTGGGGAGGTCCCTACTTCGCGTTATCTTGTAAGTTTTCTACAGCTTCGCTCTCTCCTTTTTTTTAGTTTGCATTTCCTTTCCTTATTTTTGGGTACAATGAGGGCATTGTACGGTTTGGTTTGGGGAGGTTATGTGACAGGGCAGTCGTATACCTATAAAAAATAACCAACTGGCTCTAACTAATATAGCTAGGGAAGTCGGGTCGATCTCCACAGGGATATGGGAAAATGTCAGCTTTGTCTAAGTTCGTCACGGTAACCAAATTGGGGGGTTTTAATTGGGTTGATATAAACTAATGAGAAGAAATAAGAAGAAAAAGCGAGAGAAAAAGGATTAAGCAGATAAAGAAAGCAGCTAAGACAATCGGTTCACCATGATCATCCAGTCTAGCAATCTAGGTCTCAGGTCAATGCAAGTATGGTCTAAGGAGCAGTGAATATCTTCTTCCGGTCTCAATTCGCCCTAAAGCACAAATAGCTTTGCTTCCGCCCTCACTACAGTGCCCTAATGCTCGCTATGAGTCTCACCCTTTCCAACCTTCCGGTCCAGGTCAAGGTTTACTACGATAAAAATGTCTATTTGCGTCGACTCAATTAGACAGATACAATTAACTGTAGCGAGTAACAACAAAGACTACACAAGCATTAACCTAATATGGCAATTACTATCCTTTCATAATCATGGATTCCCTAGTCTTAGCAAGGGGAATTAGCTACACATTACTATTGAATCAATAACAATTACATATAGATGATAGGAATTAAACATAATAATAATAAAAGTGAAGAATCGAATAAACAGTAATAAAAGCAATGAGAGAAAGATAGAAACAAAATGATAATTGCGATTAAGAAATAAAAGAAGAAATAATACCAATTACAAATCCGAATCTGAGTAGAAAAGAGTAGAAGAAAATAAAGTGAAGAAGCAGTAGGAAAAGATAAAGTTCCAGTGTGTGAATCGATGAATGAGGAAGAGTTACGCAGTCTACTCTATTTAGTAGCATACGAAAATCTCCCCCTTAAACCTAATCTATAGCTTAATTACAAAAGCCCATACGAAATTAGGCGGAAAAACTCTTATACAGGCCAAACTACTCGATCGAGTGGTTATAAACCACTCGATCGAGCAACTAAGCGACAAACCCTTCGATCGAGTGGAAATAAACCACTCGATCGAGTAACTTCTTGTATTGCCTTCTCGATTGGATACTGGAACTACTCGATTGAGTAACCTTCAGTATATAAAGCATTTGATCGACTAGAAAAGTAGTCGATCGAGCTACTTCAGCACGATTAGGCACTAAGATACCTTCCGAAACCAGCTCACGCGTCTTCAAAGTGATAGATCCCAAGCTCCGGCTCCTTGTTCTCCATAAATGCATGCAAATGGGACGAGTTTAGGCTCGATTTAGCTCCTCTTCGGTTTATTCCTGCAATTTACATAAAACGAACCAAAGTAGAATATTCGGGGGTATTTGTAGCTAGATGCCACGTAAATAGTACAGAAATGCGTGTAAAAATGAGGTAAAAACCTTATATAAAATACACGCATGAAATCTCCCCAAACCAAACCTTTGCTTGTCTCCAAGCAAACTATGAATGCAACTAAGAATAAACAGTGGAACGGGACCAACGCATCAGCTACAACCCATCCGCCAAAACCAGTTTAATGCAAGAACTGACAAAGTGGCAAATGATAAGTGCAAACGAGTTAAATCAATGTTTCAAACTTACTGAACCGTCGACCTTACAAGACTCAAAAGTATCGGACTCTCACGGGTCGCTCGTCAGTCAGATTTAGGCACGAGGTGAGTATATATGTGAAAGATAGAAAGAAGTAAAGACACTCACCTAACTCGACCTATAAGAACATGCATGTAGTTAACATGAATAAAGTCTCTACAACCGTACATACGCATTCCAACCATACTAATGAGCAAGACACATGCCGAGGACTTACATATAGGTAAGTGAGGTAATGGGTAAGAAGGGGCTAAGATGAATTTGGATATGTGGAGTTAATAGCCAGGCTAGCAACAACGGATCCAAATTTTGAACTGCATCCCAACTTCATACTCAATATAACAAAACAAAACGGTGCAAATTCAATGCACTCAACTCACAATACACCATAAACTTGTCAACTCCCCATAAAATATAAATAAAACATGGGAGCAAAAATCATTATACAATATCTCGTTTTCTCGCACATGATTTTTCTTCTTTTCTTTTTCGTATTTCCATTTTTTTCTTTTCAATCTTCTTTTTCTTTTTTTTTTTCTTTTTCATTCATCATTTTTTACTTTCATTCCCTTCAATTCTTCCACCAACTTCTGAAATCAGATAAATATAACCAAACTGCAGCAAAGCATTCCAAACAACTACTCATCACTAACTCGGCTAGGGTAGGAAAAATTATAGAATGTAGCTAATAGGACAAAAAGGGCAATTTGGCTATGTGAGGCTCATGGGTAGAATGAAATAAAAGGGAATTGCCTCTCCTAACATGTGTCACCATCCACAGACCGAATGCATACAGGTATTAAGAAGACTAGACTCATGCTTATGCAAATTGATGTTACATGCCTTACAGAGAGTACTACTCACATCCTAAATGAAACCGGTCATGGATGTCACCAGTTTATAAAGCTCTAACCTCAGAATGTAATGTAGCTTGCCACTATATGAATCAAGTCTATTCGTTCAGATAAGAGAGAAACAAAAACTCGTAGATCATGCACATTATCATGCCCACTAAATGTCAAGAAAATGCAGGGCTAAGGTAAGGATTCAATGTAGCGTCAAAGTTCAAATGTTCCGACTCAAATTAAACGTGAAAATTTTTAATTTATGTGATTTTTTGAATTAAAAACAACAATGCATGCGAAAATAAATAAACGTGCAAACGAAAATGCAAGAAAACATGCAGACACAGATATGGATGCATACCTCCCCAAACCAAACCGTACAATGCCCTCATGGTACCAAAAATAGGGAAAGAAATGCAAACTAAGGAGAAAAGGATAACTGGAGTCAGAATACTTACAAAACGTCATGAAGAGGGACCTCCCCAAACCGACCATGAACATGGGAGGTCAAAGGAAGTCAAGCAGTAGCTCAACAGACGAAAAGTAGCAGCTGGAAGACGAAACTACTCGATCGAGTAGCTTGGAACAGGTCGATCGAGTGATTTGATGACAGAAGGGCTCGATCGAATGAAATAATCACTCGATCGAGTGATCTTGAAATTGCAGCTTGTCGATCGAGTAAATAAATTACTCGATCGAGTGAATATTATCTCAAAAGTGCTCGATCGAGTAGAAAAACTACTCGATCGAGTGATTGTACCTGCAAAATACGTATAAGAAGCATAGGGAAAGTATAGAGAGCATAGTTTTGAGTCTAAGGTTCAACAAAAAACTAAAGGCAAAGAAATAGTTCAACAAAAATACAACAAAAATAGTCCGGGTTGCCTCCCGGAGAGCGCAGGTTTAAGAGGTCCCGCACGACCTTTCTGGCATCAATTAACTGGCGCGTCAAGCTCGTCGAAGTACAGGACTTCAACACGATGATCTGCTTCATTTGCTTCGTGATAATTCTTCACATACTGCCCATTCACCTTGAAACGATTTCCTTCGGGACCTTCTAGCTCAACGGATCCAAATTTAGTAACAGCTGTCACCGTATAAGGACCACTCCACCTGGACTTCAGCTTGCCAGGAAATAATCGCAGTCGGGCATTAAACAGCAGCACCTTCTGCCCGACATGAAACTCCCGAGGTAGAATTCTTTTGTCATGCCATCTCTTCGTCTTCTCCTTGTAAATGCGCGAGCTATCATAGGCATTAAGCCTAAATTATTCCAACTCATCTAGCTGCAAAAGACGATTCTGACCACACAACTTAGGATCAAAGTTAAGCTCACGAATTGCCCAGCAAGCCTTACATTCCAACTCAACAGGTAAATGACATGATTTCCCATAAACTAACCTATAAGGTGATGCACCAATTGGTGTCTTAAAGGCGATTCAGAGGCCCATAATGTGTCTTCTAATTTAAGACTCCAGTCCTTCCGTGATTTAGAAACTACCTTAGACAAGATCTCTTTCATCTCGCGATTAGAGACCTCAACCTGACCACTAGTTTGGGGATGATACCCCAAACCACGCCGGTGTTGAACACCAACTTTAGACAGAATGGAAGTTAGTTTCTTTTCTTTGAAGTGCATTCCCCCATCACTAATGACGACCCTAGGGACACCAAATCGGGAAAATATGACCTTTTTAAACATTTTTATCACGGTCTTGGCATCACAATGAGGTGAGGCAATTGCCTCAACCCACTTCGACACATAATCTACAGCTACTAAAATGTACCTGTTACCTTTACTAGACGGGAACGGTCCTTGAAAATCAATGCCCCAGACATCGAAAACCTCAACCTATAAGATACCATTTTGTGGCATCTCATGTCTCTTTGAAATGTTCCCTGATCGTTGGCAGGCATCACAAGCTGAAACAAAAGACTTAGCATCAGCAAACAAAGAAGGCCAGTAAAAACCAGACTGAAGTACCTTAGCCACGGTGCGCGATGGACCGTGGTGACCACCATAGGAAGAGGAGTGATAGCCTTCTAGGACTACTTTGGCCTCCCATTGCGGAATACACCGTCTGTAGAGACCGTCTGCACATTCCTTAAACAAATAAGCATCATCCTAGAAATACTGCTTAGCGTTATACAGAAAACACTTCCTCTACTGATGAGAAAGGTCAGGCGGCAGCTTGCCAGTGACAACGTAGTTAGCTATATCTGCATACCAAGGCTCTTGGTTAACAATAGACGATAATATAGCAAGTAAAGAATCATCAGGAAAAGACTCATCAATAGGTAAAGAATCCTCTCCCTCTTGTCGCGACAGTCGCGACAGATGATCAGCTACAACGTTCTCAGCTCCCTTCTTATCTTTGATCTGCAAATCAAACTCTTGAAGAAGGAGTATCTATCTCAATAGCCGTGGTTTAGCCTCCTTCTTAGCAAGGAGATGCCTCAAAGCTGCGTGGTCAGTAAAAACAGTAACTTCTGACCCAATCAAATAAGAACGAAATTTCTCTAAGGCATAAACTACAGCTAGCAGCTCTTTTTCAGTGGTAGTGTACTTCACTTGAGCCTCATCTAGAGTTCGGCTCGCATAGTAGATTGCATTTAAGGCTTTGTCTTTCCGTTGGCCTAGCACCGCTCCTAGTGCATAGTCACTGGCATCACACATTATCTCAAACGGCAAACCCAGTCGGGAGGCTGTATGATCGGCGCAGAGACTAAAGCCTGCTTTAACCTGTTAAAAGCAGAAAGACACTCATCAGTAAATACAAAAGGGGCATCCTTAAGTAGCAGCTGTGTAAGTGGTTTAGCAATTTTTGAGAAATCCTTGATAAACCGGCGATAAAAACCGGCGTGACCAAGGAAACTTCTCACTCCTTTGACGTTAACAGGAGGGGGTAATTGCTGAATCACTTCCACTTTTGATTTATCAACTTCTATTCCCCTCTCAGAGACTAAGTGCCCTAAGACAACTCCCTCGTTGACCATGAAATGGCACTTCTCCCAGTTAAGCACGAGATTAACCTCAATGCAGCGCTGCAACACTTTATCAAGGTTAGACAGACAGTTAGAAAAATCACTTCCATAAACACTGAAATCGTCCATGAAAACTTCCATAATAGACTCAATATACTCTGAAAATATCCCCATGATGCACCTTTAGAAGGTGGCCGGGGCATTACATAAACCAAAAGGCATCTTGCGATAAGCAAACACGCCCTGGGGACAACTAAATGTAGTCTTAGCTTGATCATCTGGGTGAATAGGGATCTGAAAGAACCCTGAATACCCGTCTAAATAGCAGAAAAACTTATGAGAAGCTAGCCTTTCTACCATTTGATCAATAAAAGGAAGGGGAAAATGATCTTTCTTGGTGGCGGCGTTCAGCTGTCTGTAATCTATACACATCCGCCAACCAGTCACTACTCGAGTGGGTATTAACTCATTCTTGTCATTCCTAACCACGGTAGTCCCTCTTTTCTTAGGGACCACCTGCACTGGACTCACCCACTTAGAATGACCAACAGAATAGATAATACCTGCGTCGAGCAGCTTCATTACCTTAGCCATCACAACATCTTGCATCTTCTGATTCAGCCGGCGCTGACCCTGTCTGCAAGGTTTGTGATCTTCCTCCAGCTCTATCCCGTGCATACAAATATCGGGACTAATCCCCTTGATATCGTCCAAAGAATAACCCAAAGCTTTCCTGTTTTTCTTAAGCACAGCTAACAAAGAAGTCAGCTGATCATTATCAAGCTTAGCACTAACGATGACTGGATATCGCTCAGTATCATCTAAGAAAACATATTTTAGATGAGAGGGAAGAGGCTTACGCTCAGGTACTTTTACCTCAATGGAGCAAAGGGTACTGATCATCTGTTCCACTTGCTCTCCCTCCGCGTCGGTGAGTTCACGCTCATCTGAATCATCTATAAGCAAATCCAACACAGCGTCATCGTCATCTGGGTTATCTGCACACTCATCCAAAAGCATAAGAGCTTCTAGTGGGTCCTTCATAAAAGAACCCGACCAGAAGTCGTAAATAGACTCGTCAACAATATCAACAGAATAACATGTATCCTCTATCATTGGTCGAGCCAAAGTGCTAGGCAAACTGAAGGTGATAGCGTCATCCCCTACTGCAAGAGTCAAACGCCCTTGTTTGACATCAATAATAGCCCCAGCTGTACAAAGGAACGGTCTTCCTAATATAATTGGGGTCTGGGTGTCCTCAGCTATGTCTAAAACAATGAAGTCTACTGGTATAAAGAACTTGCCTATTTTAACAGGCACGTCCTCTAAGACACCCAAGGGTCTCCTAACAGATCTATCAGCCATCTGTAGGGTAATAATAGTCAATTTAAGATGACCCATATTCAATTTCTTGCAGATAGACAGGGGCATGACACTGACGCTGGCTCCTAAATCAGAAAGAGCCTTATCAATAACCATATTGCCTATAACACAGGTAATAGAGAAGCTACCCAGATCTTTCATTTTAGGTGGAGCCTTATTTAAAAGTAAATTTCTAGACTCTTCCATAAATGAAACGGTCTCAAATTCACTTAGCTCTCTCTTACGCGTCACAATATATTTCATGAATTTAGCGTAAGTAGGTACCTGGGTACCAAGTTCAGTAAAAGGGACAGTTACCTGGAGGTTCTTGACAATGTCCACAAACTTACCGTACTGTCGTTCGACCTTCGCGTCCTTCAGACGGCTTGGAAATGGTACTCTGGTAGCAATGAGTGGACCCGCGACTTTATCTTTACCTTTATCAGTGCGTGACGTCTCCACAGCAGGGGAAGATGACACGGTAGCGGAATTAGATATTAAAATAGAGTCTCCGCTGGTTCTGGCACTCGATCGAGTACTTTCCCCACTCGATCGAGTGGTTTTATCTTGGCTTTTACTCGATCGACCATCTTCTTCACTCGATCAAGTGATTTCTTTTTCAGGCTTACTCGATCGATCACTTTGTTCACTCGATCGAGTGATTTCTTCAACTTTTTCACTCGATCGAGTGAGAATATCACTCGATCGAGCATCTATGAATTGGGCACTACTCGATCGACCACAATTATCATTTGATCGAGTGATAGGATGGATTATTTCACTCGATCGAGTAGAAATTTCATTCGATCGAGTGTCTGGATAACACGCAGCAAGGATATCGTCTAGAAATTCATCCAAATCATCATCCGGGGTATTATCAGCTGTCACAACCCCGTCTTCTGGTATTTTTGGCCCCTCATGAGCAAGGCCGCCTTGGAGATTCGTTGCATTAACTAAGTCGCATGTCGGTAGATGGTTGGCTTGGTCTTTCGCGAGTGTCAATTATGCGACTTGTTCTCTTAATTCCACAATAACAGTTTCATTCTTGCTACATTTCTCTCCAAACTGTTGTGTTAAGTTCAACATCAAGGATTTCAGTTCGGCAATTTCCTCATTTGTAGAAGGAGAGACCGGCTGCGGCGCTGGCGTAGAAGGAGTAGAAACATTCTTCATTTCTTCATATAATTGAGAAAAAGGAACTCCTTGCTTGTATTTCTGATAAGCAAGGAAGCGCTCTATGCTCACCAGACAATCAATAGGGTCATGCCCCTCCATGCCACATCTACCGCATATCTCCACATGCTCAGTAATTGAACAAACCTGTGCACTCTCACCTATAGCTTCTGTAATCTCCACATTACCTAGACTTTTGCTAGGACTTTCCACTACAGCTGCTACCAACTCGTTAACTTGCCCACCTCCTCGGGGATTTCCATATTCGGCAACATGGATGGCCATCTCCTCAATAAGACGCCACCCTTGATCATCTTCCACATTTTTAGTGAATCTCCCCTTAGCTACACTATCAAGAATAGCTCTTTGGTTTCGATATAATCCGTTGTAGAACTGAGTACAAAGGAACCAACGCTTGAAACCGTGGTGAGGCACAGAACGGACGAGCTTCTTGAACCTCGCCCATGCCCAATCCAAGTCTTCAGTGGGCAATTGCTCAAAAGAAGTAATTTGAGCTCTCAAAGCATTGGTGCGCTGAGGTGGGAAATATCGCCTGTAATAGGCCAAAGCAAGAGAACTCCAGTCGGTTACACCGGCTGCTTCCCTATCTAAATCCCTCAACCATTCCCGGGCATCATCAGCTAAAGAAAAGGGAAAGAGAACTCCCTTC
Source organism: Silene latifolia (assembly GCF_048544455.1). NCBI lineage: Eukaryota > Viridiplantae > Streptophyta > Magnoliopsida > Caryophyllales > Caryophyllaceae > Silene > Silene latifolia. Next base: position 38,517,420 of record NC_133533.1, read on the forward strand.
ACTTTGTCTGTGTTACCCCAAGGAAGAAGAGGAATGGTAGAGCAATACTCCGTAAATGTGACTCTATGTGCCTGCATGGATCTTCTTCAGGTACCCCCCTAAAGAGATTTCTCTCGACCAACTGTATGTAAGATGGGTGGATTCCAAAGGTTCCCGACTCAGTACTGGGTAGTAAGAAACCTTTTGGAAGGGAATCCACATTAGGCTCTGAATGGCTGGCTATATTCGGCATTCTGGCAGATAGAGTTTACAAGGCAGAGCAGGTGTGACGATGTTCTCTTATAGAACAAATAACCTGCAAGACTAATCAAAAAATTTGCAAAAATGAGATCAGTCTCAAGGAATAAATTCCTTGAGACGAAAGACAAACTTAATTAAAGCAACAAAATTACGCCACCTCCCCGGCAACGGCGCCAAAATTTGACATGGCAGTCGTATACCTATAAAAAATAACCAACTGGCTCTAACTAATATAGCTAGGGAAGTCGGGTCGATCTCCACATGGAGATGGGAAAATGTCAGCTTTGTCTAAGTTCGTCACGGTAACCAAATTGGGGGGTTTTAATTGGGTTGATATAAACTAATGAGAAGAAATAAGAAGAAAAAGCGAGAGAAAAAGGATTAAGCAGATAAAGAAAGCAGCTAAGACAGTCGGTTCACCATGATCATTCAGTCTAGCAATCTAGGTCTCAGGTCAATGCAAGTATGGTCTGAGGAGCAGTGAATATCTCCTTCCGGTCTCAATTCGCCCTAAAGCACAAATAGCTTAGCTTCCGCCCTCACTATAGTGCCCTAATACTCGCTATGAGTCTCACCCTTTCTAACCTTCCGGTCCAGGTCAAGGTTTACTACGATAAAAATGTCTAATTGCGTCGACTCAATTAGACAGATACAATTAACTGTAGCGATTAACAACAAAGACTACACAAGCATTAACCTAATATGGCAATTACTATCCTTTCATAATCAGGATTCCCTAGTCTTAGCAAGGGGAATTAGCTACACATTACTATTGAATCAATAACAATAACATATAGATGATAGGAATTAAACATAATAATAATAAAAGTGAAGAATCGAATAAACAGTAATAAAAGCAATGAGAGAAAGATAGAAATAAAATGATAATTGCGATTAAGAAATAAAAGAAGAAATAATACCAATTACAAATCCGAATCTGAGTAGAAAAGAGTAGAAGAAATTAAAGTGAAGAAGCAGTAGGAAAAGATAAAGTTCTAGTGTGTGAATCGATGAATGAGGAAGAGTTACGCAGTCTACTCTATTTAGTAGCATACGAAAATCTCCCCCTTAAACCTAATCCATAGCTTAATTACAAAAGCCCATATGAAATTAGGTGGAAAAACTCTTATACAGGCCAAACCACTCGATCGACCACTAGATCAAGCAACTAAGCGACAAACCCTTCGATCGAGTGGAAATAAACCACTCGATCGAGTAACTCCTTGTATTGCCTTCTCGATTGGATACTGGAACTACTCGATTGAGTAACCTTCAGTATATAAAGCATTCGATCGACTAGAAAAGTAGTCGATTGAGCTACTTCAGCACGATTAGGCACTAAGATACCTTCCGAAACCAGCTCACGCGTCTTCAAAGTGATAGATCCCAAGCTCCGGCTCCTTGTTCTCCATAAATGCATGCAAATGGGACGAGTTTAGGCTCGATTTAGCTCCTCTTCGGTTTATTCCTGCAATTTACATAAAACGAACCAAAGTAGAATATTCGGGGGTATTTGTAGCTAGATGCCACGTAAATAGTACAGAAATGCGTGTAAAAATGAGGTAAAAACCTTATATAAAATACACGCATCATTATGCATCCATATCCGTGTCTGCATGTTGTTTTTATTGCATTTCTGTTATCACGTTTAATTTCTGTATGCATTGTTGTTTATTTTTAATAAAAATTCAAAAATCTCATAAAAATAGAAAAATTTCAAAAAATCAAAAAAATCACGTTTATTTTAGCATATAGGTTGAGTCGGAACGGTAGATTTCAATGATGATATTGCACTGCAATTGTCTTTTTGCTTAAACCTTGCATTAAACTAATTATCTTTTTAGCTTTGTCATTTTGTATATCTACGAGTTAATGTTAAAATTTAGCTGAACAAATAGACTTGACCTGAATTTTTTGGCAAACTACTTATAAATTCTAAGGATTTAGAGCCGTATAAACTGGTGTCATTTGCGACCGGTTTCATGTAGGATGGTGAGTAGTTACTCCTTGCATAACATGTTCATCAATTTGCACATATATGAAATTCAATTGCTTTTTGCCTACATACATTCGGGTTAGTGGTTGGTGTCACATGCAGGGAGGTGCTTACAATTTCACTTTCTTTCATTTTTACCCATTTAACTCCACATTAGCCAAATTTGCCTGTTGATCCTTAACTACATCCAGATTTAGCCTGCCTTGTCAAGCTAGTTTAGTGTATGTTTTTGCGGTATATAATTTATTGTGCCAAGTTTGGTTTGTATTATATTGATTTGGAGTTGGTAATTTATGAAGGAGAAGAAGAATGCAATAGAAAAGAAGAAAAGGCTATATAAAAAAAAATAGAAAAAAGAAGAAAAAAAATCAGAAAAAAAAGAAAAAGGGAAACCGTGGGAAAGAAGAAAAAAAAAGTTTGTTTCATAAGACGGTTTCCACTCCTATGTTTTATTTTGATCATTTGAGGAGTATGTTTGTTCGGTTTGGTGAGAGTTGAATGCCAAATTAAGGGCATTGTGCTTAATTTTGATGGATCAGAAATTGATGTTGTCAGTTTGGTTCAGTTTAGGTACTAGCTTGGCCGCCTATACCTCCACATTCCCAAAAATGTTTTGCCTTTCCTTATCCATTGCCTCACTAAACCATATTTTTGTAAGCCCTCAGCTGTGACAGACCTTGATTGGTTGGAATGTATGTTCGGTAGTTAGAATTGTCTATCATATTAGTTGCATGCATGTTATGTGGGTCGTAGTTTAGGTGAGCCACTATATTTCTTTCTATCTTACACTCATATGCTTACCCTTTAATTCATGAGAGAAGAGTGACCCGTGAGATTCCATCATTAATGGTCTTGCAAGGTCGACGGTTCAGCTTTATTATAAACATCCTACAACTCGTTTGCACTTGACTATTTTGCTATAAGTGTTAGTTTGCTGCATTAAATCGGTTAAAGTGGGCATTTGTAGCTAGCTATGAGTTTTCTTTTCTGTTCCATTAGTTTTGCATATAGTTTGCTTGGGGACAAGCAAAGGTTTGGTTTGGGGAAGTTTGATGCGTACATTTTATATAGACTTTTTGTACCATATTTGTACGCATCTTTATGCATATTTAGTAGTGCTTAACTACAAATGTCCCCCGAATTGTCTACTTTGGTTTCACTTGTTCTATTTGTAGGAATGAACCAAAGAGAAGCTAAATCAAGCCTAAAACATGTCCCTGTAATGCATTTAGGAGATGAGTTGAGTCGGAGCTTGGAAACTACTAATTATGATGCGCAAAGCAGTAAGATAGCTAGGCGAGCAAAGGAAGAACTTCAAGTTACTAGTGCCTACTTTGAAGAGACATATCTCGAGTTCTACAACTTATTTTCAGGTAATTCTAGTTGGAGATGAAATCTTGTCCTCTTAGCTTTCCAACGCCACCGGAAACGCTCTGTTTTCTCAAGTAACGAAGAAACGGCAGCCGTTTGAAGTTCGGTCGCGAAGCAGAAATTGTGCGCTGGAAACCACTCGATCGAGTACAATAGTGTTCGATCGAGTAGTTTAAGTCCTCGATCGAACTGCTTATTTTAGATAGTGTTCGATTGAGTAGTTTTTCTACTCGATCGAGAGGTTTTAGCTTGGAATTGTTCGATCGAGTGATATAAAGTTGCTCGATCGAGTAATTAGCTTATATACTCGGGATTTTTGTTCCGTGTTAGGTTTATTTTATGTTAATAATGACTTCCCTATATAAAGGAAGTCGGGATTAGTTCATAAACACACTTTTACATCTCTGATCACTTCTTAATTACTGCTGTACTTTTCTCTGCCTCTTTTCTCTCCGGATTCAAACTTTGTAAGCTTCTCTTTAATCTTAATTCCTTGTTTGTTCTCTTTAATTGTTCTCTTAATTTAGTTTATGCTTTATTATTATTCTTCTACTATGTCTTCTCTTAGTTATTTTATGATTATTGTTATTTTTGTCAATCTCAAGAACACGAGTAGCTAATCTCTTCTATGTTAGGATTAGGGGATACATGGTAGAATTGTGACGATGTAGCGAATAAGACTAGACGATTTACTTGTGAGAATCTGTTCCCATAGCAATATAATTGTAACACCAATTTAGTTGAATGCATGCTTCTAAATTACATTAATCTGGTTAACTTTACTCCTGGATCGGAAGATTGGAATAAATAGACCTGCTATGAACAGTAGACTACCCTAATGAGGACGGAAGTTAAGTTATTGGAAATCTAAGATAAAAAGTGGACCGGAAGGACCTTTCCCTTATCCTTCTCACAGTAGATTGTCTAGGCTATTTGCAATTGTGTCCATTGACTACCATGGTGAACCGAAATCCTGGCATACTCTCTCTTATTTGAACACTCTTATCGTATTTTCTCACTTTTATTGATCTCACTTTATTTCTCTTTCCCTTAACTTTTAGTAGTTTAGAAAATCAAATACAAAACCCCCAATTGTGACTTAGATAGACGGACTTACAGATAGATACCTTGCCTCCCTGTGGAGATCGACCCTACTTATCACTAGCTTTCGTTAGTATATTTAGGTTTATTTTTGGTACAGAAACGACAGTATCAAAAATCCGCTTCCTACCTTGTGCCTTCGTGTTGCTTGTTGTTGCTTTGTTGTGAACGACTCTTTGCCTTCACTTTTCTAACAAGCCGTGTTTGTGGGATCGACACTAGGATCCCGACTCACACACCCGAGACCGATTACGAATGCCTAGTGCTTGACAAACACTAGTGCTTGACGCTCTCGTTGCAATCCTGTCGAGCGTTGCCGAGACCCGAGTATCGTGCTACTGAGCGATCCTTCACTAGTACGAAGATCCTTGTCGCTTGCATCTTGCCTTGAGCCGGGCAAGGGTGCGCGCCATGATCCGGAAAAAGTACCGGACCGTGACACAAAGCTTTTGCACATACAAACCTGCCTGATGAGTTCACTGGGTACTGAGGCTGCTAGCATCTTCTACTTGAATATGGCAACATGGTTTTGTGGATCTAAGGTTCCATCATAAGTTTTCATGGATGGAACGGTGAATTTCATGGGGAGATCAATTTTTGTAATCTCATCTGCAAAAGGTGAGTCAGCAAAGCTATCAGCTTCCACTCCCGCTACAGGATCTGACACTCCGGGTAAATTTTCTATCTTGCTGTGGAGTTTCTGGATTTCCTGAAGCATGGCTATCATTATTGATGCCTCAGTTTTGTCCGATCCACTATCAGGGGTGGTGTGTGGACCAGAGGAGGCATCTTTCTCCGGGGTTCCAAAACTGGAGAAGTCTATCTGCTTGATGATAGAAGAAAATGGAGTTCCTGGCTCAAATCTGGTTCTAGAGACTGAAGCCTCATTCTCCAATTTCTTCTTTAGGTTGGATTCTGATTCTTTGAGCCTAGTGAACTCGGCCTCTGCCTGGACTGCTTTTTCTTGTATTGTTTTCAGTTCCTTGATTTTAGCCAAGGCAGCGGCTAGTTGTTGTTCTCGGGTGAGTGCAACCCTTTTCTTGTGGGAATATAGAATAAAAGATGATGAAATTTTTTGATGATTAATGAACTAGATGCCCCACGGTGGGCGCCAATTGTTTTAGCAGGATTTTTCCTGGAAAGATCCGGCTTATTTAATATGTGATCAGGGTATCTAGTTCTACAAATTAGAAATAAATTAATAAACGGATAATAGAAAAGAATGTTATGTAAATTGTTTATTGTGTTTTTAATACAGACTGAATACAAACAACATGAATAAACCCAAATACTAGAAAGAAGATAGAGAGTAAGTTGCAAAATATATTGATTTGTTCGTCAAAAAATTAGATGATCCTTTACAACTGTTTGATAACGCTATTTATACTACTCAAAAGCTAACGTTGGATGCTGCTCAACGTTCTCTTGCCCGTTGGTAACCGCAAGCTGAAAAATATGGCACATTCCCTATTAATCTGCTTGACTTAGTCTTCTTCAACAAACATTGGCTTGTTATGTTTTACACGATCTGATATGTGAGAATAAGATGCTTCTGGTGTTGGACTTGGTTTTCCAAAAAAGTAGGACATGTGCATTTCCCTTCATGTATCCGTTATGTTGCTTGACAATTCTATCTAGCCTGCTTAACAGTCCTGCCAGGCTGTTTTTGTGCTTTCCTTCTTTGCTAGCAGACCTTTCTTCCAAGGTTTAATAGATTACCTGTCCTGGAGTATACTTCACCTGTCAAATAGTCGTCAGATTGGTCCGGACCTTGGTTGCCCCACTCAGCCTTATTATGCCAGGCTAGACTGAGATCGGTCCAGGCTAAACTGGGCCCAACAGAAACAAATCTAAAAAAGATTTGAAAATATGCAGAAAAGAGCTGGGGAAGAGGCGCAACAGCTGATGCGTCCTTTCCTAGGAGGTTTCCTCCTGCGGAAGAAAGATTTCCGCGTTTCTTTTAGGGAATTGCGGTAGATCTCGACTTCCTTATTCTTTATCATAAAATCTTCGGGATATATTTTGCCAAAAGATTAAAAATCAATTTTATGGAATAAATATCTGAAATATTCGAGAACATTCCGACTCGACATTTTAAAACGATTATTAGAAAATGAAGCGTTTTTTACCCGGACTCCAAATAAACTCTAATTACTGTCAAAACGACCCTATCGACGCGTAGATGACAACCAAGGGGTAGACACAAGTATTTGAGCTATTACTTGACAATAAACTTACAAACTGTCATAAATCGTTCCGTGTATCAAACATGCGGCCCAATCATCACCAGGTGGTTTGCGGGCGGTGCAGAAATGAGGTATCTGCAGAGCTCCCACTTTGACTGAGGGTTGGACAAGGCGAAAGTCAAAGTATAGCCATCAGGTCAATCGAAGATTAAAACCTGACGACTATGGCGACGCGAGGCGGCTCAAGGGGTCTAAACCAAGGACCTGTCGTCGGGAACATTTTAGTGTCTGTCGACTATCCGTGAGGGTCATTTAAAGTAAATTAGACTACGTAAGGAAGCTTGCCAGCCATAAGAAGAAACCATACCTGAGACCTTTCCTCGAGACGTTTCCAGAGTTGCGTAGGAGCTAAGGGTAAGACCTAAAAGATATGTAAGGATTGTGCTAGGGTGTGGGGCCCTAAAGGAAAATATCGAGGAGAAGGAGGCCCGAATATAAGTTCAACCTAAGGGGTAACCAAGGTTTGGGTATAAGAACTCTAGGAAAAGGTGATCCTAAAGGATTATGATCCTAAAGGTATAGGCTAAGTGTGGGAGCATAGGTAGGTTGGGAACCTAAGGTTGGTATGGGAACATCCGGAGAACGATACCTTTACTAAACTCCGTGGGGGAAACATAACATAATATTCAGGGAAGCCGAGGAAGAGGCACATCAAGAGCTGTGACTCTTGGAAGAGATGCAGCACCTGCTGCGTTCTTTCCTGAGCTCGTCCTTGTTTGAGTAAAAACTCGACAGAACCCGTGTTTGTTTTATTATAACAAAACACAAATCTCTCCCAAAGTCTCTCAAATTCCATCGATATTCCGCCAAAATTTGATCAAAACCGTCCATTAATCATGACTAATCGAGGTATGTGTCTCATGCTTGCTTTAATATCCGTATTTAGCTTGATTTTGATCGAAAAAATTAGGGTTTCCAACCCAATTATTTCGAAAATTTGGGGCTTTCACCCCAAATGAATTTACCTTGTGAAGTTGACATTAGAAATGTATAATTGGTAATATTAGGAACATAACCAAGTATTATTTTTGAATTTTCATCGAGTATTGAGCATTTGAGTAAAATTGAGACGGTCTCTCAGCTGTTTCGAAAATCGCTTCGAAAATGGCCTTAGGATTGCCCATTTTTGATGAAATTTGGTTTTTGGCATCCCTGTGTGATGGGTAAACTTCTTACCATTTCGGATTTTTGATTTGTGACGGCTTTTTCAGGACACTTTTTTAGGGCATAATCGCCATTATAGCGAAATGCTGCCGAAATTTCAACTCAACCCCATGACTAGGCTCGAATTTAGACTTGACTTGACCCATTTACCCATATGAATGGTCGGTTTTTAAAGAGATGGCCAAAGATGGCGAGAAAAGGTCGTTTTCGGGGTTTGAAAGGCTTGAAACAACCCTTATCGAGGCTTGTCGTCACTTGACGCGGCCTAATTTACTTCACTTTTGCAGGTGACATTGCTTCTACGTTGGGGAGGGGTCCCATGGACGTGGATATCAATGTCGACCCTCCTTTCACTCTTGAGGAGGTGTTCGAGGAGGTCTTCGAGGAGGAGGTCGTCGAGGAGGTCCCGAGGCGGGCCAACGTAGGACGAGGTGGTCGCCAGCTAGCGGGGGCACCTGAGTGGGCTGAGAAATGGGATGGTCGACATCTCATTTGGGCAGCGGAGAGCCACCTGTCTTGCAGGAGGGCTAGGAGCTTGGTAGGCTAGACTTGCCCTTTCCTTACTAATTCCCTTCTTTATTCTATTTATCATTTGCTTTGTGCTAAAGATAGCATTTTATTGAATCAATACAGGAGGCCAGGAACTTGAGGTCTTTCTCCGGCTACACGACAATGATGGAGGCCTACGATAGGTTGACGGAGGAGGAGAAGGCCATCATCGAGTTGGGAGCCTTCGGAGCCTTGGTGGGAGCGTGGAGGGCGATCAAGGCACATAAGCTTTGGGCTAACCTTTGCCTGATTCGAGCCTTCCTCGATCGGTACTGGGACATGATCTCGACCTTTCACATGTCTTTTGGGGAGGTAGGGGTTACTCTGGAGGATTACGGCATGATTTCTGGTCTGCCGTGCGAAAAGGGGGATGTGGTGTGGCCGTTGACGGCCATGAGGGTTGACTCGGTCAAGGCCAGGAGGCTGATCGGCTGGAACCTGGCAGAGGGTGCTGCCAGTGTTCCCGGGTTGGTACCGAGTACCTACGTCAGGTATTACTTCATGGGTAAGACCCTGGCGTTGGTGACGATGGGCGGGAGGAAGGTGGCTCCTCCTCCTTGCACTGCTGAGCAGAGAGCTCGTTTGCGGCTCTGGTGGTTCTTTTATTTGCTTTACCTCAGAGACAAGGGGGAGAGGCTATCGACGAAGCTTCTTCCGTTTCTTTCTGACTTGACTGACCTGGGTCGGTGGGACTGGGTCACTCCAGGTTTTGCGGTCCTCACTCGCTACATAAGGGTCATGGTTCGTCCCGAGCTATTGGAGAAGGGGACTTCTCTGGCTACAGTTGGTCCTGGGCTACTTCTGGAGGTATAATCTATTGTATTATGAAAGTTCATTACTTCTTCCCATACTTCTTTTGCTTTTATCGAGTCCTAAAAGATCATCATCGATTGTCTTGTTTTGCAGGCGTGGGTGTACTCCTATTTTCCGGGCTTCGCGCCCAAGAGGACGGAGCCTGAGCCGAGGGCGTACCCAGTTGTGAGGGACTGGATGATGTGTTGTAGAAAGAGCCAGCGCTCTTCCTACGATGTTTGTCGACGGGACGTGAATGCCCTGAAGTTGAGTGACGTGAGTATCTTCAATCACCCTTCCTTTTTATTTGCTTTATTGATTTCAGAAATGATCATAAGAATGACCTCTTCATTTACTTGTCTTCAGTGGGTGCCCAGACCTTGGGTGGACTACCCCGGCGCTACGGCCTTCGTGGCCGAGGTCCTTCGACCTAGGAGCTCGAGTGGGTTGTTGCTGAGGACGTCCATGGGACCAGTGTGGTACCTGGGCGAGCGTTTGACTCGTCAGTGTTCCAGTGACGTTTTCACGGTTCCCATCGATCTTCCTCGGACGATGTTTAGGGAGCCTTCCGACGCAGAGAGGGAGGCTGACTTGGCGGGCGTTGGTGGCGAGGCTCTTCTTGTTCCTGGCGAGCAGTACTCCTTGTTTGTTCGCCAGAGGCTGGCATATTGGCCGGTTGTGGTAAGTACTTTACTCTCTTTCTGACTTGACAAACTGACGAATGATCGTCGAATAAAGAACTCATTTGAACTTGAAGGAGATTGAGGAGGCAGGCGTCGAGCCCCCAACATACCCTGAGACCTTAGAGTACACTGACGCGACGGGGATGACGACGATCTTCGAGCTTCGAGACTTCGGTGAGGAGGTGAAAAATGTTGGCCTGGAGGAGTGGCAGCATTTGGTTAGGAGGCTAAGCCTCCCGTTTCGGATGACTTTTGATATTGTATAAGAATACATTTGTTCATTTTATTGAAAAATTTCTTGTCTATTGAAATGCAGGTGGCGCCGTCTCGGCATGTGGCGCTGTGGAGGGTGGCCAACTGTCCGCGGGCTACAGCCATCGAGGCACTTGCAGGGGGCCGAGGATGACAGGTATGATCCTCTCATTTTCATTATCTAGAATTTTGTTGTAATTTCTCGCGTTTTGTTTGAAATGATTGAAATGAGGCATTTCTTTATCACTTGCAGAGGGAGCGCGACTTGGAGCGTGAGCTGGAACAGTCCCAGGAGGAGACATCTCGCCTGTTGAGAGAGTTGGAGGTCACAGACGCCGAGATTGCTGGTCTCGAGGCGAGGGTCGCCGAGCGGGATGGCTGGCAGGAGTAGCTATATTTGCTTTTGTTGTCGTCGGTTGTCTTGTATATACTTGTACATTTTGGACTTCATTTTCGGATTTTTTAAGACTTATTTTGGGCGAGAGCCCCCAGTTTGATGTACATATAGCATTTTGGTTGTATATATGATGGCCTGAGTGCCTTTGTTGTTGGGTTGTTTGTTTGTTCCTGCAGGTTAGCTTAGAACATGTTTGGTAGATGACGGTTTATGCCGTCATGCTGCCAAAATTTACATAGAATTTGCACATAGAGAAATATAACGCACACATTAAATTAGCGCAAAATGACCGGAAAATGCGAAAAAATACTCAGAAATGAGCGAAAATGAAAAAAATGCCAAAAATGACCGGACGGTAAGGATGGCTACCCCCTAAAAAACACGTAAAATTAAATGTATAAGTTTGAAAGGCAATGTGAAACGGGAGTGAAATGATTCCCCCAAAAAATAATATAAAACGAAATGGGTAAGTGTGCTTGTTTGGCGAAAATGTCGACTTCGTCTCGAAAAGCGTGCCCGAAAAATTAGGAAACATAAAATATGGTAATTTGATGGAATTACCAAAATAATAACCTATCGGAATAGGAAATTATAGGCGAAATAAATTAGGAAAGATCCAAAGCGGAAACTCACGGAAATCCTTCTGGGGAAGAGGCGCATCAAGAGCTGCGACCCTTCGAAGAGGCGCAGCAGGTGCTGCGCCACTTCCCCAGTTGGTCAGTGCTGACGGAAATTAGGAAACAACTTTTAGTATAAATAGAGACGTCGGGGAAGCTTTTATTCACATAATTCCTCCATCTTTCTTCCATCTATTTCATAAAAACTCTCCTATTCTCATAGAAAAATTCAAAAGTCATGGATGCCTTTGAAAACCGTCTCAAAGATTGGACAAATGAGTTTACAAACATCGAGAAACATGACATGGGTGCTTTTAATTTAGGGTCGATCTTGAGTCTTAAATTGGTGAAGGTTGTGAAACCTTTCTTGGATACTTGTCTTGAATAATGGGATCCTAATTTCCATGTTTTTGCCTTTCCCGGAGGCGATATCTGTCCTTTCCCAGAGGAGATAGCAGCTATTGGAGGATAGGACCCAGAAAATACTCCCGCCATACCTTCTAGCTCTCAGGGGTATAAAAGTAAATTTAGAGACTTGTTTGGATTGACTAAAGCTGAGGTTGATCGCCTTGTGACCTCAAAAGGGGTTCGTATGCTTGACTTTATCGACCGATTCATAAACAGGGAAGACCCTTCTGTCTCTTATGTGGCGAGGCGTAGGGCGTTCGGGTTTTGCCTACTGCATGGTTATGTCCTACAAGGGCATGTTGATAAGGAGATGAGAGGGGATCCTCGTTACTTGAGTTTGGTTGAACAGATGGAGCTGCGCAAGCGCCTATCGTGTCTGTGCCTAGGAGAGATCATTATAGGGTTGGACAACAGAAAAGCTAACCGCGAGCTTCCTTATATTGGGAGTCCTATCATTTTGCAGGTAAGAACCCGCTCTGTACAATGCCAACCGTTTTTTTTTTTGCATTAATTCCCGTCTTTTGTAGGTTTGGCTCATGGAGCGTCTGCGGCTGATCGAGCCCCCAGTTAATGTGCCAGGATATCATGCTCGGTCAATCGCGATGAGAACCAGGCTCTACACGGTGGACTTCACTCAGATTTGCAACTATTGGGAGAACAAATTGAAGAATGAAGGAGGTCCTTTGATCTGATGGATTGTGCAATGGTGGCATCTCAGGTTAGTCACTGGAGTTTCATCTTTAGATCCTACCCGGTCAGTCTGCATTCCCGGATTGAAGTTCATGATCTGCATCTTCCGGGAGAGATTGATGAGGCAAGTGGGCCTTAAGCAGAAGATCCCTAAGCTTGACACTGTTCCCCAGACTGCATTGGCACATACTACGGAGAGTCGTCGAGGGTGGGCTCTCAAGTGGGCTCAGAGGAACATGTGGTTCATACTTTCTCCTGTTGGCTCCCTATGGGTATCAGATTCATACTTGCAATGGAGGAAGGCTACTACTTTTGAAGAGCGCGAGAAATTAAGGAAGCATGAGCCCGTTGACTACAAGATTTGCGAAGTAGCAAAGGAGAACCAGAAGCATTTGACTGAGGGGGAGGAAGAGGCCGGATTCCGGGCCGTTCCTCCGTTGAAGAAACCGAAGACCGCTCCTGCCGCAGAGATGGTGGTGGACCGAAATGGTAAGGCTAGACCGCGAGCGAGACCTTTGGTGATTAGGTCAGAGATAGCACAGGAGCGCCCGGCTCGTGGTCGAGACAAGAAGTATGATAAAAATGACCAAGGCAAAGGAAAGATGGAAGAGTAGCCTAAGTTGTAGTATTATTTATTATTATTATTATTTGTAATAAATGGCGGGGTTTTTAGAATCCTAGCCTAGCATTTATTTTTCAGCACTTTATATTATGTGGCGTGTTATTATTATTATTATTTATGGAACAAAATGAATAAAAAGATTAATTAGTTATGAAACTATTGCATTCTCTTTTATTATTCTTGTCGAATTTCAAGTGCAAATGCAAATGTCCTTCTAGTTACATTTAAAATATTTGGTTGTATCCTGTGAAGGATTGCCTACGTATTCATAAAAAAATGAAATCAAACCCTTGTGCGTAGTTTGAGTAAATGCAAAAGAATAATTGTTCTAAGCAAGAGCTAGTAGTGAACTAGAAAATAAGCATGAGCTTTACTTACTCCCAAAATACAACTCAATTTATTTGATGATATGAGGATGGCGAATTGTCAAAATGCAAGAGCAAGGTGACATAAGCTTTCCAGCGGGCCAAGGGCCATTTTATTTCGTGTCGCATGAGCGGCACGTGGGTGTCACGCGAGGCGCGTGTCTTGTCCTACACTAGGCATAGTATCGATTCCGTTGATTAGGTTGGTTGGGTTAGCAAATTCATTCCCGTCTAGGTCTGTAATCTTAACCGCACCCCCAGAGAGTATAGATTTGACTAAGAATGGTCCAGCCCAGTTGGGTTTAACATTTCCATGGGGATCGACAGGTAGTAGAGCTCTGACTGATTTGAGGACTAGATCTCTTTTCTTGATGTTTCTGGGCTTAACCCGTTTGTTGAAGGCTCGTTTGATTCGTGCCTGATATGTTTGCACATTATGCAGTGCGCGTAATCTTCGTTCATCCAAGAGGAAGAGTTCCTCATATCTATCTATCTTCCAATAAGCTTCTGGAATTTTACTTTCGAGCAGGATGCGTAAGGACGGGATTTCTAGTTAAACTGGTTGTACGGCTTCCATGCCGTAAGTTAAATAGAAAGAAGTAGCCCCAATGGGCTTCCTAACTGACGTGCGATAACCCCATAATGCGAATGGTATATTGCTGGGCCAATAGCCGTAATTGTCGATAATCTTCTTGAGGATTGTGACGATATTTTTATTAGCCGCCTCTACCGCGTCGTTAGTTTGAGGTCTTTATGGCGAGGAATGGTGATGCTTGATCTTGTATTTGGTCAGCAATTGCTCAGTCTCAGCTTGGAAATGTGATCCATTGTCACTGATGATCTCGTGTGGGCAACCATATCGACAAATGATATTGGTTTGTATGAACTTTGCCACGTTTTTAGCTGTGAGACTAGTGTAAGATGCCGCTTCGACCCATTTGGTGAAATAGTCGATATCTACTAGGATAAAATAGTGGCCTCCTGTTCCGCTGGAGTGATCTTCCCGATGATGTCGATTCCCCAAGCATAAAATGGCCAAGGAGAGGTCATGGTGTAGAGTAGTGAGGGGGGAACATGCTGTACATTCTCGAAGATTTGGCAGTTATGGCAATGTCTGACGTACTTGATGCAATCGGATTCCATCATTGTCCAGTAGTATCCTAGACGCGTGATTTTCTTTGCCATCATTGGTCCACTCATGAGAGGGCCACATTCTCTATCAGGAACCTCTTCCATCACTTTTTGTGCATGTGAATGATCAAGGCAGCGCAATACTACACCAAGAGGTATTCTTTTGTACAACTCTCCCTGCATGAGGAGGTATTGAGAGGCTAGTAGACGTATGGCACGTTGTCCCCTCTTATCCATATCTGGTGGATATGTACCATTGAGCATGAAGTTTAGAATGGCTTGAAACCAAGGTTCCCTTGGGTTTTCTTCCTCATCTGTAATCTGGTGCACATAGGCTGGTTCGACCGTCGTTCAATGCATAAAGGCATTTCCACCATGTCGTCTAGCATGTTAATCAGAGATGCAAGTTTTGCAAGAGCATCTGCAAACTGATTCTCTTCGCGAGGCAGGTGTAGATAAGTGACTTGGTCGAAGAATTGGGCGACTTGATCTATCCTAGCCTGATAGGGTACTAGACTCTCACATCGAATTTTCCAAGATCCAGTAATTTGGTTGATGATCTGGGATGAGTCTCCATGAACTCGAAGATTCTTGATGCCTAAACTTACTGCTGCTTGTATCCCAATGAGGCAAGCTTCATATTCTGATGCGTTACTTGTCACCTCGAAGTCGAGTTTGACAGTGAGTGGCGTATGATCACCTTCAGGAGAAATGAGCAACACTCCTATTCTAAATCCTCTTAAATTCGACGCTCCATCAAAATAAAGGTCCCAAGAGTCTACATTGGTAAGTAGTATATCCTCGTATGGAAATGACCATGTGTCTACTGCTTGGGTGTCATTGATAGAATTATCCGCAAAGAACTCGGCAACGGTGCTCCCCTTTATAACCTTCAGAGGTACGTATTTGAGATCGAATTCTGAGAGCATTAAGGTCCATCTTGCCAAGCGTCCGTTGAGGACGGGTTTTTCGAAGAGGTATTTGACAGGATCCATTTTGGAATACACCTTAACAGAATAGCTAAGTGTATAATGGCGTAGCTTCTTTATTGCCCACACAAGAGCGAGGCATGTCTTTTCGAGAGGTGTGTACTTGCATTCATACTCCAAGAACTTCTTACTAAGGTAGTAGATAGCTCTTTCTTCTTTTCCTACAGTTTGTGCTAGCATAGCCCCCATGGCTTCACTGTGAGATATAAACCAAGAGGTTGATCTCGCTGAGGAGGCATGAGCACTGGTGGTTTGGCTAATATCTCCTTGATTTTGTCAAATGCTTGTTCGCAATCATCGTCCCATATGGTGTGGTCTGTTTTCTTGAGCTTCTTGAAAATGGGTTCACAGATCATAGTAAGATTTGATATGAATCGGCTTATGTATTGCACTTTGCCTAGGAATCCCCTAACCTCCTTCTCTGTTTGAGGTTGCGGCATTTTGGCAAGAGCCTTGCTCTTGGATGGATCAATTTCTATTCCTCTTTGACTGACGACATATCCTAGGAGTTTTCAGGATGTTACCCCGAATGCGCATTTCTGGGGATTGAGTCTCATGTTGTACTTTCGCAACTTCAGGAATAACTTACGAAGGTTGTCAATATGCCCCTTTCTATCCTTGGACTTGACAATCATGTCATCAACGTACACTTCTACTTCTTTATGCAACATGTCATGTAGTAATGTGGTCGCAGTTCGTTGGTATGTGGCTCGAGCATTGATTAACCTGAATGGCATAACAATATAGCAATAGGTGCCCCATTGGGTAACAAAGACAGTCTTATGCATATCTTCTATAGCCATCTGGATCTGATTATATCCTGCATAGCCATCCATGAAAGATAACAATGCGTGGTCTGCTGTATTATCTACCAATATGTCGATGTGTGGCAGAGGGAAATCGTCCTTGGGACTTGCTTTGTTTAAGTCTCTGAAATCAACACAAACTCGGATTCGCCCATCCTTTTTAGGTATGGGAACTATGTTGGCCACCCAGTCTGAATACTCGAAAACTTTGATGAACCCGGCTTTGAGTTGTTTATCGACTTCTTCTTTGATTTTAAGAGCCCATTCGGTCCTCATTCGACGAAGCTTCGGCTTTACAGGTTTGAAACCTGGTTTGATTGGAATTCTATGTTCTGCAATATCCCTGTCGATCCCTGGCATGTCTTTGTAGGACCAAGCGAAAACATCCTTGAACTCGTGTAGGAGATCTATGAAATTGGCTCTTTCAGTGAGGTTTAAGGTGGTCCCTATCCTAAGTTCTTGGGGTTTTAGTTTGGTTCCCATGTTGATGGGTTCGGTATTCTCTATAACTGGTGCCCCTTCCCCCTCTTGCAATATTTCTTTAGCTATGTAGGGAGGTAATTCGATTGAGTCTGGGTCATGATCATCCTCATTATCATCGTAAATAGAATTGCATTCAGAATAACAGAAAGAGTAAGCAGAATCCGATTTATTCATATTAAATTTTGAAAAGAGTTGAAACAAAGAAGCCATCTGTTCAGTAGTTAGTGGCGATAAAGGGACAGCCGCTGGGACATTTCCCAAGCTACTGTTACTATTCGACGCTAAGCTAGGAGGAATAAGGGGATTGGGAGTGACGACAGGAGGAGACTCTTTAAGAACTTCTCTAGACTCAGACTCTGATTCCGACTCCGACTCTGACTCTGACTCGAATTCGTTGTCTTCAGGTTCTCCCTTGAACATCTCTCCTTCTCCAGTGGTTACTTTGAAGAGCTTTCCTTAATTGTTTGTCCATTTGATCGATTTTCTCCATCCTTTCTGTTGATCTGAATTGGTTTCGGTGATTAGTGATGTAGGGTTGAAATGATGATCCTGAAGTATCATGGTAATGATCTCGTCCTGCGCGGCTCTAACAAATCGGTCTTCCCCAAACAGAAGACAAACAACATGTTCGTCTAAACAAGGTGTTTGACGAGTTTCGACGGTAGGAACCGTTTCTGGAGGAATGAAGTAGCAATCATGGAAGACTTCGATTCCAGCTAGTTGCATTCCTTTGTAGTGCCAAGGTTCGGGAAACCCGTGAAAGTATTCTTGACTCCCTTCTCTAATGAAATATCGCATTTGGATTCCATGGTTCTTTCGATTCTGAAATTGAGTGAGCATTTCCAAAGCCTCTTCTTTCGTGGGTTTGTATCCCAATCCTAATGGTATCCTTTGGGAGTTTCCTTCTTTGTAAGGTGCAACAGTATTTTTCTTGGCAGGATTTAAAGGCATTCCTGGGAAGTATCCCTGAGACTTGAGTATGTGGTTGACCATTAAATTGGAGTATGGATTGAAGTATAGAGGTGCTAGTTCACTTTCTACAAGATTTATGCTATGGAAGCCCCCAAGCTCGTATACTGGATCCGTGACTACTTGGTTGCTTGAAATATTTTCTATCACTGCCTTGATAGGTGACGAAGTGATCGTCACTACTTTGCCATCTAGTGGGATTTTGATTTTCTTGTGCAAGGTGGATGTTACTGCTTTGGAAGCGTGAATCCATGGCCTTCCCAGAAGTATGTTGAAGGATGCTTCGATATCCACTATTTGAAAATTGACCTTTCGCTCGATCGGCCCTGTGGCTATAGTGAGGTTGACTAGTCCTACCACTTTACGACATGGTCAATCGTATGCTCGAACACCTTAGTTAGTAGGAGTCCAGTCCGACTCTTTTATGCCCAATTTATATGCTGTTTTCAATGGTATGACATTGACTGCAGAGCCATCATCTACCAATGTCATTGGCATGTTCTTCTTTAAGCATATGACGGTGATGTATAGAGCCAGGTTGTGACTGGCGCCGAAGGGAGGCAAATCCTCCTCTGAGAAAGTAACTGGGTTACTTAGCATAGTTGAATCTTGGAAGACCAAGTTGACTACGTCATCGGGCGTAGAGTTATATGCCACATTTCATTTAGCCAAGGCTTGCAGTAAAGCTTGACGATGAGGAAATGAACTTGCCACTAGTTGCCAGACTGAAAGATCCGCCTTTGTCTTCTGTAGGTACTTTAGTAAGTGGTCAGTAGATGTGTCTTCGCCATCGTTCGGTGTGATGACATTGGTGTTTGTAACTGGACCGTTAGCTATAGGACCATTTTGAGAAATATTTTGATATGGACGGCCTGAACGAGTAAGGTGGTCTATATCTTGGTCTTCACTACCTTTGACTATGTCCTCACTAACCTTGACTAGATAGTGCTCAGTGAGGTATTCATCTTCATCGTCATCGGCCCATATTCCGTTGATGGTAGCAAGTTCTCTCAACCTGATGATCTCAGCTTCTAACTGGATTAATTGATCGACTAGGCTATCAATCACGGTCACTACTTCTTGCATTGTAGAATTTTGAGACAAATTTATTGGCATGTTCTTCTTAGGTATGGTGCTTGGATTGCGGATGGATGCTACTACATCTTCCAGTTCTGAGACTTGCCTATTCATATTCTTTGCCCATGCAATAAAGTCGGCGGTGGTAGGAGAAATGGTGGAATAACTCCCCTCATCTTCTAACGCATGGATCTCATCTTCGATTGGAGAAATGAGGTGTGAACAATCTAAGGTAGATTCTTCATTTTTAATCATCAGAACTACAAGAGGATTCTGAGTATTGTTAGGCTTACCTCCAGGAGGTATAGGTAAACGACCATCTTCGATCATGTCCTGAAGGACGTGCTTTAGCTTGTAGCACTTCTCTGTATCGTGTCCCTTACCTATATGATATTCGCAGTATAAACTTTTGTCCCAGAACTTGGACTTCTTTTCGGGTCAGGTGTAGGCCCTATAGGTTGGAGCTTACCCTGTTTTATCAACCTTTTCAAAGCATTAGAGTATGTGTCGCCAATGTTTGTGAACTTGCTTTGTGGGTTATTCTTCTTTGATGATTCGAGAAGGTTAACCTCATCAGTCTTGCTAGTAGGGCCATAGGAACGACTCGTTGAGCCTTGATATCCACGACCCACCGTTTTGGACAAGAGCCCTTTACAGATGTCGTCTTCAATTCTTGTCCCTAGCACAGTTAAATCCTTGAAGGTCTTAATGCTTTGGTACCTCAAGTGGTTTGCATAAATAGGTCTCAAATTATCCACGAATTTCTCCACAAGGGTAGCTTCATCTGGACGCTTAACAAGTTGTGTGCTAGTCCTTCTCCACCTACTTAGGAAGTCGGTGAAGCCTTCTTTCTCATTTTGCGTAAGAACCTCTAAAGTGCGCATGTTGACTTGGATCTCAACATTAACCGCGTATTGTTTAGCGAACTCAATTGCAGCGTCATCCAAGGTAGCAATCTTCTTGTGCTCTAGGGAATAGAACCATTGCTTAGGAATGGTGTCGATAGATGAAGGAAAGATTCTTAGGAACATCTCAGGTTTGATGCCTTTGATAGACATGTAGTCTTTAAAAGCCCGAATGTGGTTCAAAGGGTTTTCATATCCCTTGAACTTTGGGATGTTAGTCATGTTGAAGTTGGTTGGCAATTTGGCGTTCACGGCCTCATACTTGCGATTGTTTTCTCTATAGATGTCGTTTCCCTTGAGGTACATTAGTTGCTCTTCCAAGTATTGGAGTCGCTTCTCAGCTTCAGTAGGAGGATTGATTTCTTGGGGTCCAACAAAAGGTGGAAAGTTATCATGTACGACCTTATTAGGAATATCATTTTCTGCAGGAGGGAGTCTAGTTTCTACAGCAACAATTCGGCCTTCAATATCATTGAGGCGCTCATAAGCTTGTTCTTGACTTGTTTGGAGACGAGCGAGCGCAGCTAGGATTTGATCATTACCATTTTGGGGTTGTCCATTGACACTTGCATTATCAGTTCCAGGCATCTTGGAAACTGAGTAAGAGATCGGCAATGAATCAAAACACGACCGACCATTCTAGCACACTTACTCAAAGAAAAGACTCAACTTGTGAAGTGGGTGTGTGCCACTGTGCTAAGTGAGGTTTGAAAATGACAAAGTTTTGAAATGTTTGTCCTAGACAACTGTAGTGTAGTTGTAGGAGTGTTGACTCGAAGTGAGGTTTTAAAACGGGTTTTGAGGCCCGAATTTTGACTTGACATTTAGACAGAGTTTTGACTCATTTTGCGCTATTTAGGCCATTTTTCGAAAATACTTACATTTTGAAAAGGTTTTTATTTTACAAAATTTCATCATGGTTTTGTTTATAAAAAATGGTGATCACGTATAAACAGGCATTCATACAGGCATTATAACGGTATGCTGAGTGCATTTAGAAGGGTTTTGGTTTAAAAGGTGGGTTGCCATACCAAGCAATCAAACCCTGGTCTGTGGAGAGGTCCGTGTCAAACATGAGTAATATCGGTTCCTAGTCCATTTCCTCGAGTAGTGAAAGCCCTTGATACAAACATGAGTATGAATCATGGTATGGTTGACGTCAGTCACTATCCATCCTTAGGCCCAGATAAGAATTTGGACCATCCAAACGGGACGATTGGTCGAATGGGTTGGGTTGGGCCTTGGAAGGCCGAATAAAACGACCTAAGAAGGTCGAGTAATGAAAACCGACAACTGTCTCATATAAACTATTCCATAACCTTGTTCAAGTTTCACCCTTGGCAACACGTAAGTGTATTACTCCCCAGCGGAGTCGCCAAACTGTGGACACGAGGGGTCCACGGAGGCGCTTGGGAAACAAGCGTTTGCATTTGTGGAGTCGCCACCAATTTTTATGGGAAATTGGAACCGTTCGAATATCTCGTGCCATGCCAAGACACAAAGTAGTGACATGAACACTAAGAACTCGTTACCCTTAGCATTCTATGTCTAGAATGACTTTTATGGATGCCAATGAACACGGATGTTCACAGAGATCTGGAGCAAGGGGTGAGGGTACGTATTAGGAAGTCCTTTTACTGAACACCTAATCCCGCCCGCCTCGATAGCAGCCTCTACTAATGATTAGGGAAATCGTTTGTACTCGATATGCTGTCGTATATATGCATGCAATGCAACAAACAACGTTTTGAACCTAGCATGTGAAAATTAACTAAGTCGGTGAACACATAATTAACACTCATTAATGTCGAATTAGGGTTTAGATTAATTACACGTGAAAACAAGTAAATAAATCATCCAATAAATTGAATTGCGTTAAATAAATAAATGCGATAATTAAAATTACAATGATTACAATGGGTTTAGTCGATTTACGTCAAAAATATATCTAAGACGGATAATTTGAAAAAAAAGGAAAAAATAAAATAGGTTAGAAAACGAACAGATTAATGGTGATAATACGGATAGTGGTCAATTAATACGTAAAATAACGAATTAAGTCAAAGCAAGAACGAAAGTTCAGAGACATAACTCAAGTCGGAACAGGCGCAACAAAGCTGCGCCTCTTGGAAGAGGCGTAGTGGTCACTACGTCTGTTCTTGAGGTGAGTTCTGGCTGTGAAGCCGGAACTGCGAATTGTTAATGTTAATTGGTGATTTTAATGACTGATTATCGATATTTGACTCGGATGAAAGTGATTTAGCAGGTTATTTACATATGCATTTGGTCATAAAAGCGATAAAACACGAGATAAAACTAATTAAAACTAATATAAACGAGTTAAAATTAGTTAGGTTTATTAATGAAGACGAAAACGATTTTGACAAACGTGATAATCTGATGGAAGCATATACAAAAGTCGAATTCCAGAGACTTGATATGAACAAATAGAATCTCCAAAACTCGGGTTTGATTTAATGACGAAAACCCGCAAATATTGGTTATAAGAGATTTAGGTCGGGAATTAAAGGTGATTATTATAAACTAAGTTATTAAATTTGTTATACGAATGAAATACGAAGAAAAAGGGAAGACGGAACAAAAGAGACGAATCAACAGAGGGCAAAGGAAGAAGAAAAAAGGCAGGAACTGCGACAGCCTCAGGAAGAGGGGCAGCAGATGCGGCGACTCTTCGAAGAGGCGCAGCAGTTGGTGCGTTTCTTCTCTACGTCTGTCTTCCGTTAGTCCGTAAAACAATTTAATAAAAGGGTTTTATAAATCGTTCTTAATCATACTTTTGACATAAACCTTACAATAATTAGTACAAAAATAAAATACAATAATAAAATATGGGATTTACACCCTCAGACTTACATGTTTGACGAAACGAGATTAACTAAGTTAACGATTAGTGATTGCTCGACTCGAATTTATGATGAAAGTGCCCTCGTGAGAGGATTTAGATTAAATTGATTGATTGAGTGAGTGTAGTTGGTCAAATTGGTTGGTCATGCAACGAGACTGGTACTCGGAAGGATCCGAGCTTACGTGGTCGATTGATCAAGCACGTAGGCGTCAATAAGCTTAGAGCACAGTCTTAGAATGCAAAGGGAGAAGAGAAGGGCGGACACTCGCGTGAGAAATATGTGGAACAAAGGTCCCTATTTATACTAATCACACGGAGGAATTAGGATTACGGTAAAACTTTGGAAACAAATCTCGAAAAGATTTGAAAATATGCAAAAAAGAGCTGGGGAAGAGGCGCAGCAGGTGCTGCGTCCTTTCTCGGGAGGTTTCCTCCTGCGGAAGAAAGATTTTCCGCGTTTCTTTTAGGGAATTGCGGTAGATCTCGACTTCCTTATTCTTTATCATAAAATCTTTGGGATATATTTTGCCAAAAGATTAAAAATCGATTTTATGGAATAAATATCTGGAACATTCTAGAACATTCCGACTCGACATTTTAAAACAGTTATTAGAAAATGAAGCGATTTTTGACCCGGACTTCAAATGAACTCTAATTACTGCCAAAACGACCGTATCGGCGCGTAGATGACAACCAAGGGGTAGACACAAGTATTTGAGCTATCACTTGACGATAAACTTATAAACTGTCATAAATAGTTTCGTGTATCAAACATGCGGCCCAATCATCACCACGTGGTTTGCGGGAGGTGCAGAAATGAGGTATCTACATCAAGTCCCAAGGATACTTCCCAGAAATGCCATTAAACCCCATCAAGAAGAATACCTTTGTACCTTACAAAGAAGAATACTCTTAAAGGATACCATTAGGTTTGGGATACAAGCCCACAAAAGCAGAAGCCTTAGAAATGCTTGCTCAGTTCTAAAACCGTAAAGACAAAGGAATCCAGATGCGATCCTATCTCCCTAAACTAAATGGATACTTCGTCAGAGAGGGGAGTCGGGAATACTTTCACGGGTTTTCCGAAACTTGGCATTATAAGGGAATATAACTAGCTGGAATCAAGGTCTTCCACGATTGCTATTTCATCCCTTCAGAAACTGTTCCTACCGTCAAAACTCGTCAAACACCTTGTTTAGACGAACAAGCCGTTAATCTTCTCTTTGGAGAAGACCGATTTGTCAGAGCAACGCAGGATGAGATCATTACCATGATACTTCAAGATGACCATTTCAACCATACAACCCTTATTACCGACACTAGCTCAAATCAGCAGAAAGGATGGAAAAAGTCGATGAAATGGACCAACCACCAAGAAAAGCTCTTCAAGGTCACTACTGGAGAAGGAAAGATGTTCAAAGGAGAACTCGAAGAAAATGAATTCGAGTCAGAGTCAAAGTCGGAGTCGGAGTCTGAGTCTAGAGAAGTCGCTAGAGAGTCTTCTTCTGTCGTCACTCCCCATCCCTTTGTTTCTTCTAGCATAGCGTCGCATAGTAATAGCAGCTCAGGCAATGTCCCAGCAGCTGTCCCTTTACCGCCACTGACTACTGAACAGATGGCTTCTTTGTTTCAGCTCTTTTCAAAATTTAATATGAATAAATCAGATTCTGCTTACTCCTTGTGTTTTTCTAAATGCAACTCTATTTACGATGATAATGAGGATGATCCTAACCCAGACCCAGTCGAATTACTTTCCGATATAATTAAAGAGATACTACAAGAGGGGGAAGGGCCACCAGTTATAGAGAACACCGAACCCATAAACGTAGGAACCGAACTAGAACCCCAAGAACTTAGGATAGGGACCACCTTAAACCTCACTGAAAGAGCCGATTTCATAGATCTCCTACACGAGTTCAAGGATGTTTTTGCTTGGTCCTACAAAGACATGCCAGGGATCGACATGGATATTGCAGAACACAGAATTCCAATCAAACGAGGTTTCAAACCTGTAAAGCAAAAGCTTCGTCGAATGAGGACCGAATGGGCTCTTAAAATCAAAAAAGAAGTCGATAAAGAATTCAAAGCCGGGTTCATCAAAGTTTCCGAGTATTCAGACTGGGTGGCCAACATAGTACCCATACCCAAAAAGGATGGGCGAATCCGAGTTTGTGTTGATTTCAGAGACTTAAACAAATCCAGTCCCAGGGACAACTTCCCTCTACCACACATCGCCATATTGGTAGATAATACAACAGATCACGCATTGTTATCCTTCATGGACGGGTATGCAGAGTATAATCAGATCAAAATGGCCATATAAGATATGTATAAGATAGCCTTCGTCATTCAGTCGGGCACATATTGTTATAATGTTATGTCATTCGGGCTAATCAATGCTGGAGCTACATACCAACGCACTGCGACCACATTGCTACATGACATGATGCATAAAGAAGTAGAAGTGTACGTTGATGATATGATTGTCAAATCCAAAGAAAGGAAGGGGCATATCGATAACCTTCGAAAATTCTTCCTAAGACTGCACAAATACAATATGAGGCTCAATCATCAGAAATGCGCATTCGGAGTAACGTCAGGCAAGCTTCTGGGATACGTCGTCAGCCAGAGGGGAATAGAAATTGATCCATCCAAGATCAAAGCTTTAATCGAAATGCGCAACCCCAAACAGAGAAGGAGGTTTGAGGATTTCTAGGCAAAGTGTAGTATATAAGCCGATTCATATCGAAGCTCACTATGATCTGCGAACCTATTTTCAAAAAGCTCAAGAAAACAGATCATACCATATGGGACGACGACTGTCAAAAGGCGTTTGACAGGGTTAAGGAGATACTGGCTAAGCCACAAATGCTAATGCCTCCCCAACGAGATCAACCTCTTGGTTTATATCTCAAAGTCACCAAAACAACCATGGGGGCTATGCTCGCACAGACTGTTGGAAAAGAAGAAAGAGGTATCTACTATCTTAGTAAGAAATTCTTAGAATACGAGTGTAAGTACATACCTCTCAAAAAGACATGCCTCCCTCTTGTGTGGGCAACAAAGAAGCTACGCCACTACATGCTAAGCTACTCTGTGAAGGTGTATTCTAAAATGGATCCCGTCAAATACTTCTTCGAGAAACCCGTTCGCAATGGACGTTTGGTAAGGTGTATCTTAATGGTCTCGGAGTTTGATCTCAAGTACGTACCTTTGAAAGTCATAAAAGGGCGCGCCGTTGCCGAGTTCTTCGCAGATAATCCTATCAACGATACCCAAGCAATAGACACGTGGTCATTCCAGACGAGGACATCCTACAGACCAATGTAGACTCTTGGGATCTTTATTTTGAAAGAGCATCGAATTTAAGAGGATTTGGAATAGGAGTGTTGCTCATTTGTCCTGAAGGCGAGCATACACCACTTTCTGTCAAACTCGACTTCGAGGTTACAAATAACACATTAGAGTATGAAGCTTACCTCATTGGTCTACAAGCAGCAGTGAGCTTAGGCATTAAAAATCTTCGAGTTCACGGAGACTCATCCTTGATCATTAACCAAGTTACATGATCTTGGAAAATTCAAAGTGAAAGTCTAGCACCCTATCAAGCTAGGATAGATCAAGTTGCCCACTTCTTGGATCAGGTCACTTACCTACACCTACCTCGTGAAGAGAATCAATTTGCAGACGCTCTTGCAAAACTTGCATCTTTGATTAATATGTCAGACAACATGGTTGAAATGCCTTTATGCATCAAATGGCGGTCAGAACCAGCCTACGTACACCTCCTTACAGATGAAGAAGAAAGCCCAGAGGAACCTTGGTTCCAAGCCATTCTAAACTTCAAACTTAATGGTACATACCCACCAGACATGGATAAGAGGAGACAACGCGCCATACGCCTACTAGCCTCTCAATACCTCCTCATGCAGGGAGAATTGTACAAAAGAACACCTCTTGGTGTCGTCTTACGTTGCCTTGATCATTCACGGGCACATAAAGTGATGGAAGAAGTTCAAGATGGAGAATGAGGTCCTCACATAAGTGGACCTATGATGGCAAAGAAAATCACGCGTGTAGGATATTACTGGATGACAATGGAGCCAGATTGTATTAAATACGTCAGACATTTCCAGATCTTCGCGAATGTGCAACATGTCCCTCCCTCAATGCTTTATACCATGACATCTCCTTGGCAATTTTCTGCTTGGGGAATCGACATCATTGGGAAGATCACTCCAGCTGGAACAGGAGGTCACTATTTTATTTTGGTAGCTATCGACTATTTTACCAAATGGGTCGATGCAGCATCCTACACTGCTCTTACAGCTAAACATGTGGCAAAGTTCATACAAACCAATATCATCTGTCGAAATGGTTGCCCACATGAGATCATCAGTGACAACAGGTCACATTTCCAGGCCGAAGTTGCACAATTTCTAGCCAAATACAAAATCAAACACCACCATTCCTCGCCGTATATACCCCAAACTAACGGCGCAGTGGAGGCATCTAACAAAAATGTCATCATTATCCTCAAGAAAATGATCGAAAATTATCGAGATTGGCCTAGCAAAATACCTTTTGCGCTATGGGGTTATCGCACGTCAGTTAGGACGCCCACTGGCGCTACTGCTTTCTTTTTAACTTACGACATGGAGGTTGTGCAACTAGTTGAATTAGAAATTCCATCCCTACACATTTTGCCCGAAAGTCAAATCCCAGAAGCTGAATGGAATAGGGATAGATATGAGGAACTCATCCTTTTGGATGAACGAAGGCTACGCGCATTACATAATGTGTAGACATATCAGGCGCGTATCAAACGAGTCTTCAATAAACGGGTTAAACCCGAGAACATAAAAGAAGGAGATTTGGTGCTCAAATCAGTCAAAGCTCTCCTACCTGTCGATCCACGCGGAAAATATAAACCTAACTGGGCCGGGCCTTTCTTAGTCAAGTCCATACTCTCGGGGCGCGGTTAGGATTACAGACCTAGATGGGAATGAATTTTCTAATCCTACAAACCTAGAGCAATTGAAACGATGCTACCCTTAGCATAGAACAGAAAACACGTCTCGCGTAACCCACGTGTCGCTCATGCGACACGAAATAAAACCAGCCCCTGGCCAGCTAAAGCTTATGTCGCTATGCTCTTGCATTTTTACATCCTCATATCATCAAATAAGTTGAATTGTACTTCCCTTAGGAGTAAGTAAAGCACACACACTTATTTTTCTAAAGTTCCTTACAAGCTCTTACTTCGAACAATTATTCTTTTACATTTACTCGAACTACGCACAGAGTTTGATTTCATTTTTCTACTGAATACATAGGCAATCATTCACAGGATACAACCCATTATTTTAAAATGTAAATAGAAGAACATTTGCAATTGCATTTGAAATTCGACAAGAATAATAAAAGAAAATTATAACAATTTCTTAACTATTAAATCTTTTATTCATTGTTCCATAAATAGAAATAATATGCCAAATACATATAAAATAATAATGCTGAAAAAAAAAATGCTAGGCTAGGATTCTAAAAACCCCGCCATTTATTACAACTTAAATAATACTCCCTTCCAGTCACTATATTGTTCCCATTTGATATGGGCACAATACTTAAGGAAAAGTATTAAAATAGGAGTAAAAGAGTTGTGTGGGGTTGGTGATAGGAGAGAGAGATGAATTATAAGTAGTTAAATAAAGAATTGTGGGGCCAAAACATAAAGGAAAGTAATAAAATAGGAGTAAAAGAGTTGTGTGGGGTTTGGTGATAGGAGAGAGGAATGAATAAGATAAGAGTAAAAGTTTCTAAAAATAGAAAGGGGAACATTAGTTGAATAATCCGTTTCGGGAAAGAGGGAACATTATAGTGACTGGGCGGGAGTAATAAATAATACTATAATAAGTGACTAAGGCTATTCTTCCATTTTCCCTTTGCCTTTGTCACCCTTGTCATATTTCTTGTCTCGACCACGAGCCAGACGCTCTTGCGTTGACTCCGACCTAATCACTAACGCTCGTTCTCTTGATCTAGCCTTACCATTTCGATCCATCATCATCTCCACGGCACAAGTGGCTTTCGGTTTCTTCGACGGACGAGCGACTCGGAATCTGGCCTCTTCTTCCTCCTCAGTCAAGTACTTTTGGTTCTCCTTTGCTACTTCGTGGATTTTTTAATCCACGGGCTTGTACTTCCTCAGCTTCTCACACTCTTCAGGAGTACCAGCCTTTCTCCATTGCGAATATGAGTCATATACCCATAAGGAGCCAATAGGAACTGGTATGAACCACATGTTCCTCTGAGCCCACCGAAATACCCACTCTCAACAAGACTCCGAAGTATGTGCCAAGGCAGTTTGAGGAACGGTATCCAGCTTCAGAAGTTTCTGCCTAAGGCCCATTTGCCTCATCAATCTCTCCGGAAAAATACAAATCGTGAATTCCAAGCCAGGGACACGAACTGACCGTGTCGGATCCAAAGATGAGACTCCAGTCACTGACTTGAGATTCCACCATGGCACAATCCATCGGATCAAGGGGCAACCTTCGCTCTTCAACTTATTTTCCCAGTAGTTGCATACCCGAGTGAAGTCCACAATGTATAGCCTAGTTCTCATCGCAATTGATCGAGCATGATATCCTAGCACATTAACTGGGGGCTCGATCTACCACAGCCGTTCCATCAGCCAAACCTGCAAAAAGAGGACGGGAATTAATACCTATGTATCGACCAAAAAAAAAAGAAGAAAAAAAAAACGAACGAAAAGACAAAAAAAAAAGAAAGAAACAAAAAAACGGTCGAAAAAAATGGGTTCTTACCTGCAGAATGACGGGATTTCGCAAGTAAGGAAGCTCGCGGTTGGCCTTTCTATTATCCAAACAAAGAATGGTCTCCCCTAAGACTAGGCATGCTGGGCTCTTGCGCAGCTCCATTTGTTCCACTAGGCTTAGAAAACGAGGATCTCCTCTCATCTTCTTATCAACATGCCTTCGAAGGACATATCAATGCAATAGAAAAAACCCGAAGGCCCTGCGCCTCGCAACATAAGAAATAGTAGGGTCCTCCCTATTTATAAATAGATTGATAAATTCAAACATACGGACACCTTTTGAGGTCACAAGACGGTCCACCTCAGCCTTGGTCAATCCAAGCAAGTCCTTAAATTTATTTTTATATCCTTGAGAGCTAAGAGGTATAGCTGGTACATTTTATGGGTCCCATCCTCCAACAGCAGCTATTTCTTCAGGGAAAGGACAAATTTCGCCTTCCGGAAAGGCAAATACGTGAAAATTTGGGTCTCAATACTCAAGACAAGCATCCAAGAAGGGTTTCACCACTTTCACTAACTTGAGACTCAAGATCGATCGTAAGTTAAAAGCACCCATGTCGTGTTTCTCAATATTTGTAAACTCATTCGTCCATTCCTTCAAACGGTTTTCAAAGGCATCGATAATTTTGGAAATTTTTTGAGAGGATATGTGAGTTTTTATGTAATAGACGGAAGAAAGAAGAAGGAATTGTGTGAATAAAAGCTCACCCGAAGTCTCTATTTATACTATTCGCTGTTTCCTAAATTCTGTCGAGGACTGACAACCTGGAGAAATGTCGCAGCTCATGCTGCGCCTCTTCTCCAAGTCTTTTTCCGTGCTGCCAGCCATATATCTTTCCTATTTTGCTTTTGGCTAAATTTCCTATTCTTATAGGATCTTAATTTGGGTTCGCTTTTCGAGACAAAGTCGATATGTTTCCTAATCCTTTTCGGGTCCGCTTTTCGAGACAAAGTCGATATTTTCGCCAAACGAGCACACTTACTCATTTTTATTTATTTTCTTTTTTAGGGGAATCATTTCACTCCTCTTTTTCAATACATACTACTACAAAACTCGTTACGGACATCAGTCGATGGACATCGGATTATCTGGAAAATCGATGTACATAACATGCACATCGGTTGTTTGCAAAAAACTGATGTGCTTATAATTATATGTACATCGGTTGCATTAAAAAATACATGTCCATTATTTCTGATTTTAAAGGACATGTGATATTTAATAAAACCCATGTCTATATAAAAGTCATGGACATGAGACATTGCATTTTAACCGATGTGCATCTAAAGTGAAAATTATAGGCGGCAAAAATATTTGACTCACCGCCATCACTTATAATTTCGACTACATACATTCTTCCTTAAATCCTCTCCCTCACTCTCACTCCCAAACCCTAACAAAAAAAGGCTACGGCTAATTTTAAGACCGATGCCTAATGTTTGTATAATAATTTAATAATAAATCGCTCCCCTATGTTTGTATCACTGTATGTATACCCATTTCCCTAAATTGAATTTTGCATATGATCTCCATTCTCAGCACACCATTAATCAATCTCATACAAATGTGTTCCTCCATTTTCGATCATCCTTTTTTATGCTTATCGCCCTTTATCTTCGATCTACCTTCCAACCCTCTTACTTTCCTATCTCCGACTTCCCCCAAATTCTTCTCATTTTTCTGGGGTTTTATCATAATTAACCACCTTTGTTGCAAGCTTTGGTGCCGCCAGGTACTCAATCAACATCTTTCTCTTCTTTTCTCGTCAATTTTGCGATTTCTGACGATTTTATTATCAAAATCTTTGATTAGGGAAGGAAATTGGAATGGAGATTATGCGCCAATTGTTGCGATTTCTTACGACTTCTGAGAAACGAAGGTAATTCCTCTTTATTCTCATTTATAATTAATTTAGGTCGATTTTGTTTGTTTTTTAGGGTTTAGGTTGAATGTATTTTCATTTATGGCTAATCTTGTATGTTATATTGTTATACTCAATAGGAGTAAATTTGTGACAGATTGCTTTAAGGCAGAAGTTTTGCAAAAACTGTAATTATTCGGTGTCAAATTAGGAGGTTGAGACAGGAGACAAGACTGTTATGCTTCACCATGTTGACTAAAGGTGGTTGCTTGCTTTGGCAACTGTTGGATTAAGGACTAAACAACTTGTCGCTCAACATTGTGTTATGATTTTTGTTTTGTTTCTTGGTTTTGGTTCCTGTTTTGTGATGTTTAGTTCCATTGCAATTTCTTTTTTTTCCTGGGAAATTATAGCTAAGTTATTTGATATGTAAGAAGTACGGTTTCATCTATGCTATGCTCCAGCACTTCTGGCTGGTTATGGAATTGGCCATGTGGTTGGTTGTGCAGCGGAGTGAATGAACTTAAATTTCCATTCATCTTCATTCCTTTACATTCTCCTTATAACACTACGCCCTACTCTAAGTTTTGTTTATGATGCCTAAAAAGCATTAGATTTCAAGGTTGAGCTTATGTTTTTGAACCACACTTGTCTTGTAGGTTGTACAATGGTTTTGGTTTTGGTTAATTTTGGCACCTCAAACATGGCGAATCATTGTCATCTTCAGCTGTATTCCAGTTAAGAACAGGTTAAACCCATGGCAAATCATCGTCATTGTCATCATTAATGTTAAAACCTAGCTCTCTGTTGTGATCACTGCTTATTTTGTGAAGGAATTGTTGCGTGATACTTGTGCTGATGGCGAAGAGTTTTTTGGAGCATTTATGAATCGTTTATCCAAGACTTGGAGTTGGACAACGACTGAGTGCTCGGTCTGAATTCGAGAAAACCAATAAAAGAATCATATAATCCCTTTCTACTTTATTTGATGCGGTTGGATGGTACTATACCAGGTAGCTGTTATACTTTTTAAGCTGTTGTAAAGGCGTATTCAAATAGAACATTTAGGTTTACTCTGAGTTCCAATGTGTTATAAACGAGCAAATATATTAGTCATTTAGGTTATCTATTCTTTTATCTTCATTGTGCACACACTAAAGAACTTGAGAGAGCTACAACAGTTTGTGCAGATGATTTGAAGATCTATAAATAATTTATGGTACATCTAATTGATTTTGAGCTGAACAAAAGACTTGAGTTTGTAATGTTATATGTGTGTCTGACTTTTCTCTTTCTCTCTGATTGTTTACCATTTTATGGATGTTTTCATACCATCTACCTCCTCCTCCTCCCCCCTTGGCTTTAGGCTTTTCGTTGTCATTCAAAAGTGGAATTGTCCCCCAACTTATCTATAGAAAATGCCTAACTTCCCTTTTGAACCAGGCAGAGCAGACAGTTTCAGATTTTTCAGGAAGTGGCGCTGGGATTCTAGTTGCTGCTAGCACAGTCATTAGTACATTTGCACTTGTTTTTGTCGCTGAGTGGGGTGACAAGTCATTTTTTTCAACAATAGGCGAGTTTTGTGAGCAAGTGTGAATTTATGATCAAGCTAGCCAGGTCATAGGCCCATTTTGGATTTTCTATGCTTGTACATATTCGCTGTTCTCATATATATCCGTGCCTCCTAGTTACGAGGTTAAAGTTTCTAAGTTTCTAGGTGTTAGTTTCTGCCTGTTATAGTTTGCACCAATTTAGTTAATTGTAATAAGCTCATAATAGTCTTTAATGGCGGATTTCCTAGTGTGTATTATGCTCATGCTATATTGTTATGGGAATCGGAGCTTCAGCAATCCGAGTTCCTTGATCTGTTTATAGGTCTTTGTTGGAGGCCATCGCTAGTTGAACCGAAGATGAGGAAAAGAGATGGTGTTACCCATTGATCCATTCCCCTTCCTTATCGCTTACAATGGCATATTTAATTCCTCCTGTTTACTGCTGCTGGAGCTAATTTTTGGGGAAATGCATCTGTTTATGAACCTTCAGGAAAAACCCTTGTCGGTATGGCAGAAGTTGAAGCGGCCATACATGAAATGTTCCAAGCTCCTCACATTCAGGTGAGTGTATTGCTAGTAGTTGTGATACTTAAAATACAGTAATGTATGTGTCTCGTTAGTTATATAGGATCTTCTATGTTGATATTTTGTTTTCTCGTTAACTTTGTTGTGTTGAACCAGATTCTCTTGGTAATATGTCCAATGGGAGATGAGCAAATCTGAGGCTGCCAAGTAGTCTTTCTCTCTTTGGCCTTTTTTTTTAAACAATTAGTTAGTTTACATATCGGTTTATATTTTTGTATAGGTTAGTCGTCTAAGTAAATTTGACACATTATGTAGATGAAATTTTTTTGTAATTGGCTTTGGATAACTGATTGATTGTATACAGATATTTTTTGTTGATTATGGAATCATTTTGCATTGTCATCATGTGTACGACTAATATGGGCAACAACGTAATATTTTTTTTTATAAAAAATAATAATTATAGACATCGGATTTTTGCAAAAACTGATGTCCATTGATCAAATAGACATCGGTTTTCCTAAAAATCCGATGTCCATTGATCAAATAGACATCGGTTTTCCTAAAAATCCGATGTGCAAATTTTAATGGACATCGGTTTAAAATCCGATGTCCATTAATCCACAATGGACATGACCAAACTTTACATCGGTTGTGTATCCGATGTCCATCTAGCGAAAAGTCCGATGTCCATCACAAGTTTTGTAGTAGTGGTACATTTCACACTTATACATTTATTTTTAAATTGTTTTAGGGGGTAGCCCTCCCTACCGTCCGGTCATTTCTGGGCATTTTTGCGCATTTCTAAGCATTTT
Organism: Silene latifolia; assembly: GCF_048544455.1. Classification (NCBI taxonomy): domain Eukaryota; kingdom Viridiplantae; phylum Streptophyta; class Magnoliopsida; order Caryophyllales; family Caryophyllaceae; genus Silene; species Silene latifolia. The sequence continues at coordinate 38,551,735 of NC_133533.1, forward strand.
TTGTCATTTTTTGTCATTTTTATAATTTTTGCTCATTTTCGGGCACTTTTTTTACTTTTTCTCATTTTGCGCCAATTTAGGCCACCTATATGCTATATGATTTACTTGTAAATTCTATGTAAATTTTGCCAGCATGACGGCACAAACCGTCACCTACCAAACCTGTTTTTTTAACCTAACATGCAGGAACAGCAAACACCCAGCAGCAAAGGCACTCAGGCCATTATATACACAACCAAAAGACAGTATATACATCAAACTGGAGGCTCTCACCCGAAACAAAGTCCGAAAAGTCCAAAAAGTACAAGAATACAAGACAACAAAAACAGCGGCTAGTCCTGGCGACCCTTCAACTCAGCTAGAGTCGCTTCAAGAGCAGCAATCTTGGCGTCCCTGACCTCAAGCTCGCGCTCTCTCTGTGTACAAATGAAAAAATGCCCCATTTCAATAAAGTGAAGTAACATTTCGTTACAACGAAATTTGAAATGTCAAAAATAAAATAAAAAAGGGAATGGGAGGTTCATACCTGTCGTTCCCGGCCACCTACGAGTGCCTCAATGGCCGTAGTTCGCAGCCGGTTGGCCATCCTCGACAGCTCTATGTATCGGGACGGTGCCACCTGCATTCAAATACAAAGAAGATTAAAAAACAAAGAGCGAATGCATTATTATGCAATAAAATAATAAGGACAACCGAAGCTAGGGGCTTACCCTCCTCACAACGTGCTGCCACTCGTCCAGACCAGCATCGGTCACCTCCTCGCCAAAGTCGCGAATCTCCGAGATCGTCGTCATGTCTGCCGCGTCAGTGTACTCCAACACCTCGGGGTAAGCTGGGGGCTCGACACCCGCCACCTCGATCTCCTATAAGGTTCAAATGATTCTTTATTTTATGATCATTCATCAAATCAATTCAAAGACAAGAAAAGGTAAAACGCTTACCACGATCGGCCAGTATGCCAGCTTTTGACCAACGAACTCAGAGTACTCCTCGCCAGGAAGAAGGAGGGCGTCACCACACGCGTCGGCCAAGTCAACCTCTCTCTCATCTTAGAAGGCTCCCTAAAAATCGTCCGTGGAGGGTCGATGGGAACCGTAAAGGTGTCACGAGAGCATTGTCGAGTCAAACGCTCGCCCAAGTACCACACTTGTCCCATGGGCGTCCTCAGCAACAACCGGCTCGAGCTCCTAGGACGAAGGACCTTAGCCACGAAAGCTGGAGCCTCAGGGTAGCTCTCCACTAAAATAAGAAAATGAGGGGTCATTCCTATGATCGGCTCTAAACGGGGAGGCGTCATTGCTATGATCACTTCTAAATAAAAGACAGGTAATCAAAGAACGATTGAAGGCACTTACGCTGTCCAACGTCAGGGCATTCTTGCCCCTCCGACAAACGTCGTAAGAAGAGCGCTGGCTCTTCCTACGGCACACCACCCAGTTCCTCACGACAGAGTACGCCATCGGCTCAGGCTCCGTCCTCTTGGGCACGAAGCTGGGGAAGTAGGAGTACACCCACGCATGTAGACAAAATAATGACTATTTTTATACATGGCGAGGAAATGAATAAATAATTATCTTTTATAATGCCAAGGAAAGGTTCATACCTCCAACAAGAGTCCAGGACCGACAGTGGTAGGAGAAGCCCCCTTATCCACCAGCTCCGGACGTACCATGGCCCTTATCTAATGAGTGAGGACCGCAAAGCTAGGAGTAACCCAGTCCCAACGACCTAGGCTACTCAAGTCAACAAGAAAAGGAAGAAGCTTCGTCGACAGCCTCTCCCCCTTGTCTCTGAGGTAAATCGAAGATATGAACCACCACAACCACAGACGAGCCCTCTGCTCGGCAGTACAAGGAGGAGGAGGCACCTTCCTCCCGTCCATCATCGCCGTCACCGGGACCCTACCTCCAAAGTAGTCCCTGACGTATGAACTCAGCACCAACCAGGGAACGCTGACAGCACCTGCTGCCAGGTTCCAGCCGTTCAGCCTCCTTGCCTCAGCAGAGTCTACTCTCATGGCCGTCGACGACCACACCAAAGGCTCCTACCCACACGGCAGACCCGAGATCATGTCGTAGTCCTCCAAAGTGACACCAATCTCTCCAAAAGGCATATGTAAAGTCGACGTCGTTTCCCAGAACCGATCAAAGAAATCTCGAATCAGGCTAAGGTTAGCCCGAATCTTTGTTTCCCTAATCGCCCTCCAGGCTCCCATCATAGCCCCGAAGGCTCCCAGCTCGATGATGACCTTCTCCTCCTCCGACAGCCTCCCGAAGGCATCCATCATCGTCGTGTAACCAGAAAAGGTCCTCATGTTCCTGGCCTCCTCTACCAATTTAAAGCAAAAGCTATCTTTAGCATAAGAGAGATAAGTAATGAAACGGCAAACAAATAGGAAAGATAATAGGAAATGACAAGCTCGAAACTTACCAAACACCTCGCCGTCCTGTAAGACAGGTGGCTCTCTGCCACCCAAATGAGATGCCTACCATCCCATTTCTCGGCCCACTCGGGTGCACCCACGAGCTGGCGACCACCTCGCCCCACGTTGGCCCTCCTCGAGACCTCCTCCCCGATCTCCTCCTATATCTCTCCCCCCACGAGAGCACGAGAAGGTTCGAAGTCTACGTCCATGGGGTCCCTCCCCGACGTAGAAGGCACGTCACCTGCAAATTCAAGATAAACAAGGCCATGTCAGGCCATGACAAGCCTGTTTGAGGTCGTTTCAACCATTTTCAAGCATAAAAAGTGTTTTTTTCTCGCCATCTTTGGCCATTTATTTCAAAACCCGACCATACATGTGGAAGGTTGGGGCAATTCAATTCTAAGTTCAAGCCTATTTGCGGGTTTGAGTCGAAATTTCGGCAACATTTCGCTACAATGGCGATTATGCCCTAAAACGTGGCCTGAAAGAGTTGTCACAAATCGAAAATTCGACATGATATCAAGTTTACCCATTACACAAGAGTTTCAAAACACCAAGTTTCATCAAACATGGACAATCCTAAGGTCATTTTCGAAGCAATTTTCGAAACAGTAGAGAAACCGTCTCATTTTTCGCCCAAATGCTTAATACTTGACGAAAACTCAAAAAGAATACATAGTTATGTTCCTAACATTGCCAATTACCTATTTCTAATGTCAATTTTATTAAGCAAATTCATTTGAGGCAAAAGCCCCAAATTTTCGACATAAGGGAGAAGAACCCTAATATTTCGGCCCAAATTCAAGCAAAAAACGGGAATTAAAGCAAGAATAAGATACATACCTCGATTAGTCATGATTTATGGTGCAAATTGATCAAGTTTTGACGAGTTTTGGTTGGAATTTGAGAGAATTTGAGAAGAAATTGTGTTTTGTAATTATGAAATGAAACACGGTTTTAATCGGATTTTTACCCAGACAGGGACAAGCCCAAGAAAAGACGCAGCACTAGCTGCGCCCCTTCCAAATGCCGCAGCTTCTGCTGCGCCTGTTCCCTAGCGACATTTCAGCTCAAAATTTGAAAATCCGTTATAAGTTTGTTATTTGTGGGCCCAAGTTTTGTGCGCTTCTTCCCCGACATCTTATATCATACATTTGGCTCTCTTGGGCGTTTCTTTTCGTCTAGATCCGCATTTTTTCAAAAACGGATTTCGCTTGCAACAACCGAGTGGATTTTCAGCGGTGCTTAAGATGCCCCACTATCAGTCAAGCCTATTCATTTTCCCCGACGATGTTTAAGACACACCTTTGTCAATACATTTGTATCCCCAGCGAGAGTTCATGATAGCCATTGTACATCTCAAGAAGTGGAGTTTGTTTGAAAGCAGATGCAAGAAGATCTCCCAGGAATGATTCAATCCAGATAGAGTCATCCATACTTTCCCCAGCAATATTTTACAGTGTTGATCATGACGATCAAGATGTTTCTAGTCGTCGGTATATGCTTCTCCAGCGATATTTTAAAGTGTTGCTGTTGACAATCAAGACATTATATGTTCTCCAGGCGATATTTCGTTGCCATTTACAGCCCACGAATTTCTTAGAAGCAGGGTTCGCTTGAAGACCAATGCAAGCAGATTCTCCAGTAGTACTTTCAGATAATCTTTTATCTTTCAGGTAATCCTTATGCCTTCAGAAGCCAAGTTATTTTCAGACCCAAAGAGTTTCGCCGAAACGCCTTCAGTCCCGTTTCACCCAGGCAGATTCTCAGGTATGATTTCTTCTTATGGCTGGCGAGCTTCCTTACGTAGTCTAATGGACTTTAATCGATCCTCCCTGATAGTCGACAGACTCTATAATTTTCCCGACGACAGGTCCTTGGTTCAGACCCCTTGAGCCGCCTTGCATCGCCATAGTCGTCAGGTTGTAATCTTCGATTGACCTGATGGCTATACTTTGAATTTCTCCTTATCCAATCCTCAGTCAAAGTGGGGGTTCTGTAGATACCTCATTTATACACCTTTCGCCAACCACCCAGCGATGATTAGGCCGCATGTTTGGTACGCGTAATGATTTATGACAGTCCGTAAGTTTATCGTTAGGTCATAACTCAAACACTTGTGTATACCCCTTGGTCATCATCTACGCGCCGATACGGTCGTTTTGACAGTAATTAGAGTTTATTTGAAGTCCGGGTCAAAAACCGCTTAATTTTCTATGATACCGTTTAAAATGCCGAGTCGGAACTTTCTAGAATGTTCTAGATATTTATTCCTAATTAATTTTATTTGTTTTGGTAAAATATCTTCCATATATCATATTTTACGGAATAAGGAAGTATAGATCTACCGCAATTCCATAATAGAAACGCGGAAATCTTTCTTCCGGAGGAGGAAACCTCTGGGGAAATGACGCAGCAGGTGCTGCGCCTCTTGGAAGGACCGCAACAGGTGCTGCACCTCTTCTCCATCCCTTTTTGGCTGTTTATGGAATATTTTCGTGATTTCTTTTCAAAGTTTGTGTCATTCCAAAACTCTTTCACATTTTTTTGGTATAAATAGAGACCTTCGGTCTCCATATTTTTCACGCGAGTGTCCTCCCTTCTCTTCTCTCTTTGCATTCTAGACCTTGCTCTAAGTTTTTGACGCCTACGTGCTTGATCAATCGACCACGTAAGGTCAGATCATTTTGAGTACCAGTCACGTTGCATGACCGACCAATTTGACCACTACACATCAATCAATTAATCTAAAATCCTCCAATGAGGACACTTTCTACATACATTCGAGTCGAGTAATCACTAACGTTAACTTAGTTAATCTCGTTCCGTCAAACATGTAAGTCTGAAGGTATAAATCTCATATTTATTTGTTGTATTTTATTTTTGTACCACTTAATGTAAGGTTTACGTCAAAAGTATATTTAAAACCGATTTAAAAAACCCTCTTATAAAACTGTTTTTACGCAACAGCGGATACCAGACGTCGAGAAGAAACGCACCAGCAGCTGCACCTCTTCGAAGGGTCGCAGCATATGTTGCGCCTCTTCCAGAGGTTGCCGCTGCTCCTGCTCTTCTTCTTCTTTCTCGGGTTTCCATTGTTTTGTTCCTTTTTGTCTTATTTTCCTATTTTCTTTCATTCTTCAATACGTAAACACGTTTTAACTAATTCCTTTTTAATTATAATGTTTTATTTCGACTTAAATCCCCTATAATTCGATATTTACGGGTTTTCGTCACTAAGGCAAACCCGGATTCTAGAAACTCGATTTGTCCATATCAAGTTTTTGGGATTCGTCTTTTGTACAAAGGTTTTCTTTATTTGATTTCAGTTTATCAAGTTCTATATGATTTTCGAGTTCAAAGTTCGTTCCTTTTGTATTTCCGACCCCGTAAATAAATCTAATTTGTTCTAATTTGTTTTAATTTGTTTTAATCGTTTTTATGACGGTTCCATATGTAATTAACCCGTTAAATCACTTCCTATTGAGTCTAAGTTTCAATAATTAATCGTAAATATGCCAACAAACATTAACAGACCGCGACTCTGACTTCACATACAAAGCTCAACTCAAAAACAGACGCAGGAATAGCTGCGCCTCTTCCAGAGGATGCAGCAGATGCTGCGCCTGTTCTGAGATGATTTCTGTCCCTGAATTTCATTCTCGCTTTGACGTAGCCTTTAATTACGTGTTAAATTAACTAATAATCGTAATATAACCACTAATATGACCTATTTTGTTACTTTAAATTCTAATCTCTTATTTTCTTTTGTTTTTATCTTTAAAACTCCATCTTGAGTGTACCTTTGACGTAAATCAATTAAACCATTTTAATCAATTGTAGTTTCAATTATTTTTTATTTATTTATCATGTTTATCGTTTATATATGATTTGCTTGATCTCTCACATGTAATCAATTCTAAATCCCAATTCGACGGTAATAATTGCTAAATTATTTGCTCACCGACATAGTTTAATTCACATGCTAGGATTAATCTATGGATGTTGCATTGCATGCATTAAATCGACGACATATCAACTATGAATAACTTCCCTAATCATTAGTAAAGGCCGCTATCGAGGCGGGCGGGATTAGGTGTTCTGTAAAAGGACTTCCTAATACGTACCCTCACCCCTTACTCCAGATCTCTGTGACCATCCGTGTTCATTAGCATCCACGAGAGTCATTCTAGACATAGAATGATAAGGGTAACGAGTTCTTAGTGTTCATGTCACTACTTTGTGTCTTGACATGACACGAGGTATTCGAACGGTTCCAATTTTCCATGAAAATTGGTGGCGACTCCACAAATGCAGGCTAATTAAACCTTTTACCGGTTTCAATGCCTCACAAATCGGTAACGGCCCATGACATGCTTTGGCAATCCAAGGTTCCGTGGGAGAAGTGTCGCCGCCTTAAACACACTCAACGCGCGAGTGGCCCATGTCCACATAAACCTGTGCAATTTTTTGCACGGGTTTAAAACTATTTAATTCAATAGATGAATGTGGTGAGGTCTCTTGTACTGTTGCTTTAAATATTTCTTAATTAATAAAGATAAGATTTTATTAGTATGTAGTATTGAGTGTAATATTCACCTTATGATACTATTATATTCACGTTGAGTTAAATGAATACGATAGTGTAATTCGATGAACATGTGTTATGTAATATGATATTCATTTTATGACATTGTTATATTCACTTTGAGTTTAGTGAATATCGGTCTAATTTCATGATTATGAATTCTAAATTTGATAAAACTCGAATACAAATAGATGAAAGAAAACTACAAATTTAATAAATTTAATAGGATTTTAAATTTGATAAATTGAGTGATTTAGAAAAGGAAAAAAAGGTACTGTGAGAGATGTAGTGGGTAGTTTATTTTTTTTCTTTGCTTTTTTTTCTAAAATTTTTTTGCCCATAACTACCATGGGATTATCTTAGGCCCTGTTCTTTTGGACTGCTATTGTCTGAACTGAACTGAACTTAATAGAGCCGAACTGAACTGAACTTAATAGAGCTGAATTGAACTGAAATGAAACAATAATAAAAAAGAGTATAATAATAATAACAATAATACAAATAATAATAATAATAATAATTAATACTATAATAACAATAATACCAATAATAATAATAAATATTATAATAATATTATTCATTAATAATAATAATAATAATAATAATATATTAATATAATACAATATTAATCTAATAAGATATATAAAAAACAAAATAGTAATATATCAATAATAATAATAATAATAACAATATAAATATAAATATTATAAATAATAATAATAATAATAATAATATAAATATTATAAATAATAATAATAATAATAGATCTAGTATAATAATATTAAACAATAATATAATGAGAATACCGACCTCTTTCTACTTTCCCTCTCTACGAAAAGCCTCTGAATCTAGCGACGAGGAGTGGTTTCGCTCAAGCTTTGCTTTGCCGCCATGCCGAGGGGCCGAACGCCCAGATTAACGGTCATTGTCCGTTCTACTTGTTCTACCCCTTCCGCTTCTTCTTCAGGTTCTCCATATGTTTCTAATCTTGGTAATTTCTCGGTTTTAGCTAATTCTGGTTCCCCTTCTGTCATAATTCCGTCTCCTGTTCAATCTTCGTCTCCTGTCAATGGTCCTGTTATTTCTCCTTTTCCAAGTACTGTAGTTCCTCCTGTGGTTTCTTCTCAGATAGGTGAGTCTAGGATTTCCAATTCTGATTAGTCTCATGGGGCAACCCAGAAAAGAAACCTTATGCTCAGGCCTTAAAGTATTCTGGTAAGGTTATGTCCTTAACGTATGTTCAGAGTGCAGAAGAGGTGATTATAAATATGGAAAACATTGCTGAAGAGGTAGATTATTGGAGTACTACACTTGTTGGTACTGTTATGGGTCGTAAAACTTCTATTGTTGAGTTGAATACTCTAATTTCTAAGCATTGGAATAGTATTACAACTCCCGAGGATTTATATTTTTCGAGAGGGTGGTTTTACTTCAGGTTTCTCACAAAGGAGGATATGGAGAGTATTCAATCTGAATCATGGACTGTTAATGGGTATCCCTTGGTCTTTAAGCCTTGGTCTCCTACTGTTGCTGAAGAATTGACTATTGTTACTCATGTTCCTATTTGAGTTATTTTCCCAAATTTGGACCCTTGGTTTTGGTAAAAAAAAGCTCTAAGTAAAGTTGCTAGCTTTGTTGGTAAGCCTATTTGCGTTGATGAGCCTACTACTACTAAGAGTAAGATAGCTTTTGCTAGAATTCTTGTGGAAGTAGACCTCTCAAACGACTTGCCAAAGGGGATGGCATTAAATACTCCTTATAGAGGCAAAATTCTGCAAAAGATTGACTATGAATGGGTTCCCCACTTCTGTCATGGGTGTAAAAAGGTTGGGCATACTCAGGATAGGTGCCTGTCTATAAACCTAAGGAGACTACCATACCTGCTGTGGTAGCTACTGTGACTGTCCCAGTACAGGATAAGGATGGGTTCAGGGAGGTTTCACCAAAAAAGAAAAGGGGCTCAATGTTCACAAGATAAGGAGGTTGTAACTCAGTTAGCAAACCAGTTCACTTCATTAAATACTTTGTTTAAGCCAATTGAGGTCCAATTGGAGGTTAAGAATGATATTATTCATTTTAATATTGGTAATGTGAACAATCCAGTGGAAATTGAACCAGGGGGAGTTTCCCCCTCTTTCACCTCAATGATCATTTTCTCCTGGAATGTGAGGGGATGAATGACTCTCTAAAACAACAGAAGGTTTTAGACTTCTTCAAAATGAATAAAGTGGATTGTGGTGTTATTATGGAGACCCATATTAAACCTAATTTTGTTAAGATTACCTATAAGAGAGTCTTTAGCTTTTCTTCTCTGAAAACTAATTATGAGTCTCATCATGGTGGAAGAATATGGCTTCTTTGGAACCTTGTTTCTGTTCATGTCAAGTTACTTGAAAAAGGGGCTCAGTATTTACATTGCTCGCTTCTTCATCACTCTACTCAGCAGACTATTTGGCTTACTGTGGTTTATGCTTTTAATCGTGCTAATGAGAGGATTGATTTGTTGAATAAGCTCAATGCAATTTCTATTGGCCTTACTGGTCCTTGGCTTTGTGTAGGTGATTTTAATTTTTCACTTAGCTCAGATGAAAGGGTGGGCTGTATAAGTCAAGAGAGAGACATACAGGAGTTTAGAGATTGGCTTCACACTTGTTCACTGGAAGATCATCCATACACTGAGGGAGTTTACACTTGGCACAATAAACAACATCTTTCTTCTAGATGGGCTAAATTGGATAGGCTCCTGGTTAACCTTGCATGGTTCCTCGGTCTAACTGCCTCAGTTGTCGTTTTCCCTTCTGGTATATCTGATTATGCTCATATTCTCCTTACCACTCCTTCTACAAGTAATTATCATTGGGCTTTTAGATACTTAAATTATTCGGCTATATCCCCCAAGTTTAAAGTTCTTGTTGCCAAAAGTTGGATAACACCTAGGGTGGGTAGTCAAATTTTCTCTTTATTCTCACATCTGAGCAATCTTAGGCATGATTTGAAGCATATCCATCATACTGAATTTAATGGTCTTACTATCAGAGTTGTTGCTGCCAAGACTAACTTACATGAGTTTCAGCAATTGCTATAGATTTCCCCATTGGATTTGTTGTTGTTGCATAAGGAGAAAACCCTGGTGCAAGAGTTTGTGCAGCTTAAGAATGCTAAGCTGAAGATGTTAGCTCAAAAAGCTAAAATTCAGTATTTGAAGCTTAGTGATTCTAATACTAGATATTTTTATGCTAGTATTGCTGCCAGGAGGGTGCAAAATACTATTGGAACTATTGCTGATGTTCGTGGTATTGTTTGCCTGGGACAAGAGAATGTTGCTCAGGCTTTTCTAACCTACTATCAGGATCTGTTGGGAACTTCTTAATCAAATGTTCCTTTGCCATCTACCATGTTTCAGGATCACATTCTAGCCCATCCTTCTCACCTGGATAAAATGGTTACTCTCTTTGAAATTGAAGCAGCTTTATTCTCTATTGATAGAAATAAGAGTCTTGACATTGATGGGTATACCTCTGGTTTATTTTGGGATACCTGAGAAATCACTGGCCCTGGTTTTCATCCTGTTCTCACTGATTTTTTCCATAAGGGGGTCATGCCTAGAGTAACAAATTTTACCCTTATTTCTCTTATTCCCAAGTCTGCTGCTCCTAAATCAGTAACTAAGTTCAGACCTATCTTTTGTTGCACTTTTTTTATATGACAGTTAGCAAGATTCTAGCAAATAGAATGAAGCTTGTCTTGGGTGATATTACTGGGTTAGAACAAGCTGCCTTTATTGAGGGGAGGGACCTTGTAGATACCCGTATCCGTCGATATTGGAATTTATAGAGAACCCGACAAACACCCGATGATGATAGGACACATGTATTCATTAGTTGTCATTGTCATTATTTGGAGCTCGTTTTACGATGTAGAATGGGCGTCGTCGATGAAATATTTTATTAATTTAAATGATATTTAAATTAATGTTTGTTTTATTAAAGTGAATTCATTTTATTGTTTTAATTTGAATTTATTTTCTTAAGTTTGTTTTATTGAAAATAAAATAGATATTTGATTTGAAAATCATTCTAAGTTAATTGATTTGAAAAATCAATTTAAATCGTTTTATAAACCGATTTTGGGTTCGTTTTCAACTTGATTTGGGCACGATTTTCGAAGCAAACTCGAACCAACTCCTGACCCATAACCCAACCCATCACTCACCCTCACAACCAGGCCCTAACCCCATGCAAAACCACGTCCAAAGTCCCTCCAATCCAGCTAATAACCCATCCAAAACAGCAGTACAAACTAGCCCGTCACCCTTCAACCCGAGTCACCTAAACAACCCCAAACACGTTTAAAACTCGTCCAAACTTGTTTCCTACCATACCTACATCCATACCCGCACCCTATACCACTTATTAGTACCTTGCCCATTAAGAAACCGAGCCCAAAACCTAGCCTAGATTCATCCTTACCTTAATCCCCAAGTAACCTAGCATCTAACCCTAACAAACCCTAGCTCATTATCCACAAAAAAAAAGCAGCCAAAGTCGAAGACAAACACAAGCAACCCGACGGCTCTTCTTCTCGGCCAACCTACCTTTACCCTACCTTAACTCACTATAAATACCTACTCTCCACCACACTTTCATTCCTCTAAGTTCTCCATACATACTACCGTCACTCACCAGCATTAATCTCCACAAACAAATCCTAGTTGCCTCTCAAAACTCTCGACTAAACCGAGACAACCAAACTGAGAAACAGTTTGTGCCTCTCTCGAAATACTATTCGTTCTCCCTTCAAATCTCCATTAAAACTCGAGTCTCTTGCTTCTAATTAACCATATAACATCCATCTACATCTTAGACAAAGATTCACGAGCCGAATTGACCTTGAGAGTACACGAATCCCCTCGAAAAACAGAGTGTCATACACTCTGTTTTCGCGGCTTTTCTTGTCTGTCCAGTTCTGTTTGTCCTCGTTTTTCGTGCCCAATACCTCAGAACGAGCGTGGTTTGTTTTAAGATATATGTTCTACTCTTTTTATAGTTTTCAAAACATCTTTCAAATCTAATTTTCATCAAGAAACGAGTGAGAAATTGCAGTTTGAAAGTTGCTGTCCAGATTTACCAAAAACGTGTTGTTGCTTTGTTCCTTCGTCGACGACGGCCCCTCGAGATAAAATATACGATCGATTACGACCTAAGACGGTGTCAACGATACATGTAGGTTGAGGGTGCATCAAATCCTCCTCTTCTCCCTTTTATTTCGTTCTTTTTATATTTGTTTTTTATAGTTCGTTTTGTATATTGTTTATCGTTATGCATCGTTTAATATCGCTAACTATGAAACTAGTTTAGTCCGAGTATGAGTTAAAGTACCACCATGAACACCCGCGTTGACTCGAGTTTAAAAGGTTTTACTCGCCAGTGGCGATTGTCCTCGCTCGTTTACATATCCTCGTGTTCAAGGTAGGGCATTAATAAAACGGTATTGACTTTGTTTCTCGCTTTTGACTCCTCGCTTGTTTTGCTCAATTCGGCCTGCCCTAGGACCCTTTGCACGTTAATTAAACCTCTTATTGTTAACCTATGATTCAATTAGACGACTTTAGACCGATTTATTAACCTAATTAGACATGTTAGGTGGCATCGACATAGCTATTAAAATCGATTAACAATTCTATAACCTAATTGAATACATCTCTCTTTTCACTAGATTTCTCGCTAGCATAGGAGTGCGTGATTAGCACCCTCCTAATAACACTCGACGAGTAAGCGTTAATCTTGTAATATTGTGACCTAGTTGGACCCTTTAGGCCGTGTGGAATACACATTCGCGCGAGATCTTCTCAATCGATCAATGTCGTTTTCTAACTCGTTTTCTAACTCGTTTCACAATCATTTGATCTAAATAATGAACCTAACCTAGGAACTAGTGGCCGTGGCTTGGCCGTGAGGGTGGCCGTGTCTTTTGTCATTCTTGTTTTGTTTTCTATATCGTTTGTTCTTTGTTGTTTTGTACCTTGTAATTTATAGTTTGTTTATCGAGTTGTAATTTTCAAGTTTGTTTTACTTTTATCAAGTCAAATGATTTCTAAAAAAACCTTAGTTTTGTTTAGTTAGATGGTTGTGCTCCAATTCATGTGAGAGCGTAGTAAATCGCATTTTGTTTAAAGCAATATGGCCCGATTTATGCTAGTACATGCTTTGGTGCGTGACCTAATATCTAATTCGATAAGATTAAGTGAAAGCACGCACTAAAAAGAGTGACCCAAGGCCATGAGTCATGTAAGCCGTGGGCCACCCCCTTGTGCACGTTTTCCAGGCCGAGTTGGCCGTGTAGGGTGTCGTGTATGGTTTTGCGTATAGTATTGTATTTTAGATCGAGTTGTATCTTTAATTTCTTGTTGTGTCGGCATGAAATGCCTGGGTTGTAATAGGGTAGATCCCAACAGCTCCCCCATTCCCATCAAGCCTTGTTTGTTTCGTTTTATATGTTGTTAGATCAATCAACCCACATGCTAAATTACAACTTTGACAAAGCTAGTTCAGTGGCATCTAAATCGACATAGAAACTTCACATGTTAGGGTTTTAAAACGAAGTTTGCATATCATATATCGTAGTAGCTACGACCTTGTTTGAAATCCGATACTTGACTTAGTAGAGGCCGTTACTGACGGGCGGGGTTAGGTGTCCTTATGGGCTTCCTAACACGTACCCTCACCCCTTACTCAAGATCTATGGTTTGTGGATCCGTCTAAATACCATTGGATTACGAGAGTCATTCAAATCGAGTGATATAGGGTACAAGTCTTTATCTTTAATCACTCGTAGTCGATTGGCTTTATGCTTTTCAATGAAAGGTGTAAAGTTGACTTTAACGGTTCCAAGTTGCCATAAAACTTGGTGGCGACTCTAATTTGTCTTAATTCGATTCGAAAGAACCCCGAGTCGATAATGCCCCCTGTGGATCCCGCAGACGCAGCTCCCGCGGGCGTTGTCCACAGTTTGGCGACTCCACTGAGGAAAAGAGGACTAGTTACATTTTGTTTCTAGGGTCTTTTCCTCCGAGGTGAAACTTGAAAAGAAAGTATTGGAAAGTAAAACATTACTCGTAGTTCTACGATTCATGCATAAACCCTTAAGGACTTTTCCCGGGCCGTCCCAGCGCTTCTTTGTGACGCGTGGGGGGCGACGTCCCACTATGCCAGGTGCTTGCACATTGCTTGCTTCCACTCCGCCTCTTCGTGGTTCTTAGGGGTGAGTGTGCTCTTCTAGGTAATCTACCTAAAGGCCCTTGCCCTACTAGACCCGAAAGGATGGAGGGTATAGACCTTCTTATAGAAGACTTGCCGAGACTTAGAAATGTCTAGGAGCATACATCCTTATAACATGAGAATGACAATGTGCAATGTGAATTTCCCGAGTTTTTTTCAAAAAATTCCATGTCAATTTCGAAACCGAACCTTTGAACAACTCACTTTCAAAATAACATGATTTTAAAAAAACCCGGAATGCTGCCGAAATAGGATTAGATTTTTTTGGCCAAAAATGAGCTTTTATAGCCGGCATGCTGCCCATTTAAAATCTCATTTTCAAATCAATCCTTCGTTTTTCAAAATCAATTCAAAATGTTTCTCGAACCTTAACCGGGCATGAAATGCGTCGAGTCGTGTTCAGGTCCTGGCCGTGTTGGGCTAGGCGTGTTTTGTCCCAAGTGTCTAGAACACGACCTTGTTGGGTCACCCAAGCTCACCTCTTGGGATTCGAGTCATGTGGGTCGACCAATTGGTCCAGGATAGTCCACATAAATGTCCAAGCTAGGCCATTTTGGGGGTTTCACTTAAACCTATGGGCTATGTTGGTCCAGTCACGAGTTTAGTCACACCGAGTCCAGTTTAGAATCGAGTTGTGATGGCTTGGGTCGTGTCGTTTTGTCGAGTCTAAAATGAATCGATGTCTAAATCCAACCGTGAGTCGAACCATTTAGTTAGCTCTGTCTTAAGTCGAGTCTTTGTTTGAGTCAAATTGGTGTCGTGTCCTTAAGTGTGCAGGGGCTCTTACATTTGAATATTGACTCAGTTCGGGGTTTTCTTGTAGAAAGGCCGCCAAAAACCCGACTTCAAGCAATGGAAGATGCTGTTAACAAACTCACTGAGGCTGTGAACCTCATGAGAGCCAGAATGGATGCGATCGAATCAAAGCTTGGTGAAGATTCCTTTTCATCTACCCCACCCCTGACTGATCTGGAGAAACGGTTCAAGTTCATTGAGGACCGTCTGGAACTCTCCCAGGGGAAGAACATCCACTATGAAAATGCTAGGGCCTATGCCCCAGTTCAGGATAAGTTGCCCACAAACATGGTACTCACTGATATCCCAAAGTTTAAGGGCACGGAAGATCCAGTCCACCATGTTAAGGCCTATAAGGGGTACTTAGCACTGAAGGGAGTACCTGCTGACATGCTCTCTGAAATTTTCGCTCAATTTCTGGATGAACACCCGAAGGCGTGGTTCTATAATCTGGACCTTAAGAACTTCCCTAATTTCAAAGATATTACGGTGGAGTTCTGTAAGCACTATGCTGATAATGTCGAGATTCAGACCAATATAAGGACGTTAGAGGTTATGACCTAGAAAGATAAAGAAGGCTTTATTGAATTCCTTGAAAGATGGCGCGCTGAAAGCGTGAAGTTAGCCAAGAAGCCTGACGAAGTTGAAATGGTAGATAAGTTCGTAAAGAATCTACGGCCTATTTACCGCAATGCTATGAAATACCAGAATTTTGGCTCTTTCAAATAATTGATAAGAATCGGGATAAAGGTAGAAGATGATGTCATAAGGGCAGAGGCTAAAATCCGAAAGGGTACCAAGGGGCCTCATCGTCTAAGGCCAAGGCCCCAGCAACGACCCATTTTGATGAAGCCATCAATCTCTTAGAAGGGCAATCGAAGAAGCCGCAGCGCCAAGCTCCGAGGGCATTCACCGATATCGGATGCACTTATACATACGCTCTCCAAAGGCTCATAGCCCAAGGAAAGCTGAAGCCTATTGGTCCAACTCCGGACCCACCCGCTGAGCAACAAGGTAAATGGTATAAACCAAATGCCTATTGTGCCTTTCATCAAGGGAAAGGCCATGATACTGAAAGGCGTTATCGACTGAAACACGAAATTCAAGACATGATTGAGAGTGGAACACTCCCGATCCCAACTGTTAAACCCAATAACATCACCAATCCATTTGGCGATCACACTAACTTTGTTTCTGTTGAAGACAATGTCGATTACTCCCATCTTATCCGCCCATGTCACTTGAAAGGGGTGTTTATCGGGAATATATTTTTGGATTGCTCTAAATTCTTGCCAAACCCGAAGAATGAAATTCAAGTCGGGAGTCTTGCTCTAGAATGTACTCCTCTTATTAACGAAGTTAATAAAAGAAAATTCGATTCACCAACCTTCATCACTGGCGTAGATCCTCAGAGGACTACCTTTGGGATGGAGGCAGACCATCATAGGGATCAAGGACCAAAGCCGAGCATCTAAGCTGACAGCTGAACAAGAGAAAGCTCAAGACCAGATTTGAAAATTATGAGTCGGGATCTATTTTCTTATCTTAGTTGAGTCGAGTCTAGGACTTTCTTTTCTTGAATTTGAGTCATTTGTTCCGCGATGACCTAGGATGTGTCCTAGGAATCGTTCCTTCGAGTCTGTTAAGCATTTGTCATTACAATAAAAAAGTTGCAGTTTTGTTTCTAAATTTGTCTTGTTTTCAATCCTCAATCATTCCGAAAGCATGACAAAAAGCACAACACACTCAAAGGCATCCCTGGGTAGAAATATGTCTTGTTTCAAAATGTAAGGTACACTAGGATCCCGTGTTTGATTCCTTTACCTATTCCATGTCTGGCGGTAGAAAACCTCCATCAAAACCAGTCTTACGACAAGCTTTTAGATGATTCTATGACGAACCCGGACTAGCTCCTTGTTTCCTCTATCGATGACGGAAGGCAAGCCTTTTCCCCATAAAATCAACCCCTCTCAAAGAGAGAAGAAACCAACCCGTTCTAACAAGGAATTGTTAGTTCTGACCCAAATTAGTTGGCGAAGCCATGTTTTCAAGGTGTATCCATTTGTGACTAGGAGAATGAGTAGAAGACCATTTTTTTCAAAAAGAATGAAAAAATGAGAAAAAGAGAAAAAATTGGAAAAATGAAAAAATGAAAACAGAAAAGTGATGAAAGAAAAAGAAAAAAGAAAAAAAGATGTTGAAGTTATTGCAGAACGCTTTTGGTTGAATGTCGAAGTTACGGAAGCCAGAAGTCAAGTCAAGTACCCATAGTTGAAGTTCAATGGGCGAAGCCCAAAAGCTTAAGTAGTAACCTCTTTACCCCTAAGTCCTTCCTGAGACAGTTACAAGGGGATAGTCGGGAATTTTGAGAATCATTCCGCTTGTGTTGTTACACCCAGCCTTTAGGGTCCAGATATGGAGATTTGAACCCGCATTATTTTCCAACCCATTTGCACTCGGGTTTCATCAAACCCGAGACACCTTTTCAAACCACGATGTAAGCCATAACCCATTGGCCTTAGCACCACAAAACGAACCTTCAGAATGATGGTTTACCTTTCAAACTTATTTTTACCAAGCTCCATATCCCAAAGAACCACAGCCTTTTGTACCAACCCTAGACACGGGATTTAACAGTACCTTACAGGCTAGAATAGGATACGACAGGCTATCTTAGGTGAAACCTTCGAGTGTGTACACATAATCAAAATGCCAAGTTTATGCACCAAGATCGAACTACGTCGGATTTGATTTCGCTCCACGCGAATACGTAGGCAGTCCTTCAGAATAAGGGATTCAATCCACTCATCAACCAAGTTGTCATCTTGTTGGTTTCTTACGGGTCTTAACCAAGTCCAAATGAAGCCACCTTTTTTTGAGTCAGTCTTAGCACTCGATGTAGGCTAGGATAAGGATATAGGTTCGGATGAATAGTATCAAGTCTCATAATGAGCTTTATCTAACGGTTTAGGCAACGATGCTGAGTCATATAGATGTGGGTTTGTGTTGGGAACAGAAAATATGAAAAACCCGCTGGAAAAAAAGAAGGCGTGGAAGAAAAATAGTAAAAGCCCACTGAAAAGAAAGAAGGCGGTGGCAAGAAATGATGAAAACTCGCTGAAAAGAAAGGAGGTGAGGAGAAGAGTGACAGAATGTTCCTAACAAGAGTGATGTGTGATGTCTAAGTGTTCTCATAAAATCAGTCTGTGTTTGGTGTTTGGGCGAAGCCAACGTTGTTGCTCCATGAGTTTAATCCACCTTGTCAATGCCAAGTGATCTTGATTCCCACGTGCCCTCGGGAACACGCCCATGCCATACGATATCTACGTCCCAATTCCGACGACCTTGTGATTCCTATTTGCCATCTTTTGGCGTCAGAATGGCCAATTTACATTTCTAACCCCAATAAGTCAATAATTGAATTAAAACCCGTGCACACTTACGGTTTTATTTCCTTTTTTTGTTTTACGGTAGCGGGCTACGCTCACGTTATTTACGGGTCATATAGAGTGTCCGAGTCGTATTTCCTGCTCACCCATCAAGGTTCGATTTCAAAATGCCAAAAATTTCAAAATTTTAAAAACTGTTTGCGAATTATGGTACATTTCAAGTGAAGGATCAAACCTCAGAGTTCAAAATCAAATTTTGGGTCGACGACCCAACATCCAAGTGATTCATTTCAAATTCAAAATTTGGGTCGATGGCCCAATTATTCAAAATTTTCAACATGTTCAAATTTCGGGTCGATGACCCAGTCATTCAAATTTAATTTTAGGTCGACGACCCAGCATTCGCCGAACTTCAAACCTCGGGTCGATGGCCCAACATGCTAAGTGATGTCAAAATTCAAAATTCGGGTCGATGGCCCAATTAT
Organism: Silene latifolia; assembly: GCF_048544455.1. Lineage (NCBI taxonomy): Eukaryota > Viridiplantae > Streptophyta > Magnoliopsida > Caryophyllales > Caryophyllaceae > Silene > Silene latifolia. The sequence continues at coordinate 38,570,694 of NC_133533.1, forward strand.
TCAAGACTTTCAACGTGTTCAATTTTCGGGTCGATGACCCAATCTTTCAAATGATCCAATTTTAAGATCGATGATCCAAATGTGCTTATGTGATGATTTTTGCTAGTACGTTTTTTGCGTTTCAAATATAGCAGGATATGCTTCAACTGGGGGCTCTAAAGTCTTCGACTTTAGAGCCATCACAAACTGGGGGCTCTGAAGCCGTTGGCTTCAGAGACCATTATCAAGATGAAATGGATGACATCCACTCAGAATTCAATTCAATACAAGAGTATAAAATGGAAGAATTCCGTGGCTGAAAGCAAATGATGAAAGCGGCGGCAAACTCCTTGGAAAGTCTCGTCCCATTTGGGCACCTGCCAGCAGATGATAAGCTTTGGGCAAGTGTCAACAGATGATGAATTTCGGACAAGTGTCAGCAGATGATTAATTTTGGGCAAATGTCAGCAGATGATGAATTTTGGACAAATGTCAGCAGATGATAAACTTTGGGCATGTGTCAGCAGTGGCCGAACTACGACGTGGGTTTGATTCCGTCAGAAATGGATACGTAGGCGCCTGAGGATAAGGCTCAACCCATCATATATGCAAGTTTATGGGTCGACGACCAACGATGATAATTTGACGCAACAAAATCAAGTGTCAATCCCCAACAAAGTTTCAGGTATGATCTCTTCTTATGGCTGGCGAGCTTATATACGCAAGTCTAATGGACTATAAACGACCCGCGGAATCCTCAGGTCGAGAGGGACCTGGGGTATACTTTGACTTTCGCCTTGTCCAAGCCTCAGTCAAAGTGGGGGCTTTGTAGATACCCGTATCCGTCGATATTGGAATTTATAGAGAACCCGACAAACACTCGATGATGATAGGACACGTGTATTCATTAGTTGTCATTGTCATTATTTGGAGCTCGTTTTACGATGTAGAATGGGCGTCGTCGATGAAATATTTTATTAATTTAAATGATATTTAAATTAATGTTTGTTTTATTAAAGTGAATTCATTTTATTGTTTTAATTTGAATTTATTTTCTTAAGTTTGTTTTATTGAAAATAAAATAGATATTTGATTTGAAAATCATTCTAAGTTAATTGATTTGAAAAATCAATTTAAATCGTTTTATAAACCGATTTTGGGTTCGTTTTCAACTTGATTTGGGCACGATTTTCGAAGCAAACTCGAACCAACTCCTGACCCATAACCCAACCCATCACTCACCCTCACAACCAGGCCCTAACCCCATGCAAAACCACGTCCAAAGTCCCTCCAATCCAGCTAATAGCCCATCCAAAACAGCAGAACAAACTAGCCCGTCACCTTTCAACCCGAGTCCCCTAAACAGCCCCAAACCCGTTTAAAACTCGTCCAAACCTGCTTCCTGCCATACCTACATCCATACCCGCATCCTATACCACTTATTAGTACCTTGCCCGTTAAGAAACCGAGCCCAAACCCTAGCCTATATTCATCCTTACCTTAATCCCCAAGTAACCTAGCATCTAACCCTAACAAACCCTAGCTCATTATCCACAAAAAAAAACCAGCCAAAGTCGAAGACAAACACAAGCAACCCGACGGCTCTTCTTCTCGGCTAACCTACCTTTACCCCACCTTAACTCACTATAAATACCTCCTCTCCACCACACTTTCATTCGTCTAAGTTCTCCATACATACTACCGTCACTCACCAGCATTAATCTCCACAAACAAACCCTAGTTGCCTCTCAAAACTCTCGACTAAACCGAGACAACCAAACTGAGAAACAGTTTGTGCCTCTCTCGAAATACCATTCGTTCTCCTTTCAAATCTCCATTAAAACTCGAGTCTCTTGCTTCTAATTAACCATATAACATCCATCTACATCTTAGACAAAGATTCACGAGCCGAATTGACCTTGAGAGTACACGAATCCCCTCGAAAAACAGAGTGTCATACACTTTGTAACACCCCGGTTTATGAAGGAGCCTTTAGCAAGACATTCCCTAATAAACCGGACTGTTACCATCTCGGTTTCCCGAGGTAGTGAATAACAAATTAAACTCCAAGGCAAATTAAATAATTACATTTAACTTAATTATTACAAAACCTCTTTTCAATCAAATTACAAAGAACCAACATAAAATAAAAGTGAAAGTCTTCTAATTAATGATCTAGCCACTAAGTCTTCTGATCCAGTGTCTCACGCCCATCAAGCTCCCATCCTATCTCATAAACCTGTCAAGTCTGCTCCCCAATATTTGGATCGTCACAGGTGTTCACGAATACACAGGGTCAACCACGAGGTTGAGTAGGGAAAACAATGAAACAACAAAATATGCTATGCATGCTCCTCCGTCTCCTCCACCTCCATCTCAACTCATATCTCATAACCCGGAACGCCCAGCCATACCGATCTCCGGTAGACTATATATCGACCGTAGCCGATCTGCCAGCTCGCAGCTGAGGACACCAGGGCAAGTCCTGCAGAACCCGCCTGGGCCTTATCACAACATCATCATCACCACCACACCCTCCATCTCCAATGCATATGAATGCTCAAAAGAAATAAATGCAACACAATATATAAAAATCACTGAACTGATAAATCATAAAATCAAGCCGGTTACTCGATGTTGTGATATCATACTCAATACAATCAATTCAGTCAAACACCTTCCCGTAGATGAATCATAACGTAAGTCAATAACCATGAATCAAGTCAACACAATTCAACAACAACGATAATGGGTCAAGTGTATTTCCCTACCTCAAAGTGCCAGCAATTCCAATTAGCAGTTTAAGCAGTCCCGAAAATAAAGCAATGAATTTGATTATCGATCCTTCACGAATCCGTCACCTAAAACAATTATAATATTTATAATTACTAACTACCAAATATAGAAATCTCCCAAAATAGAAGCTTTCCCGAAATACAATCCCGACACCAAACTTATGCCCAACTGATAACTAAAATAACCCGATTAGTATACGGCCCAACTTCCCAAAATAGAAAGTTACGAAAGTAGAATTTCTTAAAATGGAAACTTTCCCGATAAGGTAACTTTTCTCTTTTAACAAACCCGACTCAAAACCCGACTTGAATTATTTAACTGGCTCGGGAATTAATATTGAATAACCGATATGATAATTAAAGGTTAAACGAATTATACGATTAAGAAACCCGAATCAAACATTTGAACAACTCAACAACCCGTCTTTAATTATTTTAATCAACTCGGGAATTAAATTAATTAATTAAGAATACGACCGATTAACGAATTATAACGATTAACTAATAAAAACTCGTTTCGAAATCAAAACAGCCCGTCATCAACACTACCCCTTTCACACGCACCCACTCTCCTCACGCGCCACCTATACCACCGCAACAACCACCAGCCGTGGTCCCCACTTCAACCCCACCACCAACAACCACTACCAGCCTGGTCGACTGCCGCCGGCGAGTCGAACCAGGGCTGGCATTTGGCCTGGTTCACCGCCAAGCCTCACCAACCACCCTCTGTCCTTGACTTACCACCACCGCAACACTCACCAAACCCCTGTGAAACCACCACCATTCTTCTCGCCGCCAACCCACGCACACAGACCTCATAGCACCACCGTTTCGACCTCCCCCTAGTCCACGGTGATGCCACCCAAAACCTACCCGTCTCAAACTCCCCTGAAACCCGTGTACAAACCCGTTGCTACCCCCCTGTCAAAGCCGCCTTTTACTGTTGCTAACACCACCTATAACCACCCTAACCACCACCACTACACTCTTCACTGACCACCCATTACCATTACCCCGACACCAACCACCAGCCTTACCTCTATAAGACACGAAACAGCCACTAACATCTCGACATAAATGGAAAACAGAGGAGAAGGTGTTGAATGCTTACCTTTCCTGCCGCCACAGCCGCCACTAGGGCCACACATGAACGTCGACAACCTCCCCTAGATCTTCCCTGCTGCGCCATCAGCAACCACGACCACTCTCTTTCTCTCTAAGCGTGAGGGTTGAAGTTGGAACTGAAGGAAGGAGGGAGGCGGGTTGAGGGAGTGAGAAGGAGGGAGGCGGGTAGAGGGAGGGTACTATTAGGGTTTAGGGTTAATTAGGGTTAGGGCTAATTGGGCTGGACGTGTATTGGGCCAGCTCAAATGGGTCGATGTTTAATTATTTAGCTCACCTTTCGAATTCCTTATAAACCCGTCTTAATTAACTTACGATAGTTTAATGTAATTATCGACTCACCATTAACCTGACTTAATTAGTAATATAAACGTATGATAAATAATATATAATAATATCCGATTAACTGATTATATAAAATACGGGGTATTACAGTCTTCCCCTCTTAAAATGAACTTCGTCCCGAAGTTCGCTCCTGTACTCAAACATCGGCGGTATTGTATATCGTACATACGAACGTCACGCATTTCTAACACGGTTAACACACACTTTTGACACATCAATTAAACACAACATGACACGAAATGTTACATTCGCCTCCTAAAAAAATAAACTTCGTCCCGAAGTTTAACTCATCTTCACTTAACCCAACTAACTACAACTAATAACTACCTGGGAACACAAATGTATAACAACTAAATAATCACCTGAGAACACCGTCATCTTCCATTTAAATTCCGATCTCAACTCAAATAACTCAATAACCATGGTCACACTGGACCGTAAACGTAACTCGGCACAAAGGCCCCACAACTCATAACTCAATACCAGTAGTTTAACTACACTCTCCTTTTTCACCTCAACCAACTAACAGAGGTAGGCATAAAGCATATAGAACTCATTTGCATAGGTACCCCACAACGAAACATCTACTTGATCAAAACTACTATCTACAAACAAGTGTAAGTTAAGCATTAAGATTTTACAATCCTACCCGACTAGAAACATGGTTACGTCCTCGTAACCTCTTTTCAATTTTCATATACATATGCAACAAAATCATTATCAACCACATGTGACAGGAAAGAACATATGATAAAAGATTGCGTATTAACATTAAGGTCGAAACAAGGTTTTATTATGGAATTAACTGATTGTCAACAAGTAACATTTATTACTAGCTCATGCTTAACTTAAAAACACAACATCAAACTAAAGAATCAACAAGAAAGGAACCAAGGTTTACACGGTTTCACCACTAACAAATTTGATGATCAATTATAGACTATGAACGAGCGAGAGCAAAATCAACAAAACAAATTAAGAACTTCTCACATTGCAAACATATCACAGAAGAGAGATCCACAACCATCCATCACACTCACGGGATCTTATTGACATGTCCGTACAATCATGTACTCACTCACTGGTTTAGGTCACGAATTGGGTCGATGAATTTAAGCAATCAACAACATACTCATAAATTTATATTTTAAATTATAAAAATCATTTGCACGATATCAATTAAAAAACATATTTCCCAATAAAAGTAACTACATATGATCTATGACAACAACAACATCACTTTCATATCCCACATATGTTTCACATTTTAGCAATCATATCTTTCAATTGTGTCTAGCAACTTAGTATACTCATTTTCAGCAAAACAAAAGGATATCGTGTAAATAACTTAGACATATACATTTGCCATCATATACTTTGTAGAACACTAGCTATGATAAAAGATTAACAACTTGAACAACTTCTCTGACTTGTACGGTTTGAATAATTAGGCAACTCATAGGCTTAATTAAACGTAACTATAATGACTATCATTTAAACCAAAGCATATCATGTGAATCATCAAAGGGTTATCCTATTATAATTGTCAACATAGTTATCATAACAATATTTATTATAATATAATTGATAGTAACGACTCGAGAATATAGATATGCCAATTGTCGTGTTACATCCAACAGTTTCCTTTATATCACACCCATACAATTGCAAGAATCACTTTAGCATTTTATGACATTGTAGTAACGAACATATTCAATAAGGAATAACAACACTGTTTATTATCATGTTATAAGTGTAGGTCCAACTGAAATAATTTAATGCGATGAAGGTAATAAATATAACTATGGGCACACAACTCATATGAAAGACATTAGAACTCAGATGCATCCTACATGTGTGAACATTTAGACATACTCATTATTACCATCGATGTGTAAACATTTAAACATAATTATTATAATTATTCATGCGAGTATATTAGAACCATCAATTTAACTTTTAATGCCATCAACTTTACCAAGATATGTCAATAGAGTTTTATATTTATTTATATCCGCCCACTATACGACTATGATGAACACCCTAAAGATATTACAACATGCCAAACATATATAAAATATGCAAACAACTGGACTCGTATAAAATATTTCAAAATTAAGCTATTCAATTTCATTCATACCATCATGCCAACAATGTTATCAACTAAACTTTAATTTTATCATCGGTTAAGATACATAACTACTGCACATGCCTGCTACTATCATTATATAAGGACATTTATAAGTTCACATTACTAAAGCTCATGAATTAACCAAACAATCGTATGAAAATTCAACATAGAACGCACATTTTAAATGTTTGGATTCACGTTGTAACTTCCAAAATCACGAATAAATAACCGTTCGATTATAACTCGATTCATATTACTTTTATAAAATACGGAGATTTAAAAACACAGGGGAAAAAAAATTAGGTCTAAAGCACAAGAATTCCATTTTTTAAAGAATTTTACAACTCAGTTGGTCCAAACAAACATGTGACAGCTACTGGTCCAAAACTTGGGTCAGTTTGCAAAACTTATTATTTAATATAGAAACATCAAGATTTTTCGTGGTTTATCAATTTGAAAACATATGCGAATCTTCTGATCGATGGAGTTGGAATTATGCAAAAATTATTAATACAATTTAAATGAGGATTTTTACAAAATCGTTGGTCAAAGCATCACTGCACAGGAACTTCCTGACCACAGCCCACTAAAACATTTATTACTCCAAAACCGTATATCCTATAAGCATGAACCAACTCCAAACGGACACTAACTCACGAGGCTATCTATCATAAAATTTCCATCCATAGGCAATAAACAGAAAAGAAAGTGGCAGTAAGGTCAGTTAAAGAGTAAAATCAAACAAACGAGTTTCAGCACTAGGTCATTCGTTATTATGTTACAAGCTCTTATGGACATACAATATATACTAACCCATCCCAACTTAAATCTCACACTTTGTACTCACGTAAACATCTATCCCGTAGAATCCCTTCGCATCTCGATCTACTCCTTACATCTAAATCACAATGGCTATGACTATAAACATGCAATTCAATAGCGTTTCTCATTACTATCACAATACTATACTAGCATGGCTTCGGGATCACATAACCGCATATCATTAGACATAATAGTATTATCAGCACATCATTCAACATCCACCTAGGTAACTATCATCGACTCGCCATTATTTTCATGCTCACGACTACCACAACACTTCATTGATTATTAACCTGAACTCGAAAATTTTATTTCTCATCTCCACAACATCATATGATCACGTCATTATACATACAAAATTATTACCGTAACGTTGTCCTGTAGCATGGTTAGAACATATGGGTCTCAAGGTGTACATCAACTCGATTAAATCCAAGGTTTTCCTTCTAACTACCCCATTCACTCAATTTCTCTCGGGTTACCTGGTTCAAAACTGAGAGGGCAAAGAGCACGCATTAAGGGCGCCTTCTTAACCGCACTGTGAGCTCCTAACGCTTTATTCCCGGGGTTCATTTTATTTAGACACATCCTATGTTCATTGGGTTCATTGGTTTAGGCCTGAGGATCGTTCGCTCTGATACCACTTTGTAACACCCCGGTTTATGAAGGAGCCTTTAGCAAGACATTCCCTAATAAACCGGACTGTTACCATCTCGGTTTCCCGAGGTAGTGAATAACAAATTAAACTCCAAGGCAAATTATATAATTACATTTAACTTAATTATTACAAAACCTCTTTTCAATCAAATTACAAAGAACCAACATAAAATAAAAGTGAAAGTCTTCTAATTAATGATCTAGCCACTAAGTCTTCTGATCCAGTGTCTCACGCCCATCAAGCTCCCATCCTATCTCATAAACCTGTCAAGTCTGCTCCCCAATATTTGGATCGTCACAGGTGTTCACGAATACACAGGGTCAACCACGAGGTTGAGTAGGGAAAACAATAAAACAACAAAATATGCTATGCATGCTCCTCCGTCTCCTCCACCTCCATCTCAACTCATATCTCATAACCCGGAACGCCCAGCCATACCGATCCCCGGTAGACTATATATCGACCGTAGCCGATCTGCCAGCTCGCAGCTGAGGACACCAGGGCAAGTCCTGCAGAACCCGCCTGGGCCTTATCACAACATCATCATCACCACCACACCCTTCATCTCCAATGCATATGAATGCTCAAAAGAAATAAATGCAACACAATATATAAAAATCACTGAACTGATAAATCATAAAATCAAGCCGGTTACTCGATGTTGTGATATCATACTCAATACAATCAATTCAGTCAAACACCTTCCCGTAGATGAATCATAACGTAAGTCAATAACCATGAATCAAGTCAACACAATTCAACAACAACGATAATGGGTCAAGTGTATTTCCCTACCTCAAAGTGCCAGCAATTCCAATTAGCGATTTAAGCGATCCGAAAATAAAGCAATGAATTTGATTATCGATCCTTCACGAATCCGTCACCTAAAACAATTATAATATTTATAATTACTAACTACCAAATATAGAAATCTCCCAAAATAGAAGCTTTCCCGAAATACAATCCCGACACCAAACTTATGCCCAACTGATAACTAAAATAACCCGATTAGTATACGACCCAACTTCCCAAAATAGAAAGTTACGAAAGTAGAATTTCTTAAAATGGAAACTTTCCCGATAAGGTAACTTTTCTCTTTTAACAAACCCGACTCAAAACCCGACTTGAATTATTTAACTGGCTCGGGAATTAATATTGAATAACCGATATGATAATTAAAGGTTAAACGAATTAAACGATTAAGAAACCCGAATCAAACATTTGAACAACTCAACAACCCGTCTTTAATTATTTTAATCAACTCGGGAATTAAATTAATTAATTAAGAATACGACCGATTAACGAATTATAACGATTAACTAATAAAAACTCGTTTCGAAATCAAAACAGCCCGTCATCAACACTACCCCTTTCACACGCACCCACTCTCCTCACGCGCCACCTATACCACCGCAACAACCACCAGCCGTGGTCCCCACTTCAACCCCACCACCAACAACCACTACCAGCCTGGTCGACTGCCGCCGGCGAGTCGAACCAGGGCTGGCATTTGGCCTGGTTCACCGCCAAGCCTCACCAACCACCCTCTGTCCTTGACTTACCACCACCGCAACACTCACCAAACCCCTGTGAAACCACCACCATTCTTCTCGCCGCCAACCCACGCACACAGACCTCATAGCACCACCGTTTCGACCTCCCCCTAGTCCACGGTGATGCCACCCAAAACCTACCCGTCTCAAACTCCCCTGAAACCCGTGTATAAACCCGTTGCTACCCCCCTGTCAAAGCCGCCTTTTACTGTTGCTAACACCACCTATAACCACCCTAACCACCACCACTACACTCTTCACTGACCACCCATTACCATTACCCCGACACCAACCACCAGCCTTACCTCTATAAGACACGAAACAGCCACTAACATCTCGACAGAAATGGAAAACAGAGGAGAAGGTGTTGAATGCTTACCTTTCCTGCCGCCACAGCCGCCACTAGGGCCACACATGAACGTCGACAACCTCCCCTAGATCTTCCCTGCTGCGCCATCAGCAACCACGACCACTCTCTCTCTCTCTAAGCGTGAGGGTTGAAGTTGGAACTGAAGGAAGGAGGGAGGCGGGTTGAGGGAGTGAGAAGGAGGGAGGCGGGTAGAGGGAGGGTACTATTAGGGTTTAGGGTTAATTAGGGTTAGGGCTAATTGGGCTGGACGTGTATTGGGCCAGCTCAAATGGGTCGATGTTTAATTATTTAGCTCACCTTTCGAATTCCTTATAAACCCGTCTTAATTAACTTACGATAGTTTAATGTAATTATCGACTCACCATTAACCTGACTTAATTAGTAATATAAACGTATGATAAATAATATATAATAATATCCGATTAACTGATTATATAAAATACGGGGTATTACAGTCTTCCCCTCTTAAAATGAACTTCGTCCCGAAGTTCGCTCCCTGTACTCAAACATCAGCAGGGTATTGTATATCGTACATACGAACGTCACGCATTTCTAACACAGTTAACACACACTTTTGACACATCAATTAAACACAACAGACACGAAATGTTACATTCTGCCCTCCTAAAAAAAATAAACTTCGTCCCGAAGTTTAACTCATCTTCACTTAACCCAACTAACTACAACTAATAACTACCTGGGAACACAAATGTATAACAACTAAATAATCACCTGAGAACACCGTCATCTTCCATTTAAATTCCGATCTCAACTCAAATAACTCAATAACCATGGTCACACTGGACCGTAAACGTAACTCGGCACAAAGGCCCCACAACTCATAACTCAATACCAGTAGTTTAACTACACTCTCCTTTTTCACCTCAACCAACTAACAGAGGTAGGCATAAAGCATATAGAACTCATTTGCATAGGTACCCCACAACGAAACATCTACTTGATCAAAACTACTATCTACAAACAAGTGTAAGTTAAGCATTAAGATTTTACAATCCTACCCGACTAGAAACATGGTTACGTCCTCGTAACCTCTTTTCAATTTTCATATACATATGCAACAAAATCATTATCAACCACATATGACAGGAAAGAACATATGATAAAAGATTGCGTATTAACATTAAGGTCGAAACAAGGTTTTATTATGGAATTAACTGATTGTCAACAAGTAACATTTATTACTAGCTCATGCTTAACTTAAAAACACAACATCAAACTAAAGAATCAACAAGAAAGGAACCAAGGTTTACACGGTTTCACCACTAACAAATTTGATGATCAATTATAGACTATGAACGAGCGAGAGCAAAATCAACAAAACAAATTAAGAACTTCTCACATTGCAAACATATCACAGAAGAGAGATCCACAACCATCCATCACACTCACGGGATCTTATTGACATGTCCGTACAATCATGTACTCACTCACTGGTTTAGGTCACGAATTGGGTCGATGAATTTAAGCAATCAACAACATACTCATAAATTTATATTTTAAATTATAAAAATCATTTGCACGATATCAATTCTGAAAACATATTTCCCAATAAAAGTAACTACATATGATCTATGACAACAACAACATCACTTTCATATCCCACATATGTTTCACATTTTAGCAATCATATCTTTCAATTGTGTCTAGCAACTTAGTATACTCATTTTCAGCAAAACAAAAGGATATCGTGTAAATAACTTAGACATATACATTTGCCATCATATACTTTGTAGAACACTAGCTATGATAAAAGATTAACAACTTGAACAACTTCTCTGACTTGTACGGTTTGAATAATTAGGCAACTCATAGGCTTAATTAAACGTAACTATAATGACTATCATTTAAACCAAAGCATATCATGTGAATCATCAAAGGGTTATCCTATTATAATTGTCAACATAGTTATCATAACAATATTTATTATAATATAATTGATAGTAACGACTCGAGAATATAGATATGCCAATTGTCGTGTTACATCCAACAGATTTCCTTTATATCACACCCATACAATTGCAAGAATCACTTTAGCATTTTATGACATTGTAAACGAACATATTCAATAAGGAATAACAACACTTTTATTATCATGTTATAAGTGTAGGTCCAATCAAATAATTTAATGCGATGAAGGTAATAAATATAACTATGGGCACACAACTCATATGAAAGACATTAGAACTCAGATGCATCCTACATGTGTGAACATTTAGACATACTCATTATTACCATCGATGTGTAAACATTTAAACATAATTATTATAATTATTCATGCGAGTATATTAGAACCATCAATTTAACTTTTAATGCCATCAACTTTACCAAGATATGTCAATAGAGTTTTATATTTATTTATATCCGCCCACTATACGACTATGATGAACACCCTAAAGATATTACAACATGCCAAACATATATAAAATATGCAAACAACTGGACTCGTATAAAATATTTCAAAATTAAGCTATTCAATTTCATTCATACCATCATGCCAACAATGTTATCAACTAAACTTTAATTTTATCATCGGTTAAGATACATAACTACTGCACATGCCTGCTACTATCATTATATAAGGACATTTATAAGTTCACATTACTAAAGCTCATGAATTAACCAAACAATCGTATGAAAATTCAACATAGAACGCACATTTTAAATGTTTGGATTCACGTTGTAACTTCCAAAATCACGAATAAATAACCGTTCGATTATAACTCGATTCATATTACTTTTATAAAATACGGAGATTTAAAAACACAGGGGAAAAAAAATTAGGTCTAAAGCACAAGAATTCCATTTTTTAAAGAATTTTACAACTCAGTTGGTCCAAACAAACATGTGACAGCTACTGGTCCAAAACTTGGGTCAGTTTGCAAAACTTATTATTTAATATAGAGACATCAAGATTTTTCGTGGTTTATCAATTTGAAAACATATGCGAATCTTCTGATCGATGGAGTTGGAATTATGCAAAAATTATTAATACAATTTAAATGAGGATTTTTACAAAATCGTTGGTCAAAGCATCACTGCACAGGAACTTCCTGACCACAGCCCACTAAAACATTTATTACTCCAAAACCGTATATCCTATAAGCATGAACCAACTCCAAACGGACACTAACTCACGAGGCTATCTATCATAAAATTTCCATCCATAGGCAATAAACAGAAAAGAAAGTGGCAGTAAGGTCAGTTAAAGAGTAAAATCAAACAAACGAGTTTCAGCACTAGGTCATTCGTTATTATGTTACAAGCTCTTATGGACATACAATATATACTAACCCATCCCAACTTAAATCTCACACTTTGTACTCACGTAAACATCTATCCCGTAGAATCCCTTCGCATCTCGATCTACTCCTTACATCTAAATCACAATGGCTATGACTATAAACATGCAATTCAATAGCGTTTCTCATTACTATCACAATACTATACTAGCATGGCTTCGGGATCACATAACCGCATATCATTAGACATAATAGTATTATCAGCACATCATTCAACATCCACCTAGGTAACTATCATCGACTCGCCATTATTTTCATGCTCACGACTACCACAACACTTCATTGATTATTAACCTGAACTCGAAAATTTTATTTCTCATCTCCACAACATCATATGATCACGTCATTATACATACAAAATTATTACCGTAACGTTGTCCTGTAGCATGGTTAGAACATATGGGTCTCAAGGTGTACATCAACTCGATTAAATCCAAGGTTTTCCTTCTAACTACCCCATTCACTCAATTTCTCTCGGGTTACCTGGTTCAAAACTGAGAGGGCAAAGAGCACGCATTAAGGGCGCCTTCTTAACCGCACTGTGAGCTCCTAACAGTTTATTCCCAGGGGTTCATTTTATTTAGACACATCCTATGTTCATTGGGTTCATTGGTTTAGGCCTGAGGATCGTTCGCTCTGATACCACTTTGTAACACCCCGGTTTATGAAGGAGCCTTTAGCAAGACATTCCCTAATAAACCGGACTGTTACCATCTCGGTTTCCCGAGGTAGTGAATAACAAATTAAACTCCAAGGCAAATTATATAATTACATTTAACTTAATTATTACAAAACCTCTTTTCAATCAAATTACAAAGAACCAACATAAAATAAAAGTGAAAGTCTTCTAATTAATGATCTAGCCACTAAGTCTTCTGATCCAGTGTCTCACGCCCATCAAGCTCCCATCCTATCTCATAAACCTGTCAAGTCTGCTCCCCAATATTTGGATCGTCACAGGTGTTCACGAATACACAGGGTCAACCACGAGGTTGAGTAGGGAAAACAATGAAACAACAAAATATGCTATGCATGCTCCTCCGTCTCCTCCACCTCCATCTCAACTCATATCTCATAACCCGAACGCCCACCATACCGATCCCCGGTAGACTATATATCGACCGTAGCCGATCTGCCAGCTCGCAGCTGAGGACACCAGGGCAAGTCCTGCAGAACCCGCCTGGGCCTTATCACAACATCATCATCACCACCACACCCTCCATCTCCAATGCATATGAATGCTCAAAAGAACTAAATGCAACACAATATATAAAAATCACTGAACTGATAAATCATAAAATCAAGCCGGTTACTCGATGTTGTGATATCATACTCAATACAATCAATTCAGTCAAACACCTTCCCGTAGATGAATCATAACGTAAGTCAATAACCATGAATCAAGTCAACACAATTCAACAACAACGATAATGGGTCAAGTGTATTTCCCTACCTCAAAGTGCCAGCAATTCCAATTAGCAGTTTAAGCAGTCCCGAAAATAAAGCAATGAATTTGAATATCGATCCTTCACGAATCCGTCACCTAAAACAATTATAATATTTATAATTACTAACTACTAAATATAAAAATCTCCCAAAATAGAAGCTTTCCCGAAATACAATCCCGACACCAAACTTATGCCCAACTGATAACTAAAATAACCCGATTAGTATACGACCCAACTTCCCAAAATAGAAAGTTACGAAAGTAGAATTTCTTAAAATGGAAACTTTCCCGATAAGGTAACTTTTCTCTTTTAACAAACCCGACTCAAAACCCGACTTGAATTATTTAACTGGCTCGGGAATTAATATTGAATAACCGATATGATAATTAAAGGTTAAACGAATTATACGATTAAGAAACCCGAATCAAACATTTGAACAACTCAACAACCCGTCTTTAATTATTTTAATCAACTCGGGAATTAAATTAATTAATTAAGAATACGACCGATTAACGAATTATAACGATTAACTAATAAAACTCGTTTCGAAATCAAAACAGCCCGTCTTCAACACTACCCCCTTCACACGCACCCACTCTCCTCACGCGCCACCTATACCACCGCAACAACCACCAGCCGTGGTCCCCACTTCAACCCCACCACCAACAACCACCACCACTGGTCGATCGATCGCCGGCGAGTCGAACCCCAGTATCGCATTTGGCCTGTTCACCGCCAAGCCTCACCAACCACCCTCTGTCCTTGACTTACCACCACCGCAACACTCACCAAACCCCTGTGAAACCACCACCATTCTTCTCGCCGCCAACCCACGCACACAGACCTCATAGCACCACCGTTTCGACCTCCCCTAGTCCACGGTCTTTTTGCGCCACCCAAAACCTACCCGTCTCAAACTCCCCTGAAACCCGTGTATAAACCCGTTGCTACCCCCCTGTCAAAGCCGCCTTTTACTGTTGCTAACACCACCTATAACCACCCTAACCACCACCACTACACTCTTCACTGACCACCCATTACCATTACCCCGACACCAACCACCAGCCTTTCCTCTATAAGACACGAAACAGCCACTAACATCTCGACAGAAATGGAAAACAGAGGAGAACGTGTTGAATGCTTACCTTTCCTGCCGCCACAGCCGCCACTAGGGCCACCCATGAACGTCGACAACCTCCCCTAGATCTTCCCTGTTGCGCCATCAGCAACCACGGCCACTCTCTCTCTCTCTCTCTAAGCGTGAGGGTTGAAGTTAGAACTGAAGGAAGGAGGGAGGCGGGTTGAGGGAGTGAGAAGGAGGGAGGCGGGTAGAGGGAGGGTACTATTAGGGTTTAGGGTTAATTAGGGTTAGGGCTAATTGGGCTGGATGTGTATTGGGCCAGCTCAAATGGGTCGATGTTTAATTGTTTAGCTCGCCTTTCGAATTCCTTATAAACCCGTCTTAATTAACTTACGATAGTTTAATGTAATTATCGACTCACCATTAACCTGACTTAATTAGTAATATAAACGTATGATAAATAATATATAATAATATCCGATTAATTGATTATATAAAATACGGGGTATTACAAATCCTCCTCTTCTCCCTTTTATTTCGTTCTTTTTATGTTTGTTTTTTATAGTTCGTTTTGTATATTGTTTATCATTATGCATCGTTTAATATCGCTAAATATGAAACTAGTTTAGTCCGAGTATGAGTTAAAGTACCACCATGAACACCCGCGCTGACTCGAGTTTAAAAGGTCTTACTCGCCAGTGGCGATTGTCCTCGCTCGTTTACATATCCTCGTGTTCAACGTAGGGCATTAATAAAACGGTATTGACTTTGTTTCTCGCTTTTGACTCCTCGATCGTTTTGCTCAATTCGGCCTGCCCTATGACCCTTTGCACGTTAATTAAACCTCTTATTGTTAACCTATGATTCAATTAGACGACTTTAGACCGATTTAATAACCTAATTAGACATGTTAGGTGGCATCGACATAGCTATTAAAATCGATTAACAATTCTATAACCTAATTGAATACATCTCTCTTTTCACTAGATTTCTCGCTAGCATAGGAGTGCGTGATTAGCACCCTCCTATTAACACTCGAAGAGTAAGCGTTAATCTTGTAATATTGTGACCTAGTTGGACCCTTTAGGCCGTGTGGAATACACATTCGCGCGAGATCTTCTCAATCGATCAATGTCGTTTTCTAACTCGTTTTCTAACTCGTTTCACAATCATTTGATCTAACTAATGAACCTAACGTAGGAACTAGTGGCCGTGGCTTGGCCGTGAGGGTGGTCGTGTCTTTTGTCATTCTTGTTTTGTTTTCTATATCGTTTGTTCTTTGTTGTTTTGTACCTTGTAATTTATAGTTTGTTTATCAAGTTGTAATTTTCAAGTTTGTTTTACTTTTATTAAGTCAAATGATTTCTAAAAAAAACTTAGTTTTGTTTGGTTAGATGGTTGTGCTCCAATTCATGTGAGAGCGTAGTAAATCGCATTTTGTTTAAAGCAATATGGCCCGATTTATGCTAGTACATGCTTTGGTGCGTGACCTAATATCTAATTCGATAAGATTAAGTGAAAGCACGCACTACAAGGAGTGACCGATGGTGGTTTTCATCATTGTATGCGATACATAGGATGATTAGAATATGACGACTAGCAACAATAATATCGAGAGATAGAGTCATTGTGTAATCAATCTAGTTTTGGGTTTATAGTTGTACTTAATTATGACTATTAAGTGCATAAACTCTAAATAAGAATATAACCTTGTTAAGATACAAAGAGGTTTCACTTTTGTGGCCCTACACACCACAATTTGATGTATGGCTAGCCCATTATCAAGGTGATTATATTCTAAACCAAACTAGAATGATATATCATGAAGATGATGCAAGACTCAAATTGGTAACCTAAGATTAAACCTTAGATTCTAGAATGATGAACGCAAAGAGTTATCGAGTACTCTTGAAACCATTAGATTTTATGGTATATGCGTATCTTGTATTCAAAGCAAGATGTCTCGTGCCTTTTGGTTGAAAAGGAGATCGAGGTTGTAAATCATTGATCCATAATAGGTTGATAAATTTTTTTTACCAACGATTTAAGTTGACGCTAATGTGTTCACTTAATAAGGTAAATAGAGAAATCTTTGAAGAAGTTCAAAGAGTTCAAGGAACCACGATTTAATCGTGATGGGATTATCAAAGTAAAGACTTTGATATAAGCCAAATGAAATGTGATATAGTATCACAAGTTAATCTCTCTTAACACACATTATGGGATAATGTGTGGTTGGATAAGAAATCAAACGCTATTCGATATGGTTTGGACTTCTATCAAGTTACTTTGAGTTACTTGATCCTTTTGGGGATTTTATCATTTTGTCTAAGTTATTTTTCCACTAAATCTAAACGATTCATATGAGATATGAAATGATAGGGTACCATGTTTGTAAGTTTTCACAAGAAACAAATACTCAATTTTCCCTTTCAATTATCACGAGTACGACGAGTTTGCGGCTCGTGAAGCTGTCTTTCTAAAATACAAGTTTATTTCTAGAATACAGAGTGGGAGAAATTATTCAAGAGCCACAAAGAATGTTATGTCCCAAGAAACTGGTCTTTCTTGACTACATGAGACGTTTTGTGTAAAACGTTGTTTCTTCAAAACCTAGGAGGTTAAAGTCATCACTTGTTGAAAAATGATGAATAAGCAACTTATAAAGAAATTGTTTGATTCAAGTTGATTACTTCTGGAAAGTAATGAACATATGACTTACATGAGAGTATATAAGTCACAACTCAATACAAGGCTTAGAGCCATGAAAATCTGAAATAAAAAGGCTTGATTAGTGACAAAGGGTTTTGCACTAATAAAGAGAGATTTCAAAGCAAGATTGGTGGCAAAGAGTTTTGCACTGGTTGAAATGCTTAAGTCTATTTGGATCTTCTTAGGGATTGTGTTTCATTATTATGAAATACATAGCGAGTGAATCTAAAACCCACTTCTTCAATTAGAAGGAATGTATTCAATACATGTCTTAAGTTTTGTAGATTCTTGCAATCCTAAGATAATGTGAAACTTAAGAGAGAATCTTAAGTAGGACATCAATGAGTTGGAATCAACATTTTGATCATGTTATAAAACTTTTCTCAATAAGTCGAGAAGTTGTGTTTATACATGAAGTCTAGTCGGAGTTACGGAAATTTTAATTAGTCTTATATGTGGAGGACACATTGATCATTGGGAATGATCTAAGACTTTTGGAGTATTATAATACATCTTTAATATCCGGATTTATGAAAATAAATCCACATGATATTAGCGTCAAATAAGAAGTCTTATGTTGATAAGATTCATGACTAGTTCAATCAAATTGAACATATTTGATTGATTCCATTTGCTTCCGCTGCCGAATCAATTAAATAGGAAATGATGTATAACACTTCATATACTTTGAGTATGATGAATCGTGTCAAAATCGAATTTAAGTAATAAGTTACCAAGTAAGCCATAAAGATTACCCTTAAGTGCTTGCAAAAGCATTAAGGATGTAATGCAAAATGTTTTTGATGCAATTTTGTGTAAGAGTGTTACACAAGTGACAATTGAGATTGCGCATGGTTTCCGACAAAACCATAATCAAAACACATTAGGATGGTTAAGATACCATTGTGGCTATGTTGTTTAAGAAATAGATTTTCTAGAATCGTTCTAGGCAATAAAGAACAATGAGAAATATTTACAACGGAAATTGAGTACACTTGCAATCATGAGATGTGCGAGAGGGATGGGTCCCGCACACTGTGAAAACAGTGGGAGCTATTCTAAGGCTAGAGGGCCTATGTCCTGATTAGATCTCGACACGTACTCAGAAAGATTTGTAATGCAAATGTATACATTACAAAGGAAAACGAGTATGTAGTAAGGTTGAGTAAGGTACAAGAAGTTGATAAAACCTACTAACCAAAGCCTTCTCATAGGTTAAACATGATGAGTCATGTCTTTTCAATTGAATTGAAATGAACAACTACATACAAGATCAAATTAGATTATAGAACATGAAATAGTAATCAAGCATTGACTATTCATATGTGATAATCGCATTTGTCGTTCGAGTTTTTACTTTAAAAACTCCTTTTATACTTTGTTACATCCAAACGGGTTGTAGAGACAACATTGAATCCCGTTAAAGTGAACACGGATTAACATTGTATTCGCCCATAGTCACTTGTATGAGGTGACGTCTCGAAGTGACTAGAGTGTGATGCGATTGATGGCAAGTTCAAGTGCCATAGAGTCATGAGAGATGACTAGTCGATCACATAGGCGGTCACAGGGAACACTTTGTCGGGCAGTGACCGCTTATAGAGTTTTGGCAAATTTATATAGCCTGGTCGTGGCGAGAGCTACTATAGTATTCTAATGAGTCGATTGTTTTGACTAAAGACTGTTCGCCTAAGGTGGCACAGTTTCAGATTAACTTTGATTTGTGTTACTACGACCTTCGTAAATGGGGTCAAATGGGCATATTTTGGGTTATGATGGTTGTGTCTAGTCGAAGGGAATAAGTGCGATAGGAATTGTCCACCCCTTTGTCAGGATTAAAACAATATCTCAGGGCTACTCGAGGAGTAATGAACTGGAAATGCGTGGCCACGCTCGGATGGTATCTATGGTAGATAACTCTGGTCAATCAGTTATTCTCCAGATCGAGGAAACCACTCTCGATATGATCACTTGCAAGTACGACCAGAAAGACCCCTTGCATTGAGTGGGAGATAGTAATAGGACAAGAGAATTGGTGACGCACACTTGTCGAGGACAAGTGGGAGATTGTTGGAGTAAGTGTCCCCGACAATAATGCGATCACAATTGTCGATCATATTGATCACATATTTAAATCTCATACCAAGAATACGAAAGGGATGATACATTACATATATAGTCAACTGGTCCACACATATCGGTAATGATTGGCTGGTTAGAGTTTGACATTACTTTAGTCGTGCGACGGTGGTGATCGATTGATCCTTGAGGTCACACCTAAAGGACGATTCCCTTAATTGAAAAGGTTAATTAGTTGTATGCCGATACAGATTAATTAATTCCTTAAAATTGAACAAATTATTATAAGAGAAAAAATGACAACTTATTATAATGTGATTAAATGAGATTTTATTTAGTAATTTAAGAAGTTATATTACTAAAATTAATCTGTGTTTGCGAAACACGCGAGATGAGAATGATAAGTCAGTTATAATTACAAGATGTTGTGAATTATACTAACTAGTAATTAAATGACCATTTTATGAGAAAGTAATTTTAAATTACTAGTCAATTTGTTAAATATGATTTATTTAATTTGTAAATGATATTTAATTTGTTAAATATGCTTTTTAAATTAAAACATGACATAAGACATGTCACATGTCACATGACATACAAGTGTACAATTGACAAAAATAAAATGGACTCCATATTACACTATTGAAACCGAAATTGGGTGGCTCTTTTTAGTAGTTTTGTCTTATTCATTTGTCTTGTTCATTTGTCTATGACAATTGATAGTGACTTGACTATGCTAAAGACTTACACATTTTTTGTCTTGTGAAAATAAAAAGGAAAAATAAAAGAGCCTATGATGACCCCCACCCAACCGGTTTTAACATACAACATTAGAGAATTTTTTCTCAATAATTCATTCTAATATCACATGCAAAAAGTTCATGTATTTTTCCTCTCTTCTCTCTCTTTAATCTTCATCAAAAAGATGAGTTTTTGATTCAAATTTGTTCAAAAAGATTACTAAAATTATTAATGTAATATATGAGTGTTAGTAATCAATTTTAAGGTAAACCACATTACAAATATCTAGTACATATTAGTTTGTGGAATTGAGGGATAGTTTTGGGTGCTACTAATTGGAGGGCTTCTATTTTGAAGTCATGTATGTTCATCCATTATTGGAAAGCTCAAGAACTAACAAGAAGGAGATCTTGTGGTGCCCATATGATGACCGAAATATAGATGGTGAGAAATCGATTTTCTTATCTCTTCTTATTTAGTTTGCATGCATAAGATTAGTAATTAATTTTATGACTAAATTAATTTGAAACATATATGAATATGTAAAGTAATGAGATATAGATTTCCAACAGGGGTCTCTTTGCAAATTAAGGAGCTCATTTTGTCTACCGTTGGTTATGTTGAAGGAGACTTCATAGTAAGATACTTGGGTATACCTTTATTCAGTACTAAATTGACTCACAAGATGTTCCAGCCAATTCTGGATAAAATAAGGGGTAAAAAAACTCATTGGGCTAACAACTATTTAAGTTATGCAAGAAAAATTTCCTTGATAAACTCGGTGATTTTTGGTAAACAAATTTTTTGGGGTGCTAGTGTCCTTTTGCCAAAGAGTGTGGTGAAGAAAACTAACAAGATGTGTAAATATTTATTATGCGGCATATGAGAGGGTCATAAAAAGATGGTGTGTAAGAGTTGGGAGAGCTTATGCTGCCCTAGGGAGGAAGGTGGAGTGAATGTCAAGGAAGTATTAAGCTGTAATAAATGTTTACTGCTGTCATGGATAAGAAAGATTGAGCTAGATTCACCTACCATCTGGGTTAAATGGATCAAAGCCTATGTTCTCAAAGGAGTTAGTATATAGGATTACCATCTTACTACAGCCTATTCCTGGGGCTGGAGTAATATCATTTCATGTCGAGACTCCCTACTTGCTTCTACAGGATCTGTTGCTGCTAGACATGTCAAACGGGTAGAACGGGCGGGTTACGGGTTCAGTTATTTCAGGTTCGGGTAAAATACGGGTCTGGTTTATTTCGGGTTTGAAAACTACGGGTTTATAGGGGTCGGGTTTATACGGGTTTCGGGTCGGTTTAGGGTCAGAACAGGTCAGATTAATGTCTTTTAAAAAAAATCACTTTCTTTAATTCTACTTATAAACACATAATTATTCTTAAATTTTTATTATTATATAGTTTGATATATGATATTAGTAAGATTAAATATTTTTTGCTTAGTATTTTGTTATACGAACGGGTTAATACAGGTTGCGGGTCGGGTTCGAGTAAAAAAACGAATCGATCAACATCTTTTTCTATCAAATTTTAAAATTTCTTTTATATCGTAATTCCTACCATTTATACGTTTTTTCTTCTCTTGCTCACTTTAGTCAACATAATTGTCACTATTCTCGCCACCACCACCTTGTCATCATCATTACCCTCACTAACTCCCTAAGTACGACAGTGAACTCAAATAAAATGGCAATGATTTCGTGGCATGTGAGCTAAGGTGATGAAGTGCATTGCTGACGTGGAGTACGGTTCCACGTAATACGATGAAACTGACGGTGTGGCACACACTTCAAAGTAATGACATGGCATATGATCGAGGTGATGATGTGGCAGTGCCGACATGGAATGCGATTCGATTTAACATGGTGAAAGTAATGGTGTGACACACACTTCAAGGTGATGATGTGGCATGTCGCATGGAATGATGACATGGCAGTACTGACGTAGAATACAGATCGACGTAATATAGTAAAAGTGACGGTGTGGCATACGCTTTGATGTGATTACGTGGCATATGGTTCAAGGTGATGACGTGACATTCCGTATATATACATACCTTTCCTTAAAATTTCATAAACCAATACCTATTTGACATTATCAATTTTAAGGAAGATAAAATTCATTGACCCAACTGTCAACCCGTTACGGGTCGGGTTCCGACCCGCTATTTACGGGTTAAAACGGGTTCGGGTTGGAAAAATCGGTTATTTGAGGGTTATTTGATGGTCGGGTTACGGTCGATTTTCGGGTCGGGTCATATTTTCACAGGTCTAGCTGCTGCTGCTCATCACTTTTTGTGCCAACAGGACTATAGACAGCAGGTTTATGACCTATTTAGGACCAGGGGAGTTCTGATTCCAACGCATAAAACTTTGGGGATTTTTTCTCCTACCCTAAGCATGTAGTCATTAGCGTGTTAGCTATTTAGAATAAACTTTCTACTATAGATAACCTTTGTAAAATAGGGCTTTTAATGGTTAGCAGATGTGTGCTCTGTGAAAAAAAAAAAGTAGAGAGAAGAGACCATATGTTCTTTGCCTATTCCTATTCTGCTGATGTCTGGTTGAGTATTTCTCAGTGGTTGCATATGGGTGCACAGTTTTAATTGGGTGCTATCTTTGGGTGGTTCAAAATTGCAATAGAGGAAACAGTTTGCTCAAACGTCAACGCAGATGTTCTCTTCTTTGTACACTGTACCTTATCTGGCAAGAAAGAAACCGGAGGATCTTTTCCAGCAAGTCGTCTTATTCTGAGGCCCTTGTTTGGAAAATTAACTATCTTGTACTTATTCGTTCCTCTAGTTTGTTAGATTACTCTGGTTTTTTTGTTGGATGTTTGCTTCTTTTTTTGGGTTAAGGTAGCCTCCGTGGCTTTCCTTGTAGGATACTTAGGGTCTTGTACTCCAAAATTATTTGATTATTAATATTAAAGATCCTAACTTTCTACAAAAAAAAGTATAATAATAATAATAATAATAATAATAGTAATAGTAATAGTAATAGTAATAGTAATAGTAATAATAATAGTAAAATAATAATAATAATAATAATAATAATAATGATGAATATACTAATAAAATAATAATATAATATAACAATATATTAATAATAATAATAATAAATATGTTATTCATATTATTACTAATAATGAATACACTAATAAAATTAAAGATACAAAAAAAATTAGTATTACTAATATTGTCATTAATCATAATAATATAATAGTAAATAAATATATTTAATATGAATATAAATATAAATATAAGAATATAAACAATAATAATAACAAATATAATAGTAATATAATATATATTAAAAAATATATTTATATAATAATAATAACAACGGTAAAGAAATTAATATAAACAAAACTGATAACAATAAGAATAAAAATTAAGAATAATAATATTAATTTTGAAATAAACTCATTTGAACTAAACTTAACTGAACTGAATTAAATAGAGCTGAACTGAACTGAACTAAAGTTAATGGAGCTGAACTGAACTTATAAGAAATTGAACTTAAGTCCAAAAGAACAACGTGTGATACCCGTCCTTTTAGGGACCCGTTGACCAACATTGACTAACCTTACACACCTACCTAGACCTTCGGAAACCTTACAAGTGATGCCTTGTGACGATGTGAGTCTTTGAGTTCGTGTCACTCGATCTAGCGGGGGGCTACGCGATCGAGTAGCTCGGGAACTCGATCGAGTAGAGGCCACTCAATCGACTAAGTGTGTTACTCGAACGAGTAAGTGCGTTACAACGGGGAATTATAAATCGTAAATTGTGAAATCCAAATCATTTCTCTGCCTTTCTTCCTAAACCTAAATGTCGTCATTTTACTTCTCCTCCACCATGGTTCATCTTCTTGAGGTCTTTGAGAGCGGTTATACCATGGACCTCAGATGCTTGATTCGGGTAGCGGTCTTGACGCTAGATTGCTTTGTATAGGTATGTTGTCATCGTCATCATCGTCTCCCTTGATTTCAGTTATGGTTATTGTAGTAGTAATAGATGGTTATGATGGTTGTTATAGGTGGTTTTGGTGGTTGAATGTTATCTTGTGATCGGGCACGGAATCGCTGCGGTTTGCTAAAGGTAGGTTTTCCTACTCAGTGCTATTGGTTGTCTAGAGTGTCTATTGTTGTTGTATAATTGGTTTGGTGTAGTTGTTGGTAGTGTAGGTTGGCTGTTGTTGACTGTTGTTGTTGTACAGTGTGGTTGATTGTAGATGGTTGTCTATGGTTCTCGAAGTGCGTCCTCGGCTGAGTGGAGTCACTTGCGGGAGTGGATTCACGCCCTTGATTCGCCTTCTGTGGAACCCGTCACAAAATGGATGTGCACATTAAGGAACATGGGTTATCGCTCGGATAGATGAGCGGGGCTTAGGTGGGAACGGTTGCGGTCCCCCACTGGCAGGACTGGACCTTCGGGCAGTCAGAGATGTGTGGTTGGTTGGAGGAGGTGATGTATATGTGTTACTGTATTTGTGTTGTGTCTGCTTTTGTACTTACCTCAGTTACTGACCTTTTGTTGTTTTGGTTGTGTTGTCTTCGTGTGTTATGTCTGTCGTGATCAACTATGGTGAGCAGTCAGTCTTAGCAGGTTGATGTGTGGATCATAGCTGGGTGCTTGAAGGGACGAGTCTACCCCGACTCATGGCAGTGATAGTTTCACCTAGTTAATAGTTATCACGAGTTGTATCTTTTATATCGTTTGTTTGGTTTAAATCACTTGTAATTTAATATAGCCGTTCTTTTATCGACATTTGATTATTACTGTCCTCGGGCAACCGAGATGGAAACGCCCTTGTCTGCTAGGAAAGGTCTTGTTAAGACTCCTTGGTAGATAGAAGTGTTACAAAGTGGTATCAGAGCGACGATTTTGGAACCTGTAACTAATGAGTCCAATGAACGTAGCGAGTTTAATAAAATGAACCTGGTGTATGCATGTTGGGAGTCCCAGCTGATGCTTGATTTTGGGTGAGAAGGCGCCCTCATTTCAAAATCATGGCACCAATATGCTTAAGCCAACCACCGAGTAAGGGATATCGAGTCGGGAATTATGTGCATAAATGTGTAAGATAGATAAGTTAGAATTAGTTGTGATAAAGTCTATGGTAATGTTCAGTGCGTGTAATTAGTGATGATGAACTACGAAGATTTGTGAATTATTGGAAGTGCGTGTGAATGTGATAAAGATTGTAAGAGTGCTGGTAATTGCATGTTAGGGTGGGATAATGTGATGATAATAAGGAGTTGTGAGTTTTTGAACGTGTACTAGTTAATAATGGTTGCCAAGTAGTAATCAGAATTTGTCATGGATGAATTGTTGTGACATGTTTTGAATTTAGCAAACTTGAGTAAGGTATGATAGTTATTGTTAGATGGATGCTTAGTGTAGTGTAAAAATACGTCAAATAAGTGGATTTACAAATGCGTAAGCAAACGTAGAATAATGCGTTGATTGTATATATGAATAAGTTGATAGTATAGCGAATTGTCTTGCATAATGTTTGTTGTAGGATGGAATGATATGTGTAAAGTTCGGATGAAATAGTTATGTTACGTTTGAGTAGTAATAATGTGTCGTGATTGGATGAAATAATCTGTGAAGATTTCCAATTATACTTTGGAATCGACACGAGTTGTTGTTTTGCAGGAACCATTAACTAAACTCGTAACTTTTGACCGTGTACCTAACCTTACTTGACCGAGTACGAGTGTCGACTCGACCGAGTAGACCTTATTGATCTAGTTGAAGAATTATAAGATCACGAAATTTGGAATTACTAGTGAAAACTCGATCGAGTAGAGGCTACTTGATCGAGTACCCTACTTACTCGATCGAGTAGGTGCTACAGTACTTGGTAATTGACGGGATTCTTATACCTTTCCTACCTCTTTTCTTCTTTTATTTCTTCATATCTATTAACCCTATATTCCTTCAATCTCTCTCTTTGCTCTCAAAACTTGGTGATTTGTGATTATTTCTATGGTTTTCTTCTAGTTTAATTCGTCCTTTCCACTTGCTAATCATTCAAGGTAAGAATGTTCATCTTTTTCTTTGTTTTTAATCAATTAGAACCATATAAAGTGTTGGTGTTTTCTAAAAATTCGATTTATATACATGTATTCTTGCTTATAAATTGTTGTAACATGGTATAATTGTTCTAGATTGTTGTTTATTGATGCTACGTGTAGAAAAATCAAATCAATATGGGGTTTATGTGGACCGAAATTTCTAGGGTTTGGGATTCAAATTGAATTTTTGTTTGTCTTTTTCATGTGGAATGGGGAAAATTTAGTAATGTATGTTATGGGTATCATGTATAGTGTTGCTTTTCACTAGTTTTACCCAAAATTTTGTTTTAAAAGTGCCCCAAACTAAAATTCGCCCCAATTCTTTTGATGATTATCTATTTATGAAGCTATTTTGAAAAGATTAATACCTTAGTTGGTAGTTGCCTAGTTGGTTTGTTAATTGATATTGCAATTTTCATATTTTGATAGCTAAAACGACCGTCTGGTATGAATTTTGGAAATCACATGTTTACAAATTTTGATGGTTTTGGTGAAAGTGTGTTTACATGGTTATTTCTTTCTCCATATGTGTGCATAAAAGGTTGATTTTCTTCAAGTAAGTGTCAGTTTGTGTGCCTAAAATGTGTGTTGAAACAGATGCCGAGACTTGCAGTTGGTACCCGTCAAAGTAAGAGGGGGAGGGCTTCTGAGCCTGAGGTTGGTGAAGGGAGTCAGGGGCCCATGGTCCCACCTGTGCCCGAGTACCCTACCATCGTCTTTGCTGATTTCAAGCAAAGAGATGCTTTTGTCGAGTTACAGAAACGTCGTTTGAAACCAACCCATTGTATCGACACCACAATCTTAGAGGACCTAGGGGTGGAGACGGATGTGAGGCATTTATTTGAGACTTTGGGTTCGACTGGTTTGTACCGTCTTAGGAAACATTCCTACTCCCTCTTGACCTTAGAGTTCATGAGCTCTTTCCTCTACGATGAGGCGGCTAAGACCGTCCAGTTGCGTCTCCTGAACACTAGTTTCTTCTTGACCATGGACATGTTTGCTAACCATCTTCGCCTTGCTCGACCGTAAAAGGGAGCCCTTAGGGATATCCCAACTGAGTGTGGAGCCAGTAGTTACATGCTTTGCTTTACCGGTAAGAACGCCTCCACCTCTAGCAACATGTTGATAAACGATGTTCAACATGTTACCTTGAAGATCTTTCTTCGTGCCTTGACTTGTTTGCTCTATGATCGGAAGGATGTTAGTAAGCTTAACTCACATGAGGTGATGGTGCTTGTTGCCTACTTTAACCCCACCCGAGCCCCGAGAGTTTTTTATAGTGCCCCGGCCATAGTCTGTGCTAGCCTAGCTTTGATGGCCACCTCTGGGACCCCTTACTTG
Source organism: Silene latifolia (assembly GCF_048544455.1). NCBI lineage: Eukaryota > Viridiplantae > Streptophyta > Magnoliopsida > Caryophyllales > Caryophyllaceae > Silene > Silene latifolia. The sequence goes on from NC_133533.1 coordinate 38,599,295, forward strand.
AATTGTGGTGCCACTGCCACACGGTTGGCTGAGTGGTTGACCACCTTTGAGGCCTCCTCGGCCCTTATACCCATGGCCACGTCTGTGCCTACCTTGGACCGTGAGTACTTTGTCGACCAGAAATGGTTGAGAACTTTGGAGGGTGGTGGGTTGGTCTGGAGATTTGGGGGATGAGTTGGATGAGGATACTTGCCCCCGAGCACCTTCGCGTGACCGAGCCTTTGCCGGCGGTAGTAGTGGCAGCAGATTCTGACGATGAGGAGGAGGTTCCTACTCGGCAGTTGTACTTCATTGATCCGGATATTTTGGAGGTGATGCAAAAGCCAACGAAGAAGGAGCAGGCTAGACCTAAGGATAGGCAGCCTAGAGTGGGGAGGGGTCTGAGACGGGTGCGAGAGAGAGTTGCTGAGACCCAGCCAGAGCAGCTCGTGCCTCCACAGCATCAGTTTCTCAACTATCTTTCGTTCTTCAGTCCTGAGATGAGGGTGAGTGAGCTCACGGAGAGGGTATTTGCCACCTTGACGCTCCGGAACCTACACAATATGGCATATGTGCAGGGCATCGAGACCACCTCGGCCCAACCAATGTGGTGGAGAGGTGTTGGTGATGAAAGTGGGGTCTTTCACTCTTTTGGGGTGGATCGGACTACTTGGGGAGAGCCTTCGAGTTACCCTTACGGTTGTTTGGCACCTTGGCGCGTGGGAGCAGATTTAGGGGTTGGAGCCACCATGGGCGAGGAGACTGGAGGAGCTGGCACATCTGGTGGAGGTGGTGGAGATTAGGTGATGGAGGAGCCTACCATGGAGTGATGTTATTTCTATTGTTTCTTATGTACTCGTTTTCTTGGATTTGTCGTAGTTAGTATTTGGTTTGTTGGTAATTTTGTTACATTTCGGTTTGTATTTGGCCATAAGGCCGTATTTTGGATGTTTTTAGAACTTGTGATGCAGGTGGTTAGTGTCGGAATTAAAATTCCGACTTATATACATGTTTCCTTGGTTATCGAGTTAGAAATTTGTAGGGATGTGACCTGTGGCTACTCGATCGAGTGTCCCTCACTCAATCGAGTAACTACAGGAGTGGTTTAGAAATACATTCTAATCTCATGTACTCGATCGAGTAACTGATGAACTCGGATCGAGTAACGTCAACTCGATCGAGTAACTCCCAAGCTCGATCGAGTGCACCTGTATGATGGTAATTTTCGTTCTCAATTTGTTTGATCTTCAAGCTTGTGGTTCTTGTGATAAATGTTCCTTGTTTTAGTGGGTGACAGCATTGTCGAGTCCCAAGTGTGGTTTATACGGTGGTAAATATATGTGTGGTCTATACAATTTAGGTGTGGTTTATAAATTTATGCATGCTAAATCAAATTACCTCACGTAATATATCGTATAATGATTATAATTCTTGTTGCATATTTTGTATGGTCGCATGAAAATTACTAGATGTCATGTATGATAATGGATGACGGAATGTATAATTGTGTGGTTCAATATTCCGATGGTTTTCATATAAATGAATAGTATCCATGTAATGTCAAGAAAGTATCATGGTCGTCGTGAGTCTCAACGTATAGCATGAGTTGTTCGTAATGTCAATGTGGAATAAACATTTATCGCCTTGTGTAATAGTTCCAGCTGTTTTATGGTGAACTTCGGGGATGAAGTTCCTTTTAAAAGGGGAAGAGTACTGTCGCATGGGAAAATGACTTACTTATGACAATATTATAGTAATTTAAGTAGTTGTTTGAGTAATTAGTAGTGATTATTGTATAATGGTTGACAGTTGTTGATTAAATTATAATGTTGTTGTATTTCGTTTCCAAGTTATTGTACAATATTGTTATATAGTTGGATGGTAGTTGTTAAATAATCGAATTGTTGTTGCGTGATCGAGTAATAGAAATGACTTACAACAACAACAACAACATCAAAGCCTTAATCCCAAAATGATTGGGGTCGGCTGACATGAATCATCCTTTAGAACCGTCAATGGGTGAACGCACAACTCAAAATGCGAATAGAAAAGGTAAAATGAAAAACAAAAGGGAGAGCAAAAATGTAATGCAAGGTCAAGGTAAACTTAAAGGTTTTAAAATCGAATTCCGGATGACTTAAAGGTCAAGGTAAACTCAAAATGCGAATAAAAATGACTTAAAGGAATTAATTTAAATAAATGTTGTGTTGGTTGTGTGTAAGTAATATAAATGAATGTTGTGTTGGTTGTGTGTAAGTAATCGATAATCTATTACTTTTGGGTGTTTAATAACCAATGATTGTTGACAAGTAATTGATTTAAATGAATGGTTGATTGTTGACAAGTAACTGGTGGAGGAATAAACTGGTAGCCGTGTTGGTTTATATTTATTTGGGTAGTGACATGAGATAAGTGCAAATGATAGTCGAGTCGGTTGTTCTTTTATATAATGTATGTTTGGTGTCTTGATAGGAAGTTTGGTGATGTGATAGGAAGTCGTGTTGAGTAATGTGTGCTAAGGTAGGTGATGATGATGGTTGATGAACATTCGTATCGGGGTGGCATTCGTGAATGGTTGTGTTGGTCCTTGTCGGGATGGATAGTAGTAGTTTACCTTGGTTCCTTTTGCTTTGTGTCATGGGAGAGGATGAGTTGAACTTCGGGGACGAAGTTCTTTTTAAGGGGAGAAGACTGTAATACCCGTTCTTTTAGGGACCGCTTGACCGACGTTGACTAACCTTAGACACCTACCTAGACCTTCGGAAACCACGAGTGATGCCTTGTGACGATGTGAGTCTTTGAGTTCGTGTTACTCGATTTAGCGAGGGCTACTCGATCGAGTAGCTCAGGAACTCGATCGAGTAGAGGCCACTCGATCGATTAAGTGCGTTACTCGATCGAGTAACGGGGTTACAACGGGGAATTATAAATCGTAAATCGTGAAACCCAAATCATTTATCTACCTTTCTTCATAAACCTAAATGTCGTCATTTCACTTATCCTCCACCATGGTTCATCTTCTTGAGGTCTTTCGGAGCGGTTATACCATAGGGATGGGATGCTTGAGTCGGTTAGCGGTCTTGATGCCGGATTGCTTTGTATAGGTATGTTGTCATCGTCATCATCGTCTCCCTTAATTTCAGTTATGGTTATAGTAGTAGTAATATATGGTTATGATGGTTGTTATAGGTGGTTTTGGTGGTTGAATGTTATCTTGTGATCGGGCGCGGAATCGCTGCGGTTTGCTAAACGTAGGTTTTCCTACTCAGTGTTGTTGGTTATCTAGAGTGTCTATTGTTGTTGTATAATTGGTTTTGTGTAGTTTTTGGTAGTGTAGGTTGGTTGTTGTTGATTGTTGTTGTTGTACAGTGTGGTTGATTGTAGATGGTTGTATATGGTTCTCGAGGTGTGTCCTCGGTTGAGTGGAGTCACTTACGGGAGTGGCTTCACGCCCTTGATACGCCTTATGTGGAACCCGTCATAGAAAGGATGTGCACATTAAGGAACATGGGTTATCGCTCGGATAGGTAAGCGGGGCTTAGGTGGTCCCCCACTGGCAGGACTGGACCTTCGGGCAGTCGTAGATGTGTGGTTGGTTGGAGGAGGTGATGTATATGTGTTACTGTATTTGTGTTGTGTCTGCTTTTGTACTTGTTACCTCAGTTACTGACTTTGTGTGGTTTTGGTTGTGTTGCCTTCTTGTGTTGGGTCTGCTGTGATCCACTATGGTGAGCAGTCAGTCTTAGCAGGTTGATGTGTGGATCATAGCTGGGTGCTTGGAGGGACGAGTCTACACCGAGTCATGGCAGTGATAGTTTCACCTAGTTAATAGTTATCACGAGTTGTATCTTTTATATCGTTTGTTTTGTTTAAATCACTTGTAATTTAATATAGCCGTTCTTTTATCGACATTTGATTATTACTGTCCTCGGGCAACCGAGATGGAAACGCCCTTGTCTGTTAGGGAATGTCTTGTTAAGGCTCCTTGGTAGATGGGGGTGTTGCACAAGGTCTTATTCCCTAATCCTAGGAGAGTAGGATATAATCATCATTATCATTATATTTATAAAAGAAGACCTTTTAACTGCTGAGCTGCCAACATGAGGGTTCAGAAAAGAAAGTTTCAAGCATTCTCATTATCTGTACAAAATTTTCCAAAAAATTAAACTCTCTATTGTAGTCTACAAAATTGAGGGGCAAAGCAGTAAATACATGTCCATCCACTTGCGGTACCAGTTCCCAAAAAACTGGCACGGTGGACAAACAACTCAGCCCTTTTATTTCTTAATTCAACAAATCAAATTATCTCCTCAAATCTAATTATCTCAGAATAACTTCTAATACTCTAAATATTCTCTTGATAAATATTACAGTATGTGTGAAGAAAGGAAATTTACATAGTGAAAGTCATATATTTGTACCTTATATTTGTGCAATTTTTTTCAAGGATTATTTAGGGAACATACACTATGAATGTTACTTTGCCAGCTTGAAAAACGAACTCGGTTCGTTATTGCTTCCTTCGGTTTTGTACCTTATAGTTTGCATAGTGAAAGTAATATATTTGTATAATACCTCGTATTTATAAAGACTTGACTTGACCGAATAGACAATCCACTCGGCTGAGTGGAGCCCCACTCGACCGAGTACCATCTGGCAGTAGGCTGGAAGCCTGTAAAAATAGTCACTCGACCGAGTGACCAACCACTCGACCGAGTGGAGCCCCCACTCGATCGAGTGCACCGACCACTCGACCGAGTGCTGGTCGAGTACATCTTACACGGAAATTTTGTTTGGTGAGATGTCGCTTTCATGCCTTATCTATTCAGATTTCCCACTCAAAACCCTTCTCAAACACTATTCACACCACTCTCTAAACTTCCCCAATATCTCTATAAAAACCCCCATCTTCATATCCTTTCAAAACCCTAATCCTCTAGAGAAGATTATTGCCTCCTTTGTTCTTCCACTTTGTTGTAAGCTGATCTATACTCCTTATTCCCTTATTCTAATCCTAACAATCTTATTTAGTTAGTAGATTACTCTATACTTAATTAAGTTGTATGAATTAAAGGTAACATTTAAGGGGTTTAATTAGTATGGTTATTATAATAAATTGTAGTATTGAATGTAGTAATTAATTTTGTAGGAAGCTTCATTGAGGAGCATTTCTAGTGGCTAGCTTGAAGATTGGGCAAGACAAGCTTAAGGTAGGGTTTTCCCTACTTAGCCATAATGATATGAGTGTTTAATTATATATTTATTACCATTAATTGCATTTGTTTCATGTTAGTTGCATTGTAACATGTTTTGGATAATTAGGGTTTATCACATAATATTACCTCGTGATGATTATAGAAGAGTAAGTATGGTGAATGGTCACAATATTGATTACCTTGCATTATAACATGTTAAAAGCAATTAGATGAAAAGAAATGGATTAATGAAGCATTGAACATGAATTTTAGTTGTTGTATTGATATGGTTGTATATATGTCTTGTTTGGATGTAATTGGCTTGTTGGTGATTGGATTAATGAACCACTTAACTACAACTTATCTGTTTCTTTATATTGAGTTGAGAACTTCTTTACTTCATTTTTCGCACTACAACCCTGGGAAACCAAGTCTTGTGATGTCTCCATACGTTGGGAATGCTTAAGGGAAGGGATCCCGACTTATGGGGGTGTTACAATTTGTGTCATTTTTTACAATTTTGTTTTTTTTCCCCGAAAATAGTATTGCCTTCTTCGTTTGTTTTTTCCCAAAAAATGTATACGGATGAATTAACACCCGTATCGCTGAGTTTGCTTATGGAGTAGAAGTTTAGAAATGTTTGTTCCTTAGTTTATTATTAGAACTTTATTACTCGGTACTTCGTACAATGAAATTATAGAAGCTATGTACTTAATTATTAGTAATGCAATATAAAGCTCTTTTCAGATCGTCTTTTACACTATTACCTATAGAATTTACGGTAGTAATGAGTCACAAAAAAAATAAAAAAAAATAAAAAAAAAATTGAATTGTTTGATTATGCACGTCGGTTTGGTTAATTCATTTTTTGATGTTTATAATGTCTTATTATACTCTGTCTCAATAATTTGTATGTCATTTTTATTCTTTGTGAGTGATACATCAAAGGTAAACGCAAACAAATGATTGTGACAGAGAGAGTACTTATTATAGCTATATGAAATATATTGATGAACAAAAATGATAAATCAAAAACTACCGACTCCTTGGTTTTGTAACCTTTTGTATCATAACTCAAGTTCAAAGTCATCAATTAGTCTTCCTTGTGAAAGATATATCCGTCACAAGGTTGCGACGGGTCGGATAGCACCGTATTATTGCAAAATGGTACAAACAGTGTAGTGCATGGGAAAGTGTATGCATGGGTAGTGTAAATGTGTAGAAAGAGAGGATGAGTTGACATTGTGGAATTAAATATTATTTATTAGTTTCCCAATAACAATAATCACCACACAAAATCAAAACACCACACATACAAGTGATTCCACTGTCTCATTTACTCTCTTTCCAATTTCTCTCTCTCTCTAATTTCAAATTATCTGGATAAAAAAAACCTACAAATTCAGCACAAACCCAAACATTTAAACAAAAAAAAATAGTGACATGGTAAAGAAGACAAGAACAACAAAAAAGGGCGACAACTAAAAAGAATACTAGAGAGACAAATACAAGCGGCGATGTCGGAGGAGGTATTATCATTTTCATAGATTTTCATTGATTTTCATTGATTTTCAATGATTTTAGGGTTTTTTATTGTATTTTGCTTCAATATTTTTTGGACACATACAAGTGATTTTTCAGTTTGTTTTTAGGGTTTATCATTAATTGTCATTGATTTTTTTTTATTGATTTAATGGATTTTGACTGTTTTCATTGATTTTTTCAGTTTATAATATGTAGTGTATTTAGTTAAAAATGTAGGTAGGTAACATTATTTTAATAAAAATAGGTATTTGTTATGTATTTGAGTAATATGTAATTTGTAACCATTTTAAACTTCATTATTGTATAGTTGGGTTGGTTACAAACTGACTTAAAATGTTAACATTTTTTTTATGTTTCATAACTTAAATTGTAGTGAATTTGGTTTAAAATGTAGGTTGGTAACATTGTTTGGTAAAAATAGGTCACAAAATAATTTAAAATGTTTACATTTTCTGTATATTGCATAACTTAATTTGTGTCGACTTTGGTTAAAAATATAGGAAGGTAATATTATTTGTTAAAATAGGTACTTTTTTTGTGTAAAGTGAGTTTTATATATATCATAAAGAGGAAAAAGTTACAAGCATGGCATGTCTCTAGTTACATGAGATTTATCTGACTCAGCCAATCTAGATCAGCCACATTCAATTTCATATTTTCTCGACCTCTAATCATGAGTTTTACATCCTCCACAATCTGTTCTGCAAGTTTTTCTGGCCGCATCACCATACTGTCCACTTTGCATTTGTTCCTTTGATACCAGACGTAGTAAATAGCACCTAAGATCAGAGCTGCCTGAACTCCTTGCTGAACTTTAGAGCCTCCCCTGGTAGCATACCAATCAAAGACATGAGTCAAAGGGAACTGACATCCAATCACCTTCTGCATAGCCGGCCATGATCACCATCTTACTGTATTGGCACTCAAAAAGCAGATGAGACAAGCACTCCTCTGACTGTCCATATAGTAAGCACTTGTCATCTACCTCCATTCCATAATGAACCAACTTATCAACAGTGTTTAGGGCTCCATGGGATACCAACCATCCCAGAAACTAATGTTTGGGAACAGCCCAAGCATTCCATGCCACCTTATTCCAGGGATTGATGGCCTGACTTCCCTGATCCATTCATAGCATCCTGCAGGAGTATAGCCATTCGTCTACACAACCCAATTCCCATTCACAAAACCATGAGTAATGTCCTATTTGACCTTGCAAATACTTCTCAAGACCCAGTTTGAATTAGCAGAAGGAGTGTACTTCATCCAGTCCTTCCCCTTAAGATGATTCTGATGCACCCAATGAACCCAAATGGAGTCCCTTTTCTCAGCAACCCATGCTACCGATCTTCCAACCATGGCTTTATTCCATACTCCTTGATCTTTGATCCCTAATCCCCCCCTCCCTTCCTTTGGTCTACGGATTCTATCCCATGCCACAAGAGGTACCTTCTGTAGTCCGTGCCATTATCCTATAGGAAATTCCTGCAGGTAGCTTCAATACTCTTGATGGTACCCTTTGGAATGATGAACATATAAGCCCAGTAGGAATGCAAAGTGCTAAGAACTGATTTCACAAATACTAGTCTCCCAGCATAGGAGAATTTTCTTGCACCATAACTATGAATCCTACCACATATCTTCTCAACTAAGCATGCACAGTCCTGTTTTTTTAGTTTAGTAGTTTGTATTGGCATTCCCAGATACTTGAATGGTAGCACCCCTTAAGTAAAGCCTGACAACTTTAGGATGTCTTGTTTGATTTTATCTGGTACCCCTCTGAAATATGCATAGGATTTAGTAACACTGATATTTAAGCCAGATGATTTAGAGAAGGTTGAGAAATATTGCAACAGAAGCATCATTGACTTTGTATCCCTTTTACTGAACATGAGCACATCATCAGTAAACATAAGACATACTAACCTTTGCTGTTTACACATGGGATGGAAATGGAATTCATATTTAGCTGCAACATACTTTAGTGTTCTTGTCAAATATTCCATTCTAAGAGTGAATATAAGTGGTGATAATGGATCTCCTTGCCTTAGCCATCTCTTGCCATGAAACTATCCAAACATCTCTCCATTGATGGACAGGGAAAAAGATGCAGTGGTAATGCATTGCATTACCATATGTTGGAATTCAGGTGGAAACTTAAGCATTCTCAAAAGTTGCTCCACAAACCTCCATTCCACTATATCATAGGCTTTTTGTAGATTAATTATAAAGAGGCATCTGGGTGAGGCATTGGGCCTCTCATACAATCTGATTAAATCCAGACAAATCATAATATTCTCCTAAATGCTCATATTTTGTATGAAAGCATCTTGATTTTGATCCACAATATTGGGCAACACCTCAGCAAGTCTAGCATATATGATATTTGAAATGACCTTGTATATGACCTTACAGCATGTAATGGGTCGAAATTGACTGACATTCTGAGGTCTATCACATTTTGGAATCAAGGTTAGGTTTTTGGCATTGATTTGTGCCAACAACCTCCTTTGCTGGAAGAAATTCTGGACAACAACAATCACATCTCCCCCTATCTCCCCCCAAGCATCCTTAAATAATTTACTTGTATACCCATCTGGGCCTGGTGACTTGATATCTGGTATATTGAACACAACATCCCTAATCTCTTTCCCACTGACTGGTCTGAGCAATATAGTACAGTCCTCAGCACTGTAACTAGGACCCTGATTAATGATCCTCCCGTGAACTTTCTTAGTGGTGTGACTGGTCCCAAGTAGATGTCTATAGTATTCCAGAAAAGCAGACTAATAAATCTGTTCAGGAGTATCACAGACTTTCCCATGGATATCTTCCACCCTGATAACCTTATTCCTATGTTTCCTCTGCTTGAGTAGACCATGAAACAAAGCACTATTGGAATCCCCCTCTTTTACCCATTTGTGCTTAGCTTTTTGGGAAAGGAAACTGTCCCCAGCTGTCTTGAGCTCTTTTAGTTGTTGTGATGCTTCATACTCAGTATTTCTCAATAACATATCAGTAGGACCCCTCCCAAGTTGTTCTTGGAGCTCCTACACCTTCTTTTTTTTGATATTAGTTGCATTTTCAATATCATTATACTTCTCCCTATTCAATTATCTCAGGGCAGGTTTCAGAAGTTTCAACTTTTTCACCAGTTTGAACATAGGAGTACGAGTAACATTAACTTGCCAGTGGCTTCTTGGTTGGACTATCGTTTTCGGTTACATGTCGTTAGGAGCACCTAGACCAAAACAATATTTATAGCTTCACAAACTACTCTACTATTAGTAAAGGGGTAAGTAAAGGTCGGATCCCAAGGGACGGGTATTGATGTAGGATTTTCGATTGCAAGTAGTGGTGTCTAAGGGTGTCACAATTTGGGTTGAGATAAGAAGATCACTAAACTAAATAACAATGTAAATAAACAAGTAAGATGATTAAAATGAGATGTAAACAATTGATTTAAAGCACTAGGGTGTCATGGGTTCATAGGGGATTCATGGGAATTGATCATACAAACATATTCTCAAATTATAAGCAAGCAATTATTGTTGTGATAGGATCGAGTTGGTTTTTACCTTACAATCCTAGGAAGGTTTGGGTCCCGGAGCCGAATCGATTAGATTGTACAACACCTACAAGTCGACTTAATCCTCCCTACTCAACTATATGCATGGTCTAATTAGACTCGAGTTGGTTTATGTCTTACAAGTCTCATTGAAAAGGTAAGTGATGGGTAAAAAATGCAAGGATTCATAGGCTCGCATTTCATCAAACATAACATGTGCATAAGTTGAGATCACAACAAGCAAGCAAATAAATTATGTGAACATATTAGATTAAGCATGAATCATCCCCCATGTTGGTTTCCCCTAATTCCCCATTAACCCTAGCTAAGGAAACTACTCACTCATTATCAAGTTTAACATGCTAACAAGGTTGTCAAACATATTAACAAAGCAAAACATGATGAATGAATGGAAAATGACTAACAGTAATTAAAATAAGGGTTAAGAGAATTATACCTAATGATGATTCCAAAATAATAAGCAAAGACTAATAGAAGTACTTGATGATTGATGGAAGGTTGTCAATCTCCCAATAATACCCAAATAATCTTCAATTACCCAAAATAAATGATGAACAATAGAGAGATTAAGGAAATTAAATTTGTATTAATGCTTAATTAAAAGTTGATTACAAGATTAAAATGAGATTAGGAAGAACATAAATAATATTAAGTATTGATGATAATCTAATTAGTACAATGGGGTATTTATAGTGAGGATTAGGTACATAAATTAGGATTACTAAGGGCTTAAATGACGATTAAGACCCTTAAGAAAAGTTGAGGAAATGCTCCTCTCGAAGGAAGATGCTAGTCTCCTTTTTGCTAGTCTTTCAGAAATATGCGCATCCCGAGTGAAACAAGGAAGAGACGTGTTGTACTGGGCTGGAATCCGAGCGGCCAAGGGGTCGGGACGAGCGGATTGTGGAGGTGCAGGACGAGCGGGCAGGGTGGTGGGATGCTCGGACTGTAGAGGTCTTGGACGGGCGGATTGTGTTGTGGGACGCTCGGATTGTGGAGGTCTTGGACGAGCGTCCCGAGGCTGCGACGGGCGGATAGTGTTCCAGCAAGCTTCTTCCTCTTTTCTTCTTTTCTTCTTCCAACAATCCTCAAGGATCTTGTCGGAGATGCAAGGATCTTTTTCATCATTGCTCATCTACTACATTATTTACATAGGCCTTCTAGTCTTGTCTTCACTTTGATGCTTGGTCATTGGATTCGATCAATTTAGCTCCATTTTGCCATGAAAATGCAAGGTTTGCACTCCTCTCCTACCAAGGAAACAAAACCTCAAAGAATATGCAAAACAAAGGACTAAAGATAGTAAATGATCCAATTATGCACCAAAAAGCATAGGAACGAGGCTAATTCGGGGACTAAATATGCTCAAATATTGGTCACATCAAATATCCCCAAACCGAACCTTTGCTCGTCCCGAGTAAAGAGGTGACAAAATTAGGACCCTTATTTAAACTAACCTACTAATATAGCGGATATGAGACAATTAGCGGGTCTCACTCCGCCCCTTCAACTCACAACAAGACAACCATGAGGTAGGATGCCTCCTTGCAAGGCAAGGTGGGGCTTGCCAAAATGGCGACACATCCAAGCATTAAAGCACACAAAATCAAGTAATGGATGCATCTACAAAAGAATAGCCACTTTCCTCATCTAAGTGGCGGAAATTATCTAAAGGGGAAGCAATTCAAGGGTACACACTCCTTCATAGATATGGTTTCTTCAAATTACTAAGCCTAGAAGGATACCAATAAATCACCTCCAAGTTGTGTCAAGCTAGGGTACCTGTGTCCTCAATCGTTAAATGCTTTCGTCAAGAGTAGACTCCCTATGGTATTAGAAACACTGGAGGATCGCGGAATTCCCCTTCTTGCCTAGACAAGAAGAAGGGCCGTCCCCTCTCTACCATGCACAAAAGTGGATACGATGGAAAAGAGATCAATAGAACTTGAGTTTCATTTGGGAGTTTTCTTTTGTTGTTGTTTTTGCCCCCAATTTCTTGTGGTATATAACATTTGAGAACACTTTCTTTTTGCCATTTGTTTTGATGTTTGGCATTTCAATACTTGACAATTTCAACTTTTCTTTGCATTTTCTTTTTGAACATTTTCAAAGTCACCCCATTTGTAGTGAGGGTGCTTATATTTGAAGCATAGGAGTTTTCATTTTTGTTACTCCTCTTTTCTTTTGATGCAATTGTAAACTTTTTCAGTTTTCATTTCATTTCTTGAACTCAAATTTTGAACAATTTTTGTGCCCATTCCCTTTGATGACAAAAATGTGGTAGAACATGGATGATGGTTGCATGGTTTCAAGGGTCATCTTGGAATAAACGGTAGCCAAGGAGTTATCACACCACAAGGTACTCTTGACTAGGCCTTAATCCATGGGTCAAAGGATACTAGCATGACACATCCTAGGGTGTTTTACAAGTATTCTAACAAGCAAAGTCTTAAGAAGAAAACGTATCTACAAGGGCCTTATATACACTTGTCAAGTTTCCCAAATAGACGGTTTCACAAAATTTTTCCTAAATGCAACTATATGCCATGATGCAACTAACATTTATACATCCTAATGCATATGTTTCTACCAACTAGTATGCCAAATAATCTAAATGCAATCCTAAATTCACATTGTTTTTACCGCATCAATCAAAATGAAGCCACATAGTCATTAACATAAAGAGGAAAAAAGAGATTGGAAAGATCATACCATGCGGTCTTCAATATCCTCATGTCTCGGATGTGGCGTAGTCAATCAATGTGAACAAGGATGAACAAACAATATATATAAGACTACACTACAAAGGAAATGAACTTGTTTTTGGATTTTTCAATTTTTCAATTTTTTTTTTGTATTTTGTTTTAATGAAATTAAAGGACATATTTTTGTATTTTTCAAAAATTTTAATTTTTATCATTTTTATTTTAAAAAGGTCAAGTTAGAATTTTCCATCCCCACACTAGTATGGGCATTGTCCTTAATGGCCAATACGATAGGAAATTATGCAATTTACATGAATAATTTTTAAGCTAAATGCAAATGATATATAAAAAAGAGTGAATGCAAACTAAGCTATGCTATATGATCCATGGTTTTTGTTATGGTGGAGAGCATAATTTAGATTAGCTCCCAATGCATATGCATAAACTTCCCCAAACCAAAATAGACACTATTTCTAATGTCAAAAAATTTGGGGGAGTTCATGCACATAAAATGCAATGCATGAAACTAAAATTTGTCATTTTGGATTTTGAAAGTTGGGAACAATAAAAATGAACACCTCAATGAAGCCAAGGTGTTAGTCCGCTAATTAATGTTGCTAGGACTCCACAAAATGATCAAGATAAAATAAAAACAAGAGAAGTAGACAAACCATAAAGGAGGTGTAAGAATGTAGGAGTCTCCAAAAGTTTTGCTAGTCCTCACTCATCGTGTCATCATTATCATCATCTTCCTCACTTGAGGCATCATCAACCTCCATGGATGTGGAGTCATGTCCATTCTCACCTTCACTCTCTTGTTCTTCCTCACTTTCCTCTTCTTTTTGAACTTCTTCATCTTCACCTTCTTGGTTACCACTCTCATCAACAACCATCTCCTCTCCACCCGGTCTACCACCACTAGAAGTGCTAGGAAAGAATATCTCCTTATCCGCCCAACTAGGCAAGGGACAAGATGGATCGAGAAGTCCTTGCCTAGCAAGATGTAGGAGGGGCGGATATTGGGCCTTGTAAGCATCAACTCTATCATTGTAAGCTTGTTTATGCATTTCCTTCATTAGTAGAGTCAAGTAATCATTTCCCGCCTTGGCATTTTCGGGGTTGAACTCGTGGTATTCAAATGGATAAGGTGGGGTGATAATGGAGGAGGAGGGCTCGACAACTTCTTCCCCTTGGTGTTGAATGATGTATTCAGTCTCTTCGGAGAGTGGGAGAAGGTAATTCGGTCTATGAACATTCAAGCGGCAAATTTTGCTAGGCAATATGAAGGATCTAGCTTCATTCGTTAACCACCCAAATTTGTTGTCAAGAGTAGCATTCTTGACCCATTTGAACTTTAGAATCAAGGTGGGCAAATCGATAAGATGGCCTCCTTTTACCGGTGTATAAGTATTATTCTTGTTGAAATTCCGGTTAAAATGTTTAGCCAAATAGGTAACTAATCCTCCATTGGTAATAAAGGTCGTGCCTTCTTTGCCACAATCAACATTAAGACATCGATCAATCAAAAGTCGTAAAGCATTGTATGGCTTGGTAAACTTTCTTCCAATGTTCAAAGCCGACTCAAGAAGAATAAAATCAAGTTTGGTAAGATGATTTGTGCCTTTCCTAGCTATCAAAGTATTCCCAATGACTTTATGCCATACTCTAATGCCCGGATGATGGACTAAGAGAGCACGACAATCATGATAAGATACGAATTTCTTTCCGAAAATGGCCATCCAAAGAGGAGCGGGGTCATACTTGGTAGGATTCTTTGTAAAAGGCGCATCATCACTAAGGCCAAATATCTTACCCATTTCGTCATAAGATAAGCATCTATCAACATTTTCAAGACTAAACTCAATAATGGTTCGGGTCTCCACCTTTGTGACTTTCAAAGAGCTCAAAAACTCTAAGGTGAGGGAGGAGTATGTCAATTCTTGCATTGCAAACAATTTACTCAACCCCATAGACTCGAAAAAGGTCTTAGTTTGCTCAAGAACACCCAATTTTGACAATGCATCTTCACAAAATGAACTTAGTAAATGACCCAATTATGCACTAAAAAGCATAGGAACGAGGCTAATTCGGGGACTAAATATGCTCAAATATTGGTCACATCACTTCTCACAATGTGAACAAAGTCCTTAGACCCTCCCCACATGTTGAAATACTTGAAGTTACGTTTCCCCTGAGTCTTCTTAGAACTGCTCACAATACATGGGGTATGGCCAAACATCCCCTCGGGAAGGAAATGGGCATACAAATCAGGCAAATGATCACACCAGGCTTTGTTGACCAAGACTCTATTCAATCTGCTATATATCCTTTCCTCAGGCTTCTGCTTTTTGTTCCAAGTGAACAAGGAACCATTTGCAGCAATATCCAGTACACCAGAGTTGGCTACACAATCCTTGAAAGGTTTCATCTCAGTAGTTGGAACATTACCCCCAACTCTCTCAGTAGCTGATAAAACACAGTTGAAATTGTTGGATTATGTGTCCTCGGCAATAATGCGATCACATGTTTAAATATCATAATAAGAATACATGAGGGAAAGTAATATTTATTGTCAACTGATCCACATTAATCGGTAATGGTTGGCTGACTAGAGTTTGACATTACTGTCGTATGACGGTGGTGATTAGTTGATCCCTTAAGGTCATGCCTCTAGAGAAACATTCTTAATTGATTAATTAAATAATTGTATGATTGATACAAGTTAATTAATTCCTTAAAATTGACAAATAATTTTGTAAGTAATACTACGTATCTTATTGTAGTTTGATTAAATAAGATTCGTATCAAGTAATTAAATTGTTTTATTACTTAAGGTTTATTTATTGTTTATGAAACAATTAAAATAAGAATGAATAGTTTATTATAAATACAAGTAGTTGTGATTTATAATTCTATGACCCATTTTAAGTAATTGTAATTGTGAATTACTAGTTAAATTTTTGTATGTGATTTATTTTGTTTATATAATGAGTTTTAATAAGTTAAAAATGCATTATTTAAATTACATGTCAAGTAACATGTCCAATATGTCACACTATACAAATTAACATTTGACAAACTTAAAATGGACCCATTTTATATGGGTGTGCCGTCTAATGGAGGGTGCAAGGAGTTGGTTGTGCTTTATTCATTTAATTAGTGGAAGGCATAATGATGACCTAAAAATCATAGGCTTGCATGCCTAGTCTCTTGAGAAGAGAAAGTAGAAAAAGCATTGGGCACTCTTCCCCTATGCAATTTTCGGCCACCCATAAAGAACAAGGAGAGTTTTTCTCTTCTCATTCTATTATTTTTCATTCTTATAAAATTATATTGATAATTTTGACATTCTCTCTAATTGTTGTTGGGAAAAACTTAAGAAGAAAACTCACAAATCTGTAATATTATTCTCTCATTACTAGAAGTAGTATACTATTAATATTAGTTGTTATTTTAAGTTACATATACTAATTTCTAGTAACAAATTAGTATTTGTATTAAGAGTGATTTCCTTGGTACTATCCTTGAGGAGTAGATCTTAATATTGGGTTTAAATTCATCCTTGGAGCACTCGGTTTTTATGAAGAATAATTTGGTAGGAGACCAAATTAGTATACCCATTTCGGCTCTCAATGTAAGAACAATCGATTTCTTCTTACTTTGTATATTTATGTTTTGCATGCATAAGATCCTTTTAGTTTATGACTAAACTAAAATATAATGTTATTAGAAGTGTCTAATAAGAGGTATATAAATCTTACAATTGGTATCAGAGCAAAAGTTGTTGCATGCATAATCGGTTTTGTTTTTCCGAGTTAAAATGTTAACATATAAAACTTGTATTTTGTGATTTATGATGATAATGATCACGAAAATTTTTGCATGTTAAACATTCTGGTCCTAAATTGATTTTAGGTCATTTTGAGTATTTATGGTACTTTATTGCTCTTTGATATAAGTTTTAGTATTTTTATTACATTTTATTGAATAAAATGTCACTTCAATTACTAAAATTAGTTAGACAATGATTCTGACCTTGAAATTTTTACACGACCTCACATGCATATTTTACACATTGTATGTAAAATTTTCGTATAAAATGGTTTTATATTGCATGATTTATGATTTTTACATGATAAAAAATGATTAAATAGAGGTATTTTGGGTAAAAATAGTTAGACTTCGATTCTGTCCATAGCATTTCAGTATGCTGTCACATGCAATATTTACACACTGTATGTAAATATTTAGATAAAATGGTTTTATTTTGCATGATTTATGATTTTTAGATGTAAAAATCACATAAATAGTGACTATTTTGGCAAAAACAACTAAAATGAATTTGATGGCATGAAATTTTTTCCAAATATTGTCTATATTATATGAACATCATATCTAAAGTTGCATGTCAAATTTTGTTTGATTTAAGTGGTTATTAATTTTTACGTGATATAAATTGATAAATAGCAACTTTAATAGTCATTAATATAAAAATTCGACTTTTGTACTTAAAATTTGTCATTTCTAGGTTTTAGAAACTTGTTTACAATATTCAAATTTTTAATTTTGATTTATTGCATAATTTTATGTTTAATTTGGAATTAAAGGGTTAAAATTATGTCTTATACGATTTATTTGTGAAATAAATTAAAATAATCGAAGGGCAAATTTTTAATAAAATTTTGGAATGTTGGGAATTTTCCAGAATCTACAAAATTTTGATTTTGATTTTTTCGATTTTTTTTGACTTTTTGGGAATTTTTCCTTTATTATTATGAATAATAGTGTTTAAAGAGCAATTATAAAATATCAAGTTGAATTATTGTCAAATATTTAGTGAAGACTAAATTTTTTAGTCCTAATAAGGTTGGGGTAATTAACTTGGACATAAATTTGATTTATGTAATATTGTGTGATTTTAAAAGGTTAATTGTCACAATAATCCATAAAACCGGACCAAATACATATATTAATGCTGCATTTTTATTATGATTGTCATATTTTATTTTATATAATTTTGAATTATGTATTTGTACTTAGTATGGCTTTAGTTTTAATTGGTATTTCCCGAAATGAATGGGGATATCAATTCGGTTGTAATTAATGTGATCTCGTATCACTTTTATTTTTGTTTTTCTTTTATAATGTATAAAGTAGAAAAGCTATGTAATTTATTTATCCCGGAATTCCTTGAAGACGGTGCCATTCGAGAAGGCGGTCCGACAAAGACGGTGTTGCCTTGGAGTGTGTGCCATATAAAGTTTAAGGGACCAAAGGAGTTGGTTTCCGAATTTGTAAATAGTTTATTAGATTTACTATTTTAGGAAGGCCATACTAGGATTTTATTGCTTTGCTTTGCATTTGTTTTATATGTTTGCATGCATAGCCAAATCGCCATAACTACACATACATATCTTTTTATCGAGTCATCGACCGTGTCAATTATAATTATCATAGTTCACCGCTTTAGTTCACTTAAAACGATATAGATAATAAATTGACAAGACCTCTCACTAAATAATAATTGAGAATTAGCCTTACCAAATAGTAGAACCATGAATCCCAATTTCATGAGGAAGTAAGCTCGGCTCACCGGGGTGCTAAACTTGTTACGTTGGGTAAGTGGGTGGTAAAATGTTACTACATCGAAATTTGGATTGAGCTCAACGAAAGTATTCGTGACCGTAGTCGCATGTGTTCCGGGCTAAAGATAAATATTAAAGTAATTTTATCGACCGAGAGTTCTAGAAGTAGAATCGATTAAAGAGTTAATCCACCGAGTTATATTGATGAGGGATGAATTGGCTCACCGTGCCCGATTTGATATGAATTTGGATCTCGGGATCATTTATAATAGTTGGGTAGAGGTCACTATATAAATGCAAAAACATGCTTAAATGTTTTAAATATAACGATGAATGTTTGATTTTCCCACTATTTCGTTGTTTTATGTTGTTCTTGATTATCGCTCCTACTCATATATGATATCAATTCGATTGTAACACGAGTCTCCGCTAAAACACTATTACTTACGACAAATAGAATCTCTTTCTAATATGAACCGGATCATAGGTTGGGGACTAGATCCATAGGAATCGTTCTATTCCATAGGACTCGATAGGAATCGTCCTATGCAACTATAAGATTAACATCTTAAAATTCCTTACATACCTATATTCTCTTGAAGAATATGAATAGAAGTAGTACATGATCAAAATATGTTTTGATAATATATTCTATGCATCCATGGTTCAAAAGTCTTATTGCTCAAACCAATCACTTGTCATCCAACACTTAAGTTATTAAGCACATGACGATGTAAAATTGGTAAATTAATTTGTTAGAAATTTTGATTAACTAAATACCACAATAGAGTTCATCCTTTTGAAGGATTAACTAGGAATTTATATGAAGATAAGTCTTCATCGAGTATAAATTCTTGAAATAAGTGCGAGCAATAAGAACTAAAGTATTTATCTTAATTGTTAAGGATAGAACTAGGCTCGAAAGAGAAGGTGTTAGACACTAAAATAGAGACAAATTCCTAAATAAGTAAAGATTAAGGAAGTTGATCGTGTGACACCAACATATTCCTTCTTAAATATGTATGACATTGACATAGCCTTCTTGCGAATTATCACGTCATGAGTATCTGATACAATTTTGTGAACAATGTTAGAAAATACCACATTTTATGATTATGAAATATGCCAAAAGGTTGTCAAAACCACCTTTCTAAATGGGTATTTAGAGGAGGATGTGTTCATAACACAATCCGAGAGTTTTTTTTTTTTTTTTTTTTTAAAAAACCCTAAGAATCCTAACATTGAATAATCGTAAGACGACTAGCAAGAATGAAGTCATAAATTTACATGAATGGAACTAGGGTAGTTTCTATTTCATCCATAGACATATAAGTGTTATAGTGTACTCATTGTATAAGACTCAAATTGGTGACCCCAATTATTTATCGATTCTCGATGGAAATTGCATTTAGAGACTAGTTTTAACTAGTGTCCCAACTATCTGATTGGGAATCTCTTGGTATGTGTGTCAATCTTGTATTCAAAGCAAGATTAATTCATGACTTCTTTCTGGAAAAGAATTATGAATAAAACAATATATTCGCACTATTTACACTTTGAAGTGTATGGTCGAGTACAATTTCAATCAAAAGGGGTTATTACTTCTTCATCTCTTTTACCAACGAACTACGTAGATACTTGGTATCCACTTAATAAGGTAAGAAGAGAAATTATTTGAATAAGTTTAAATGAATGTTTAAAAGTATCATGATCTAGAGATTAAAACCAAAGTATTGGTACTTTGTTAAAATTGGGAACAATAAAGTGAAGACTTTTGAGCACCAAAAAGAGTGTGATATGGAAAGTAACAATGAATCCTATACAATATGATTGAATCTTTACTATAAAGTTGGAAGTAGTTTCTTTCACAATTTGTCTAGTATTTATTTATTCCATTAAGTCAAAATATAATTAAAGAAATTATCTACATTTCATATGAGATATGGTTAGGCATGGTACCTAAATTGTAGCTTTTTTGATAGTAAACATGTGGTCTCTCTTCCAACATGATCACGAGAACAAAGGGTTTGTGGCTTGTGATATTGTCTATTAGAGAAAAGAGGATTATTTCTTATAGACAGAGTGGGAGAAAATGTTCAAGAGCCACAAACTGAGAATAAGACGTAGGAAGACGTTCCTTCCTGGTCAAAAATCAGTAAATGTTTCTTCAAAATCTAAGTGGAAAGGTGTCATGTTATTTTAGAAAATAACAAACCTGTAACTTATTATGATGCTTTATCTAGTTTCAACTCCGCAAAAGTCCGAAGCAAGCATAAACATGAAAGTGTTTATTTAGCTTGGTTGGTTGGTGGCAAAGGGTTTTGCACGCAACCAACCATGCTTCATTGTATTCGGATATGATTTGATATAGTTGGATTTTAAAATCATCTTGCATGAGTTTTGTAAATCGCAACTATCCTAAAGTAGGATGCGAACTTAAGAGGAAGTCTTAAGTAGATGTCAAAGAGTTAAATTGTATATTAACATTTCTCGAATTGTCGAGTAGTTTTGTTTATACATGGAGTTTAGTGGGAGTAATGTGGTGTTATTAGTATTATATGTAAGGGACATATTGATCACTATGAATGATGGAAGACTTAGAACAAGAATAATACATCTCTAAGGTATCCAGACCTATAAAGATAGTTCTGAGAGGATATTAGCGTTAAATGAATATTCTTATATTGATAAGAGTCTATTCAAGTTCAAAGGTATAGAACATGTAGAAATTGAATCCACTTGCTTCCGCTGCGAGATTAATTCATTACGCTTAGATGTATCACCATTCTTAAATTTCGTATACTTGGAGTATGACGAAAAGTTACAAATCGAATTTTTGAGAAGAAGTCTCTACATAGCCATATAGTTCATTGGTTAGTACTCTTGGAGCACTAAAGAAATGAAGCTAAGCATTTAGAATTGAGATGGATTTATGTGCAAGGAGTTACACAAAAACCATGTTCTAAACACATAAGGATGGTTAAAGAACCATCTTGGCTATATTATTTAAGGAGCAAATCTACTAGAATCATTCTAGGCAATAGGACAATGAAGGATTAATAATGGAAATTGAGTACACTTGCAGTAATGAGATATGCAAGTAGGAAGGGATGATATTAGGATTCGGTTTTATGAATTGGAGGAACCATGGTAGTTCGTTCCAACAACCGAAGGTCCTATCCCTACACATTGTGAGGACAGCGGGAGTGATTCCAAGGATAAGGAACCTATCTCTATATTGGATCTGGACATGTACTCAAAAGGTTGTTATAATAAAGATTATACAAAGGGAAATGGTATAAGGTTAGGGAAAGTGCAAAGTGTTGTTAAAACTTGCTAACCAAATCTTTTTCACAGGCTAAGCATGATAAGTCATGTCATTTCAATTGAGTTGAAATATGCAACATATAAAAATGGAATATGGATTATAAATTATGTAGTAATTGATATGATATCAATTTTACATATGTGATAATGCATTCATCGTTTGAGTTTTATTAAAACTCTTCTATTACTTTGTTATATCCAAATAGTTTGTAAGGACAACGTTAAACCCTATTAAAGTGAACTGGATTAATATAGTATTGGCCCCTAGTTGCTTATAGGAGGTGACGTCTCGAAGTAACTAGAGTGTGATGCGATTGATGGCAAGTTCAAGTGTCATAGATTCATAAGAGATGATTAGTCGATCACATAGGCAGACTGTATGGGACACTCTGTCGGGCTTATGACCGCTTATAGAGTTCTGGAAATTTTTATAGCCTGGTCGTGGCGAAAGTTACTATAGTATTCTTATGAGTCGATTCTTTGACTAAAGACTGTTCGCCTAAGATGTCACAGTTTCAAAGTGACTTTGATTTATGTTCTACGACCTTCGTAATTGGGGTCAAATGGGCATGTTTTGGGTCATGATGAGTTGTGGCTATTCGAAGGGAAGAGTGCAATAGAAATTGTCCATCACTGTCAGGGTTATCTTATATCTCAAGGGCACTCGAGGAGTAATGAACTGGAAATGCGTGGCCACGCTCGGAAGGTATCTATGGTAGATAATTCCGGTCAGACAGTTATTCTCCAGATCGAGGAAACCACTCATGATATGATCAAATGCAAGTACGACCTACAAGACACCTTGCATTGAGTGGGAGATAGTAATGGGGCAAGAGAATTGGTGACGCACACTTGTCGCGGACAAGTGGGAGATTGTTGGAGTATGTGTCCTCGACGATAATGCGATCACATGTTTAAATCTCATAATAAGAATACATGAGGGAAAGTAATATTTATTGTTAACTAATCCACATTAATCGGTAATGGTTGGCTGGCTAGAGTTTAACTTTACTGTCGTATGACGGTGGTGATCAGTTCATCCCTTAAGGTCATACCTCTAGGGAAAGATTCTTAATTGATTAATTAATTAGTTATATGATTGATACAAGTTAATTAATTCCTTGAAATTGACAAATGATTTTGTGAGTAATACTATGTATCTTATTGTAATTTGATTAAATAAGATTCGTATTAAGTAATTAAATTTTTTTATTACTTAAGGTTTATTTATTGTTTATGAGACAATTAAAATAAGAATGAATGGTTTATTATAAATACAATTAGTTGTGATTTATAATTCTATGACCCATTTTAAGTAATTGTAATTGTGAATTACTAGTTAAATTTTGTATGTGATTTATTTTGTTTATATAATGATTTTTAATAAGTTAAAAATGCATTATTTAAATTACATGTCAAATAACATGTCCAATATGTCACACTATACAAATTAACATTTGACAAACTTAAAATGGACCTATTTTATATGGGTGTGCCGTGTAATGGAGGGTGCAAGGAGTTGGTTGTGCTTTATTCATTTAATTAGTGGAAGGCATAATGATGACCTAAAAATCATAGGCTTGCATGCATAGTCTCTTGAGAAGAGAAAATAGAAAAAAGCATTGGGCACTCTTCCCCTATGCAATTTTCGGCCACCCATAAAGAAAAAGGAGAGTTTTTTCTCTTCTCATTCTATTATTTTTCATTCTTATAAAATTATATTGATAATTTTGACATTCTCTCTAATAGTTGTTGGGAAAAACTTGAGAAGAAAACTCACAAATCTCTAATATTATTTTCTCATTACTAAAAGTAGTATACTATTAATATTAGTTGTTATTTTAAGTCACATATACTAATTTTTAGTAACAAATTAGTATTTGTATTAAGAGTGATTTCCTTGGTACAATCCTTGAGGAGTAGATCCTAATATTGGGTTTAAATTCATCCTTGGAGCACTCGGTTTTTACGAAGACTAATTTGGTAGGAGACCAAATTAGTATAACCATTTCGGCCCTCAATGTAAGAACAATCGGTTTCTTCTTACTTTGTATATTTATGTTATGAATGCATAAGATCCTTTTAGTTTATGACTAAACTAAAATATAAAGTTATTAGAAGTGTCTAATAAGAGGTATATAAATCTTACATAAATCACCTGTTATGGCCCAATGACCTGCAATAGTCCCTGCTATTCTCCTCAGGTGACCCCATAGAGGAGCTCTATCAAGAACACCATTGAACGCATACACCATGGTCAGATAAAAGATATCCCTACTCACCAAGGACTCAACCTTCATGTGAATAAACCGAGCATTATATTCCAGGAATTTAACCCTAAAGGTCTTAGGTTTCTAAAGAATCCAAATCCCCCCCCCCCCATTATGATACCCATTATTAGTAGATATACATCAGTTATTGAAGCTATTAACTACCTTATGAAAGACTTTACACTTTATTTTTGTTTATAATAAGCCAAACAAACCAATTCCTTTTGTTTGTAAAAAAAATTTATTGTTTTTTGTTTTCCTACTCTATTCATGCCTCTCACATTCCAAAACCCTAAACTATCCATAAGATAATTTAGGGGAATTATCATTACCATGTTCCATAGAAGCTTTTTTCCCAGAACATTTGAGTATCTCCTTATAAGAGTGAGCCCCCAAATGATTCCATATTATAACCATCATTGTTGCTTCCTATGAACTGTCTGCTCTAGTCAATAAGACAAGTCTTTTGACTAGTGTAGCTAGCACCTTCGAGGGTGAACGCACATGCCTATACTGAATCACGTAGGCTCCCTGAGATGTGTTCTTAGGCTTATCATGATGAGCCATGCCTCTCCTACATTGCTCCATTTCATGTCCCATCCCCTGACACTTCTTGCACTTGACTGGCTTCCACTCATATTCAACCTCAACCTTTGTCACTACACCTCTTTTATCCTTAAATGATATTTTAGATGGTAGCTCTTGATCCACGACCAGTTCCACCATCACTCTTGCAAACCCTAATCTGGTTCTCTCCTCTGTTGCTGAATCACTTTTAACATATTTACCAACAATGCCTTGATTTTAGGTAATCCCTTTCCCCAAAATTTTAGGGGCAAGTTATGAAGCATAATCCACGCAGGCACACACTTGACATCCTCCTTTTTGCACTTCTACGTCTCTCACCCATGCCTTAATAATAATTCGCTTGTTGTCAAAGAGATAATGGCCTGATTTAAGCACCTTTTCCTTCATTTCCATTGTTTTAAAACGAACTAGAAATACTCCATTAGGTATGAATGAAATTTTGTCAATGTTAGACTTTGTCCATATTCGTCTAATGAAACCCTCAATTACCTCCCACGGCGGATTGACCCCTAAAATAAAGCATATTACAGCCTGATTCCAATACTCAATCTCCTCTTCAACATCATCATGATCAATTTGCAACATATCTACAGTCTCTGTTTCTGCAACCTCCTCATGGCTTTTATCCCCCTGTTTTTCATTAGCAATCTCTTCCTTATTCTCACTTTCATTCACATCTTCTTCTTCTGTCTCATCATCTGTCTCCACTACCAGTTCAGGTATACCTACAATTTTATGAATGTTCTTTGTCTTCCCCTCATCTTCAACATTTGGCCATGTTTGCATATTGCTAGGGTTTCCATTCTCTAAACTTTCCTCATTTGTATCCTCCAACCTCTCCGTATTGGACGTGACAGGGATACTCCTCCCTCTCAACGTCATCTCACGCTGTCTCTGTAGGTTTTATTTTCTGGCCATGGGCACAGAAATCAATAGCGGCACGATGCTCCAATCTCTTTCTATGCGTGCATGGCTTTTCTCTCTCTAGGGTTTTTTTTATCTACTGTTATGATTGAGTATTTCATTAAATAGGTACTTGTTATTTATTTGTGCAACATGTAATTTGAAACCACTTTAAACTTCATTTTTGTATGGTTGGATGTGTTACAAACTGACTTAAAATGTTAACATTTTCTTTATGTTTCATAACTTAAATTGTTATGAATTATGTTCAAAATGTACGTAGGTAACATTGTTTGTTAAAAATAGGTAGTTGTTACGTATTTGGGAAATATATAATTTGTAACCATTATAGATATCATTTTTGTATAGTTTAAACGGTCACAAAGTGAACGTTTGATGAGACTCTTAATTGCGCACATTTAGTCCTTTAATTGAACCTATTTTGCATACTATTATAACATTTCATGGCCATTTTATCCGTCAAATTCTTTCTATTTTGTTTTCCTAGTGCACTTTATATGTCTTATAGGAAAGGAGATAATGAGGTGGAATTCCCGTCTCTCGCGCATATGCGGAAGCCTGTTAACGATCTTGGATGGACTAAGTATGAAGAGGAGGCAAGAATGATGACCAAGGAAGTAGGAATAGAGAGTATATAGAAGCATCATAGGCTTAAAATAAAGAAAAAGGGAAACAGCAGCTCAACCCGCGCGGGTCAAGCTCAAGTAGAGCGGGATACAGCTCAACCCGCTCGGGACAGAATCAACCCGCTCGGGTTGAGGCTCAAGATGCGCATTTTCCACACAGGACGAGCAGATTTCCTAGTCCAGATCCGAGCGTCCCGAGCATGAGACGAGCGGATCATTGACCTATGATCCGAGCGTCTTCTCTGCAAGACGGGCGGATCCCTTGACAGAACCAACCGTGCTTCGAGCTGATCCGAGCGGATCGTGGTAGGACTAGCAACGTGATATGCACATTTCCTTCGGGACTTGCATTTCCCTAGTCAACACTTAACAATGCTATTTACTTATCTACCCTTGCTTAACCTAATGATGTACCACTATATATACTCCATTTGTAATAATCAAGGAAAAAGAGCCCTCTTAGTACCAAGTTTTTATATTAGATTAGTAGTAGATTAGAATAGATTATCCTTTAATCTTTCCACAAAATTACACATTAATCTTTCCTTAATTATTGTTCAAGTTTATTATTGAGTAATTCAAGTTTATTATTGGGTAATTGAAGATTATTGGGTTATTATTGGAGAATTGACAACTCTTCAGCAATCAATCAAGTTTTCTTCTATTATTCTTTGCTTTATTATTTGGAATCATCTTCATAGGTATAATTCTCTTTACCCTTGTTTAATTATTGTTAATCTGATAAGGGCAAAGTCGTCTTCCCTAAATCAAAGTAAAACCTATGATACTACTAACAATAGCTAGTGGCAAGAAAGGTATCGAATCCACAGGGAGGCTGCAAAGTCTAGTTTGCTTACTAATTAAGTCCGTCTGAAAAGTAACAGTTTCTTGAAGATTTTGATTGTTTGTATCTAAGTGACTAATTAAGCAAATAAATAAAGTTTGTAAGCAATAGAGATTAAAAGTCTAGGGAATCGGGTTCGCTAAGTTGATTATCCGGGGATGCAATTTAGTGAATTAGAAGGTCAACCAAGTTATCTAAGGTCACAAGATCTATCGATTCAATTATGCCCTTTAGATTCAGATTAACATGCGATCGCTATAATTAACCTTTACCTATCTGATTACCGTAGCCTATATTGAATATAACCCGATCGGTGAAATATCAATTCGATATACTAATTAGAGATTCAGGCCTAAATCAACTAATTAGAAGAAAACAATAATCAAACGATAACTTAAGCGGTCTTACTAATAATTAGTTCATTAATCCCCCTTTTAATCAGCCTAGATCCCCCTTCTCCCTAGATGAAGGATTTAGCCACGCATACTAATTAAAATAACAACAATATTAATTATAGAAGACATGATTGAAAGCATAAAAGAAAATAAGAGATACTAAGAATTGAACAGAAACTCAATTGATTGATAAAAAATAAAAATAAACAAAGTACCGTAAATTCGGATGCAAAGAATTGTAGATCTGAATGCTAAGAAAGTTATCTTACTGCTAAAAAGTTCTTCTAAGCCTTCTCTAGGTATGAAAAGCGTAACCTAAATTCATTCGTCCGAGTACATATTATAGAAATTAGGTAAAATAGAATATTCGGAAATAAAAGACATGTCAGCCGGTTCAGGCCGAAACTAGATCGAGTTTGGTGAAACTCGGTCGAGTTTGGCCTCTGGTCTTCGGTTCTTCGAACAAATCCATGTCAAATCTTGTCTTTATCTCCTAGAAATCCGTGCCATGCAGTGTGTGTCCTATATGCCAGCTCCGCGGTGCTCCGATGTGCTCGTTTGCTCCACAAATGCATGATTCCTGCATTTAAACACCAAAATGCGGTAGTAACTAGATTCTGACTTAATACGCATGTAAATGGCATAAAATAGCACGGAAATCGTCTCAAATAATATAAAGGGGAGGCATAAAAGTGTGTACAAAAATAACTCATCAAACTTCCCCAAACCATCTTTTGTCCTCAATCAAATTATCACAAATTACAAATTGCAAACATACAAATGGTAAAAAGGAATAACTCAGAGCTAATGCTAAAGCACATACAAATCCCAAGCTATCCATATCTAGAACGAAGTAATGACCAAAGTGTACCAATGAAACAAATTCAAAAGCACGGGAAAATAGAAAATGCAGCTCAAGTCACAAGATTTACATGACAGTGTATTGTAGACAAAATCCAATTACCGTTCAATCTTGCTAGACAAAAATATAGTCGGATTCTCGCGGATTCACTCATGAACTCATAAGTATATGTAAAGGTGAGTTTATGTGAGATAGAAAGAAATAGTACACTCACTCAACTTATGAAACATGCATGCAATCGAATGTGATAAAAATTTCCCCATCTAATACACATTCATATATAGACAAAAGTGCATGTATCTAGGACAGCAAGGGTGGTAAATGGGCTAGGTAGAAAAGGCTTGTGCCGAAGCACGTTATGGACATGTGAGGCTAAGACGGTAGTCGCAGCTACAATAACCAAAACCAATTCTAACAATACATATAGAAACATAAACAATCCCAACTAGAGAAATAATCTCAACTTTGACAACATATGGGAGGCAATGAGCCACTCCCCAAATATGCATTAGACTCTAGTAAAACCCATATAGTCTCTTAACAAATATGATGAAGCAATTCTTTCAATTTTTTCTCTTCTCTTTTTTTGTTCTTTTTTTTCTCGTTTTTTTTTCTTCTTCTTTCTTTTTGCTTTTTTTCTTTTTTCATTTTTTTTCATTTTTTTTTCTTTGCTTCATAACCTTTCTTTATCGACATAAGAGACTAACACAATTGCAACAAAAATAGTAGCTATACCCACAATGACATCATGTCCCAACCCAACCATAATAGCTAACATAGGCATGATAAAAACAACTGCGACTGTCCCGAAGGGTAGGCAAATTCTAGGATTGTAGCTAAAGATAAGGCATAAAAACAGGCTACAAGGGTTCAAAAAGGCTAAACATAGGGTAATGTAAGGCTTATATGAAAGGGTAGAATTACATATCACATGTACTTAGTCAATGAAATTGTAAAAGCATCAAGAAACAAGTTTCACATTTATGCAGTTTGATATTACATATTCAACAAGGAGAACCACACTCAAGCCTAAATAACAAGGAGACCAGTTTATTAATGTTCCTGGCCTAGGAAGCTCTAAAGACCTCAGAAATTAAGTGGTTTACCAACTAATTTTGTCAAATCTACTAAGTAAGAGGCATGACAAATACGGTCAAACTTGTTCAATGAGCTTTATTTTCTTAAACTAACGGGTCAAAACAAAGTACATGGAAAGCTTAGCTGGGATTCAAATGCAGAAGCAATGCAAATTATCATCATAGTGATCCAATTTACCAAAAATCTACCTAAAACACACAAAGAAATAACAAAAGGGAAAAAAACATATTTTTTTGAGTTTTTGAAATTTTCTATTTTTGTTTTGTTTTGTAAGGCACACAACGTAAATAAAGACCCTTCCCCAAACCTAAATGTCACAGTGTCCTCAGTGTGACGCTAACAGCAGAGCAATCACATAAATCCAACAACAACAACAGCCTAAACGACACTACTAACAAATAAACAAAGGAGAAAGGCAACTAACTAAGTACAATAGAAGAAAGTACAAGGAAAGATAGTACCAAATTTGTATGTATAAGAGCTTCCCAAACCACCAGTGCGAGAAAGGGAGAAGTAGTGACCAGCTGTCACTACTGAGCGGCTTCATCATCACCATCACCTCTAGAATAGGAAGGTCCAGCACCTCCATAACCACCACGGCTACGACCACGACCACGGCCACGTACCTACAATTTCAAGAAAAGCAATCACAATCCAATTTAATAGCAAAGCATGGGTCTCGTTTTTCAGCAGGAGACCGTCTGAAAATTCAATTTTTAGTCGAAAAATCACAAATAAACCATGCTCAAGCTAGGGAAATTGCAATTATAACATTCACATTAAAGATTTCCAGCAGAAGAACCCACAAATCCCCCAATTTAATGCTTAAATTAATCCCGAAAATAAGAACCCTAATTCCAAAATTTTCATTTTTTGGGCTTAAATTCAACAATAAAGGGTAAAATAAGCAAGGGAATAGCAATTAGAATGAACTTAGAACAATTAGGAAGCAAGAAACACCATGAATAAGCATCTACAACAAATCTGAAAATAGCAATTTACCTCAAGATGCAAGAGTATTAGCAATGTTGAAGACAAAGGAGTGAATAAATTAGCAAGCAATCAACTTTGGAACAATTAAACACAAGATAGATGATGAATTGAAGCAATTAGAGTGAAGGAGTTTAGGGAAGACGAAATAGCAAGTAGAAGAAGAAGATGCTCTCGCGTTATAAGCGCTGAACGGAAACACGGAACCCGGTTCAGACCTAAACTCTATCGAGTTTCTTGAAACTCGGTCGAGTTTGACTTTGACCAACTTCTTTTGCTACGGCGTAAACTCTTTTTAATTTCCCATTTGAAATTCGATCGGGTTCGACTAAAACTAGATCGAAGTTTGGAATAAGACGTCTTCCAAGTGCCCAACGTCTCTTAACGTCAAATTTCTCAACTAATCTGCAAAAGCACTTAATAAAAACATGAAATTCTCTCCCTCACTTCACTCTAAATCAATTAAATACTTAACTAAAATACAACTAAAATCCTAAATTACAAAATTTATACAATAAAATCCGGGCTGCCTCCCGGTAGCGCTGGTTTAAGCGGTCACGCACGACCGGATTACCGCATCAGCAAGAGGAATCAATAGTGAAGAGGTCAACGGCCTCTATCACTCCAACAAATGCACCATCATAATAGATCTTCGATCTTTGCCCATTCACTTTAAAAGTCTCTCCTTTGTCAATTTTCAGCGTAACCGACCCAAATTTGTTTACTTCAGCAACAGTAAACGATCCTGACCACCTAGAACGAAGCTTACCTGGAAACAATCGCAAACGAGAGTTAAATAACAATACCTTGTCTCCAACATGGAATTCCCGCTGCAAAATGTGCTTGTCATGCCACTTCTTGGTTCGTTCTTTGTAAACTCGAGCACTATCATAAGCATGCAGTCGAAACTCATGCAGCTCATTCAACTGCATCAATCTTTTCTCACCCGCCAGTGAGGGATCCATATTCATCTCTTTAATGGTCCACATAGCCCGGTACTCAAGTTCTACTGGAAGATGACACGACTTCCCGTAAACCAGACGGTAAGGAGATGTACCAATTGGAGTTTTAAATGCAGTTCGGTAAGCCCACAGAGTATCATCAAGCTTACGACTCCAATCCTTTCTATTCTTGCTAACTACTTTCTCCAAAATAGATTTCAGCTCTGGATTAGAAACCTCCACTTGCCCACTTGTTTGGGGAAGATAACCCAATCCTCTACGGTGTGTAACGCCATATTTCTTCAACAAAGAATTCAGATGATGTTCATGAAACAATTTTACAACTGCTTTAGCATCACAAGTAGGGGTGGCAACAGCTTCCACCCATTTGGATATATAATCCACAGCTACCAAGATATACTGATTCCCATGAGATGACGGGAACGGCCCTTGATAGTCTATACCCCAAACATCAAAAATCTCAATTTCCAAGATCCCAGTTTGAGGCATTTCATGCCTATGTGTAATATTACCCGTCCTTTGACATGCATCACAAGAATGGACGAAAGTAGTAGCATCCTTCAGAATAGTTGGCCAAAAGAAACCAGACTGCATCACTTTAGCAAAGGTCCTAGACGGACCATGATGACCACCGTAAGAAGAAGAATGACAATGAGATAAAATAGCATATACCTCGCTCTCCGGGATACACCGTCTATAAATACCATCAGCACATTCACGAAACAGATACGAATCATCCCAAAAATACCGCTTCACATCATGCATAAATTTGTTCTTCTGTTGATATGGCAAGTCAGGAGGAAGAATACCTCCTACTAAATAGTTGGCAAAATCAGCAAACCATGGAGTATTTGCGGTAATAGCCAATAGATGGTCATCTGGAAAAGAATCATCAATCACATCCTCTCCGTCAAATCTCAACCGAGATAAATGGTCAGCAACAACATTCTCAGCACCAGACTTATCCCTAATTGATAGGTCAAATTCTTGCAGCAATAGAATCCAACGAATAAGCCTCGGTTTAGCCTCCTTCTTGGCTAACAAATGCTTCAAAGCGGAATGATCAGTATACACAGTCACCTTAGAACCCACAAGATAAGCTCTGAATGTGTCTAAAGCATAGACAACTGCAAGCAACTCCTTCTCTGTAGTAACATAATTGATCTGTGCATCATCAAGTGTCTTGCTAGCATAGTAAATAGCATTAAGAACTTTATCTTTCCGCTGCCCCAAAACAGCTCCAAGGGCATAATCACTGGATAATGGGAGCTGAAATAAGAGCTTGTTTAATCCTATCAAAAGACTTAACACACTCATCAGTAAACACAAACGGGGCATCCTTATGAAGGAGCCTCGTTAAAGGTTGAGCAATTTTAGAAAAATCTTTAATAAAGCGGCAATAAAATCCTGCATGACCAAGAAAACTACGCACACTTTTAACATTAACCGGGTACGGAAGTTTTTCTATTGCCTCAACCTTAGCCTTATCTACCTCAATACCACGTCCAGACACCAAGTGACCAAGCACCACTCCTTCAGTCACCATAAAGTGGCACTTCTCCCAGTTCAGTACAAGATGATGTTGGAATATGTGTCCTCCGACAATAATGCGATCACAATTGTCGATCATAATGATCACATGTTTAAATCTCATTTTAAGAATACATGTGGGATGTAATATTTTTACAGTCAACTGGTCCACACATATCGGTAATGATTGGCTGACTAGAGTTTGACATTACTGTCGTGCGACGGTGGTGATCAGTTGATCCCCTTAGGTCATACCTATAGGGAAATACTCTTAATTGATTAATTAATCGTATGCCGATACGAGTTAATTAAATCGCTTAAAAATTGACGGATGATTTTGTGAGTAAATGTAACGTGTCTTATTGTAATTCGATTATATTAGATACGGTCTAAGTAATTGAATTGTTTTATTACTTAGATAAAATTATTATTTACGAAACAATTGATATTGAATTGAGATTGAATGAATGATTTATTATAAATACAAGATGTTGTGATTTATAATTGATAAACCATTTTGGTATAACTAATTAAGAATTACTAGTCGATTTTGTATATGACATATTTTACGAGTATGTTGATTTTTAATATGATAAAAGTACATTACAATTTCATATGTCAAGTAACATGTCACATATGTTACAATTGACAAATGACAAAATAAAATAGATACTCCATTTTATACATATACCGAAATAAGGGTGGGAGGTAGAGTTTATATTGTGTTGTTTATATTTAAGTGGAAAACACAATTATAGTTGATGAGGTCGTTTCTACACCAAAAATAAAATACCTAGATTACTGCTAACAGAAGTCAGCGGCAAGTAGGGTCGATCTCCACAGGGAGGCGGTGTACTATCTATTTGTCCGTTTATCTGTCTAAATGTCACTAATGGGGGTTTTGATTGATTCAACTAAACTAGAAATTAAGGCAAGGGAAATGAATAAGAGAGTTAACAGAAGAAAAGGGAAGTATGCTAAGAGTCGGTCCACCGTGGCAGCTATTGGATCTTATACTATCGAGAATACTAAGGCGATTAGACTATTGATAAGAAGAGCTATGGTCGTCACCTTTCGGTCCTTAAACCGCCCTAGAGCGTAAACAGCTTAACTTTCGCCCTCACTGCAATACCCTATTGTAATTAAGCAAGCCTTCCCTTCCAATCTTTCGATCTAGGTCAGGGTTAACTAGA
Source organism: Silene latifolia (assembly GCF_048544455.1). Lineage (NCBI taxonomy): Eukaryota > Viridiplantae > Streptophyta > Magnoliopsida > Caryophyllales > Caryophyllaceae > Silene > Silene latifolia. The sequence goes on from NC_133533.1 coordinate 38,633,502, forward strand.
ATTATTGGTCTCCTGCATGCATACATTTGACCGGATAACAATTAAATTGCCTAATACAATTCTTACCGCAAGACTAACCTATTTAATACAATTAAAGCATGCTACCACGGCTTCCCTAATCCTAACATACTAGGGGGAATTAGCTACTCATAAAATAAACAAGAACAATAAATAAAGAGGGAGAGGGAATAATAAACATTAAATAAAAAGAGAGAAAAGAGGGAAGAAATTACTGATATAAATGATCCGGGAATGAAAGAACAAAAGTAACAGGGAAAGTGACAGGGGAAAGTAACGTATGTTGATCCCCGGATTATTGGATGATTACAAATGACATCCCTAACTCCTATTTATAAGAAAATAGGAGTAGGATTAAACCTAATTAACGAATTAAACCTAAAAAGCCCAGCCCGCAGCATAATCCACTCGATCGAGTAGAGAAATCACTCGATCGAGCAAACTCAGCCAGAAAACAGCTCGATCGACCATGTAAAGTGCTCGATCGACTGATTACACATAAGGGACTGGTCGATCGACTAAGGAAACCACTCGATCGACTATTTATTCTCCTAAAACCACTCGATCGAGTGGAAAACTGCTCGATCAGGTGGGTCTTGACTTCAGCAGCTACAATTCTCGTTAGTTTGCCTTTGACTTGTCCTTTTAACTCCCGGAACACCTTCACGCATCCCAAGACAGCAATATTTCCGCTCCAAATCATCTCTTCCTCCAAATTCATGCTAAACGGACGGTAAATGACTTGATTCCGCTACTTTCTGGCTCATTCCTGCAAATAAGACAAAATAACCCAAAGTAGCATATTCGGGGCATTTCGTAGCATAAAACCACGATAAAAGCATAGAAATACGTGCATAAAATAGGCTAAAAAGACTATATAAAATGCACGTATCAAATCTCCCCAAACCAAACCTTTACTCGTCCCCGAGTAAACTAAAATGCAACTAAAGGAACGGAAAAAGATAGCTCAGAGCTAGCTACAAATGCCCACTTAGGCCAATTTAATGCAAGTAAACTAACACTTATAGCTAACAGTCAAATGCAAACGAGTTATAAGATGTTTATAAACAAAGCTGAACCGTCGACCTTGCAAGACCTTAAATAATGGACTCTCACGGGTCACTCTTTCTCTCATGAAGCAAAGGGTGAACATATATGTGTAAGAAAGAAAGAAAAATAGTCGCTCACCTAAACTACAACCCACATAAACATGCATGCAACTAATATGACAGACAATTCTAACTACCATACATACATTCCAACCAAACAAGGTCCTGTCACAGCCGAGGGCTTACAAAAATATGGTAAAGTGAGGCAATGGGTAAGAAAAGGCAAAACAATTATGGGAATGTGGAGGTATAGGTGATCAAGCTAGTACATAAACAGAACCATATGACAACATCCAATTCTTAAGCAATTATGGGATTAAGCACATGCCCTTCATTTGGCATAAAATCTCACCAAACCAAACTGATAATACTCCTCAAATGATATAAGATAGAACATAGGAGCAGAAACCGTCAACCATTTTTTCTCATTTTTCTTTTCTTTTTCTATTTTTTTTTCTTCGGTTTCTTCTTCTTTTCTTTATTTATTTTCAACTTATTTTTCTTCTTTTTTTTTTCTATTTCTTTTTCACGTCTTTTTTCTTTCTCATCAACCTCCTTTTCTTCATAAATTACCAACTCCAAATCAATATGATATGAGCCAAACTTGATACAATAGACAATATACCGCAAAACAATCTAAACTAGCTTGACAAGGCAGGCTAAATTTGGATGTAGCTAAGGGTCAACTGGCAAATTTGGCTAATGTGGAGTTAAATGGGTAAAAATGAAAGAAAGGGAAAATGTAAGCACCTCCCTGCATGTGACACCAACCACTAACCCGAATGTATGACGGCAAAAAGCAGTTGAATTTCATATATGTGCAAATTGATGATACATGTTATGCAAGGAGTAACTACTCACAATCCTACATGAAACTGGTCATAAATGACACCAGTTTATACGGCTCTAAATCTTAGAAATTATAAGTAGGTTGCCAAAATTTCAGGTCAAGTCTATATGTTCAGCTAAATTTTAACATTAACTCGTAGATAATGCAAAAGACAAAGCTAAAAGATAACAGTTTATTGCAAGGCTTAAGCAAAAAGACAGTTGCAGTGCAATATCATCATTGAAATCTACCATTCCGACTCAACCTATATGCTAAAAATAAACGTGAATTTTTTTGAATTTTTAACAGTTTTTTCAATTTTTATGGGATTTTTGAATTTTAACGAAAATAAACAACAATGCAAACATAAATTAAACGTGATAACTGAAATGCAGAAAAAACAATATGCAGACACAGATATGGATGCATAACCTCCCCAAACCAAACCGTACAATGCCCCCATTGTACCAAAATATGGAAAGGAAATGCAAACTGAAGGAGAAAGAGAGTAAAAAGCGGAAAACTCACAAAATGCGCGCGAATAAGGGGACCTCCCCAAACCGACCATGAAATGGGAGGTTGCTAAGGTCCGGAAAACCGTCTCAGGAAGCTAATCCAAGTCAATACGTGAATGGGCATGCAAAAATTGCTCGATCGACTGGAATAGTGGTCGATCGAGTGGTTCTCTAATCTGCAGGTGGTCGATCGAGTAACATCTTCACTCGATCGAGTGAACTCTTCAGCAAAGGTGATCGATCGAGTAGGCAAAACCACTCGATCGAGTGATGCTCGATGAATTCCTGCAAAATGCAATTGAAACAGCCCGCAACTAACCAAAACAAGCATACTGAGAAAGTTTTATGGTATAAAACCATTTATTACAACTTAAATGAAATAAAATGCAGAATAAAATTGCCGGGTTGCCTCCCGGTTAGCGCTAGCTTCAGTCAGGTCCCAACTCGACCTTCTTTTTCTTCGAGCCACTCAAACTAATCACCATCAAAACAGCTCAAAGCGCGCAGCAACCTGTCAAATAGCTGCGCATGTGCTACACAACAGCATAAGTAGCACCATAGTGGAATGCAGAAATAGGAAATAAAAGTATGTAAGCATTTAAGTCTAACAAATTTCCTATGAGAGCTCCTAAATTTATCCACATAATAAAGGAGCGCGGGAGCAATTGTCAATAAAGTAGGGCTCCAATACAGATTAACGAAATTAAAATGATAAGGACGGTGAAAAATCCTCAAATTATACGACCTATTGGGAAGGGGTAAAGCATTGGGATGCGCAGCAAAAGTCAACTGAGGCAATTTACTATTAAAACAAACAATAAATAAATTATCGTTTACTACCTCGGGTCGGTCACTCTCAATGACGGAATCATCGACAAAGGAAGATATTACCTCTTCCGTGCTAGGAGCAATTACCGACTCAGCTGCCTCTTTGACACCCTCCTTAGTGGAATTCGTCCCGTAAATCGCAGCTTCAAGTGTATCCGACTCGGCTGTGAATAGGGGAGGTTTATCGTAACCTTCATCATCGTCAGACTCGTCATCCAAATCAAACCAAAATGACGAACCAAAGCTCCCAATGGCCATTTCGATCGATCGAAAGCGGAATAATCACTCGATCGACCAACTTCCTCCCGCATCTCACTCGATCGAGTAACAACATCACTCGATCGAGAACTATCCTCCTGCATGTCACTCGATCGAGAACTATCCTCCTGCATGTCACTCGATCGAGAAGGGATATTACTCGATCGAGGACTGTCTTCTGGAAATTCACTCGATCGACCATTATAAGTCACTCGATCGAGTGATTCTTCCTGCATAGAGCTGAAATCTTTACGTGGGGCAGTGAAATATGAAAGGAACTCGTCGTCCGAGTCATAGAAGTCATCCTCATCATTGGGCAACATGGTTTCCTCGGGAGAAAAACCGCTCTCGAAGGTAAACCTCTTCTTCTTGCATCTCACCGGTTGCTAACCGAGCTATTTGTGACTCCGATTCGGGGATTCGAGCGTCCATATATCTATCACTCTCTTGCATTTGTGATACAAGCATTCTCATTAAATATGTCGACTCTGCGATCTCTTCTCTCTCCATCTCAAATTTGCTAATTGAGCAACTACAGACTCGAGCTCATCAAATCGCGAGACATATTCTTGCACTTGGAATGCAAGTGCCTCCATCAAGGATTTCACTCAATGTCTTCTTCTTGTATATCAGGGGAATCTTGTTGCGGCGGCCATTGATAGGGCGGATGTGGCGGCACAACTACAAACATGTATTGTGCTCGGAGAACCACATCTCCCGTAGCGCATCACCCATTCCATATAATAGGACATCGGTGATGGGTCAAAGGTACTCAAGCCTTCCTTTGATCTGTCTTTCACCTAGAACTGTCTAGGTAGTACTGTAAGGCCTATCAAAACAGCACTAAACGAAAGATTAAAACGGCCTCAAGGGAAAAATCCCCTGAGGCTAAAAACAGATAAAATTTAAACAAATAAATAAATAGATTGCCTCCCCGGCAACGGCGCCAAAATTTGATACCGTCGTCAGGTACCAAAAATAAGTACCTAAGTACTACTAACAGAAGCTAGCGATAAGTAGGGTCGATCTCCACAGGGAGGCTAAGTTGCTATCTATCTGTCTAATTCGGTCTGTCAGGGTGTCACAGAAATAGGGGTTTTGAATTGGTTGTCTAAACTAAAAACTAAGCGAGGGAAATAAATAAGAGAAATTAACAGAAGAAAAGGGAGTATGCTAGGAGTCGGTCCACCGTGGCAGCTATCAGATCTTATACTATCGGGAATATTAAGGCGATTAGACTATTGATAAGAAGAGCTATGGTCGTCACCTTTCGGTCCTTAAACCGCCCTAGAGCGTAAACAGCTTAACTTTCGCCCTCACTGCAATACCCTATTGTAATTAAGCAAGCCTTCCCTTCCAATCTTTCGATCTAGGTCGGGGTTAACTAGGTTTATGGTCTCCTGCATGCATTCATTCGACCGGATAACAGTTAAATTGCCTAATACAATTCCTATCGCAAGGCTAATCTATTTAATACAGTTAAAGCATCGCTACCACGGCTTCCCTAATCCTAACATACTAGGGGGAATTAGCTACTCATAAAATAAACAAGAACAATAAATAAAGAAGGAGGGGGAATAATAAACATTAAATAAAAAGAGAGAAAAGAGGGAAGAAATTACTAATATAAATGATCCGGAAATGAAAGACTAAAAGTAACAGGGAAAGTGACAGGGGAAAGTGACGTATGTCGATCCCCGGATTATTGGATGATTACAAATGACATCCCTAACTCCTATTTATAAGAAAATAGGAGTAGGATTAAACCTAATTAACGAATTAAACCTAAAAAGCCCAGCCCGCAGCATAATCCACTCGATCGAGTAGAGAAATCACTCGATCGAGCAAACTCAGCCAGAAAACAGCTCGATCGACCATGTAAAGTGCTCGATCGACTGATTACACATAAGGGACTGGTCGATCGACTAAGGAAACCACTCGATCGACTATTTATTCTCCTAAAACCACTCGATCGAGTGGAAAACTACTCGATCAGGTGGGTCTTGACTTCAGCAGCTACAATTCTCGTTAGTTTGCCTTTGACTTGTCCTTTTAGCTCCCGGAACACCTTCACGCATCCCAAGACAGCAATATTTCCGCTCCAAATCATCTCTTCCTCCAAATTCATGCTAAACGGACGGTAAATGACTTGATTCCGCTACTTTCTGGCTCATTCCTGCAAATAAGACAAAATAACCCAAAGTAGCATATTCGGGGCATTTCGTAGCATAAAACCACGATAAAAGCATAGAAATACGTGCATAAAATAGGCTAAAAAGACTATATAAAATGCACGTATCAATAGTCTATTCTCTAGCCATGCAACCCTACAAGCTTTTGTAAAGAGCATCTTTTGCATGCATTGGCTCCCCATTACCCACCCATCCAACCGGTTTTGAGAAGAGAAAAAGCTAATTGGAATCTTTAATTATTCATTCACTTCTCTTATATTTTTTCTCTAGTGTAAGAAAAATATGGTATTCTCTCTACATCTTATGAAAGTTCTAGAGAAATAAAAAACACACAAAATCACTTCCTCTTGACCGAAATTTTCAAGAGCAATACAAATTATTTTGTATCAATTTTTAAGTAAGACTTTTATTATTTCTAGTACAAAAATAATATTAGTTATTAAGAGATTTCTTTGGGTATATGCTTTTGAGAGAGATTCTAAACTTGAATCTTGTTCATCCATTATTGGAAAGCTCAAGAACTAACAAGAAGGAGATCTTGTTGGTGCCCATGAAACCGAAATTATCATAGTAAGGGTTGATGATTTCTTCTCTTTTAATTTAAGTTTGCATGCATAAGATTTGTAATTAATTTTATGACTAAATTAATTTGAAACATATATGAATATGTAAAGTAATGAGATAAAGATTTCTAACAAGCGGTATCATGAGCCTTGGTTGTTTGCATGCAAATCGGTTATAGTTTTTCCGAGTTATACGATTAACATATAAAACTTGTAAATTTGTGTTATTATGATACATCACGAAATAAACTTTGCATGTTAAAGTTTCTTGTCCTAAAATGTATATAGGATATTTTGGTTAATTTATGGATTTTTATTGTTCATCATATATAATAATGGCATTAAAAATGCGATTTTATGATTAAAATGTAATTTTCGGACTAAAATTAGCTAAACTTCGAATTTTCCAGTGGTTTTTGGATATGTTTTTACATATATTATTTTTAGATGACCTATAAAGTTTCATAATTTTTGGAGTTTTTATGCTCGAAATATGGATTTTTCATGATAAAAATCGAATTTAATTGAAAAATAGGTTAATATGAGATAAATTTCGAATCTGGTCATAGCTATTTAGTATGTTGTCTCATGCAATTTTACAAGATGTATGTAAAATAATAGGCTATATTGAAGTCTTCATACATGATTTATGAATTTTTGATGAAAAATAGCATAAATAGTGACTTAATTAGTGAATAATTGCTGAAACATACTTCATGACTAAGGAAAAACGTCACATGTTGCATTTTATTATCTTTTTCAGATCTAAAATTGAAAAGTTGATAAATATAATTTTTCTCATGTTTTATGATTATATTTGATAAATCCGATTAACCGCAACATTATTTTTCCCGATAAATTTCGAAATTTTTAACCTAAGTTTTTTGGACATTATGAGTGTCATGGTGTTTTTCCAGAATGTTCATGAGTTTAAATTTCAAATTTTGAATTTATTTGAAATTTTTGTGATTTATTTGGAGTTTATGGCAATTTTTGTTATTTTGAGTCCTTTAATGAACAATTTTAAGAAATATAAGTTAATTATAGTCAAATTGTTAGTGGAGACTAATTTTGAGTCCCAAGTTGGTTAGGGTAATTAACTTGTGCATAAATATGATTTTATGTAATTTATTGTGATTTTAAAAGGTTGAATCACGCAAATTCGTAAAAACCGTTTAATATACGATATTGGCTCCTTAAAGGCGATTTAGCATAAAATTGGGCATGTTCATACATATTATAATGCTGCATTTTATTTATGATTGTCATAATTTTATTTTATGTATTTTTTGAATTATGTAATTTTACTTGGTATGGCCTTAGTTTTTAATTGGTATTACCCGAAATGTATGGGAATATCGATTCGATTGTAATTTTTTGTGATCTCGTATCACCGTTATGTAATTTGATAGATTTATTTTATTTTAATTACAAATGTATAATAGGAAATTATGTAATTTGTTATGTAATTTATTTATTTCGGAGTTCCTTGAAGACGGTGTCACTCAAGAAAGACGATACATAAAGACGGTGTTACCTCGAGATGCGTGCCTCAACCGAAGTTCAAGGGACCAATGGAGTTGGTTTCCGAATTTGTAATAGTTTATTAGATTTACTATTTTAGGAAGGCCATACTAGGATTTTATTTTTATGCTTTGCATTTTATTTATATGTTGCATGCATCGCTAAATCGCCATAACTAAAACATGCATTATCATTTTATCGAGTTTATCGACCGTGTCAATTACAATTATCGTAGTTCACCGCTTTAGTTCACTTAAAACGTGATAGATAATAAATTGACATGACCTCTCGCTAAAAATAAACAATTGAGACTTAGCCTTACCAAAAAGTGAAAACCATGAAAACCTATTTCGTGAGGGAGTGCACTCGGCCACACTGGGGTACAAACCTTGTTACGTAGGGGAAGTGGGTGATAAATGTCTATCCACCGAATTCATGTTGATGAGGGTTTCATCGGCCACATCGTGCCCAAGTTAATGTGGGTTTGGATCATGGACACATTTATTCGAAATTTGGATTGAACTCAACAAAAGTTTTTTGATAAGGGTTTCATCGGCCACACCGTGCCCTTGTCGGATGTGTTTTGGGCTAAAGATAAATGTTAATGTAATTTTATCGACCAAGAGTTCTAAAAGTAGAATCGATTAAAGAGTTAATCCACCGAGTTATATTGATAAGGGTTTCATCGGCCACACCGTGCCCAAGTTAATATGAATTTGGATCTTCGAATCATTTATCATAGTTGGGTAGAGGTCACTATGTAAATGCTTTACTTGTTATTTACAAGTATTTATAAAACGATAAATGTTAAGTTTTCCATTATTCCGTTATCATATTGTTCTATTTCTTCACCAAAATTTTTACACGATATCATTTCGATTCAAAACTCCATTAAAACATCGTAACTAAAGACAAATTTGAATTTTCTTCTAAAAACCTCGAATTATCCATTGGAAGGATCTCATGTAAAGAGTATAGATAAAAGTTATTCATTATCAAACAGGTTTTTGATTCTTGACTAACACATCTACTTACAATGGATTGTTTTTCATATACTTAATTGAATTAAGTACCTTGAAGCGATAAATTGTTTTGGTAATTAGATTTGTCATAATTCGAAATTGACCAAAATACCGCAACCACTTCAATGAAAGTTTTAAGACTAAAACAAACGAATGAAGAGTAGTCTTCATGAAATTAAATTTTGCTTCTCTAAGCAAAGACTCATTGAAATGAGTGGGAGCATTCTCTTAAACCGTTAAGAAAAGAATAAGGTTCTAAGAAGTAAAATTAGAATGGAATTGATACAAGGTAATGTTAAAAGTAACGTTATTGAGAATAGCAATACTAAACCTATCAATCCCGACCGATAAAGTTTCCATGGTCTTAATTGTTGGACGCTAGAAAGGAAACTACCCCAAATTTTTGAAGAATCAACAAGTTAGTTGTGGGACATCTAATAGGACCTTCTTCTTTAAATGTTTATTTGATTGACATAAATTTTGCTAGTACTATTTCGTCAATATTAGAAACCGGTGGTGGTTTTCATCATTGTATTTGATACATAGGATGATTAGAATATGACGACTAGCAACAATGATGTTGAGAGATAGAGTCATTGTGTAATCAATCTAGTTTTGGGTTTATATTTATACCTTAATTATGACTATTAAGTGAATAAATTCTAAATAAGAATATAATTTTGTTAAGATACAAAAGAGGTTTCACTTTTGGCCCTATACACCACGATTTGATGTATGGCTAGCCCATTATCAAGGTGATTATATTCTAAACCAAACTAGGATGACATATCATGTAGATGATGCAAGACTCAAATTGGTAACCCAAGATTAAACCTTAAATTCTGGAATGATTAACGCAAAGAGTTATCGAGTACTCTTGAAACCATTAGATCTTATGGTATATGCGTATCTTGTATTCAAAGCAAGATGTCTCGTGCCTTTTGGTTAAAAAGGAGATCGAGGTTGTAAATCATTGATCTAAAATAGGTTGATCATTTTCTTTTACCAACGATTTAAGTTGACGCTAATATGTTCACTTAATAAGGTAAATAGAGAAATCCTTGAAGAAGTTCAAAGAGTTCAAGGAACCACGATTTAGTCGTGATGGAATTATCAAAGTGAAGACTTTGATATAAGCCAAATGAAATGTGATATAGTATCACAAGCTAATCTCTCTTAACACACATTATGGGATAATGTGTGGTTGGATAAGAAATCAAACGCTCTTCGATATGGTTTGGACTTCAATCAAGTTACTTTGAGTTACTTGATCCTTTTGGGGATTTTATCATTTTGTCTAAATTATTTTTCCACTAAATCTAAAACGAGTCATATGAGATATGAAATGGTAGGGTATCATGTTTGTAAGTTTTCAAAAGAAACAAATGCTCATTTTTCCTTAGTATAATCACGAGTACAACGAGTTTGTGACTCGTGAAGCTGTCTTTCTAAAATACAAGTTTATTTCTAGAAGACAGAGTGAGATAAATTAATCAAAGAGCCACAAAGAATGTTATGTCGCAAGAAACTGGTCTTTCTTGGCTACATGAGACGTTTTGTGTAAGATGTTGTTTCGCAGAAACCTAGGAGGTTAAAGTCATCACTTGTTGAAGATGATGAATTAGTGTTACTTTTAAGAAAGTAAAGAGCTAACAACTTACAAAGAAATTGTTTGATTCAAGTTGATTACTTCTGGAAAGTAATGAACATATGACTTACATGAGAGTGTTTAAGTCACAACTCAATACAAGGCTTAGAGCCATGGAAATCCGAAATAAAAGGCTTGATTAGTAACAAAGGGTTTTTGCACTAAAAAAGAGAGATTTCAAAGCTTGATTAGTTGCAAAGGGTTTTGCACTAGTTGAAATGCTTAAGTCTATTTGGATCTTCTTAGGGATTGTGTTTCATTATGATGACATACATATAACAAGTGAATCTAAAACCCACTTCTTCAATTAGAAGGAATGTATTCAATACATGTTATGAGTTTTATAGATTCTTAAAATCCTAAGATAATGTGCAACTTAAGAGAAGGTCTTAAGTATGACATCAATGAGTTGGAATCAATGATTTGATAATGGTATAAAACTTTTCTCGATAAGTCGAGAAGTTGTGTTTATACATAGAGTTTAGTGGGAGTTACGGAAATTTTAATTAGTCTTATATGTGGATGACATATTGATCATTGGGAATGATTTAAGACTTGGAGAAATATAATACATCTTTAATATCCAGATTTATGGAGATAAATCCACATGATATTAGCGTCAAATAAGAAGTCTTATGTTAATAAGATTCATGATTAGTTCAATCAAGTTGAACATATTTGATTGATTCCCTTTGCTTCCGCTGCCGAATCAATTAAATAAGATATGATGTATAACACTTCATATACTTTGAGTATGATGAATTGTTTCAAATCGAATTTAAGTAATGATTACCAAGTAAGCCATAAAGATTACCCTTAAGTGCTTGCAGAAGCATTAACGATGTAATGCAAAGTGTTTTTGAAGCAATTTTGCGTAAGGGTGTTACACAAGTGACAATTGACAATTGAGATTGCGCATGGTTTCCGACAAAACCATAATCAAAACACATTAGTGTTGAACCATATATGTTTATGTTTTGATGATGTCAAGGTGCTTTACATTCCATATACTTGTTGCTTGTAATCATTTGTTAAGTGCTTTAGAATTAACCTATTACGAGCAACAAAGAAGATTGTGACAGTTGCATGAGAAGTTCAAGCCTTCGTTCAAAATCAAACGGTTCAAGATTCATTCAAGAATTATGTGAAGACAAAGTCCGTCTAAAGATTAATCAAGCTTGGATGATGATGTAGCCTATACTCGAAGATCTCCTTAAAGATTAGATTAGTATAGGTGATTATCTCGTAATGGTAATCAAGAATGAGTTTCTTGATTTAGTAAAGTTATAGCTTTGCAGCTATAACATTACTAGTAAAAGAGCTCAATGTTATAGCTCTCCTACTATAACATTGAGATGCTGAGTTTTTGTGCACGACTTATATATGTTTCATAAATTGTTTTATAATTGTTTAAAGTTTATTTTACATGTTTTAATGAAAGTATTTATATAAAGCCCGGTTTAGTGAGGAGTCTGGTTTTGTAGTAAACGTTAATTGGTAGTCATGATGGATCAACTTATGAGTTGGACTTTGCTACTAATTAGGGTTTCTATATAGCCTCTCTTAAAACCTAAATTCTAATTATATGTTAAGACTAGGGTTTGCACGAGTCACGAGGCATATGAGCCGTGACATCTCGTGTTACCTAGGATATATTAGGCAAAGATTTTATTCTATAAAAATATCTTTACATATCTTATATATCTTACTTAATATATTTGTTTATGGTAAAAGATATTCTTGTTTTAGGAAATCTTGTCATAATCTTAGAATTTATAGTAAAGATAATATTTGGAAAGATTATATTCTATCTCTTAGAATATTCTTTATTATCTTTTAAGGCTTTTCGGAAAGAGATAATAAGAAGATATAATTTGTTTTTATATCTTATTATTTCGGCTATTAGGGTTTGTGCAAAAACCGTGTAGCCTACTCCTTCCTTCCCTATAAATACTTTGTTATTTACAACATCTAAAATAGAGACCTTAAGCATAAAAATTAATTTCATCTTGATAGAGCAAACCGTGTGTTTTCAAAGAAAAACCGTTTTGTTATTTTGAAAGGTCGTGTGTTTTAAAACTCGCATACTTGTTCTTATTTTATCGTTATAAGATAATAGTGCTTAGTTGATTTCTTAACTTGTTCATTAACGTGAACCTTTGTTAGAATCATTAGTGCTTTCTTATTAGCGTAAGTTAGTCACTCGAGTATTTAACGGTACTCATTGAGTTACAGCTAGAGTTAGTTGTACGAGTTGGGTTAGTAAATTTGTAATCCGTAGAAAGGTACTAAATTTATTAATAGAGAATAGTGGACGTAGGTTTCGACTTGTGAAACTGAACCACTTCAAAAATCCGTGTGTCTCTCCTTCTTTCATTCTTTCGTTTATTTCGTTTACCATCGTTAGTTGATTAGTTAAAGTTTAACCAATAAACTTTAAATAATCAATTACATACGCACAATCGAAAAAGCTTTAAAAAGTTTTAAATCCTCAATTCACCCCCCCCCCCCTCCCCTCTTGAGTATTTTGGATCAATAGACTCTTCAATTGGTATCAGAGCCTCGTGCTCTTGATTGCCTAACCGCAAAGAGGCTGATCTATCTTATTTTTCATTTATCTTATCGTTTTATATTCCGCTGCCTATCACGTGATAAATGGATTCCAAATATCTCAAGTGTCCCGTCTTTGATGGGAAGAATTATGGATTGTGGAAAAACATGATGACTCACTATGTGAAAGGACACGATTGGGAGTGCTGGAGGATTATTCAAAACGGACCAAACAAAATTCTTGTGGCATCTGAGGAAGGCACTACCTATGAAAAGAAAGAAGAGGACTATGTCGAGGCCGACTACAAGAAGGCCGAAAAGAACTCCAAAGCAATAAGTCTTCTGTAAAACGGAATGACTTCTACTGAGTTTGATCGGTTCTCTTCATGTTCCACGGCCAATGAGATATGGGATGGGCTTGAATTAGCTTAGGAGGGTACTTCCATTGTTAGGAAGCACCGAATAGATTTGCTTATGCAAAAATATGAGCTATTCATTATGGAGCCTAATGAGTCCTTAGATAGTATGTCCGCAAGGTTTTCAAGTATCATAAATGAATTAAAAAACCTAGGTAGGAAATTCTGTACCGAGGACATTGCTAGAAAGGTTCTTAGGAGCCTTACTAAGAAGTGGCGTGCTAAGGTCACTGCAATGGAGGAATCACGAGATCTTGAAACCTTATCTTATCAAGAACTCATTGGTTCTCTCATGGCCCATGAAATTACTCTTAATAAAGATGACGCTGAACCAAGTCGTAATAAGAGTATGGCCCTAAAGAGCGAAGAAGTTGACTCTGAACTAGAGGATGAAACTGTCTTGTTTGCACGACGCTTTAAAAATAAGATATTTCGAAATAAACAAACAAAATCATCCTATAACAACAATAACAACAAGTCATTCAATAAAAAGGTTAATGACTCAAAGTCGTCTTTCGCAAATAGAGGTTGCTTCAAGTGTGGAGAATCTGGTCATATGATCAAGGATTGTCCAACATGGGAGAAGATAAAAGACAAGACTAAACGTGAGAAGACAAAGAGAGAATTCAAGCAAGTTATGATGGCTTCGTGTTGGGGAGACCTTGACTCAGAAGATGACGAGGAATCTGAAGACGACGAAGTAGCAAACCTTTGTCTCAGTAGTGTTAGTCTTGACCTAATCTCCGACAGTGACGATGAGAGCACAAATTCTCATTCAAACTATTGCCTTCTTGGAGAATCAGACGAAGATGACGATGAAGAGGTAAGTTATCTCGAGCTTAAAAAACGTGTTAGGAAATTGTCTAAAAGTGCGTTAATTGAATTCTTTGAACAATCTCTTGATAAGTGTCACGAACAGGATTTGGAATTGAAGGATCTAAAGGAACAGATTCTCGAAATCGCGGAAGAGAATCATACTCTCAAGACTAAAGCTAAGAAGTTGAAATCTAAAGTTATAGCTGAGAAAGCTACAACATTAGATTCTACTATGGCTGAAAAGAAGGAATTAGAGTCCAAAGTTATAGCTAATGAAGCTATAACTTCCGACCTAAAGCTTAACATCAAGCACCTTCAAGCCAAAGTTATAGCTAATGAAGCTATAACTTTAGAACTTAGAAAAGTCAAAGAACTTTTGGAAACTAAGGTCACATCTAATGAAGCAGTGATCTTAGATCAAAAGAAAGAGGTAGATTCTCTGTCTAAGAAATTAAAGGAATCTAAGACCGATATGATCAATGTTAAGAAACAACACACCGATATTGTGTTCATTCTTAATAAACGATTCCAAGACTTTCGTGATAACTTTAAAAAGGACAATGATGTAGATCACACAAAATGTCAAGAGGAAATTAAAACCCTAAAAGACTTACTTCTACACGCTAGAAAGGTCCATGATAAGTGGGAAGGTAACACAAAAGTCCTAAACTTCCTAACCGAAGAATCTGACAATAATATGAAGATGGGGTTAGGACATGAGTGCTACAGCCGTAGAGATCACTCTAAATGCAAATCAACACCTTCGGATTTTGATTTTAGAAAAAGGAAGTATGTTGATCTTCCTGAATACTTGATTTGCAATTACTGTGGTCATACGGGTCACATCCAAATCAATTGTGTCAAAAAGGCTCATGATATACGAAAAAATGCCGAACATGCTAAAACTGTTGACACAGTTGACGAGGACAAGGAAACCCCCACTAATGAACCTAACGAAGAAAGAAACAATAAATTTCGTTGGTTCTATGACATGGCCTTTGACTATACCAAGAAACCTAGCACTTCACAAAACCCTTGTCAATCTCAACCTAGTAAACCTACTTACAAGAGAAATAGTCGTGAAAGACCTAGAGAAATTCCTAGACCTAGAGAAAACCCTAACCCTAGAACTCCTCCCAAGTCAAATAAACCAAGGGTTAGAAAAACGGTCATTAGACAAATTTGGATTCGAAAGGACTTAGTTTATAAAGTAACTAATCATAAGGGACCCAACTTAGCTTGGGTACCTAAATACTGTATCTAATCCTTTATGCAGGAAGAAGTGAAAGAAAACAATCAATGGTATCTTGATAGTGGATGCTCAAGACACATGACCGGAGATAAGAACTTATTTCTTTCACTCAAGCCGTTCAATGGAGGAAAAGTAACGTTCGGGGACAACAAAAAGGGAAAAGTCATTGGCGTTGGAAAAATCAAAATTTCTAAGTCTCATGCAATCAGTGATGTTTATCTCGTGGATGGTCTAAAACATAACTTGCTAAGCATATCTCAACTATGTGACAAAGGTAACAAAGTAGTTTTTCATACTAATAGTTGTCGCATTATTATTGAAGGAACTAGCAATGTTATTCTAGAAGGCCTCAGGAAAAGAAATGTTTATATGGTAGATTTAAATGCTGTGCCTACTAAATTTTTTTCGTGCATGAAAGTTACACTTGATGATCCTTGTTTATGGCATAAACGCTTTGGTCACATTAGCTCACTAACCTTGAACAAACTCAAGAAGTGGGACTTGGTTGAGGGGTTACCTAAGATCAAGTTCGACCAAGAAAAGATGTGTGACACGTGTGCAAAGTGCAAACAAGTAAGATCATCATTCAAACCGAAAAGAGTAGTAAGCACAAATCAAGCCTTGGAATTGGTACACATGGATTTGTGTGGACCTATGAAGGTAAGGAGTAGAGGAGGATCATGGTATGTCTTTGTTCTTGTAGACGATTACTCAAGGTATGTATGGCCTATCTTTCTTCACTCAAAAGACGAAACTTTTGATGAATTCGATTGTCTTATGAAACGTGTTCAAAATAAATATAAGACTAATCTTGTATCTATTCGTACGGATCATGGTACAGAGTTTGATAATCAAACCTTTATAGAATATTGTAGAGTTAATGGTGTAGGGCATAACTTTTCTGCACCAAGAACTCCTCAACAAAACGGTGTCGTTGAACGTATGAATAGAACTTTAGAAAATATGGCACGTACAATGCTCTTGTGTAGTGGTTTACCTCGTAACTTTTGGGCTGAAGCAATTAGTACTTCTTGCTACATCCATAATCGTGCTATGATCCGACCTATCCTTAAGAAAACCCCCTACGAACTCCTTAGAGGTCGAAAACCTAATATCTCCCATCTTCGCTGTTTTGGGAGTAAATGCTTTGTACATAATAACGGTAAACCCCGTTTAAGTAAATTCGACCCTAGGAGTGATGAGGCAACTTTTATAGGATATTCAGATCATAACAAGGCTTACAAAGTCTTCAATAAGAGAACTCTTTGTATTGAAGAAAGTGTCCACGTTATTTTTGATGAAGATAACGTGTTTGATAAGCCTTTACAGGACGAGGAAGAAGACTTGGATGAACCTGACTTTCGTCTCTCAAGAGACGATCCCCCGGAATTGGAATTACAGGACAATGAGATTGAGGGAATAAGCGATGAACTTGATCGTTCCTCAAAAGATAAAAAGGAGAAAAACAAAGTTATAGTTGATGATACTATAACATTGACTCAAGACAAGAACTCCCAAACCAATGTTATAGATGATGTTACTATAACATTGAATCCAAATCAAGGTGTAGAGTCCGAGGTTATAATCGGCTCTAATACGACACCCGGCTTGGATTCAGGGGGAACTTCCTCTAATTCCGAACCAAATGAAGTCGGGACAAGTTCAAATAACGATGAAGAACCAAGCACATCAACAAAGTGGAAATACAAGAACTCACACCCCATGGACAATATTCTTGGGAATATTAACAAGGGTGTTCAAACAAGACGTTCTTTAAACAATTTCTGCTATTTCTACTCTTTCCTATCCATGATCGAACCAAAGAACATCAATGAAGCTCTTGCTGAATCAGATTGGATTGTAGCTATGCAAGAAGAGTTACAACAGTTCGAAAGAAACAAGGTTTGGCATTTAGTTCCTAGACCTAAAGATCGTTCAATCATTGGAACTCGGTGGGTCTTCAGGAACAAATTAGATGACGCCGGAGTCATTGTCAGAAACAAAGCAAGATTGGTGGTCCAAGGGTATAATCAACAAGAAGGAATAGATTATGATGAGACTTTCGCACCTGTTGCTCACCTTGAAGCTATTAGACTTCTGATAGCATTCGCAGCACACAAGGGAATGAAGCTCTTCCAGATGGATGTCAATACGACATTTTTGAACGGTTATTTACAAGAGGAAGTCTTCGTTGAACAGCCCCCTGGTTTTAAGAATATCAAATTTGAGGATCACGTGTTCAAATTGGATAAAGCCCTATATGGATTAAAGCAAGCACCTAGGGCATGGTACGATCAACTTTCTCAGTTTCTACTTGACAGTGGATTCAGTAGAGGATCCGTCGACAAAACTCTATATCTAAAGACTGAGGGTTCTGACCTTTTGGTTGTCCAAATATACGTCGATGATATTATCTTTGGATCGACCAACCGATCGAAGCCTATGCAAATATTTTTCTGAGTTGATGACTTCTGAGTTCGACATGAGTATGATGGGAGAATTAAAATTCTTCTTAGGGCTGCAAATACAACAAACTGATGAAGGCATTAAAATCCATCAACAGAAATACATCAAGGAGTTGATTCGGAAATTCAGAATGGAAAATTCACATGCTATGCCTACTCCAATGGTCGAGAACAAGAAATTGACATTGGATGAAAATGGTAAATCAGTTGATGAAACTACTTACCGTGGGATGATTGGGTCACTGTTATATTTGACCGCAAGTAGACCCGATATTATGTTTAGCGTATGCGTTTGTGCGAGATATCAATCATCTCCCAAAGAATCGCATATGACGGCCGTAAAACGAATTTTACGTTACTTAATTGGAACGGTCAACTTATACCTATGGTATCCAATGGAGTGCAATTTTGATCTAGTCGGTTATTCTGATGCCGACTACGCAGGATGTTCTCTAGACAGAAAAAGTACGTCGGGTGTCGCCACTTTTGTCGGACCGTGCATCATTACGTGGGGTTCGAAGAAACAAAATTCGGTTGCTCTCTCAACTTCTGAAGCCGAATATATTGCTGCAGGACTGGTATGTACTCAACTTTTATGGCTTAAGCAACAATTACGTGATTATGGTGTTGACGTAGGATGTATTCCTATTTTATGTGATAATACTAGTGCGATAATTATCTCTAAAAATCCCGCACAACATTCACGTACCAAACATATTGAAATTAGACACCATTTTATACGAGACCATGTTGAGAAGGGGAATATAAAACTTGGATTTTGTAGTACTGAAAAACAATGGGCAGACATTTTGACAAAATCATTAGCTAGAGAACGATTTGAGACTTTACGGTTGGAAATTGGTTTAATCAGTTGTACCTAAGTTTCTATATTTGTTCAATCTTTTTATGACTGACTAGTTAAGTTAAGATTGTATGACGGTGTCCGTATACTGCGTTGCATGAATAATTTCGTTTGAAGAAATATTTTTTATCATAAAATTCTATTTGTATTTTAGAATTTATTTATTATACGAACTTATTCCTTGTCACAATAAATAAAACACACCAAATCTTTTATATTTCCAAATCACAAAGAATCATTCCTATATTGCTATTTCTTGTACATGGCTCAATCATAAACTTCCTATACAAACTCAATTTCCTTATTCTTATCCTTTACCTTAATAAATCTATCCCTTAAATTCCTACACCTACCATAATTCATATTTCTAATTATACACTTACCATAATTACTCTCCACTTGTTAACCCTATACCTATCCTACACCTATATCTACCCTCCTTGCGTGTTACCCGTCCACACAACCCCACTTGCATACTTTTCTTTCTCTCAAATTTTTACCATCATCACAATTCATATTCTTTACACAACCCATCACCATCACCTCCTTTTTCAAACTATCATCATCATCATGAATCCAACCCATGCAAAAAATACCCGATCTTCAACCCGTCACCACCAAAACCGCCCCTTTCATAACCAAGCATCACCACTACCACCATATGATCCTAATTCAACCAATTTTCCTTCACCACAACCAAACCCAACTACGCCTCTGTTTCGTGGTCGGGACGAGTCGGTGTCCGAAGGCAAAAGACGTCGTCTTTTCAAAGGAAAAAATAAAGTAGTTGTTGATGAAAGTGAAGCTGTGGAGGAACCCGAGGTTATAATTCGGAATGGTGTTGCTCGTACCTTGCTAAGGGATGTTTCGAAAGCCGCGACAAAAGAGGGGTTAAATCGTGTTCGGCTTACACATGACGAAAGCATCTTAGTGAATCGAGTTTTGAGGTATTCCGTTCATGGTGGAAGGTATTATCCGAAATCTTGGTTGGTTAATGTTCCCGCTCTTAAGTTCTTTATTGATTTTCTTGATTTTCAAGGATGGAGTCACGTTAGTCATTTTTCAGGTCCTATTTATCCAGTTGAGGTGGTTCAATTCTTTGCTAGTGTCTCAATTAAGAAAGGAGTCTTGCATGCGGTTGTTAATAGTGTTGATGTGACGGTCTCTGTTTCGGATTTTTGCTCTGCTTTTTCGGTTCCCAATGAAGGAATTGAATTAAATCCGAGTATTGAATGGTGTGGACAGCGGGCCGCCCACGGGGGCGCTTGGTGAGAAACGGGGACAAGCGTTTGCATTTTGTATGGAGTCGCCACCAATTTTTATGGGAAATTGGAACCGTTCGAATACCTCATGTCATGTCAAGACACAAAGTAGTGACATGAACACTAAGCAATCGTTACCCTTAGCATTCTATGTCTAGAATGACTCTCGTGGATGCCAATGAACACGGGTGCTCACGGAGATCTGGAGTAAGGGGTGAGGGTACGTATTAGGAAGCTCTTTTGATCGAACACCTAATCCCGCCCGCCTCGATAGCGGCCTCTACTAATGATTAGGGAGTTTATTCGTACTTGATATATCGTCGGCTATATGCATGCAATGCAACATCCAAGTTTTGATCCTAGCATGTGAGGAATTTAACTAAGTCGGTTGACACGTAATTAGCATACAATTGGGTCGAAGTAGGATTTAAGTCAAATTACATGTGGAAACATACAAGGAATAAAACGACAAAGATTATAAAGATAGAAAATTACAATAATGAAAATTACAATAATTACAATGGAATAGGCGATTTATGTCGAAAATACCTTTAAAACGGATAATTTGAGAAAAAGAATAAAAGAAATAAAAGAAAGAAATAAAATAAATTAACGAATAGAAACCAGGTGATAATACGAATATTAGTTAATTAAATACGTAAGCTAACTAAACTAGGTCAAAGCAGAAAGGAGTTCGTGAGGGCGAACTCAACTGGAATAGGCGCAAAGAAAGATCGCGCCCTGGGAAGAGAAGCGCGGCCGATTCTTTGCGTCTTTCCAAGGGTGAGTTCTGGCTGTGAAGCCGGAACTGCAAATCGTTAATGTTAATTGTTAATTTTAATGATTGATTACGACAATTGACTCGGATGAAAGTGATTTAATGTATTATTTACATATGAATGGGTCGTAAAAGCAGCAAAACATGAATGAGACGGAATTAAACGAATTAATTACATGAAGGGACGATGTTAATGAATGATGAAGATAAACAACTAAACAAACTA
This sequence comes from Silene latifolia, assembly GCF_048544455.1. Taxonomy (NCBI): domain Eukaryota; kingdom Viridiplantae; phylum Streptophyta; class Magnoliopsida; order Caryophyllales; family Caryophyllaceae; genus Silene; species Silene latifolia. Next base: position 38,654,635 of record NC_133533.1, read on the forward strand.
ATTAATCTAAACATGATGAATATGACGAATTAACAATGAATACGAATGTAAATATGCCAAAGATAAATTCCAGAAACTCAATATTGACGAAATTGAATCTCTAAAACTCAGATTGAATATTAATGACGAAAACCCGCAAATATTGATTACTTGAGATTTAAGTCGGATCAATGATGAATTAAAACATGTGAATTAATGAGTGATGATCAAAATATACATATGATTGTTAAACTATCATGACGAATAATTAAAGACAACATATGAAAACAAATAAGAAAGACGAATTACAGAGGACGAGGAAGAAGAAAAGAAGCGAGAATCATGCGGCCCTCAGAAGAGCGCGGCGAGCAGAATCGCGCTCCTTCAAGAGGCGGCGATTCTGCGTCTTTTCTCGACGTCCGTCTCTCGGAAAATCCGCAAAAACAGAGTTTTAAAGCACGGTTTTAGAAATCGATTTTAATGGTGTTTTCGACATAAACCTTACAATTGATGATTCAATAAATAAAATACAATAAATAAAGAGAATTATACACCCTCAGACTTACATGTTGACGAAACGAGATGAACTAAGTATCGACTAGTGAATGCTCGACGCGAATGCAATGAAAGAGTGCCCTCGTAAGAGGAAAACGATTGATTAATTAAGATTGATTGAGTGTAGTTGGTCAAATTGGTCGGTCATGCAACGGAGAGGCTGGTACTCGGAAAGATCCGAGCTTACGTGGTCGGAAGTCCAAGCACGTAGGCGCCAATTAGTAAGAACGAAGTCTAGAATGCAAAGGGAGAAGAGAAGGGCGGACACTCGCGTGAGAAATATGAGGAACGAAAGCTCCTATTTATACTAATCACGCAGAGGAATAGGGTTTCGGAGACTCTTTGGAAGTGAATCTCGGAAAGATATAAAAAAGATACGTAAATCATGCAAAGAAGGGCACGGGAAGAGGCGCGGCAGCAGCCCATCGCGTCCCTTGGAAGAGGCGCGGCAGACTGCTCGTCTATTCCCGGAGGTTTCCTCTGCGAAGAAAGATTTCCGCGTTTGAGTTATGGTAGGACGGAAATAATTCGATTATCTTGTGAATATTACGGGATATTATTTGCCAAAAGATAAAATTTGTGAAATATGGAATAGAAATATCCGGAACATTCCAAACATTCGACTCGGATTTAACAATTATCAGAAAATGGAGACGGTTTTTGACCCGGACTCCGAATGTACTCTAATTACTGCCAAAACGACCGTATCGACGCGTAGATGACAACTAAGAGGTTGACATTAATATTTGAACAAACACTTGACGATAAACTTACGAATTGTCACAAATCGTTCCGCGAATCAAACATGCGGCCCAATCATCACCGGGTCGCTTGCGGGAGGTGCAGAAACGAGGTGTCTACAGAGCCCCCACTTTGACTGAGGCTTGGACAAGGCGAAAGTCAAAGTATAGCCATCAGTCAATCGAAGATTACAACTCGACGACTATGGCGACGCGAGGCGGCTCAAGGGTCTCGAACCAAGGACCTGTCGTCGGGAACATTTTAGAGTCTGTCGACTATCGGGAGGGTCGTTTAAAGTCCATTAGACTACGTAAGGAAGCTCGCCACCATAAGAAGAGACCATACCGAGACTTCTTTCGAGATGCTTCCTGGAGGTGCATAGGAGCTAAGGTTAAGCGTAGGAGCTAAGGGTAAGACCTAAAAGATATATAAAGATTGGTGCTAGGGTATGGGACCCTAAAGGAAAGCATTTGACGGGAAGGAAGCCTAACAATAAAATCAACTTAAAGGGTGGCTAAGGTCTGGGTATAGGAACTTCTGGAGAACGACACCCTGTCGAACTCCGCGGGGAAACACAAAATATAGTGAAAGCAGCAGGACGTCGGTAGAAACTGCTGGGGAATCCGCTTGCGTCGGTCTCAAGCGAACTCGGGCAAAACTTGAGGTTGAATCTGCTTGCGTCGGTCTTAAGCGAACTCTTGTTGGGAAATATATTGACGACTAGGAACATCTTGATCGTCATGGCAGAAATCCTGAGTGAGCAATACTGCAAAATACTACTGCGCCGGATAAAATAATTTTGAGCAATACTGCAAAATACTGCTGCGCTGGAGAGAATGCGGACCGGAACGAAAGGAAATCATCGAAACGGGCCAAAAGAATATAATAGCATTGAAGAAGAGGCGCACCAAAGATGGGCCCACAAATAACGAACTCATAACGAATTTTTGAAAATTCGTATGGAGGGAACGCCAGGAAGAGGCGCAGCAAGAGCTGCGTCTCTTGGAAGAGGCGCAGCACCTGCTGCGTCTTTTCCCCAATTTGGCAATTTCCGCGTAAAAACGCGAAATCAGAAGGGTTTTAGTTCATTATTTTCGAAACACATTTCCTTCAATTTCTCTCTCAAATCTTCACCATTTCCGTCGAGGTTTGATCCAAAAGCTTGCTTGAAATATGACTAATCGAGGTATGTGTCTTAATCTTGCATTAATCATCTACATTAAATCGAATTTTGAGTAAAAAATTCTAGGGTTTTCGACCCTTTTGATCGAAAATTTGGGGCTTTTCCCCCAAATGGATTTGCTTTGCCAAATTGATGCTAGAAATAGATAGTAGGCAATGTTAGGAACATAACCATGTATTTGCTTTGAATTTTCATCGAGTTTTGAGCCCTTGAGCGAATTTTGAGACGGTTTTACAGCTAAACCGTAAATTGCTTCGAAAATAGCCTTAGGATTACCCATTGACGGTGAAATTTGATATTTGGGACCTTTGGATGATGGGTAAACTTTCTGCCATCTCGAAATTTTGGTTTGTGACAACTTTTTCAGGGCACCTTTCTAGGGCATAATCGCCGTTATAACGAAACGCTGCCGAATTTTCGACTCAAACCCGGAACTAGGCTTTGACTTGGGCTTGAATTTGACCCAATATATCACATGAGCGATTGGATTGGCGGGAATATGGCCAAAGATGGCCAGAAAGGGCAGTTTTCAGGGCTTTGGAGGCTCTAAAACTCCTTAACAAAGGCTTGTCGTCACGTGAAGCAGCCTAAATTTACTTTAATGTGCAGGTGATGAGGCTTCTACTTCTGGGAGGACTCCCATGGAGATAGACGTTGTTACGGTTGAGGAGGCCTTGGAGCAGGCCCTCACTGCTGCGGTAATGGCTACTGGAGACAAGGCTCACGAGGAGGAGGCCGTCGAGGAGGAGGAGGAGGAGGAGGCCCCGAGACGGGCCAACGTCAGGCGAGGAGGTCGTCAGCTGAGGGGAGCTCCTACGTGGGCTGAGACCTGGGAGAGTAGGCACCTTGTGTGGGCTGCAGGGGTCACCTGTCCTACAGGACGGTGAAGAGCCTGGTAAATAAGAATTCACTACTCATTACCTATTCTCTTTCATTCTTTTTGTCCAAACTTCTTGCAAATCTCCATTCAAAACTAAAGATAGCTTTGTTTCAAATCATAATAGGAGGCCGGGAACCTCAGGTCGTTCTCGGGTTACACGACAGCGATGGAGCACTACGAGCGGCTGTCGGCGGAGGAGAGGGCCATGATCGAGCGCGGAGCATTCGGTCCTCCTGTTCGTGTCGGAGGGATATCGTGAAGAGGAAATTGCGGGCCAACCTTAGCCTGGTCCGTGCTTTCTTGGATCGATTCTGGGATACGACTTCCACGTTTCACCTGCCTTTTGGTGAGGTGGGAGTTACTCGGAGGATTACGGCATGATTTCTGCCGTGCGGGACCGAGGAGATGGTGTGGCGGAGACTCGCTATGAGAGCGGATTCGGCCGAGGCGAGGAGGTTGATCGGCTGGAGCTTGCCGCCGAAGGCTGTTGCAGTGCCGGGCTTAGTACCCAGTACCTACGTCCAAGACTACTTTGTGGGGAAGACCCCGGCGTTGGTGACGATCGATGGGAGGGAGACTGCTCCTCCTCCTTGTACAGCTGAGCAGAGAGCTCGTCTTTGGCTTTGGTGGTTCTTGTCTTCGATTTACCTCGGAGACAAGGGCGAGAGGCTATCGACGAAGCTTCTTCCCTTTCTTTCGACCCGAGTTCACTAGGGCGTTGGGACCGGGTCATCACTGCTGGTTTTGCGGTCCTCATCCGCTTCATGAGGGCCATGGTTCGTCCGGAGTTGATGGAGAAGGGGACTTCTCCTGGCGCCGTCGGACACAATTTCTCGGGCCGTTGGAGGTATGAACCTTCCTTTAGACCAAAGTAAATTCTTTCCTTTGTTGAATCACGAAAGATCGTTATTGATTATTTTGTTTTATAGGCCTGGTGTATTCTTACTTCCCGAGTCTCGCGCGCCAAGAGGACAGAGCGCCGGAGAAGGCCTATCCCGTGGTGAGGGACTGGGTGATGTGCCGGACGAAGAGCAAGCGCTCTTCTCACAATGTCTACCGGCGGGATGTGAACGCCCTTCAGCTGAGCAGCGTGAGTATCCCACTCGTATCCACATTTCTTGTATTTTGCTTCCGCTTGATCATAGGAATGATCTTTGCTTCATCTTATTGCAGTGGGTGCCCAGACTTGGGCGGAGTACGCTGGAGCGCCTCCTTTTGTCGCTGAGGTCCTTAGACCTAGGAGCCCGAGTCGGTTGCTGTTGTGGACGTCGATGGGTCCTGTGTGGTATCTGGGCGAGCGTTTGGCTCGTCAGTGCTCTCGGGGCGCGTTGACGGTTCCTATTGACCCTCCGAGGACGATGTTCAGGGAGCCTTCCGAGGCTGAGAGGGAGGCGGACTTGGCTGGTGCCAGTGGTGACGACCTTCTTCTGCCTGGCGAGGACTACTCGGCGTTCCTTTACGGGAGGTTGGCGTACTGGCCAGTAGTGGTGAGTATCCTTTATTTTCTTGATTTCGATTTCGGGAATTACGATGAAAGATCATCGATTAATGAGGGCTATCTGTCTTTACAGGAGGTCGAGGCGGCGGGCATCGAGCCCCCAGTGTACCCCGAGACCCTTGAGTACACTGACGCGACTGGGAGGACGACGCTCTCCGAGTTGCGTGACTTTGACGTGGCCGTGACGGATGCTGGCTTAGACGACTGGTAGCATCTGATTCGGAGGGTGAGCCTCCAGCTTATATACCCTTCGTGTAAGAACACATTCGGTTAAACTTGTTCAATTTACTGATACTTTCTTTTGAAATGCAGGTCGTGCCATCTCGGTTCGTGGCACTTTGGAGGGTGGCCAACCGGCTACGAGCTACCGCCATCGAGGCACTCGTCGGTGGTCAAGGTCGTCAGGTACGAACCTCGTTTGCTTTCTTTTGATTTTTGATTTTCAGTTTTGTTTGAGTTGATTGACATGAGCCAATTTCTTGTTTACAGGGCGACCGCGAGCTGGAGCGAGAGTTGGCCCGGTCTCGGGAGGAGACGGCTCGCTTGTCGAGGGAGCTTGAGTTTCGGGATGCCGAGATTGCTGCTCTTATGGCGAGGGTTGCTGAGTTGGAGGGTGCCCAGCAGTAGTTTGGCGTAGTTTTGTAGACTTGTACATCTGGACATTTGATTTTGAACATTTTCGGATTTGTTTGGGGCGCAAGCCCCCAGTTTGCTTGGATTTTGGATTTGGTCGGGGCGCAAGCCCCCAGTTTGATTGTACATTTGTATATATGATGGCCTGAGTGCCTTTGCTGCTGGGTTGTGTTGCTTGTACCTGCAGGTTAGTTCTTGAACAGGTTTGGTAGATAACGGTTTACGCCGTCATGCTGCCGAAATTCACATGGAAATCACGCAAAACATACATTTTATACACATATGGCCTTAATTAGCGCAAAAAAAAGACTCAAAAGGATACAAAAATGCAAAAATGCGAAAATTTTGCAAAAATTTTGTCGGAAATGACCGGACGGTAGGGAGGGTTACCCCCTAAAAAAAAGAAAAAAAGAAATCTACAAGTGTAGAAATGAAAATGTTGAAATTTGTTAAAAATGAAAACAAAAGAAAATGATTTCCTAAAAAATGAAATTAGAATGAAATGAAATTTATTTCCTAAAAATAAATAAATGAATTAGAATAATAAAATAAAATAAAAAGGTGTGATAAAAAATGGCGAGTGTGTCGACGTCGCCTCGAAATGTGTGCCCGCGAATTCAGGAAGTTTGAAACATGGTAAACTGCTCGTATTTACCAAAATAAAATCCCGTAGGAATAGGAAATTATTCGTTATAGAATTAGGAAAGATCCAAACGCGAAATCACGGGTGAGCTCTGGGGAAGAGGCGCAGCACGAGTCAAGCGTCGCTTTGAATAGGCGCGGCAGAGCTGCGCTGTTCCCAAGCTTGTCTCTCCCGGCGAATTTTGGAAACAGCAATTAGTATAAATAGAAGCGTCGACGAAGCTTTAAATCACATAATTCTTCCGTCTTTTCTCCGTTAATCTCATAAAAAACTCCCAAAATAAATTTTTAAGAGAAAATTTGTCATCATGAATACTTTGGAGATCCGCTTGAAGGAATGGACTAATGAGTTCTCGAATATTGAGAAGCACGACATGGGTGCTCATAACCTTGGGTCTCTATTGAGTTTGAAACTCATTAAGGTGGTAAAACCGTTCTTGGATGCTTGCCTTGACTACTGGGACCCAAATTGTCATGTATTCGCGTTCCCAGGTGGTGATATTTGTCCTTTTCCGGAGGAAGTTGCTGCTATTGGTGGGTGGGACCCCGAGCATTTACCCGCCATTCCTTTCACTTCACAAGGGTATAAGAGCAAATTCAGAGACCTGCTTGGACTGACTAGACTTGAGGTGGATCGCTTAGTTACCCCGAAAGGCGTGAAAATGCTGGACTTTGTAGACCGATTCATCAACAAGGCTGACCCCACTATCTCTTATGTCGCTAGGAGGAGAGCATTTGGCTTTTGTTTGCTGCATGTGTACGTCTTCCATGGACACGTTGATGAAGATTTGCGAGTTGATCCCCGTCTTTTGGGTCTTATCGAACAAATGGAGCTGCGCAGGAGCCCAGCTTGTTTATGCTTAGGGGAGATCATCTTGGGTTTGGATAATAGGAAATCCAACCGCGATCTGCCATTTCTGGGAAGTCCCGTTATCTTACAGGTAAAAGACACCTCTCTTTTTTTTTTTTTTTTCGTTTTGTTTGTTTTTTTTTTTTTTTTTTTTTTTTTCTTTTTTCTTTCGGTGTCTAATACCTGCTGTTGGTAGGTTTGGCTTATGGAACGGCTCCGACTGCTCGAGCCCCCAGTTCATGCGCTTTCCTATCACTCCCGTATGATTGCGATGAGGACGCGGTTGTACATGGTGGACTTCACTCGGGTTTGTGACTATTGGAAGAACAAGCTGAAGAATGATGATGGCCCGTTGATTAGGTGGGTCGTACCATGGTGGCACCTCAAGTCTGTCACTGGAGTGTCTTCTTTGGATCCCACTAGGTCCGTGCGTATTCCGGGATTGGAGTTCATGGTATGCATTTTTCCGAAAGATTGATGAGGCAAGTCGGGTGAAGCGGACTATCCCGAGGCTTGATACTGCTCAGCAGATCGCCGTAGCGCTTACCACCGAGAGCCGAAGAGAGTGGGCTATCAAATGGGCCCAAAGGAACATGTGGTTCTTGAGTTTCTCCGCCAATGCTTTGTGGGTGTCGGATTCCTATCTGAGGTGGAAAAAGGCTGCAACTTCGGAAGAACGCGAGAGGCTGAGGAAACGCGAGCCTGTGGACTACAAGGTGCGCGAGGGAGAGAAAGAGAAGGAGAAGCATCCGACAGAAGGAGAAGAAGAAGCTGGATTTCAGGTCATTCATCCTTCGAAGAAATCAAAGACTACTCCTGTTGCGGAAGTGGTGGTTGGCAAGAATGGAAGAGTCAGGCCTCGAGAAAGACCGTTGGTGATTAGGTCTGAAGTGGTGCAAGAGCGCCCGGCTCGAGGTCGTGACAAGAAGTATGTCAAAAATGACAAGGGCAAGGGGAAGATGGAGGAATAGCCCGAGTCTTTATTTATTATTTGATTATTATTATTATTGTTGTAATAAAAAAGGAGGGATTTTTAGAATCCTAGCCTATTCTATTTTTATTATGTATCGTATTATTATTATTAGAAAACGAATGGAATAAAAAAGGTTTAATGGTTATGAAACCGTTGTGATTTTCTTTTATTATTCTTGTCGAATTTCAAATGCAATGCAAATGTCCTTCTATTTACATTTTAGGTATAATGGGTTGAATCCCGTGAAGGATTGCCAACGTATTCACTTAAAAAGCGAAATCAAACCCTTGCGCGTAGTTCGAGTAAATGTAAAAGAATAATTGTTCGAAGCAAGAGCTTGTAATGAACATAGAAAATAAGCATGAGCTTTTGCTTGTTCTCAAGGTGCGAATTTAGTTTATTTGACGATATGAGGATGCCAATCTTGTCAAAATGCAAGAGCATATTGACACTTAGCTTATTTCAGCTTGCCCAGGGCCGTTTATTTAGTGCCACAAGAGCGACACATGGGTTTACGCGAGGCGCGTGTTTGTCCTATTCTAGGCATAGTATCGTTTCAGTTGGTCAAGGTTTGTGGGGTTTGAAAACTCATTCCCATCTAGGTCTGTGATTCTAACCGCACCCCCTGGGAGTATGGATTTGACTAGATATGGTCCGGCTCAATTAGGTTTGAATTTTCCCCTTGGGTCGACAGGTAAAAGAGCTCTAATCGATTTGAGTACTAAGTCTCCTTCTTTGATGTTTCTTGGCCTAACTCTTTTGTTGAAAGCTCGTTTGATACGTGCTTGATATGTTTGGACATTGTGTAAGGCGCGTAGCCTACGTTCATCCAGGAGGATGAGTTCTTCATATCTATCCCTTTTCCAATCGGCTTCAGGGATTTGGCTCTCGAGTAGAATGCGCAAGGATGGTATTTCTAGCTCCACTGGTTGTACGGCCTCCATGCCGTAGGTCAAATAGAAAGGAGTAGCCCCAGTGGGCGTCCTAACTGATGTACGATATCCCCATAAAGCAAAGGGTATCTTGCTTGGCCAATCTCTGTAGTTGTCAGTCATTTTCTTGAGAATTGTGACAACGTTCTTGTTTGCCGCCTCTACCGCGCCGTTAGTCTGTGGTCTATAGGGCGAAGAGTGGTGATGCTTAATCTTATATTTGGCTAGCAATTGCTCGGTTTCGGCTTGGAAGTGTGACCCGTTATCACTGATGATCTCATGTGGGCAACCATATCGGCAAATGATGTTGTTTTGTATGAATTTTGCCACATTTTTAGCCGTAAGAGCAGTGTAGGAAGCCGCTTCTACCCACTTGGTGAAATAGTCAATCGCTACTAGAATGAAACAGTGACCTCCTGTTCCGGCTGGGGTTATCTTCCCGATTATGTCAATTCCCCATGCGGAAAATGGCCAAGGAGATGTCATCGTGTATAGCAACGAAGGAGGGACATGTTGTACATTCCCGAAGATTTGGCAATTGTGGCAACGTCTCACGTATTTGATGCAATCGGATTCCATGGTGGTCCAATAATACCCTAAACGTGTGATTTTCTTTGCCATCATGGGCCCGCTCATGTGAGGACCGCATTCTCCGTCGTGGACTTCTTCCATCACCTTTTGTGCCTGTGAATGATCAAGGCAACGTAGGACTACACCAAGAGGTGTTCTTTTGTATAATTCTCCTTGCATGAGGGCGTATTGGGAAGCTAATAGGCGTATAGCACGTTGTCCCCTTTTGTCCATATCTGGTGGATAGGTACCATTAAGCTTGAAATTCAGGATCGCATGGAACCAGGGTTCCTGCGCGATTTCTTCTTCATCGGTGATTTGATGGACATAAGCCGGTTCCGATCGTCGTTCAATACACAAAGGCATTTTTACCATGTGGTCTGGCATATTTATCAAAGATGCAAGTTTCGCAAGAGCGTCTGCAAATTGATTTTCCTCTCGGGGTAGGTGTAAGTAGGTTACGTGATCGAAGAATTGAGCCACTTGGTCTATTCTAGCCTGATAGGGCGCGAGGCTTTCGCTTCGGATTTTCCAAGATCCTGTAACTTGATTGATGATCAATGATGAATCCCCATGTACTCGGAGGTTTTTGATGCCTAAGCTTACTGCCGCTTGTAATCCGATGAGACAAGCTTCATACTCTGCAGCGTTATTTGTCACCTCGAAGTCGAGTTTGACAGCAATCGGTGTATGCTCCCCTTCAGGAGAAATGAGCAACACTCCTATTCCGAATCCTCTTAAATTTGATGCTCCATCAAAGTATAGATCCCAAGAGTCCACGTCTGTTTGAAGTATGTCCTCGTCGGGAAATGACCAAGTGTCGATGGTTTGTGTGTCGTTGATAGGATTTTCTGCGAAGAATTCGGCGACGGCGCGACCTTTTATGACTTTCAGTGGGACATATTTGAGGTCGAATTCTGAGAGCATCAGAGTCCACCTTGCAAGACGTCCGTTGAGGACGGGTTTCTCGAAGAGGTATTTGACTGGATCCATTTTGGAATATATCTTGACGGAGTAGCTAAGCATGTAGTGACGTAGCTTCTTCGTCGCCCACACAAGAGCGAGGCATGTCTTTTCGAGTTGCGAGTATTTGCACTCATATTCCAAGAACTTCTTACTTAGATAGTAAATAGCTCTTTCTTCGCTTCCTACAGTTTGAGCTAACATAGCGCCCATGGCAGTTTCAGTTACTGTGAGATATAAACCAAGAGGTTGATCTCGTTGTGGCGGCATGAGCACTGGTGGTTTAGCCAATATCTCCTTGATTCGGTCAAACGCCTTTTGACAATCGTCATCCCACATGGTGTGGTCTGTTTTCTTGAGTTTCTTGAAGATAGGCTCGCAAATCATGGTAAGTTTCGATATGAATCGACTTATATATTGTACCTTTCCCAGGAATCCTCTAACTTCTTTTTCTGTTTGAGGCTGTGGCATTTCGATCAGAGCTTTGATTTTCGAGGGATCTATTTCTATACCGCGTTGGCTGACGACATATCCCAGGAGTTTTCCGGATGTTACCCCAAATGTGCATTTCTGGGGATTAAGTCTCATGTTGTACTTTCGTAGCCTTGCGAAGAACTTGCGAAGGTTTGCAATGTGTCCCTCTCTTTCTCTGGATTTGACGATCATGTCATCTACATATACCTCAACTTCTTTGTGCATCATGTCATGTAGGAGTGTAGTCGCGGTGCGTTGGTATGTAGCTCCGGCGTTGATCAATCCGAATGGCATTACTGTATAGCAATATGTTCCCCATTGGGTGACGAAAGCGGTCTTGTGCATATCTTCCATGGCCATCTTGATTTGGTTATATCCCGCATATCCATCCATGAAGGATAGTAATGCGTGGTCTGCAGTATTGTCCACCAATATGTCAATGTGAGGTAGAGGGAAGTCATCTTTTGGACTTGCTTTGTTTAAGTCTCTGAAGTCAACACAAACACGGATTCTCCCGTCCTTTTTGGGCACAGTACTATGTTGGCTACCCGGTCAGTACTCGGAAACTTTGATGAACCCAAATTTGAATTGTTTATCCACTTCTTCCTTAATCTTTAGAGCCCATTCCGTTCTCATTCGCCAAGCTTCTTTCACGGGTTTGAAACCCTACTTAATAGGAATTCTATGTTCGCGATATCCTGTCGATCCCTGGCATGTCTTTGTAGGACCAAGCGAAAACGTCTTTGAATTCATTTAGGAGGTCTATGAAATCGGCCCTTTCGGTAGAGCTCAAGGTAGTCCCTATCCTAAGTTCTTTGGGTTCTAATTCGGTTCCTACGTTGATGGGTTCGGTATCTTCTATTACTGGTCCCCCTTCCCCTTCCTGTAATATTTCTTTGGCTACGTAGGGTGGTATTTCGGTCGAGTCTAGGTCTTGGTCATCCTCAGTATCATCATAAACAGAATTGCACTCGAAAGAACACAGAGAGTAAGCAGAACCTGATTTATTCATATTAAGATTTGAGTAAAGTTGAAACAAATAAGCCAACTGATCCATGGTCAGTGGCGGCACAGGAACAGTAATTGGGGCATTTCCCGAACTACTATGACTACTCGAGGCTAAGCTAGGAGAAACGAAGGGAGTGGGGATGACAACAGGAGTAGACTCTCTAATGACTTCTCTAGACTCCGACTCTGACTCCGACTCCGACTCCGACTCGAACTCGTCGTCTTCTGGTTCTCCTTTGAACATCTCGCCTTCTCCAGTGGTGAGCTTGAAGAGTCTTCCTTGGTTGTTGGTCCATTTGATAGATTTTCTCCATCCTTTCTCGCTTTATGTCGGTTTACGTGATTAACGCGTGGGGTTGAAGCGATCGTCTTGAAGTATCATAGTAATGATCTCATCCTGCGCGGCCCTAATGAATCGGTCTTCCCCAAACAAGAGGCTAACAGCTTGTTCGTCGAAGCAAGGTGCTTGACGGGTTTTGACGGTAGGAACCGTTTCGGGAGGAATGAAGTAGCAATCGTGAAAGATCTCGATTCCGGCTAACTTCCTCTCGAGATAATGCCAAGGTTCGGGAAATCCATGGAAGAGTTCTGAACTTCCTTCTTGAACGAAGTACCCATTTAGAGTGGGGAGATATGGTCTCATTTGGACTCCCACGTATTTGCGATTTTGGACTTGAGCGAGCATTTCGAGAACTTCTTCAGCTGTGGGTTTGTATCCTAATCCAAGTGGTATCCTTGTCGAGTTGCCTTTCTTGTATGGTGCGAAGGTGTTCTTCCGGATTGGGTTCAAAGGCATTCCAGGGAAGTATCCTTGGGATTTGAGTATGTGGTTGACCACCAAGTTGGAGTAGGGATTATAGTATAAGGGTGCCAACTCACTTTCTATGACGCTCACACTTTGGAAGCCCCCAAGTTCGTATATGGGATCCGCAAGGACTTGATTGTTTGATTGCTTCTCAATTATCGCCTTGATGGGTGACGAAGTGATCGTCACAACTTTGCCATTTAGTGGGATCTTGATCTTTTGATGGAGGGTGGATGTTACCGCTTTGGAAGCGTGAATCCACGGCCTTCCCAGAAGTATGTTAAATGAAACTTCGATGTCCACTATTTGGAAATTAGCTTTTCGCTCGATTGGTCCCGTGGCTATGGTTAGGCTAGCAAGTCCAACCACTTTTCGTCGTGTACCGTCATATGCACGTACACCCTGATTGGTGGGAGTCCAATCCGACTCCTTCATGCCTAGTTTGTATGCCGTTTTGAGGGGTATGACGTTGACCGCGGAGCCATCATCTACCAAAGTCATTGGCACGTTCTTCTTTAGACAGATGATGACAAATGATGTATAGAGCAAGGTTGTGACTAGCGCCAAAAGGTGGCAAGTCTTCGTCTGAGAAAGTAATAGGATTACTTAACCTCGGTGATTCTTGGAAGACCAAGTTGACTACATCTTCAGGAGTGGAGTTATGTGCTACATTCAATTTGGCCAAAGCTTGCAGTAAAGCTTGGCTATGCGGGAATGAGCTTGCCACTAGTTGCCAGACTGAAAGATCAGCCTTGGTTTTCTGTAATTGCTTGAGCAAATGATCAGTGGGGTCGTCTTCGTTATCATTTGGTGTGATGACGTTGGTTGGACCGTTTTGAGTAGTGCTTTGATATGGACGACCCGAACGAGTTAGGTGATCCACATCTTGGTCTTCACCATTTTGGACTATTTCCTTGACTAAGGAGTTTTCAATGAGGTATTCGTCTTCATCGTCATCGGCCCAAACCCCATTGACTATAGCTAGTTCCTTCATTCTCATGATATCACTTTCTAGTCGTATGATTTGATCGACTAGTCCATCGACCACGGCGATTACTTCTTGCATAGTGGCATTTTGAGAGAAGATCAATGGTACACGTTCGTTAGGCATTGCATTGGGATTGCGTAAGGTCGTTACCATGTTTTCTAATTCCCACACTTGTCTATCTACACTCCTTGCCCATGCGAGGAAGTCGGAAACGGTAGGGGAGATAGTAGAGTAGAGCCTTTCTTTCTCAATTGCATGAATTTCGTTTTCGGTGGGAGAAATGAGATGTGAGCAATCTAAGGTAGATTCGTCACTTGTAATCACTAGAACTCCAAGAGGATTCTGAGTGTTGTTAGGCTTACCTCCTGGTGGAATTGGAAGTCGACCATCTTCAATCATATCTTGAAGCACGTGTTTCAACTTGTGGCATTTTTCTGTGTCGTGCCCTTTGCCCCTATGGTATTCACAAAAGAGGAGTTTTCATCCCGCAATTTGGACTTCTTTTCGGGTTCGGGAGTAGGTCCAATGGGTTGGAGTTTACCTTGCTTCATTAGCCTTTTTAGAGCGTTGGAGTATGTATCCCCAAGGTTTGTGAACTTCCTTGGCGGGCTAGTTTTCTTGGATGGCTCGAGAAGGTTAACTTCGTCGGTCTTGCTAGTAGAGCCGTATGAACGACTTGTGGACCCTTGATATTCTCGACCTACCGTTTTGGACAAGAGTCCTTTGCGGATGTCATCTTCAATTCGTGTCCCTAGTACGGTTAAGTCCTTGAAAGTCTTGATGTTTTGATATCTCAAGTGGTTGGCATATATGGGCTTGAGATTATCCACGAACTTTTCCACAAGAGTGGCCTCATCCGGGCGTTCAACTAGTTGAGTACTAGTCTTCCTCCACCTACTTAGGAAGTCGGTGAACCCTTCTTTGTCATTTTGGGTAAGAACCTCTAGGGTACGCATGTTGACTTGGATCTCGGCATTATCCGCGTATTGTTTCGAGAATTCGATCGCGGCGTCCTCCCAAGTAGCGACCTTTTTGTGATCCAAAGTGTAGAACCATTGCTTTGGAATGGTGTCAAGAGATGAAGGAAAGATCCTTAAGAACATCTCGGGTTTGATGCCTTTGATAGACATGTAGTCCTTGAAGGCGCGGATGTGGTTCAAAGGGTTCTCATGTCCTTTAAACTTAGGGATATCCGTCATGCTAAAGTTGGTAGGCAATTTGGAATTGACGGCTTCATACTTGCGATTGTTCTCCCTATAAATGTCATCCCCTTAAGGTACATCAATTGCTCCTCTAGGTATTGGAGTCTTTTCTCACTGCGTACTCCCTAGGGCAGATTCTCATCTTTAGACTCGTCATCGAAAAATTGTAGTACTTCACCTTTAAGGGGAGGCAACCTTCCCTCTACATCAAAGATACGGCCTTCGATAAGTTCAAGGCGGTCATAGGTTTGTTCTTGAGTGATTTGCATTTGGGCTATCGCGGCTAGGATTCGATCACTACTTTCTTGAATTTGCTGGAGGTTTGTTTCATCACTTGACCCAGGCATCTTGGAAACTGGATAAGAGATTGGCGACGAATCAAAACACGATCGACCATTCTATCACACTTGCTAAAAGAAGAAAAGTTTTGACTCGTGAAGTGGGTGTGTGCCACTTGTGTTGAGTGAGTTTTGAAGAAAGACAAGGTCTTTGAAAATGTGTGTCCTAGTCAACTGCAGTGTAGTTGCAGGAGTGGACTCGAAGTGAGGTTTTGAAATGGGCTTGCGGCCCGAAGTTTGACTCGACAAACGGACAGAGTTTCGACTCGGTTTTGCGCTAATCATGGCCTTTTCGAAATTTTGATTTTAAAAAGGATTTTGATTTTTTGAAAATTCGTCATGGTTTTGTTTAGAAATGGTGATCATGTAAGGTTTACACATTTATACAAGCATTATAACGGGATGCTGAGTGCATTTAAATGGGTTTTGGTTTAAAAGGGTGGGTTGCCATACCGAACCATCAAACCCGAAGTCTGTGGAGAGGCTCGTGCCAAACAAGAGTAAGGCCGATTCCTAGTCCATTTCCTCAAGTAGTGAAGGCCCTTGATACAAACAAGAGTAAGCATCATGGTATGGATGACGTCAATCGCTATCCATCCTTAGGCCCAAATAAGAATTAGGACCGTTTAGACGGGACGATTGGTCGAATGGGTTGGGTTGGGCCTAGGAAGGCCGAATAAAACGGTCTAAGAAGACCGAGTTATGAAAACCGACAATTGTCTTGTACAAACTTATTCCCTAACCTTGTTCAAGTTTCACCCTAGCTACACGTAAGTGTATATCCCCAGCGGAGTCGCCAAACTGTGGACAGCGGGCCGCCCACGGGGGCGCTTGGTGAGAAACGGGGACAAGCGTTTGCATTTTGTATGGAGTCGCCACCAATTTTTATGGGAAATTGGAACCGTTCGAATACCTCATGTCATGTCAAGACACAAAGTAGTGACATGAACACTAAGCAATCGTTACCCTTAGCATTCTATGTCTAGAATGACTCTCGTGGATGCCAATGAACACGGGTGCTCACGGAGATCTGGAGTAAGGGGTGAGGGTACGTATTAGGAAGCTCTTTTGATCGAACACCTAATCCCGCCCGCCTCGATAGCGGCCTCTACTAATGATTAGGGAGTTTATTCGTACTTGATATATCGTCGGCTATATGCATGCAATGCAACATCCAAGTTTTGATCCTAGCATGTGAGGAATTTAACTAAGTCGGTTGACACGTAATTAGCATACAATTGGGTCGAAGTAGGATTTAAGTCAAATTACATGTGGAAACATACAAGGAATAAAACGACAAAGATTATAAAGATAGAAAATTACAATAATGAAAATTACAATAATTACAATGGAATAGGCGATTTATGTCGAAAATACCTTTAAAACGGATAATTTGAGAAAAAGAATAAAAGAAATAAAAGAAAGAAATAAAATAAATTAACGAATAGAAACCAGGTGATAATACGAATATTAGTTAATTAAATACGTAAGCTAACTAAACTAGGTCAAAGCAGAAAGGAGTTCAGAGGCAGAACTCAACCTGGAACAGGCGCAGCAAAGACTGCGCCCTCTGGAAGAGGCGCAGCAGTTGCTGCGTCTGTTCCAAGGGTGAGTTCTGGCTGTGAAGCCGGAACTGCAAATCGTTAATGTTAATTGTTAATTTTAATGATTGATTACGACAATTGACTCGGATGAAAGTGATTTAATGTATTATTTACATATGAATGGGTCGTAAAAGCAAGAAAACATGAATGAGACGGAATTAAACGAATTAATTACATGAAGGGACGATGTTAATGAATGATGAAGATAAACAACTAAACAAACTAATTAATCTAAACATGATGAATATGACGAATTAACAATGAATACGAATGTAAATATGCCAAAGATAAATTCCAGAAACTCAATATTGACGAAATTGAATCTCTAAAACTCAGATTGAATATTAATGACGAAAACCCGCAAATATTGATTACTTGAGATTTAAGTCGAATCAATGATGAATTAAAACATGTGAATTAATGAGTGATGATCAAAATATACATATGATTGTTAAACTATCATGACGAATAATTAAAGACAACATATGAAAACAAATAAGAAAGACGAATTACAGAGGACGAGGAAGAAGAAAAGAAGCAGGAACTGCGGCAGCCTCAGGAAGAGGCGCAGCAGGAACTGCGCTCCTTCGAAGAGGCACAAAGCTTGCGTCTTTTCTCGACGCCCATCTCATCGGAAATCCGCAAAAACAGGTTTTAAAGCACGGTTTTAGAAATCGATTTTAATGGTGTTTTCGACATAAACCTTACAATTGATGATTCAATAAATAAAATACAATAAATAAAGAGAATTATACACCCTCAGACTTACATGTTGACGAAACGAGATGAACTAAGTATCGACTAGTGAATGCTCGACGCGAATGCAATGAAAGAGTGCCCTCGTAAGAGGAAAACGATTGATTAATTAAGATTGATTGAGTGTAGTTGGTCAAATTGGTCGGTCATGCAACGGAGAGGCTGGTACCCGGAAAGATCCGAGCTTACGTGGTCGGAAGTCCAAGCACGTAGGCGCCAATTAGTAAGAACGAAGTCTAGAATGCAAAGGGAGAAGAGAAGGGCGGACACTCGCGTGAGAAATATGAGGAACGAAAGCTCCTATTTATACTAATCACGCGGAGGAATAGGGTTTCGGAGACTCTTTGGAAGTGAATCTCGGAAAGATATAAAAAAGATACGTAAATCATGCAAAGAAGGGCCTGGGAAGAGGCGCAAGCCCATGCGTCCCTTGGAAGAGGCGCAGACTGCTGCGTCTATTCCCAGAGGTTTCCTCCGTCAAGAAAGATTTCGCGTTTGAGTTATGGTAGGACGGAAATAATTCGATTATCTTGTGAATATTACGGGATATTATTTGCCAAAAGATAAAATTTGTGAAATATGGAATAGAAATATCCGGAACATTCCAGAACATTCTGACTCGGGATTTAACAATTATCAGAAAATGGAGACAGTTTTTGACCCGGACTCCGAATGTACTCTAATTACTGCCAAAACGACCGTATCGGCGCGTAGATGACAACTAAGAGGTTGACATTAATATTTGAACAAACACTTGACGATAAACTTACGAACTGTCACAAATCGTTCCGCGAATCAAACATGCGGCCCAATCATCACCGGGTGGCTTGCGGGAGGTGCAGAAACGAGGTGTCTACAAATGGTCTAATGTTGTGAGTGAAAAGGAGTTGTTAGTGAAAAAGTATTTTTTGGAGATGACGGAAGGAGGTAATATCGTGGTTCGTCCTCTTTCGGCAAAAATCAAGTTCCTCTTGAACTTTTTGTGGAACACAGTGGTGCCAAGTTGAGGAGGCCGTGATAAGGTGTCGAGTTATGAAGCTATAATGGTCTATTCTTGGTTGGAAGGTCAGAAAGTGAATTTGGGTAGTGTCGTGATGCACCGTATAATTCAAACAAGTCTCACGGTGACAAAGGAAAAGTTGAGCACCACAATCGATTTACCCTATGGGATGTGGGTGTCTCGGTTGTTGGAGATTAAGCGAGTGGTGGGACAAGATAGTTACGGTGTTAGTGCGCGGGACTGTATGTGTGACAGGTTGATCAAGCTAATGGGTCTTGTTGTTAATGGACCCGAATTGCTTCTTGCTAAAGACATTGAGAAAACCCAGGGAGATTCGGGTTTGGGAGCTATGGAGTCGAAATTGGAGGGCTTTATGAGTGGTTTGATGGAGAAATTTTAAGAGCATTCAACGAATCTAGCTACGGTGTTGTCACGGGTTGGACCATCTCGTTCCTTAGACTCGGGCTTGGATGCTACTCGGGTGTACTCTTGGATAGAGGAAGTGGACAAAAGGTTAGCGGGTTTTGAAAGGGAGTTGAAGGCAATTCGTGGGGAAGTGTTCCCACACGGTGATTGTCTCACTTTCCTTACGAGTCAGGGTGGAGCTTTAGTTATGCACGGGAAAGCCATGGCGGGTGATCAAGCGCTCACGTTGGAGGCCACAAAAGCTCTTTCTCTGAAAGTCCTTAACTTTGAAAGGAGCATTGGTACTCTTTCTCAGCTGGTTCGGAGCTCGTTTGACCGTCTGGATGCCTTAGAGCACTGCACTAGACCCGACTACGTAAACCCGTACCGTACCCGCAACATTTGATTTCCTCTCATCCTACCATATCTAGCCCTTACCTTATTTAGCTTTCTTTTTATTTTCTCTTGGTGTGTTTAAACATTATCATTCGGCCCATATTGGCAATGCACTTGTGGTTATAGCCCAAGTGTTTCATTAGACATGTGTTCATTCGGCCCATTTTGGCTTAAACATGTTTAATTCCTAGTTTGTATGATAATTATCTTTTGGATGCTTATAGTCTTGCGTGTTATTTTTATTTCCTATGACGTTTTATCTCTTGCCTCGTCCTATATTATTCTAGTCATTTTTGATTTGTTCTTAGCTTTTCGATGATGTCAAGAGGGGGAAAGAACGTCTATAGTAAGCATCTACCTAAGCTTGCTCCTTGTCAAGACCAATTGTCTCTTAAAGTCCTTACAGTTTCGGTTTTTGAAAAATCGTTTTGATCTTGCGTTGATCTTTATTATCAAGATAACGGTATTATATTGAGGGGGAACTACTACATACTTAGTCACAATTTTAGGAGACTTGCTTTCATCAAACAGGGGGAATTTGTTGAACCATATAAGTTTATGTTTTGATGATGTCAAGGTGCTTTACATTCTATATACTTGTTGCCTGTAATCGTTTGTTAAGTGCTTTAGAATTAACCTATTACGAGCAACAAAGAAGATTCTGACAGTTGCATGAGAAGTTCAAGCCTTCGTTCAAAATCAAACGGTTCAAGATTCATTCAAGAATTATGTGAAGACAAAGTCCGTCTAAAGATTAATCAAGCTTGGATGATGACGTAGCCTATACTCGAAGTGTTGGAATATGTGTCCTCCGACTATAATGCGATCACAATTGTCGATCCTAATGATCACATGTTTAAATCTCATTTTAAGAATACATGTGGGATGTAATATTTTTACAGTCAACTGGTCCACACATATCGGTAATGATTGGCTGACTAGAGTTTGACATTACTGTCGTGCGACGGTAGTGATCCGTTGATCCCCTTAGATCATACCTATAGGGAAATACTCGTAATTGATTATTTAATTAATCGTATGCCTATACGAGTTAATTAAATTGCTTAAAAATTGACGGATGATTTTGTGAGTAAACGTAACGTGTCTTATTGCAATTCGATTATATTAGATACGGTCTAAGTAATTTAATTGTTTTATTACTTAGATAAAATTATTGTTTACGAAACAATTGATATTGAATTGAGATTGAATGAATGATTTATTATAAATACAAGATGTTGTGATTTATAATTGATAAACCATTTTGGTATAAGTAATTAAGAATTACTAGTCGATTTTGTATCTGACATATTTTATGAGTATGTTGATTTTTAATATGATAAAAATACATTACAATTTCATATGTCAAGTAACATGTCACATATGTTACAATTGACAAATGACAAAATAAAATGGATACTTCATTTTATACATATACCGAAATAAGGGTGGGAGGTAGAGTTTATATTGTGTTGTTTATATTTAAGTGGAAAACACAATTATAGTCTATTCTCTAGCCATGCAACCCTACAAGCTTTAGTAAAGAGCATCTTTTGCATGCATTGGCTCCCCATTACCCACCCATCCAACCGGTTTTGAGAAGAGAAAAAGCTAATTGGATTCTTTAATTATTCATTCACTTCTCTTATATTTTTTCTCTAGTGTAAGAAAAATATGGTATTCTCTCTACATCTTATGAAAGTTCTAGAGAAATAAAAAACACACAAAATCACTTCCTCTTGACCGAAATTTTCAAGAGCAATACAAATTATTTTGTATCAATTTTTAAGACTTTTATTATTTCTAGTACAAAAATAATATTAGTTATTAAGAGATTTCTTTGGGTATATGCTTTTGGGAGAGATTCTAAACTTGAATCTTGTTCATCCATTATTGGAAAGCTCAAGAACTAACAAGAAGGAGATCTTGTTGGTGCCCATGAAACCGAAATTATCATAGTAAGGGTTGATGATTTCTTCTCTTTTAATTTAAGTTTGCATGCATAAGATTTGTAATTAATTTTATGACTTAATTAATTTGAAACATATATGAATATATAAAGTAATGAGATATAGATTTCCAACAAGCGGTATCATGAGCCTTGGTTGTTTGCATGCAAATCGGTTATAGTTTTTCCGAGTTATACGATTAACATATAAAACTTATAAATTTGTGTTTATTATGAGATATCACGAATTTAATTATGCATGTTAAAGTTTCTGATCCTAAAATGTATTTAGGATATTTTGGTTAATTTATGGATTTTTATTGTTCATTTTATTTAATAATGACATTAAAATGTGATTTTATGATAAAAATGTCATTTTCGGACTAAAATTAGCTAATCTTCGAATTTTCCAGTTGTTTTTGGATATGTTTTCACATATATTATTTTTAGATGACCTGTAAATTTTCATAATTTTTGGAGTTCTTATGCTCGAAATATGGATTTTTCATGATAAAAATCGAATTTAAATGAAAAATGGGTTAATATGAGATAAATTTCGAATCTGGTCATAGAAATTTAGTATGTTGTCACATGCAATTTTACAAGATGTGTGTAAAATAATAGGCTATAATGAAGTCTTCATGCATGATTTATGAATTTTTGATGAAAAATAGCATAAATAGTGACTTAATTAGTGAAAAATTGCTAAAACATACTTCATGACTAAGGAAAAACGTCACATGTTGCATTTTATTATCTTTTTCAGATCTAAAATTGAAAAGTTTATGAATATAATTTTTCTCATGTTTTTGACCTAAGTTTTTGAACATTATGAGTGTCATGGTATTTTTCCAGAATGTGCATGAGTTTAAATTTCAAATTTTTGAATTTATTTGAAATTTTTGTGATTTATTTGAAGTTTATAGCATTTTATTGTAATTTTGAGTCCATTAATGAACAATTTTAAGAAATATATAAGTTAATTATAGTCAATATGTTAGTAGAGACTAATTTTGAGTCCTAAGTTGGTTAGGGTAATTAACTTGTACATAAATATGAATTTATGTAATTAAAGTGATTTGAAAAGGTTAAATCACGCAAATCCATAAAAACCAATTAATATACGATATTGGCTCCTTAAAGGCGATTTATCATAAAATTGGGCATGTTCATACATATTATAATGCTGCATTTTATTTATGATTGTCATAATTTTATTTTATGTAATTTTTGAATTATGTAATTTTTACTTAGTATGGCCTTAGTTTTTAATTGGTATTACCCGAAATGTATGGGAATATCGATTCGGTTGTAATTTATTGTGATCTCGTATCACCGTTTTGTAATTTAATAGATTTATTTTATTTTAATTACAAATGTATAATTGGAAATTATCTAATTTGTTATGTATTTTATTTATTCCGGAGAACCTTGAAGACGGTGTCACTCGAGAAGGCGATCCATTAAAGACGGTGTTACCTCGAGATGCGTGCCAAAACTGAAGTTCAAGGAACCAATGAAGTTGGTTTCCGAATATGTAATAGTTAATTAGATTTTCTATTTTTAGGAAGGCCATACTAGGATTTAATATATGCTTTGCATTTTATTTATATGTTGCATGCATCGCTAAATCGCCATAACTAAAACATGCATTATCATTTTATCGAGTTTATCGACCGTGTCAATTACAATTATCGTAGTTCACCGCTTTAGTTCACTTAAAACGTGATAGATAATAAATTGACATGACCTCTCGCTAAAATAAACAATTGAGACTTAGCCTTACCAAAAATTAGAAACCCATGAAGTACCGGTTTAAGCAAGAGTTGAGTGGCTTTACCGTAAGACAAACCTTGTTACGTTGGTGAAGTGGGTGATAAATGTCTATCCACCGAATTCATGTTGATAAGGGATGAATCGGCCCTACCGTGCCCAAGTTGATGTGGATTTGGATCATGGACACATTTATTCGAAATTTGGATTGAGCTCAACGGAAGTATTCGTGACCGTAGTCGCATGTGTTCCGGGCTATAGATAAATGTTAATGTAATTTTATCGACCAAGAGTTCTAAAAGTAGAATCGATTAAAGAGTTAATCCACCGAGTTATATTGATAAGGGATGAATCGGCCCTACCGTGCCCAAGTTAATATGAATTTGGATCTTGGAATCATTTATCATAGTTGGGTAGAGGTCACTATGTAAATGCTTTACTTGTTATTTACAAGTATTTATAAAACGATAAATGTTAAGTTTTCCATTATTCCGTTATCATATTGTTCTATTTCTTCACCAAAAATTTTACACGATATCATTTCGATTCAAAACTCCATTAAAACATCGTAACTAAAGACAAATTTGAATTTTCTTCTAAAAACCTCGAATTATCCATTGGAAGGATCTCATGTAAAGAGTATAGATAAAAGTTATTCATTATCAAACAGGTTTTTGATTCTTGACTAACACATCTACTTACAATGGATTGTTTTTCATATACTTAATTGAATTAAGTACCTTGAAGCGATAAATTGTTTTGGTAATTAGATTTGTCATAATTCGAAATTGACCAAAATACCGCAACCACTTCAATGAAAGTTTTAAGACTAAACGAATGAATTGAAGAGTAGTATTCATGAAATTAAATTTTGCTTCTCTAAGCAAAGACTCATTGAAATGAGTGGGAGCATTCTCTTAAACCGTTAAGAAAAGGACGAGGTTCAAGAAGTAAAGATTATAATGGAATTGATACAAGGTAATGTTAAAAGTAACGTTATTGAGAATAACAATACTAAACCTATCAATCCCGACCGATAAAGTTTCCATTGTCTTAAATGTTGGACACTAGAAAGGAAACTACCCCAAGTTGTTAAAGAATAAGCAAGTTAGTTGTGGGACATCTAATAAGACTTAGTTCTTTATTTATTTGATTGACATAAATTTTGCTAGTACTACTTTGTCAATATTAGAAACCTGTGGTGGTTTTCATCATTGTACTTGATACATAGGATGATTAGAATATGACGACTAGCAACAATGATGTTGAGAGATAGAGTCATTGTGTAATCAATCTAGTTTTGGGTTTATAGTTGTACTTAATTATGACTATTAAGTGAATAAACTCTAAATAAGAATATAATTTTGTTAAGATACATAAGAGGTTCACTTTTGTGACCCTATACACCATGATTTGATGTATGGCTAGCCCATTATCAAAGGTGATTATATTCTAAACCAAACTAGAATGATATATCATGAAGATGATACAAGACTCAAATTGGTAACCCAAGATTAAACCTTAAATTTTGGAATGATGAACGCAAAGAGTTATCGAGTACTCTTGAAACCATTTTAGATCTTATGGTATATGCGTATCTTGTATTCAAGGAAAGATGTCTCGTGCCTTTTTGGTTGAAAAGGAGATCGAGGTTGAAAATCATTGATCCAAAATAGGTTGATCATTTTCTTTTACCAACGATTTAAGTTGACGCTAATGTGTTCACTTAATAAGGTAAATAGAGAAATCTTTGAAGAAGTTCAAATAGTTCAAGGAATCACGATTTAGTCGTGATGGGATTATCAAAGTAAAGACTTTGATATAAGCCAAATGAAATGTGATATAGTATCACAAGTTAATCTCTCTTAACACACATTATTGGGATAATGTGTGGTTGGATAAGAAATCAAACGCTATTCGATATGGTTTGGACTTCAATCAAGTTACTTTGAGTTACTTGATCCTTTTGGGGATTTTATCATTTTGTCTAAATTATTTTTCCACTAAATCTAAAACGAGTCATATGAGATATGAAATGGTAGGGTACCATGTTTGTAAGTTTTAAAAAGAAACAAATGCTCATTTTTCCTTATTATAATCACGAGTACAACGGATTTGTGGCTCGTGAAGCTGTCTTTCTAAAATACAAGTTTATTTCTAGAAGACAGAGTGGGAGAAATTAATCAAAGAGCCACAAAGAATGTTATGTCGCAAGAAACTGGTCTTTCTTGGCTACATGAGACGTTTTGTGTAAGACGTTGTTTCGCAGAAACCTAGGAGGTTAAAGTCATCACTTGTTGAAGATGATGAATTAGTGTTACTTTTAAGAAAGTAAAGAGCTAACAACTTACAAAGAAATTGTTTGTTTCAAGTTGATTACTTCTGGAAAGTAATGAACATATGACTTACATGAGAGTGTTTAAGTCACAACTCAACACAAGGCTAGGAGCCATGAAAATCCGAAATAAATTCCAAGTGAATTGAGAGATATCAAGCTTGATTGGTGGCAAAGGGTTTTGCACTAGTTGAAATGCTTAAGTCTATTTGGATCTTCTTAGGGATTGTGTTTCATTATGATGATATACATATTACAAGAGAATCTAAAACCCACTTCTTCAATTAGAAGGAATGTATTCAATACATGTCATGAGTTTAATAGATTCTTACAATCCTAAGATAATGTGAAACTTAAGAGATTGTCTTAAGTAGGACATCAATGAGTTGGAATCAATGTTTTGATCATGTTATAAAACTTTTCTCGATAAGTCGAGAAGTTGTGTTTATACATGGAGTTTAGTGGGAGTTACGGTAATTTTAAGTAGTCTTATATGTGGATGACATATTGATCATTGGGAATGATTTAAGACTTTTGGAGTATTATAATACATCTTTAATATCCGGATTTATGAAGATAAATCCACATGATATTAGCGTCAAATAAGAAGTCTTATGTTAATAAGATTCATGATTAGTTCAATCAAGTTGAACATATTTGATTGATTCCCTTTGCTTCCGCTGCCGAATCAATTAAATAAGATATGATGTATAACACTTCATATACTTTGAGTATGATGAATTGTTTCAAATCGAATTTAAGTAATAGTAACCAAGTAAGCCATAATGATTACCCTTAAGTGTTTGCAGAAGCATTAAGGATGTAATGCAAAGTGTTTTTGATGCAATTTTGTGTAAGGGTGTTACACAAGTGACAATTGACAATTGAGATTGCGCATGGTTTCCGACAAAACCATAATCAAAACACATTAGGAGGGTTAAGATACCATTGTGGCTATGTTATTTAAGAAATAGATTTTCTAGAATCTTTCTAGGCAATAAAGAACAATGAGAAATATTTACAACGAAAATTGAGTACACTTGCAATCATGTGATGTGCAAGAAGAATGAGTCCCTTACACTGTGAAAACAGTGGGAGCTATTCTAAGGCTAGAAGGCCTATGTCTTGATTCGATCTCGACACGTACTCAGAACGTTTTGTAATGCAAATGTATACATTACAAAGGAAAACGAGTATGTAGTAAGGTTGAGTAAGGTACAAGAAGTTGATAAAACCTACTAACCAAAGCCTTATCATAGGCTTAACATGATGAGTCATGTCATTTCAATTGAATTGAGATGAAAAACTGTTAGAAATCTTTATCTCTTTACTCAACATATTCATATATGTTTTATTTTAATTTAGTCATAAAATTAAAAGGTGATCTTATGCATGCAAACAATAAGTAAAATAAGGAAGAAATCTTCATTATTACTATGATAATTTCAGTCATCATATGGGCACCAACAAGATCTCCTTCTTGTTAGTTCTTGAGCTTTCCAATATTGGATGAACATACATGACTTCAAAATAGAAGCCCTTCAATTAGTAGCACCCAAAACTATCCCTCAATCCCACAAACTAATATGTACTAGATATTTGTAATGTGGTTTACCTTAAAATTGATTACTAATACTCATATACTACTACTAGTATTGTTAGTTATTGATTCATACAAATTAGATTCATCAAACTTGATTTTATGATGAACAAGAGAGAGAAGGTTTTATGTTTTATTTTAACATAAGAGAATGGGTAAAATTGAGAGAAAAACCCTCTAACATCACTTGACAAAACCGGTGGGGTGGGTATATTAAGGACCCTATTCTTTTTGCTTTTTGTCTTCACAAGACAAACTAGTGTAAGGCTTTGTCCATAGTCATGTCACTATCAAGTGTCATAGACAAATGAATAAGACAAATGAAAAGGACAAAACTTCTAAGCATGCCCACCAAATTTCGGTTTATATGTAGTAATATGGAGTCCATTTTATTTTTGTCAATTGTACAATTGTATGTCATGTGACATGTGACATGTCTTATGTCATGTTTTAATTTAAAATGCATATTTAACAAATTAAATATCATTTACAAATTAAATAAATCATATTTAACAAATTGACTAGTAATTTAAAATTACTTTCTCATAAAATGGTCATTTAATTACTAGTTAGTATAATTCACAACATCTTGTAATTATAACTAACTTATCATTCTCATCTCGCGTGTTTCGCAAACACCGATTAATTTTAGTAATATAACTTCTTAAATTACTAAATAAAATCTCATTTAATCAAATTATAATAAGATGTCATTTTCTCTCTTATGATAATAATTTGTTCAATTTTAAGGAATTAATTAATCTGTATCGGCATACAATTAATTAACCTTTTCAATTAAGGGAATCGTCCTTTAGGTGTGACCTCGAGGATCAATCGATCACCACCGTCCGCACGACAGTAATGTCAAACTCTAGCCAGCCAATCATTACCGATATTTGTGGACCAGTTGACTATATATGTAATGTATCATCCCTTTCGTATTCTTGGTATGAGATTTAATAATGATATTTAAATCATGTGATCGCACCATTGTTGAGGACACATTTCCCAACAATCTCCCACTTGTCCTCGACAAGTGTCCGTCACCAATTCTCTTGTCCTATTACTATCTCCCACTCAATGCAAGGTGTCTTTCGGGTCGTACTTGCAAGTGATCATATCGAGAGTGGTTTCCTCGATCCGGAGAATAATCGATTGACCGGAATTTATCCACCATAGATACATTCCGAGCGTGGCCACGTATTTCCGTTCATTACTCCTCGAGTGGCCCTGAGATATTGTTTTAACCCTGACAAGGGGGTGGACAATTCCTATCGCACTTATTCCCTTCGACTAGCCACAGCCATCATAGCCCAAAATATGCCCATTTGACCCCATTTACGAAGGTCGTAGTAACACAAATCAAAGTTAATCCAAATCGTGCCACCTTAGGCGAACAGTCTTTAGTCAAAAGAATCGACTCATTAGAATACTATAGTAGCTCTCGCCACGACCAGGCTATATAAATTTTCCAGAACTCTATAAGCGGTTACTGCCCAACAAAGTGTTCCTAACTGTCTGCCTATGTGATCGACTAGTCATCTCACATGACTCTATGGCACTTGAACTTGCCATCAATCGCATCACACTCTAGTCACTTCGAGACGTCACCTCATACAAGTGACTATGGGCGAATACAATGCTAATCCGTGTTCACTTTAACGGGGTTCAATGTTGTCTCTACAACCCGTTTGGATGTAACAAAGTATAAAAGGAGTTTTTAAAGTAAAAACTCGAACGACAAATGCGATTATCACATATGAATAGTCAATGCCTGATTACTATTTCATGTTCTATAACCTAATTTGATCTTGTATGTAGTTGTTCATTTCAATTCAATTGAAATGACATGAATCATCATGTTTAGCCTATGAGAAGGCTTTGGTTAGTAGGTTTTATCAACTTCTTGAACCTTACTCAACCTTACTACATACTCGTTTTCCTTTATAATGCATACATTTGCATCACAAAACTTTCTGAGTACGTGTCGAGATCCAATCAAGACATGGGCCCTCTAGCCCAAGAATAGCTCCCACTGTTTTCACAGTGTGCGGGACTCATCGTCTTGCACATCTCATGATTGCAAGTGTACTCAATTTCCGTTATAAATATCTCTCATTGTTCTTTATTGCCTAGAACGATTCTAGAAAATCTATTTCTTAAATAACATAGCCACAATGGTATCTTAACCATCCTAATGTGTTTTGATTATGGTTTTGCGGGAACCATGCGCAATCTCAATTGTCAATTGTCACTTGTGTAACACCCTTACACAAAATTGCATCAAAAAAACTTTGCATTATATCCTTAATGCTTTTGCAAGCACTTAAGGGTAATCTTTATGGCTTACTTGGTAACTTATTACTTAAATTCGATTTTGAAACAATTCATCATACTCAAAGTATATAAAGTGTTATACATCATTTCCTATTTAATTGATTCGGCAGCGGAAGCAAATGAAATCAATCAAATATGTTTAATTTAATTGAACTAGTCATGAATCTTATACACATAAGACTTCTTATTGACGCTAATATCATGTAGATTTATCATCATAAATCCGGATATTAAAGATGTATTATATATTTCTCCAAAAGTCTTAAATCATTCCCAATGATCAATATGTCATCCACATATAAGACTAATTAAAATTTCCGTAACTCCCACTAAACTCCATGTATAAACACAACTTCTCGACTTATCGAGAAAAGTTTTATAACATGATCAAAACATTGATTCCAACTCATTGTTGTCCTACTTAAGACCTTCTATTAAGTTGCACATTATCTTAGGATTGTAAGAATCTATAAAACTCATAACATGTATTGAATACATTCCTTCTAATTGAAGAAGTGGGTTTTAGATTCACTTGCTATATGTATATCATCATAATGAAACACAATCCCTAAGAAGATCCAAATAGACTTAAGCATTTCAACTAGTGCAAAACCCTTTGCAACTAATCAAGCTTTGAAATCTCTCTTTATTAGTGCAAAACCCTTTGTCACTAATCAAGCCTTTTATTTCGGATTTCCATGGCTCTAAGCCTTGAGTTGTGACTTAAAAACTCTCATGTAAGTCATATGTTCATTACTTTCCAGAAGTAATCAACTTGAATCAAACAATTTCTTTGTAAGTTATAAGCTCTTTACTTTCTTAAAAGTAGCATGAATTCATCATTTTCAACAAGTGATGACTTTAACCTCCTAGGTTTCTTCGAAACAACGACTTACACAAAATGTCTCATGTAGCCAAGAAAGACCAGTTTCTTGCGACATAACATTCTTTGTGGCTCTTTGATTAATTTCTCCCACTCTGTCTTCTAGAAATAAACTTGTATTTTAGAAAGACAGCTTCACGAGCCGCAAACCCGTGGTACTCGTGATAATTGAAAGGGAAAAATGAGCATTTGTTTCTTGTGAAAACTTACAAAAATGGTACCCTACCATTTCATATCTCATATGACTCGTTTTAGATTTAGTGGAAAAATAATTTAGACAAAATGATAAAATCCCCAAAAGGATCAAGTAACTCAAAGTAACTTGATAGAAGTCCAAACCATATCGAATAGCGTTTGAATTTTTATCCAACCACACATTATCCCATAATGTGTGTTAAGAGAGATTAACTTGTGATATTAAATCACCTTTTATTTGGCTTATATCAAAGTCTTTACTTTGATAATCCCATCACGACTAAATCGTGATTCCTTGAACTCTTTGAACTTCTTCAAAGATTTCTCTATTTACCTTATTAAGTGAACAAATTAGCGTCAACTTAAATCGTTGGTAAAAGAAAATGATCAACCTATTATGGATCAATGATTTACAACCTCGATCTCCTTTTCGACCAAAAGGCATGAGACATCTTGCTTAGAATACAAGATACGCATATACCATAAGATCTAATGGTTTCAAGAGTACTCGATACCTCTTTGCGTTCATCATTTCATAATCTAAGGTTCAATCTTGGGTTACCAATTTGAGTCTTGCATCATCTACATGATATGTCATTCTAGTTTGGTTTAGAATATAATCACCTTGATAATGGGCTAGCCATACATCAAATTATGGTGTATAGGGTCACAAAAGTGAAACCTCTTTTGTATCTTAACAAGTTTATATTCTTATTTAGAGTTTATGCACTTAATAGTCATAATTAAGTACAACTATAAACCCAAAAACTAGATTGATTACACAATGACTCTATCTCTCAACATCATTGTTGCTAGTCGTCATATTCTTATCATCCTATGTTTCAAACATAATGATGAAAACCACCACCGGTTTCTAATATTGACGAAGTAGTACTAGCAAAAAATTATGTCAATCAAATAAACATTTATAGAAGAAAGTCTCATTTAGATGTCCCACAACTAATTTGCTTATTCTTCAATAATTTGGGGTAGTTTCCTTTCTAGTGTCCAACATTTAAGACAATGGAAACTTCATCGGTCGGGATTGATAGGTTTAGTATTGCTATTCTCAATAACTTTACTTTTAACATTACCTTGTATCAATTCCATTCTATTTTTACTTCTTTGAACCTCATCCCATCTTAATGGTTTAAGAGAATGCTCCCACTCATTTCAATGAGTCTTTTCTTAGAGAAGCAAAATTGGATTTCATGAAGACTACTCTTCATTCGTTTGTTTTAGTCTTAAACTTTCATTGAAGTGGTTGCGATATTTTGGTCAATTTTGATTTCCAAAAAATCTAGTTACCAAAATTAGAAACAATTCATTGTAAGTAGATGTGTTAGTCAAGAATCAAAAAACCTGTTTTGATAATGAATAACTTTTATCTATACTCTTTACAAGAGATCCTTAGCAATGGTTCATTTGAGGTTTTAGAAGCAAATTCATATTTGTCTTTAGTTACGATGTTTTAATGGAGATTTGAACTAAAAATCGAAATGATATCGTATATGAATTGTGGTAAAGAAATAGAACAAAATGATAACGGAATGGAGGAAAATTTAACATTTATCGTTTTATTAATACTTGTAAATAACAAGTAAAGCATTTACATAGTGACCTCTACCCAACTATGATAAATGATTCCAAGATCCAAATTCATATTAACTTGGGGCACGGTGTGCCGAAATACCCCTCATCAATATAACTCGGTGGATTAACTCTTTAATCGATTCTACTTTTAGAACTCTTGGTCGATAAAATTACATTAATATTTATCTTTAGCCCGAAACACATCCGGAAATACGTCGTGAATACTTTCGTTGAGTTCAACCCAAATTTCGAATAAATGTGTCCATGATCCAAACTCATATCAACTTAGGGCACGGTGTGCCGAAATACCCTTCATTAACATAAATTCAGTGGATAGACATTTATCACCCCACTTCACCAACGTAACAAGGTTTGTCTTACGGTAAAGCCGGCTCAACTCCCTTGCGAAACTGGTACTTCATGGGTTTCTAATTTTTGGTAAGGCTAAGTCTCAATTGTTTATTTTAGCGAGAGGTCATGTCAATTTATTATCTATCACGTTTTAAGTGAACTAAAGCGGTGAACTACGATAATTGTAATTGACACGGTCGAGAAACTCGATAAAAAGATAATGCATGTTTTAGTTATGGCGATTTAGCGATGCATGCGACATATAAATAAAATGCAAAGCATAAATTTAAATCCTAGTATGGCCTTCCTAAAAATAGAAATCTAATTAACTATTACATATTCGGAAACCAACACCATTGGTCCCTTGAACTTCGGCTCTTGACACGCATCTCGAGGTAACACCGTCTTTATGTATCGCCTTCTTGAGTGACACCGTTTTCAAGGAACTCCGGAATAATTAAATTACATAACAAATTACATAATTTCCTATTATACATTTGTAATTAAAATAAAAATAAATCTATTAAATTACAAAACGGTGATACGAGATCACAAAAATTACAACCGAATCGATATTCCCATACATTTCGGGTAATACCAATTAAAACTAAGGCCATACTAAGTAAAAATTACATAAAATAAAATTACATAAAATAAAATTATGACAATCATAAATAAAATGCAGCATTATAATATGTATGAACATGCCCAATTTTATGCTAAATCGCCTTTAAGGAGCCAATATCGTATATTAATCGGTTTTTACGGATTTGCGTGATTCAACCTTTTAAAATCACAATAAATTACATAAAATCATATTTATGCACAAGTTAATTACCCTAACCATCTTATGACTCAAAATTAGTCTCCACTAACAATTTGACTATAATTAACTTATATTTCTTAAAATTGTTCATTAGAGGACTCAAAATTACAATAAAAAAAGCTATAAACTTCAAATAAATCACAAAAAATTTCAAATAAATTCAAAATTTTAAATTTAAACTCATGAACATTCTGGAAAAATACCATGACACTCATAATGTTCAAAAACTTAGGTTAAAAATTTCGAAAATTATTGGGAAAAACATTGTTGCGGTTTATCGGATTTAACAATTATAATCATAAAAACATCAGAAAAATTATATTCACCAACTTTTCAATTTTAGATCTGAAAAATATAATAAAATGAAACATGTCACGTTTTTCCTTAGTCATGAAGTATGTTTTAGCAATTTTTCACTAATTAAGTCACTATTTATGCTATTTTTCCATCAAAAATCCATAAATCATGCACGAAGACTTCATTATAGCCTATTATTTTACACACATCTTATAAAATTGCATGTGACAACATACTAAATTTCTATGACCAGATTCGAAATATTTCTCATATTAACCTATTTTTCATCTAAATCCGATTTTTATCATGAAAAATCCAAATTTCGAGCATAAGAACTCCAAAAATTATGAAAAATTACAGGTCATCTAAAAAATTTTAGTCCGAAAATGACATTTTAATCATAAAATCACATTTTTAATGCCATTATAATATAAGATGAACAATAAAAATCCATAAAATAACCAAAATATCCTAAATACATTTTAGGACCAGAAACTTTAACATGCATAAATTTATTTTGTGATATATCATAATAACACAAATTTACAAGTTTTATATGTTAATCGTATAACTCAAAAAAACTTTAACCGATTTGCATGCAAACAACCAAGGCTCTGATACCGCTTGTTAGAAATCTTTATCTCTTTACTCAACATATTCATATATGTTTTATTTTAATTTAGTCATAACATTAAAAGGAGATCTTATGCATGCAAACAATAAGTAAAATAAGGAAGAAATCTTCATTCTTACTATGATAATTTTGGTCATCATATGGGCACCAACAAGATCTCCTTCTTGTTAGTTCTTGAGCTTTCCAATATTGGATGAACATACATGACTTCAAAATAGAAGCCCTCCAATTAGTAGCACCCAAAACTATCCCTCAATCCCACAAACTAATATGTACTAGATATTTGTAATGTGGTTTACCTTAAAATTGATTACTAATACTCATATACTACTGCTAGTATTATTAGTTATTGATTCATACAAATTAGATTCATCAAACTTGATTTTATGATGAACAAGAGAGAGAAGGTTTTATGTTTTATTTTAACATAAGAGAATGAGTAAAATTGAGAGAAAAACCGTCTAACATCACTTGACAAAACCGGTGGGGTGGGTGTATTAAGGACCCTATTCTTTTTGCTTTTTGTCTTCACAAGACAAACTAGTGTAAGGCTTTGTCCATAGTCATGTCACTATCAAGTGTCATAGACAAATGAATAAGACAAATGAAAATGACAAAACTTCTAAGCATGCCCACCTAATTTCGGTTTATATGTAGTAATATGGAGTCCATTTTATTTTTTTCAATTGTACAATTGTATGTCATGTGACATGTGACATGTCTTATGTCATGTTTTAATTTAAAATGCATATTTAACAAATTAAATATCATTTACAAATTAAATAAATCATATTTAATAAATTTACTAGTAATTTAAAATTACTTTCTCATAAAATGGTCATTTAATTACTAGTTAGTATAATTCACAATATCTTGTAATTATAACGAACATATCATTCTCATCTCGCGTGTTTCGCAAACGTCGATTAATTTTAGTAATATAACTTCTTAAATTACTAAATAAAATCTCATTTAATCACATTATAATAAGATGTCATTTTCTCTCTTATGATAATAATTTGTTCAATTTTAAGGAATTAATTAATCTGTATCGGCATACAATTAATTAACCTTTTCAATTAAGGGAATCGTCCTTTAGGTGTGACCTCAAGGGATCAACTAATCACCACCGTCGCACGACAGTAATGTCAAACTCTAGCCAACCAATCATTACCGATATGTGTGGACCAGTTGACTATATATGTAATATATCATCCCTTTCGTATTCTTGGTATGAGATTTAATAATGATATTTAAATCATGTGATCGCACTATTGTTGAGGACACATTTCCCAACAACAACTACATTCAAGATCAAACTGGATTATAGAATATGAAGTAGTAATCAAGTATTGACTACTCATATGATAATCACATTTGTCGTTCGAGTTTTTAAAATCTAAAAACTCCTTTTATACCTTGTTACATCCAAACGGGTTGTAGAGACAATTGAACCCCGTTAAAGTGAACTCGGATTAACATAGTATTCGCCCATAGTCACTTGTATGAGGTGACGTCTCGAAGTGACTAGAGTGTGATGCGATTGATGGCAAGTTCAGTGCCATACAGTCATCTGAGATGAGTAGTCGATCACATAGGCAGTCTGTTAGGAACATTTTGTCGGGCCTTATGACCGCTTATAGAGTTCTGGCAAATTTATATAGCCTGGTCGTGGCGAGAGCTACTCTAGTATTCTAATGAGTCGATTCTTTTGACTAAAGACTGTTCATCTAAGATGGCACAGTTTCAGATTAACTTTGATTTGTGTTACTACGACCTTCGTATATGGGGTCAAATGGGCATATTTTGGGTTATGATGGTTGTGGCTAGTCGAAGGGAATAAGTGCGATAGGAATTGTCCACCCCCTTGTCAGAGTTAAAACAATATCTCAGGGCCACTCGAGGAGTAATGAACTGGAAATGCGTGGCCACGCTCGGAAGGTATCAAGAGTGGATAATTCCGGTCAATCAGTTATTCTCCAGATCGAGGAAACCACTCTCGATATGATCACTTGCAAGTACGACCTGAAAGACACCTTGCATTGAGTGGGAGATAGTAATAGGACAAGAGAATTGGTGATGCACACTTGTCGAGGACAAGTGGGAGATTGTTGGAATATGTGTACTACGACAATAATGCGATCACAATTGTCGATCATAATGATCACATGTTTAAATCTCATTTTAATATTACATGTGGGATGTAATATTTTTACAGTCAACTGGTCCACACATATCGGTAATGATTGGTTGACTAGAGTTTGACATTACTGTCGTGCGACGGTGGTGTTCAGTTGATCCCCTTAGGTCATACCTATAGGGAGATACTCTTAATTGATTAATTAATCATATGCCGATACGAGTTAATTAAATTGCTTAAAAATTGACGAATGATTTTGTGAGTAAAATTAACGTGTCTTATTGTAATTCGATTATATTAGATACGGTCTAAGTAATTGAATTGTTTTATTACTTAGATAAAATTATTGTTTACGAAACAATTGATATTGAATTGAGATTGAATGAATGATTTATTATAAATACAAGATGTTGTGATTTATAATTGATAAACCATTTTGGTATAAGTAATTAAGAATTACTAGTCGATTTTGTATATGACATATTTTATGAGTATGTTGATTTTTAATATGATAAAAATACAATAAAATTTCATATGTCAAGTACCATGTCACATATGTTACAATTGACAAATGACAAAATAAAATGGACACTCTATTTTATACATATACCGAAATAAGAGTGGGAGGTAGAGTTTATATTGTGTTGTTTATATTTAAGTGGAAAACACAATTATAGTCTATTCTCTAGCCATGCAACCCTACAAGTTTTTGTAAAGAGCATCTTTTGCATGCATTGGCTCCCCATTACCCACCCATCCATCCGGTTTTGAGAAGAGAAAAAGCTAATTGGATTCTTTAATTATTCATTCACTTCTCTTATATTTTTCTCTAGTGTAAGAAAAATATGGTATTCTCTCTACATCTTATGAAAGTTCTAGAGAAATAAAAACACACAAAATCACTTCCTCTTGACCGAAATTTTCAAGAGCAATACAAATTATTTTTGTATCAATTTTTAAGTAAGACTTTTATTATTTCTAGTACAAAAAATAATATTAGTTATTAAGAGATTTCTTTGGGTATATGCTTTTGGGAGAGATTCTAAACTTGAATCTTGTTCATCCATTATTGGAAAGCTCAAGAACTAACAAGAAGGAGATCTTGTTGGTGCCCATGAAACCGAAATTATCATAGTAAGGGTTGATGATTTCTTCTCTTTTAATTTAAGTTCGCATGCATAATTTTTGTAATTAATTTTATGACTAAATTAATTTGAAACATATATGAATATGTAAAGTAATGAGATATAGATTTCCAACACGAAGATCTCCTTGAAGATTAGATTAGTATAGGTGATTATCTCGTAATGGTAATCAAGAATGAGTTTCTTGATTTAGTAAAGTTATAGCTTTGCAGCTATAACATTACTAGTCAAAGAGCTCAATGTTATAGCTCTCCTACTATAACATTGAGATGCTGAGTTTTTGTGCACGACTTATAAATGTTTCATAAATTGTTTTATAATTGTTTAAAGTTTATTTTACATGTTTTAATGAAAGTATTTATATAAAGCCCAGTTTAGTGAGGAGTCTGGTTTTGTAGTAAACGGTTAATTGGTAGTCATGATGGATCAACTTATGAGTTGGACTTTGCTACTAATTAGGGTTTCTATATAGCCTCTCTTAAAACCTAAATTCTAATTATATGTTAAGACTAGGGTTTGCACGAGTCACGAGGCATATGAGCCGTGACATCTCGTGTTACCTAGGATATATTAGGTAAAGATTTTATTCTATAAAAATATCTTTACATATCTTATACATCTTACTTAATATATTTGTTTATGGTAAAAGATATTCTTGTTTTAGGAAATCTTATCATAATCTTAGAATTTATAGTAAAGATAATATTTGGAAAGATTATATTCTATCTCTTAAAATATTCTTTATTATCTTTTAAGGCTTTTAGAAAAGAGATAATAAGAAGATATAATTTGTTTTTATATCTTATTATTTCGGCTATTAGGGTTTGTGCAAAAACCGTGTAGCCTACTCCTTCATTCCCTATAAATACTTTGTTATTTACAACATCTAAAATAGAGACCTTAAGCATAAAAATTAATTTCATCTTGATAGAGCAAACCGTGTGTTTTCAAAGAAAAACCGTTTTGTTATTTTGAAAGGTCGTGTGTTTTAAAACTCGCATACTTGTTCTTATTTTATCGTTATAAGATAATAGTGCTTAGTTGATTTCTTAACTTGTTCATTAACGTGAACCTTTGTTAGAATCATTAGTGCTTTCTTATTAGCGTAAGTTAGTCACTCGAGTATTTAACGGTACTCATTGAGTTACAGCTAGAGTTAGTTGTACGAGTTGGGTTAGTAAATTTGTAATCCGTAGAAAGGTACTAAATTTATTAATCGAGAATAGTGGACGTAGGTTTCGACTTGTGAAACTGAACCACTTCAAAAATACGTGTGTCTCTCCTTCTTTCGTTCTTTCGTTTATTTCGTTTACCATCGTTAGTTGATTAGTTAAAGTTTAACCAATAAACTTTAAATAATCAATTACATACGCACAATCGAAAAAGCTTTAAAAAGTTTTAAATCCTCAATTCACCCCCCCCCCTCTTGAGTATTTTGGATCAATAGACTCTTCAATTAGGATGGTTAAGATACCATTGTGGCTATGTTGTTTAAGAAATAGATTTTCTAGAATCGTTCTAGGCAATAAAGAACATGAGAAATATTTACAACGGAAATTAAGTACACTTGCAATCATGAGATGTGCGAAAGGGATGGGTCCCGCACACTGTGAAAACAGTGGGAGCTATTCTAAGGCTAGAGGGCCTATGTCTTGATTGGATCTCGACACGTACTCAGAAAGTTTTGTAATGCAAATGTATACATTACAAAGGAAAACGAGTATGTAGTAAGGTTGAGTAAGGTACAAAAAGTTGATAAAACCTACTAACCAAAGCCTTCTCATAGGCTTAACATGATGAGTCATGTCATTTCCATTGAATTGAGATGAACAACTACATTCAAGACCAAACTGGATTATAGAATATGAAGTATTAATCAAGTATTGACTACTCATATGATAATCACATTTGTCGTTCGAGTTTTTTAAAATCTGAAAACTCCTTTTATACCTTGTTACATCCAAACAGGTTGTAGAGACAATTGAACCCCGTTAAAGTGAACTCGGATTAACATAGTCTTCGCCCATAGTCACTTGTATGAGGTGACGTCTCGAAGTGACTAGAGTGTGATGCGATTGATGGCAAGTTCAGTGCCATACAGTCATGTGAGATGACTAGTTGATCACATAGGCAGTCTGTTAGAAACATTTTGTCGGGCTTTATGACCGCTTATAGAGTTCTGGCAAATTTATATAGCCTGGTCGTGGCGAGAGCTACTATAGTATTCTAATGAGTAGATTCTTTTGACTAAAGACTGTTCACCTAAGATGGCACAGTTTCAGATTAACTTTGATTTGTGTTACTACGACCTTCGTAAATGGGGTCAAATGGGCATATTTTGGGTTATGATGGCTGTGGCTAGTCGAAGGGAATAAGTGGGATAGGAATTGTCCAACCCCTTGTCAGGGTTAAAACAATATCTCAGGGCCACTCGAGGAGTAATGAACTGGAAATGCGTGGCCACGCTCGGAAGGTATCCAGAGTGGATAATTCCGGTCAATCAGTTATTCTCCAGATCGAGGAAACCACTCTCGATATGATCACTTGCAAGTACGACCTGAAAGACACCTTGCATTGAGTGGGAGATAGTAATAGGACAAGAGAATTGGTGACGCACACTTGTCGAGGACAAGTGGGAGATTGTTGGAATATGTGTCCTCCGACAATAATGCGATCACAATTGTCGATCATAATGATCACATGTTTAAATCTCATTTTAAGAATACATGTGGGATGTAATATTTTTACAGTCAACTGGTCCACACATATCGGTAATGATTGGCTGACTAGAGTTTGACATTACTGTCGTGCGACGGTGGTGATCAGTTGATCCCCTTAGGTCATACCTATAGGGAGATACTCTTAATTGATTAATTAATCGTATGCCGATACGAGTTAATTAAATTGCTTAAAAATTGACGGATGATTTTGTGAGTAAAATTAACGTGTCTTATTGTAATTCAATTATATTAGATACGGTCTAATTAATTGAATTGTTTTATTACTTAGATAAAATTATTGTTTACGAAACAATTGATATTGAATTGAGATTGAATGAATGATTTATTATAAATACAAGATGTTGTGATTTATAATTGATAAACCATTTTGGTATAAGTAATTAAGAATTACTAGTCGATTTTGTATATGACATATTTTATGAGTATGTTGATTTTTAATATGATAAAAATACATTACAATTTCATATGTCAAGTAACATGTCACATATGTTACAATTGACAAATGACAAAATAAAATGGATACTCCATTTTATACATATACCGAAATAAGGGTGGGAGGTAGAGTTTATATTGTGTTGTTTATATTTAAGTGGAAAACACAATTATAGTCTATTCTCTAGCCATGCAACCCTACAAGCTTTTGTAAAGAGCATCTTTTGCATGCATTGGCTCCCCATTACCCACCCATCCAACCGGTTTTGAGAAGAGAAAAAGCTAATTGGATTCTTTAATTATTCATTCACTTCTCTTATATTTTTTCTCTAGTGTAAGAAAAATATGGTATTCTCTCTACATCTTATGAAAGTTCTAGAGAAATAAAAAAACACACAAAATCACTTCCTCTTGACCGAGATTTTCAAGAGCAATACAAATTATTTTGTATCAATTTTTAAGTAAGACTTTTATTATTTCTAGTACAAAAATAATATTAGTTATTAAGAGATTTCTTTGGGTATATGCTTTTGGGAGAGATTCTAAACTTGAATCTTGTTCATCCATTATTGGAAAGCTCAAGAACTAACAAGAAGGAGATCTTGTTGGTGCCCATGAAACCGAAATTATCATAGTAAGGGTTGATGATTTCTTCTCTTTTAATTTAAGTTTGCATGCATAAGATTTGTAATTAATTTTATGACTAAATTAATTTGAAACATATATGAATATGTAAAGTAATGAGATAAAGATTTCTAACAGATGAGCCTCCTCACAGCGTTGCAAAACCTTAGACAAGTTTCTCAAGCAAACATCAAAATCAGTACCATAAACACTGAAATCATCCATAAAGACTTCCATGATAGACTCTATGTAATCAGAAAATATGGCAATCATACAACGCTGAAAAGTAGCTGGGGCATTACATAAGCCAAAAGGCATCCTCCTATAAGCAAATACACCATATGGACATGTGAATGTGGTCTTTTCCTGATCATCAGGGTGTATGGGTATCTGAAAGAAACCGGAGTAGCCATCTAAATAACAGAAATAACTATGACATGCAAGTCTTTCTAACATCTGATCAATATAAGGTAAGGGAAAATGGTCTTTTCTAGTAGCTGAATTCAGCTTCCTGTAATCTATACACATCCTCCATCCCGTCACAAGTCTAGTAGCGATTAATTCATTTTTATCATTAGCAACTACTGTAGTACCTCCCTTGTTAAGTACAACCTGGACTGGACTAACCCATTTTGAATCAGATATAGAATATATAATACCAGCATCAAGTAATTTCTGTACCTCTTTCCTTACCACCTCCTGCATAGGAGGATTTAGCCGTCTCTGACCTTGCGCACTAGGCCTTTGACCTTCTTCCAAATAAATACGGTGCATACAAAAATCAGGACTAATACCCTGTAAATCGTCAATGCTATACCCAATAGCTTTCTTATGAGTTCTCAAAACAACCAACAAAGCAGAGAGTTGGTTTTCTGTTAGGCTAGAATTGACAATTACAGGATTCATCTCACAAGTGTCCACAAATACATACTTAAGATGAGAGGGAAGGGGTTTAAGTTAAGGTTTCTGTACCTTGGCAGCCTTTGAGGGGCTACCTAAGCTCAAAACCTTATTTTCTTTGCATTCCTCTCAAGTCAGCAACTTCTCTACCGCGAAAACTTCTGGACTTCATGAGCTCGTCTCAATAGCTGGATCAGTCAGCAGGGTAATCTCCAGAGGATCCCTATTCAAGTTCAAAGAAAGAGCGTCATCAACAGTCAAATCAATAATATCAATTCTATTACAAGTTTCCTCAATCATGGGTTGCTTTAATGCTTTTTCTAAATCAAAAGTGATCCTATCATCTCCTAAAACTAATGTCAGTCGGCCTCTCCCCAAATCTATAATGGCCCCTGCGGTATGAAGGAATGGACTGCCTAGAATGATGGGGATGTGGACATCTTCAGCCATATCAAGAATAACGCAGTCAACTGGAATGAAATATTTCCCTATTCTAACTGGCACGTCTTCTAAAACACCTAGAGGGCGTTGTAGAGAATGGTCAGCCATCTGTAGAGTCATATTAGTGATATTAAGTTGACCCATATTAAACTTTTTACATATTGAATACGGCATAACATTGACACTAGCTCCAGAATCACAAAGAGCTTTACTAATAACTAAATGACCTATATGACAAGGGATA
The DNA here is from genome assembly GCF_048544455.1 of Silene latifolia. Taxonomy (NCBI): domain Eukaryota; kingdom Viridiplantae; phylum Streptophyta; class Magnoliopsida; order Caryophyllales; family Caryophyllaceae; genus Silene; species Silene latifolia. The sequence continues at coordinate 38,697,449 of NC_133533.1, forward strand.
GAAAAACTCCCTCGATCCTTCAGCTTTGGTGGAATGGTAGCGTGCATCGCAGTTGTGCACTTTTGAGTGAATGCAACCGTCTCTACTTCATAAAAGGATCTCTTCCTTGTTAATATGTCTTTCAAAAACTTTGCATAAGCCGGCACTTGAGTGATCAAATCAGTAAATGGAACACTCACTTGCAAGTTGTTCACTACTTCCATGAATCGCTTCAGTTGCGTATCAAGTTTTGACTTCTGTTGTCGATGCGGAAAAGGTAGTGGAATAGTAATTGGCACGGCTTCCTTTGCAGAACTCGACGAAGCAGGCACATCAGGAGCTACAGGAGATAAAACTCGATCGCGTTTTTGGAAACTCGGTCGAGTTTCATCTGAAACTCCAGTATCATGACCCACGTCACTTCCAGTAACATCAGCAACAATTTGAGACGAAACTCGATCGAGTTTCTTGGAACTCTGTCGAGTTTTAGCTAAAATAGCTTCTGCCTCGTTCTTCTTTTTTCGTAGGAAGTGCTGTATCAGTACTGGCATCTTTCTCATCGTCGCTCAATTCCGAATTCCCCAATCCTTTAGAATGCATAAATGGATGCTCTTCTTCCTCAACGGGCATTTTCGGACCTTCATAGGTAGTGCCACTCCTCAAATGAATTACATTTTCATGCTCATGAGCTTGCTTCCCTTGCGGAGGAAGGGTACCGGGCTGTTTAGAGTGATTTTGGGCAGCCATCTGAGCAACTTGGGTATCTAGAATCTTGTTGTGTGCTATGAGCTCGTTAATTTAAGATGCTTGCTTCTGTTGATTCTGTAAACTTTGTTGCAACAGAGCTTTCAACTCGGCCATATCATTATTAGGAGCTAGGGGAGGAGGTTGCAACACTGGCTGTTGTTGACGTTGATTATTGAATTGATTACCCCCTTGATTGAACTTATTTCCCCCTTGATTCGGCCTTGGATTCCCACGGTTTTGAGGAATAGTATATGTTGAATTTTGTTGTTGTGGTTGCGGGTTCTGAACATTCTGGCTTGACCATTGGAGATTCGGATGCTCTCTAGTCCTTTCATTATAGAAATTAGAGAAAGGATTACCTTGCTTATAAGATTGGAAGGCATTAACTTGCTCAATTGTGCTTAAACATTCAGCAGCAATATGACCATCAAAACCACAACGAGCACAATATTCCTCTTGCTGAGTCATAGCATTAACCGTCTGCTTGTTTCCCAAAGATTGGGTCGTCACAACTCAAAGAATTGCAGCAGAATTCTGATGTCTAACTGCGGCAATTGTACTATCAACACCAGTTCCTCGCGTGCTTCCCCTAGGATTTCTATACCTAGCAGTATGGGTGGCAATCTGATCAATTAACTTCCACGTGTTATCATCATTGGTGTTGTCCAAAAACCTCCCATTAGCAGAAGAATCCAAAAGGGCACGATGATCGTCGTACAACCCGTTATAAAACTGGTTGCAAAGAAACCACTTAAGGAAACCATGATGGGGAACTGATCGGACCAAACGTTTAAAGCGAATCCAAGCTTCATTCAAATCTTCAGTAGCTCCTTGCTTGAAACTGGTAATTTGATTTCGTAGAGCATTAGTCTTTTGAGGTGGGAAGTACCTCTTGTATAAAGCAAGGGCTAAGGAATTCCAGTCTGTAATTCCTTCATTCTCCATATCCAGATCTCTTAACCACTCAGCAGCTCCATCTTTCAGAGAGAAAGGAAAGAGCACCTCCATTACCTGGTCTTGTGTCACTCCAGGTGTTAAAGGAATAGAATAGCAGTAGGTGACAAATTTCTCCATATGTGTCGCAGGATCCTCAGCAGCTGCCCCTCCAAACAAATTTCGTTCCACCAAATTGATGTAAGATGGACGAATCTCAAAAGTTCCATTGGTAGTAGTGGGCAGCTTAAATCCTTGAGGGATAGAAGCTAAGGTCGGCTCGGAGTGACTGGCTAGAGTAGGCATGATGGTAGTCTCTGTTGGGGCTGGTGTCCTCCACAGTTAGTGCAATAACATATAAATCTCTAAAAGGATCAAAGGGTATACTTTTGTATTATTATCAGTTGGTCCACGTTTATCAATAACGGTTGGCTTGCTAGATAAGTTTGACGTTATTGTCATACAGATAGCGGTGATCAACTGGTCCCTAAAAGTCACACCTATAGGATACGTTTGAGAGATGTGACGGTATGAAAATACAGTCATGTTGATGCCTTATATGACTAAGCAGTTAGTCGGAGTTACTGACTAATAATTAGTCAAACGCGATGTTGAGATAACTATTTAATACAGATTAAATTATACTGGCTAAAGTGAATTAAGCAGTTAATTCATAAATTGAATATAAACGATTATATTTAATTAATGTATATTTAATTAATTAATTATACAATATTGTCATTGTCAGACATGTATTAATATGTCGACTAATTCATGTTACTAGTCGATGTTTTATTATCCGATAACGAGTGGCGATTTATAATTAAAACCCGTCATATACATTTAGAAAAAATGAGTCGGACCACGAGTTAAAATAAGGAGAAAGTGGAAAGCCCACTCCCTCCCCTAATACACGGTTTGGCCGAATGAACAAAAGGAGAGCTTTCTCTCCTTTTGACCTAATTCATTTCATTTGCACAAAAAAATAGGTTTTTGGAGCATTTCTCTCTGAAAACCTAGATCTCACATCAGAAAAACTCACAAAAACTCTCTCAATATTGCAAGGCAATTAGAGAGTAATTTCTAGCACAAGGGGCATAGTCTCAGACGGTCTTGGGTGCAACGATTAGGAGGAAATCTATTTTGATTTCTGTTCTTAGGCCGAAATTCACAGGACCCGAGGTTGATTCTTATTCCTTCATCGTTTCTCTTGTATTTTTCGTTTATGACAATTAATCACATGTTAAAATTGCGTTATAGTCCTTAATTTTAAGGGTTTTATACGGATATTACCCCACAAGTGGTATCAGAGCGAGGCCACGTAAATTTTTCATTGTGATTTTCATAAAACGATTTGAAACGATATTGTAATGCCTTGATAACCGTGCGGCCAAAATTTTTTTTTCCACGGCTGTTGTGTTTTTTTTTAGCTGTTGTAAACCGTGTGGTTCCCGTCTGATCAGTCGATGATCAGTTGTTGTTTTTGTTTTCGATTTGTTTTTGCATATTGTTATCATGATTGATCTTTATAGCAATATGTTAAAGTTTTGACAATTGTAGATTTAATTTAATACGGATTAGGTTTAAATTGCAATTGGTTTTTTATCAAATCGATTTTGTTTGGATTGTTGTTGCTCACGGTTTGAGCTGCTGAAAAAAAAAAAAAATTTTGATGTATTGCTCACGGTCCAGCCGTGAAAGAAGAAAAAAAAAAATCGTGTATTATTTTTTTTTCGGCCATAAAATGCATATAATACGGATTTTGTGCACTCGCTTGATTGTGAAACGGTTCACACACGTACCATTTAGTTATTTTAAAGGAATTTAAAGTAACGGATTATCATGAATTAAAATTAAGTTGATAGAAGCGGTTTTGTCACATAATTTTAATCGTTAAAAGGTGGTTTGGATAAATTTAACATAATTACGGAATTATGTCACGAATAAATTTTTGTTTTAGTTGATGCATTTTATTTATCGTTACTTTTGAATGTCATGAATGTTTTTATTACGTATTTAATTTTACAAACGGTTGTAACTTAGTGTGGCCTTAGTAGAACGTGTTACCGTAATGATGGAACACGGTCTTGGTTGTATTTTGAGATCTCGCATCTCCATTTTGATTTTTCCTTGTAATTACAGTTTTTATTTAGAATGTAAATAGGTTTATATTTTGTAATTTTTAAATTGTAATTTTGAGAAGACCAAAGATGGAGATCGGATGCTCACTCCCGCTGCATGGATCAAGATGGAACATCAAGACAAGCTTCTCGGGTCCAACAGTGGATTCCAAAGTTGTATTATGTTCATTTTGCTAGGATAGGCCACACTAGGACTTTTATTTACGTTTTCCATTCTTTTATGTTTTTCATCGTAACGATAGTTTGCATCATATTCCGCCTAAAACCAAACCACCTAATATTTGCATGAAAACTGACTCATATAGAGGTTACGCGTTAGTTTTCTTTGACATACAGATGTCACACGGTCAATTATAAGCCATCACCTAAGTTAATTCATTCACGTAATGCTAGTTTTTCGTTCACTTAAAATGAATTAAAACTAAGTTGATGGGATCTTCCTCGTATAACCAAAAATTGAGAATAGTCTTTATCGGTCAAACTCCAATGAATCCCTTCTTCGTCGGTAGGCATAATATGACCCCTTCTACGTCGGGTAAGTTGGAACTGATTGACCTATTTTATCTCAACACTATGGTCACTCGTACGATCCTGTGATTATGGTGGACTAAAGATAGGATTTACGGAAATCTATCGACCAAGAGTTCTTACGGTAGAACTAGCTAAACAGTTGGCTTATTAATTTACGGAAATTGAGTCTTGGGATCATTTGTATAATCCTTGAGGTAGATCGATTATACAAGTGCTATGAGTCTACACGTTAAAATGAATTTTAAAATAGACTTAAATCACCTCGATGCACTAGTAGAAAAAACCCCTATCACGACGCAGTTATCGTGGCGGTTCTAATAGAAATGACGTGAAAAGCCCAATAAATTGGCGGGAACCCAAATTTTATGTTGGTAAGAGGTCTATTGTGGCGGTTTATGTAAGAACCGACGTGATAACTGATACTTTTTATGGCGGTTCCAAATAGAAAACGCCACCATAAGTCAATTGTGGCGGTTATATTAACAACCGACGTTAAAAATGACGCTAAAAGTTAATACTAAGTTACAATTTTTTGGGCTAAAAAACCGCCATTATATGTTTTTGTGTCGGTTTTAAATTAAAACCGACTTTAATAGAAAAAATAAAAAAACCCTCCAAAAACCCATTTACATTTCTATCGCCTACTTCTTCATTTTATAACCCCAAATTAAACCTCACAATCCCCTCAATTCAATCTCCAATCGTCAACTCCATTTTCTCATGCCGCCCTCAACAACCATCAGTCTCCTTGTTTCCGGCTACACCGCGCAATTTCGACCCATTTGTTATCAAAATCCATTTGGGTCTTCAGGTATATTTCATTATATTCGTAATCGATTTGGTCTGTGTCAGGTAGAAAAGACATCGATGGCATGTGATCTGCTGATCGACTTTGTGAAGAAAGGGGTTTGATTTAGGGTTCCAAATTTAGGGATTTTTCGTTTCTATTTAATGGGTGTATGCAATTCATATTCTTGTATTATTATTGTTCTGCTAGTTGATTGTTTGAGTCCCCAATTTTTGATTCCTTCATCCCAATTTTTGATTAGTTTCGATTGATTCTCAGTGAGTAATTAGGGTCAGCCCAGATTTATCTTCACTTTACCTTGTCCTAGTGTTAATTCTCAATCTGCGGTAGTTGATTTCTCTGTTTCCCTAGAATTTTCCGCCATTGATAGACCTGAAGGTATCCCTTCTCGTATCTCTTCTTTATATATTGGGATTGCTGCTAATGTATCTTCTAATGCTTGGAATCCTTCTATTAATGTCCCTGGTTCAGTTAATGTTCCTGGTACTGTACATGTTCCTGGGTCTGTCAAAGTTATGCATTCTGTTCATATCCCTGAAAACCCCAAATAATGGACTAGTGTTGTCAATGAATCTAAAAAAATGGGTATGAGGCTTTTTCATAGTTCCGATCATGCTAGTAATTCCCCATTGTTGTTGAACTGGATGAGATTAAAGCTGAATTGGGTTACTGGGAGCATGCTTTAATGGGTAATTCGGATTCTCCCATATGTTGTCATAATCACACAGCCGTATTTGTTAATGGTTTCCCATTAAAAGTGTTTTATAATTTTGTTAGGTTATCCATCTAGACATTATGCAAGTGTAGGATGCTTATGGATATGTGTGCTGCAAATTTCAGAGAGATGTTTGTATCAGAGGTGAGTCCATTTTTGAAGCTTTTAATGTTATCTCTAGTCATTTGACATGTAATTATTTTGTTTAGAGTCATGTTTGTCTTTTTTAATTTCTTTTTGGTACATGCAGATCATTATGATGTTAAGATGCCGTGCCATCTTATCCTTTCGAAATTGGCAGAGTAGTGTTCATCTGATGTGCTTGCAGGTCTGTGTCTATTCTTTTATATTTGGCGATGTTTTAGGGATAATAACAGATGATGGCAATGGTTATTCATTCATTAATTTCCAAATTGTCAGTCTTGGATTCTTTGGTAGACCCTCTTCAGAAAACTATTGAACTTCAAGCTTATTCTCAATTCCTCAATAATTATTTTTACTATCAGATGAGGCCCGTTCAGCTTATTCTCAATCCAAGCTTTGTTTCTTTGTTTCTGAAAACGCATTACTCAAGATCTCTAATTGATGGGTTTTTTTCTTGCTAATTTTTTCAGTTACTTTTGCTTCACATAGAGATCTTAAGTAAATTAACTTTAATCATGTATAACTTCAGAATCATGTACTTAGAATTCCTCCAACATATCCCTTACTCCATTCCCCCTTCCTTCCATCCCTTTCCCTTTCTTCCATCTTCCTCCCTTGCCTCCCCTCCTCAAATGCTCTCCATACATACACCCTTAATGTTTAACAGTTTGACAGGAAATGTTCAAGGGTTCGAGAACATGAACTTTCTGCAGTGACTGAAGTAGAATATGGAAATGCTCAAATTGTACCTGATGGGCTAGACTCTAGGCCACCAGTCTTAACGAGTTTCCAGATCAGTCGCTCTGCTGATATTTGTGCTCAGGATGCGGACACTCGACAAGGTAATATCATGTCAAATTTGTATGATTGGCAACACTGTCGAGAGACGCAAAGACTTGTCACTGTTAAATCCTAGATAGTGTCAGTTAATTGTGGTGATTGAAAATAAATGTGAAAAACTATTGTGTTTACTCTTTATGTAAGCAACCTGTTGCCATCATACAAAATACCTCTGTTTTTTATCATGCAGTTTTCATGTCATCTATTTTAAACTATTACTTTTTTGGTATGTTTGAGCACTGCGGGTATTGGTAATGTCACATCCAGGACTGAACTAGTTGTTGATATGGTCATTTCTGAAGAGCCAATCACTGGATTTTTATATAGGATTTTACTTATAGTACTCAGAGTTGAATTTTGAATAAATTTGTCTATGGATTGTTTTAAATCAAACGTGAGAGTGTTCTATATATAGTATCATATGTTAGATGTTAGATTTTAATAATGTAGAGGTTGCTTTTCTAACTATTGGTTTGCTAAATGTATTATTGCAGATTCAACATCAATAATGTCAATTGACGAGATGAAAGTTGTTAAATACGTGTCGGCTATTAAATGTTTCGAGAACATGGAATATTGATTAGTTTATTAACTAAGACATGTATGTGATTATTTATACACTTGGATGTATAATTTTGAACATCGACATTATTGTTCTATTGTTCGGATGATATGCAAGTTCATTCGTTGGCATTCTTTTGTATGCATTGTTTGTTTATTTTGCTATTTGGCTGGTTAAATCTATAGAATATTGCTGCCGAAATTTTGGTAGCAAATAATTTTTTTTTAAAAAAATAATCTATCTATGACGGCGGTTCTTAAGAAAGAAACGCCACTATTAGTTCACCTTTAATGGCGGTTGTTTACTAACAACCGACGTCATAATTACTTTTAGTGGCGGTTTTTTAACAACAACCGACGTTATAGAAAACATGTAGTGGCGGATTATGGTACAAAGTTTTATTGAAATACCTATGGTGGCAGTCTTCAAATCATAACCACCACTATAGATGAGTTACAGTGGCGGTTCTTGTCTAACAACCGTCATATTATATAAGTTTATAATGGCGGTTTTGTATAACAAACGCCACTATAGGGGAGCTATTGCGGCGGTTCTACAACCGCTTACAACCGCCGTAAAGTTTATACGACGCCGCGATAAACGACGGACCCTAAATCTCTAAAAACCGCCACAAAAGGTCATTTATAACCGCCACCGTAGGGGGTTTTTCTACTAGTGATGAGTTGCTTATTTCGTTTTTGTTTTTCTTTCTTTTTCAGTGTAGAACACGATCATTTAAACTGCTAATAACAAAATGGCTGGTCTTATAGACGACCCAATGCCAAGTGCCACATTGGACCGTGAGTCCTGGCTTCGGATCTTCATGAATCAGATGAATCAGTCTACTCGACTGAAGAATGATGGATCAAACTTCGCGGAATGGGAGGCGGCATTACGGAATGCTGCCATTGCTGACGGGAAGCTCAAATATCTGATAGAGCCCATCCCGCCAAACCCAGGCCCCACGGCTGGAGCTAACGAGATCGCCAAGTATAGCGATTTCGCCATGGAAGCGGGTGTGATAAAGAACGTACTCATTTTTGCAATGGAATCCAATTTGCAGAAACGCTTCATAGCCCAAGGTGCAAACAAGATTTTCACCACGCTCACTAGGGAATTCTCGAAAGCACCGAGAATCGTGACCTATGAGCATACCTGTCGCTTCTTTGAGGCAAAACTCCAGAAGGGCCAACCGGTTAGCCCACACATTCTCAGCATGATTGAGAATGTCGAGAAACTAGAGGCACTTGATTGTAAGATCAGTGAGAACATCATGATTGACCGCATGCTTCATTCACTCCACGATGGTTTTGCGCTCTTTAGAGCCAATTACTATATGAATGATTTGAAGAAAAATCCTCATGCACTACACTCCCTTCTCGTACAGACCGAGAAGGACATGAAGTTTAGTGGGAGCATGAAACAGGATGTTCTCGTTGTGTCAAACAAGGGCAAGGGTAAGGGCAAAGCTCGAGGCGGACCTAGCGCAGGTAAGGGTGTCAAGTTTAAGAAGTCGGGATCAGGTAAGAGTGGGCCTGGTGAGTCGAGCACCTCATCAGGCGCGACAAAGAGCAAGACCGGTAACATGGAATGCCACCATTGCCACAAGACTGGGCATTGGAGGCGTACATGTCCTGTATACCATGAGGACATAAAAGCAGGTCGCGTTACTCCTGTTGGTATGTCTTCTTCTTCTTCTTCTTTTATTCATATGATTGAGATTAACCACGCAAGTTACGGAACTTGGGTACTAGATCCTGGTTGTGGTTCTCATCTGTGCAATCATGTGCAGGGGCTCCGAAACATCGAACCCCTCGTAAAGGGTGAGGTGGACCTGCGTGTCGGGAATGGAGCACGAGTGGCTGCCGTCTCGAGGGGAACATATGTGATCCAGCTTCCTAGCGGATTTGAGTTATTTTTATATAACCGCTATTATGTACCCAATCTATCTAAAAACATTATTTCGGTTTACTCGCACTTGACAAACTTGGTTTTTCATTTGTAATAGAGAATAATAGTTGCATTTTGTCATTACACGATATGATTTATGGCAAGGCAGTCTCCATGAATGGAATTTATGTTTTAGATCAGACCACCGAAATATTGCACGTAATGAATAAGAAGTTAAAGGTTGGTGACAAAGATCAAACGTATCTATGGCACTGCCGTATGGGACACATTAATGAGAAACGCGTTAACCAGCTCATACAGAATGGAGCTATCTCGGCCTTTGATTTTCAATCATTTGGCACGTGTGAATCATGTCTCATTGGTAAGATGACTCGAATTTTCTTCAAAGGTGTTGGAATGCGCGCTGCTGACCTATTAGGACTCATACATACGGATGTATGTGGTCCTATGTCAATCACCGCACGAGAAGGCTATAGGTATTTCATCACTTTCACGGACGATTTAAGTATATATGGCTATGTCTACTTAATGAAGCATAAAAGTGAGTCCTTTGAGAAATTCAAAGAATACCATAATCGGGTACAGAACCAACTAGGTAGAAAGATTAAAACACTACGATCAGACCGTGGTGGCGAGTATCTTTCACACGAGTTTGATCAACACCTTAAGGACTCGTGGGATTGTCTTACGCTTAACTCCACCGAACACCTCGGTTGAATGGTGTGTCCGAACGGAGAAATCGAACACTACTTGATATGGTTCGATCCATAATGAGTCACACCGTGTTGCCTCGATTCATTGTGGGGTTATGCTCTTCTATCACCGCTTCTAATACTTAACCGAAGTCCGTCTAAAGCTCATGACAAGACTCCATATGAACTATGGAAGGGAACGGTCCCTAACTTGTCCTTTATACGGGTTTGGGGCTGCGAGGCTTATGTCAAGTGGAGACACGAGGATAAGCTCGGCCCGCGATCGGTCAAGACATACTTTATAGGTTATCCTAAAGGAACATTTGGTCATTACTTCTATTCGCCAACCGAACAACGTGTATTTGTTGCGGCTAGTGCGACATTCTTAGAGAAGGAGTTTCTCGAGAACGCGAAGATTAATAGAACCTTCGAGCTGTCGGAGATTCCAGAACCAAATGCCGAGCAACCATTGGAGGAACCAGTTCCTTCAATCCCGGCTGCGGTTAATATTCCTGAGGAACCTAGGAGGTCGGGAAGAGTCTCTATTCCTCCGGACAGATACATTGGTATGGTCGAGGAACATGACATAGATGACATTCTGCTCTTAACGAGTAGTGAACCCGTAACCTATAAAGGTGCCATGACTAGTTCCGACTCAAAGCTATGGCTTGAGGCCATGCAATCCGAGATGGACTCCATGTATGAGAACAACGTATGGGATCTTGTTGACTTACCTGCTAAGGTTCGTCCCCTTCAATGCAAATGGCTTTACAAGATAAAGCATTCTGTGGAAGGTCAACAAGATATCTATAAAGCACGACTAGTTGCTAAAGGTTTCACCCAAGTGCCAGGTTTGCACTACGATGAAATTTTTGCACCCGTAGTCATGTTGCGTTCCATTCGGATTATCTTAGCGATTGCCGCTTTTCATGACTATGAAATTTGGCAGATGGATGTGAAAACCGCCTTCTTAAACGGTTATTTGGAGGAAGAGTTGTACATGGTACAACCCGAAGGTTTCATCGATCCTGAACATCCTAATAAAGTGTGCAAGCTTAAGCGTTCCATTTATGGACTTACGCAAGCTTCTCGGAGTTGGAATCATCGTTTCGACCAAGTGATAAAAGAAAATGGATTTACTCGATCGGTCGAGGAACCATGTCTATATATCAAGTCGAGTGGGAGCAAGATTGTCTTCCTAATATTGTATGTTGATGACATACTCCTGATTGGGAATGACATACCTCTCTTAACTTCGGTAAAAGTATGGTTGAAGAACCATTTCCAGATGAAAGATCTGGGTGAGGCACAAAGAATTTTGGGCATCCGTATCTATCGAGATAGATCACGTCGGATGTTATCTCTCGGTCGAGTCTTATATAGACAAGATTCTAGAGAGATTCAAAGATGACTAACTCCAAAAAGGGGTTTCTTCCTATGGCTCCAGGGGTGCATTTGAGCAAATATCAGGCACCAAAGACACCGGAAGAGAAAGAGCGCATGACCCAGATTCCTTATGCTTCGGCTATAGGATCAATCATGTATGCCATGATATGCACACGTCCGGACGTGGCATATGCATTGAGTATGACGAGTCGATTCCAACAGCATCCAGGTGAATCACATTGGATGGTTATCAAGAACATTCTTAAGTACCTACGGAGGACTAAAGATTGGGCATTGACTTATGGAGGCGATCAAAAGCTATGCGCAACCGATTCTGATGCTAGCTTCCAAACGGATCGAGATGACTCGAAATCTCGATCTGGATTCGTTTTTACTCTTAATGGCGCTGCGATCACCGGAAGAGTTCCAAACAAAGTGTTACAAAGATTCTACGACCGAGTCCGAGTACTATGCCGCGTCACGAAGCAAAGGAAGCGATATGGATGCGTCAATTCTTACAAGGACTCTCAGTAGTGCCTAGTTCGAATGACCCGATCACCATCTATTGCGACAATAGAGGTGCCATCTTCCAGGCTAAGGAGCCTAAGTCTAGCAAGAAGTCTAGACATGTACAACGGAAAGCTCATCTAATCCGAGATTACGTGGAGCAAAAGGAGGTAGTGATAGAAAAGATTGCTACAGATGATAATATAGCAGATCCTCTCACTAAACCATTACGACAAGATAAGCATGAAGGGCATGTTAATTCCATGGGAATTAAACGTGTTCCTGAGTTGTAGTACTCTTTTATGGATTGGATTCATTTTCTTGTGTACTCTATACGACATCATCGTTTTGATATTTATATATTTTGTTTTTCATGTGGAGTATCATACGACAATTTTTGAACACCACAAAGTGAACTGAACAAACATTATATTATGGTCCTTAATTGCCCACATGAGCTGATAACTCGGCAATTATTTTGTGACGTTGGTTGATGGTGGGTTCAACGAGCCATAAGTCAAACGGTTGGTGACCAATCACGAGGCGAGTTATACGGATATCTCGTAGGACACAATTGTGACAACGACGTGGAGTCCTAAATGTTTTATAACATTCGTTGCCAGGTCGTGGATAGGACCCCCATGGTGATCCTAAGAGTCGATTCTTTTGACTATCGACTGTCTCTTGAGATTAAGGCAGATTTTGGGTGACTTTGGTTTCTTTCTCACGTTCATCCGTAACAGGGGCCAAGTAGATTTTTTCTGGTCATTTCATGTTTGTGCTTAGATCGGCGAGTCGAGTTGAAGGAAATATTCACCTTTATCGTGCTCGATATTTCTCGGGGCCACTCGAGGAGTCAGAATCGAAATGCATGGCCATGCTCGAATACGGATTCGTTTTATCAGTTAAGTTACTCTCTAGTCGGGGAAACCAATCTTGATACAGATCGATTGCAAAATACGACCTTTGCGGATGCGGATCTGCGAATTGTTTTACATTGAGTGGGAGAAATTTTAAATGGATATGAGAATCGGTTATCGCACATACACTTGTACGGACAAGTGGGAGTTTGTTGGAGCCGGTGTCCTCCAGTTTAGTGCGGATAACGTTATTGCACATACACTTGTACGGACAAGTGGGAGCTTGTTGGGGCTGGTGTCCTCCACAGTTAGTGCAATAAAATATAAATCTCTAAAAGGATCAAAGGGTATACTTTTTTATTATTATCAGTTGGTCCACGTTTATCAATAACGGTTGGCTTGCTAGATAAGTTTGACGTTATTGTCATACAGATGGCGGTGATCAACTGGTCCCTAAAAGTCACACCTATAGGATACGTTTGAGAGATGTGACGGTATGAAAATACAGTCATGTTGATGCCTTATATGACTAAGCAGTTAGTCGGAGTTACTGACTAATAATTAGTCAAACGCGATGTTGAGATAACTATTTAATACAGATTAAATTATACTGGCTAAAGTGAATTAAGCAGTTAATTCATAAATTGAATATAAACGATTATATTTAATTAATGTATATTGAATTAATTAATTATACAATATTGTCATTGTCGGACATGTATTAATATGTCGACTAATTCATGTTACTAGTCGATGTTTTATTATCCGATAACGAGTGACGATTTATAATTAAAATCCGTCATATACATTTAGCAAAATTGAGTCGGACCACGAGTTAAAATAAGGAGAAAGTGGAAAGCCCACTCCCTCCCCTAATACACGGTTTGGCCGAATGAACAAAAGGAGAGCTTCTTTTGACCTAATTCATTTCATTTGCACAAAAAATTAGGTTTTTGGAGCATTTCTCTCTGAAAACCTAGATCTCACATCAGAAAAACTCACAAAAACTCTCTTAATATTGCAAGGCAATTAGAGAGTAATTTCTAGCACAAGGGGCATAGTCTCAGACGGTCTTGGGTGCAACGATTAGGAGGAAATCTATTTTGATTTCTGTTCTTAGGCCGAAATTCACAGGACCCGAGGTTGATTCTTATTCCTTCATCGTTTCTCTTGTATTTTTCGTTTATGATAATTAATCACATGTTAAAATTTCGTTATAGTCCTTAATTTTAAGGGTTTTATACGGATATTACCCAACAGTCTCGGGAATAGGGGTTTCGACTGGGATTTCAGGAATACGAATGTCGTCCTCTTTGTAGGACTGATCGGATGACTGTGTTGAGCTCGCCGTCTCGACGTCAAGTATACTCAAGTCTTCTACTTGACCCACTTCTTAATTAAATTTCCGTCTGTAGCGAAATGTCCTCTCAGGTTCTGGATCTGGAGAAACAAGTTCAGACCTGTAAGACCTGGGCATAAACGAAACTAACAAGAGAAGTGTGAGAAACGGTCTCAAGGAACTGAAGTTCCCTAAGACAAAAGACAAACTAAATAATAAAACAAGCAGGAAATTGTTGCCTCCCCGGCAACGGCGCCAAATTTGATAAGGGCAAAGTCGTCTTCCCTAAATCAAAGTAAAACCTATGATACTACTAACAATAGCTAGTGGCAAGAAAGGTATCGAATCCATAGGGAGGCTGCAAAGTCTAGTTTGCTTACTAATTAAGTCCGTCTGAAAAGTAACAGTTTCTTGAAGATTTTGATTGTTTGTATCTAAGTGACTAATTAAGCAAATAAATAAAGTTTGTAAGCAATAGAGATTAAAAGTCTAGGGATTCGGGTTCGCTAAGTTGATTATCCGGGGATGCAATTTAGTGAATTAGAAGGTCAACCAAGCTATCTAAGGTCACAAGATCTGTCGATTCAATTATGCCCTTTAGATTCAGATTAACATGCGATCGCTATAATTAACCTTTACCTATCTGATTACCGTAGCCTATATTGAATATAACCCGGTCGGTGAAATATCAATTCGCTATACTAATTAGAGATTCAGGCCTAAATCAAATAATTAGAAGAAAACAATAATCAAACGATAACTTAAGCGGTCTTACTAATAATTAGTTCATTAATCCCCTTTTAATCGACCTAGATCCCCCTTCTCCCTAGATGAAGGATTTAGCCACGCATACTAATTAAAATAACAGCAATAATAATTATAGAAGATATGATTGAAAGCATAAAAGAAATAAGAGATACTAATAATTGAACAGAAACTCAATTGATTGATAGTACATAAAGATAAACAAAGTACCGTAAATTCGGATTCAAAGAATTCTAAATCTGAATGCTAAGAAAGTTTTCTTACTGCTAAAAAGTTCTTCTAAGACTTCTCTAGGTATGAAAAGCGTAACCTAAATTCATTCGTCCGAGTACATATTATAGAAATTAGGTAAAATAGAATATCCGGAAATAAAAGACACGTCAGCCGGTTCAGGCCGAAACTAGATCGACTTTGGTGAAACTCGATCGAGTTTGGTGAAACTCGGTCGAGTTTGGCTTCTGGTCTTCGGTTCTTCGAACAAATCCATGTCAAATCTTGTCTTTATCTCCTAGAAATCCGTGC
Organism: Silene latifolia; assembly: GCF_048544455.1. Lineage (NCBI taxonomy): Eukaryota > Viridiplantae > Streptophyta > Magnoliopsida > Caryophyllales > Caryophyllaceae > Silene > Silene latifolia. The sequence goes on from NC_133533.1 coordinate 38,712,831, forward strand.
CATGCAGCGTGTGTCCTATATGCCATCTCTGCGGTGCTCCGGTGTGCTCGTTTGCTCCACAAATGCATGATTCCTGCATTTACACACTAAAATGCGGTAGTAACTAGATTCTGACTTAATAAGCATGTAAATGGCATAAAATAGCACGGAAATCGTCTCAAATAATATAAAGGGGAGGCATAAAAGTGTATACAAAAATGACTCATCATAATCACTTTCATTTATTTATCATGTTTTGCTTTGTTAATATGGTTGACAACCTTATTAGCATGTTGAACTTGATAATGAGTGAGTAGTCTTCTAGCTAGGATAACTCTCATTAGACCATGCATATAGTTGAATAGGAAGGATTAAGTCGACTTGTAGTTGTTGTACAATCTAATCGATTCGGCTCCGGGACCCAAACCTTCTTAGGGATTGTAAGCTTATACACCAACTCGTTCCATTCACAACAATAAGTGTTTGCATATAATTGAGAACATGTTTGTATGATCAACTCTCATGAATCCCCTATGAACCCATGACACCCTAGCATTTTTAGTTATTTGTTTACATCTTCATTTTGTTTTATTGCTTGTTTTACTTTATTGCTTTCATTAGTTTAGAATCATCAACCCAAACTAATTGTGACAACCCTTAGCACAACTATAATTAGATTGAATAATTTGAGTACCCCCGTCCCGTGGATCGACCCCGACTTGTTTGCTATGCTAGTAGTTGGGTATAAATGTGTTTGATGGCGGACAACGACCCGCTCCATCAAAATGGCGCCGTTGTCGGTGACGGTGTTATGTATTTGAATTGTTCTTTTGTCTAGTTTTAGTTGTGCTTCTTTTTGAGGGATTTTGGTTCCTTGAGAGTTTTAATCCTTGTACTTGCATTATTTCATATGTTTAACATGTCTACATTCACTTTTTTCCAATATGAAAATGAGTCATTTGATAAATATATTGAAAGATTTGAAGATTATATGACTCATGCTTGGCATCATTGTTTTACTCTTTTAAATTATGAAGCATGTTGTGGTGTTTATAATGGCATGAACCTTGTAACTCGCAACTTGGCATTTAACTTGAGTGGTGGTAGGATATGTAAGATGAGTTGTGAGGAATTTTGGGAATTTGTTGAGTTCATGACCATCCAATGTCTTAAGCAAATTGTACATGACATCTTAGAGAGTGCCAAGGAAGTTATGGAAGCGATAAAAACCACATTTCAAAAATTCATTGAGGAAAACTATGATTAAAATGAGATTTGTGAGAATGAGACACCTTCCTATAACCTTGAGCCAACCCACTATGTCTACAAATTAGCCCCTCCTTGGGAAGATGGAGTGCTAGATGAAGAGAGTGATGATGAGGAGGAGTACATTCTTAATTCTGAAACCAATGCTTGGATACCGTCATCCTACTCTTCTTGTGTAACAATGAACCCAACTTTCATGGAACTTGATGATTATGGGCAAAGTGAGAGTGAGATGGATGAGAGCTAGAGTGAAAACTCACCCTTTAATTTGAGGATAACATATTAGAGGGAGACAATTGTGTTAAGCTTGGTGAGCTTTGTTATGACAACCCCTTTGATAATGGACCTTGTTGGGATGAGGAATATGAGGACATTTAGGAACCCCAAATAGACACCCCTGAAATCACCTTAGATGATAATGAAAGTACTTGCATTGAATGTGGTGATTTTGACTATTTGGAGGAAGAGTTGAGTGAATTGCCAACCAACTACCCATTTCATGTTCTTACCATCCATCACATCTCTTATGATTTTTGTCATAGTATTCTTGACATGCTTGTTCGGTATATTACTTGGGCATTATTTCATTGCATAATCTTGTGTTGTTATCCATGCCTATTTATATCTCATTCCCAAGAATTTGACCGACTTCTACGTGCTTTGAGTGCTAGTGATAATTTTCTATGAAATTGTTTATTGACAATATTTGGTTTGATGGAGTTCCTCAATAACCATTAACTTGTATATATGCATTTAGTGTAGATTTGCATTCATTTAATAAATTGCATGAGAGATGAAAGGGAGGGATCTTATATTTTGATTAAGCTTTTTGAATGAAATTGATGAAATTGGGAAGATAGCAAATGTAAAGAAATGAAGAAAATGGAGAATTTGGGTTTATGCATATCCTACTTATCATTATAAAGGTGTTGGGTCGAAAATTGCTTGAAATCTGTGCATCCCGACAACAACCCGTGCGGATTGAAGGACAAGAAAAGAGAAAAAGTTCTCTGCTCAAGAATCCGGGCATTTTTCTGAGAAAACGCGTGTCCCAGAGCTTCAACCCGAGCGGGTTGAGGCTTAACTCGAGCGGGTTGACCCTGAAATTCATATTTTTCTCTCATTTGGCTCTTGTCATTGCTAAGTATGCATCCTATCTACCATCTGCATCCCCTACAATGATTGTAAGAACCCTTTCTTTCCCTATCTCTCATGTATAGTTGCATTTATGTAGTTGCCTCATGATTAAACCCCTTTCTTCCTACATTAGCAATATTGTTTAAAATCGGTTTGGGGAGGTTAAACCATGAAGCAACATACATATATCATATAGTTTAGGCTTGCACTTATATTATATTTCACATTGCATTTACATTAGTTAGCTCATATAGTATAGTGGCATTGTAATATATTTCATATTATTAGATTAGTTTGCATTGTAATATATCTCACATGATTCATATAGTTAGTTGCATATATACTAGAATTCATGCATAATCACTAATGACCAAACCTATTCATTTCTGCACTAGAAATAGTGTTTAAATCGGTTTGGGGAGGTTTGATCATAGGTGACCATAGCTCAATAGCATTTAGCATGCATCATTTAGTGTAGTTTAGATTGCATTCATTTGTTATATATGTCATATAGGATTGCATTTAGTTAGAGCATGCATTTATTCATATCATTGCATTTATTTCCATAAATTCAAAAATCCAAAAAACATGTACTTTCTTTTTCATTCCTACTCCTACATGTACATTGAGGACAATGTCCAAAATAAAGTGGGGGATGAGAATTTATATTCCAAAAATACAAAAACATGTCTTTTTATTTCATAAACAAAAAAACCATAAAAAATTGAAAAATTGAAAAACCAAAAACATGTTCATTCCTTTACAGTGTAGAATTGTATATTTTGTATATACTTGTTTGTTTGTTTGTCTGTCTATCCTTTTTCACATTGATCGACTACGCCACATCCGAGACATGAGGATTATGAAGACCGCATGGTATGATCTTTCCAATCTCCTTTTTCCTCTTTGTGTTAATGACTATGTGGCTTTATTTTGATTGATGCGGTATTTACCAATGTGAATTTAGGGATTGCATTTAGCTTATATGGTATACTAGTTGGTAGAAGCATATGCATTAGGTTGTATAAATGCTAGTTGCATCATGGCATATAGTTGCATTTAGGAAATATTTTGTGAAAACATCTATTTGGGAAACTTGACAAGTGTATATAGGCCCTTGTAGATACTTTTTCTTCTTGAGACTTTGCTCACTAGAATACTTCTAAAACACCCTAGGATGTGTCATTCTAGTATCCTTTGACCCATGGATTAAGACCTAGTCAAGAGTACCTTGTGGTGTGATAACTCTTTGGCTACCGTTTATTCCAAGGTGACCCTTGAAACCATGCAATCATCTTCCATATTCTACCACACTTTGTCAACAAAAGGGAATGGGCACAAAAATTATCAAAATTTGAGTTCAAGAATCGAAATCAAAATGAAAAAGTTTGCAAAATGCATCAAAAATAAAAGAGGGGTACCAAAATAAGAACTCTTATGCTTCAAATATAAGCACCCTCGTTACAAATTAGGGTGACTTTGAAAATTTTCAATAGAAAATGCAAAAAGTTGAAAATTGTCAAGTATTGAAATGCCAAACATCAAAGAAATGGCAAAAAGAAAGTGTTCTCAAATGTCAAATGCCACAAGAAATTGGAGGGAAAAACAACAACAAAATCAAACTCCCATATAAAACTCAAATGCAATTGATCCCTTTATCCATCGAATCCACTTTTGTGCATGGTAGAGAGGGGACGACCCTTCTTCTTGTCTAGGCAAGAAGGGGAATTCCAAGATCCTCCAGTGTTTCTAACACCATAGGGAGTCTACTTTTGACGAAAGCATTTAACAATTGAGGACAAAGGTAGCCTTGCTTGACACAACTTGGAGGTGATTTATTGGTATCCTTCTAGGCTTAGTAGTTTGAAGAAACCATATCTATGATGGAATGTGTACCCTTAGATTGCTTCCCTTTTAGATAATTTCCGCCATTTAGATGAGGAAAGTGGCTATTCATTTTTGTAGATGCATCCATTACTTGCTTTTGTGTGCTTAATGCTTGGATGTGTCGTCATTTTGGCAAACCCCACCTTGCCTTGCAAGAAGGCATCCTACCTCATGGTTGTCTTGTTGTGAGTTGAAGGGGCGGAGTGAGACCCGCTAATTGTCTCATATCGGTTATATTATTAGGATAGTTTAAATAAAGGTCTAGTTCTAGCCACCTCTTTACTCCGGACGAGCAAAGGTTCGGTTTGGGGATGTTTGATGTGACTCTTAATTGCGCACATTTAGTCCCTTAATTGAACCTATTTTTATCCGTCAAATTCTTTCTATTTTGCTTTCCTAGTGCATTTTATATGTCTTATAGGAAAGGAGATAATAAGGCGGAATTTCCGTCTCTCGCGCATATTCGGAAGCTTGTTGACGATCTTGGATGGACTAAGTATAAAGAGGAGGCAAGAATGATGACCAAGGAAGTAGGAATAAAGAGTATATAGAAGCATCATAGGCTTAAAAGCAAGAAAAGGGGAAACTGCAGCTCAACCCGCGCGGGTCAAGCTCAAGTAGAGCGGGATACAGCTCAACCCGCTCGGAACAGAATCAACCCGCTCGGGTTGAGGCTCAGAATGCGCATTTTCCACACAGGACGAGCAGATTGCCTAGTCCAGATCCGAGCGTCCCGAGCATGAGACAAGCGGATCATTGGCCTATGATCCGAGCGTCTTCTCTGCAAGATGGGCGGATCCCTTGGCATAACCAACCGTGCTTCAAGCTGATCCGAGCGGATCGTGGTAGGACTAGCAACGTGATATGCGCATTTCCTTCGGGACTTGCATTTCCCTACTCAGCACTTAGCAATGCTATTTACTAATCTACCCTTGCTTAACCTAATGATGTACCACTATAAATACGCCATTTGTAATAATCAAGGAAAAAAAGCCCTTTTAGTACCAAGTTTTTAGATTAGATTAGGAGTAGATTAGAATAGACTATCCTTTAATCTTTCCACAAAATTACACATTAATCTTTTCTTAATTATTGTTCAAGTTTATTATTGAGTAATTCAAGTTTATTATTGGGTAATTAAAGATTATTGGGTTATTATTAGTGAATTGACAACTCTTCATCAATCAATCAAGTTTTCTTCTATTATTCTTTGCTTTATAATTTGGAATCATCTTCATAGGTATAATTCTCTTTACCCTTGTTTAATTATTGTTAATCACTTTCATTTATTTATCATGTTTTGCTTTGTTAATATGATTGACAATCTTATTAGCATGTTGAACTTGATAATGAGTGAGTAGTCTTCTAGCTAGGATTAATGGGGAATTAGGGGAAACCAACATTGGAAATGATTCATACTTAATATAATATGCTTTTATAATTTATTTGCTTGCTTGTTGTGATTTCAACTTATGCACATGTTATGTTTGATGAAATGCGAGCCTATGAATCCTTGCATTTTTTTATCCATCACCTATCTTTTCAATGAGGCTTGTAAGCTTATACACCAACTCGAGCCTCATTAGACCATGCATATAGTTGAATAGGAAGGATTAAGTCGACTTGTAGGTGTTGTACAATCTAATCGATTCGGCCCAGGGACTCAAACCTTCTTAGGGATTGTATGCTTATACACCAACTCGATCCCATCACAACAATAAGTGCTTGCATATAATTGAGAACATGTTTGTATGATCAACTCCCATGAATCCCCTATTAACCCATGACACCCTAGCATTTTTAGTTATTTGTTTACATCTTCATTTTGTTCTATTGCTTGTTTTACTTTATTGCTTTCATTAGTTTAGAATCATCAACCCAAACCAATTGTGACAACCCTTAGCACAACTATAATTAGATTGAACAATTTGAGTACACCCGTCTAGTGGATCGACCCCGACTTGCTTGCTACGCTAGTAGTTGGGTATAAATGTGTTTGATGGCGGACAACGACCCGCTCCATCAACGTTACCAGTTACAATTTCTGTATGTTTTATGACTTAAACTGTCGTATTTTGATATTGTTAAATTGGTGTATTCATTTTGGTGTTTTTAGATGTTGAGCAAGTTGTGACAAATGAGCCGATTGGGCTATCAAAGGCTCAAGGGAAGAAGAAAGTTGTGGCGGGAGAAGGGAAAGGAAAGGGAAAGGTTTTGGCTGAAGAGGAAGATATTGATATGGTGAAGCCGTCGTCGTTTGACCTCGGGCTTGATGATATCGGCGGTCCAACTCAGCTCAACCAGCCGCACCAGAGGCAAAAAGGCCACCGGCAAGAAGTAGTAGTCTAGTGTTTGGGTGGTTTATTTTAAACATGATGTTATGGCCTTATTTTGAACATCGTTTGCGGCCTTCTTTTGGACATGGATTGTGATTATGTTAATTTATATGTAAACTTATGAATCGCTTTAGCCATCGTTTATGGCCTTATCTAGGACGTCTTTTGGATTGTATTGTCATAAATAATACATGTATGGTAAATGTAATTTGGGAATTTACTTTTTGATAACTGTTCCCACAAATTGACACTATGTTAACTATTATGGTATTGTGACATTTTCTTAAAGAATGTGGAAAAGTTGGGAACTTACTTTTCGACAAATGTTTGCATTTTCAATAATTATGTTACCAAATCGTAAATGGTGACATATTTATCACGGATGGAAACATGGCTTTCAAAGTTCAATGCCATCAACAATACATAAACTATTTGTTTATATAGATGATAACATATCGTCCAAGGCTTAATACATAACTTATATAATGTCAAGTGCTATGAAATGGTGTAATTTTCTTCAAAAATGAAAATATAATAGGCAAAAGAACGTAAACATAATGGTGGCATGAATATTATTTAACGATTTGTTGGCATACTTGTCCATAATTCCCAACATTATTACAAAATGATAAATAGTTAACCACATAATGATTTTAAAGTGACAAATAGTTTGAGCACATGTATTTGGCTTATCACTTAGCAATAGGCCAAACATATATTACTAACAATCTATTAAACCATGGGTGATTTTCAATCCCGTACTCGGTCGTCATTCTCAGCCATGTCGCTTCCAATTTTGATTCATTAGAGCAACCATTCAGGCATTTGTTGAACATATTTTGGAATGTCCTATCATGCTTAGCTTTAAAGATCCGAACTGAGATATGGCATTCTGTTGGACATACGCTTTATGGGTATATTTGCTCATGATAGAAGACAATGTTACCATATCGAGCTCAGATGTTTATAATTCAACAGTTGCTTCAAATGATTACTTATGTTCTTCATATGGTGACATATTATAATTTAGCTCCCCAGTTCATCAATACAATATGTCATCATATTTGAGATCACTGTAGACATTTGAATAATCAAATAACGTTATGTGAAATGGTTACATACACTGTTATTTTAGTCACATATTAGTATTGAAGTCAACAACTTCATCGATTTAAAATGTGACCATATTTTCAATAAATGTTAACAACCGGTTAATCTAATAAGGTTATGTAAAAAATGATTAACATATAGTGATATATGTGTCACATATTGAAATTTAAGTAAACAAGTCCATTAATATCACATGTCACCATTTGTTGGATTATTATTGACAATCAATTAATCTAATAAGGTAATCTTAAATGGTAACATATACTGATATATTAACATAAATATTGCTCAAACCCCATGACAGGGTGATAGTGATGTTAGGCCCAAAATCTGGGTATGGGCTGACCCAGGGAAGCAGCATCAGCGTGCGGTGCAAGGCACGGGTCTTGAATCCGTGTGGAAGAAGTATATGGAGACTCTATCACTTACCATATCCAGCGGAGGAAAGTCCTATTCTATGTCAAATTAGGAATAACTTGGAGGAAAAGCAAGAAACCCTAGCTGAGCAAGCTCCACTATATAAGGGGCCTCAATGCAAAGAAGGAGGATCATCGAAAAATACAAGAAATATACTCTAGCCCCCATAGCATAACACACGAACTGTACTTCCTCTCAAATTATAGTGAAAATCTTGGTGGGATTCCGTCTCCCTCCGCGGTTGTTTCCCAAATTGGGTTTTCCGCGTCACCAAAATTGCTTGTGTTATTTATTTACGTTGCGCATTCAAGTTATCATACGACAAACAAACAAATCGTAATTCAGGCCTAACATTAAGACCGTTTTACCCTAAATTGGTAGAAATTTACCAAAACAGTTTGGCGCCCACCGTGGGGCATAGTGGTCGTCTTCGTTAATTGGTCTACATAGTAAGCACAACATGTCCGGATACCAAGAAACAAGCTCAGGCAACGCAGGCGGTGCCCCAACAACACGGGCACCATCTCCCACAGCAGCAATGGCTCGCACAACCCCGATTCAACCCTCCAGTGTCGTCCAGATACCAGCCGTCAAGCAAAGAAAGTTCCCAGACAGCGGCAAGCCCATCTTCGGAGAGAGTCCAGGCTAGAGACTCGGGGGTCATCCAGGGACGGCATGGAATTCCCTAACCTGAGAAAGGAGCACAATCTAGGCAACAGGCCCAGGCTCCTCCGAGTCCCACCAGCATCATGATAAACGGATTGGACACTCTAGCAAGGACAATCCGGACAATGCAGAACGAGAACAGGAGCATGAGGTCCCAGATGGAAGAAGACAACAACTTCCTCCGAGCCCAGATCAACGAGCTAAGAAGCCATGCTGCCAATACAGCCCCTTGGATGCAGGAAGATAGATCCAAGGGACCCCCAGGAGAAGTCAGGGATCGGAGGCAGACACGGACGCTGCCACGCGACATAGCAACCAGATTGGACATGGACACAACACCACAACCAAAAGGAGGCCTGGTCCCAACAGGACTGGGGGCACTGACGCCAGATGGCGAGCCGATATGCCAAGATCTGACACCTATGTCAGATGCAGAAGGACATAAGCAGAGCAGAATGGCAGCTGCAACCCCGGTGACCAGAGCTCCAATCACAAACCGAACCGAGTATACATGAGAAAGCGGCGTGGCCGCAGCAGCATCACAAATACACCAACCGGCAATATCAGAACAACGAGACCTCATAAGAGCGCCAGAGCGCCAGCCACCAGAGCACCAACGACCCACCGGGAGAGAGGCGTACATAGAACAGCAGTACCAGGAACTACGCAGCCTCCTCCGGAGGGTCCCAGGGATGCCACTACCCATGGAGATGGCCGCCCCAGAAAGCTACGCCGACTCGCCTTTCGCTGACGATATAGCCGCAGTTGCCTTGCCAAAAGGATTCAACGTCCCAACAATGACTCTCTTCGATGGAACCACAGGCCCATGCGACCATATTAGCCAGTTTAAGCAGAAAATGATGGTGACTACGGCAGCAGGAGCCTCGAAGGAGGCATGTATGTGTAAAGGATTTGGTTCAACCCTAACCGGAGCAGCGCTACAATGGTTCGTCGGTTTACCTAACAGATCCATATCTTCATTCGCTGATTTGGTCAACACCTTCAATCAGCAATTCTCTAGCAGCCGCAGGACACCGAAACAGCCAAGTGATCTGTATAGGATCGTTCAAGAAATAGGCGAATCAATTAAAGACTACGTCACCAGGTTCAATGCAGAGAAAGTCTCAATACGAGGCTGCGACACGTCTACCGCCATCAACGCCTTCAGGCAGGGCCTGGATAAAGAATCGGATATCTACAAAGAATTAACGATGCATCCTTGTGAAAGATTCGAAGAAGTACAGCAAAGAGCTACAGCGGCACTAAGATTAGAAGGATATACACAAGCTAGTAAAGGAATAACAAACTTCGACAAGCCTAATAGGAAAATCTCAACGGAAAAGAAAGACGAACGAGCTAAGCCATATAGCAGACCCAACATCAGCATAGTAGCAGAAAAAACCCAGCAAATTGACGACTCACAGCATCCTCCCAAGTTATCTGAGTACGGGTTCAACACGGGAATGGAAGGGCTGTTGAAAGCATTAAGAGGATTAGGTGATCAGGTGAGGTGGCCAAAGCCTCCTACACAGAGTCGACCCAATGACGACAGAGACAGCAGCAAGAGGTGCGAGTGGCATCAGGATATCGGGCACAGAACAGAAGACTGCTACAGGTTGCGCAAGGAAGTAAAGTTCCAGGTACGCAGGGGAAACCTGGACCACCTATTATCACGTGGGGGCAAGTAGGACAGGAAAAAGGCAGCAAATCAGATGCTTCCTTTTGCCCCACCCATATGCACGAAAATTATTAACGTGATAACAGGCGGATCCGAGCTATCAGGTTTGACATACTCCGCAGCCAAGAGGAAAGCCACCGAAAGTAAAGGGGATCATCCAGAAACTTCATACAGAGTAAGCCAGAACAATCTACCCTTAGTAACTTTCGACGAAACTGACATAGAAAGCGGCGCAGAACAACATGATGATGCCCTAACAATAACATTGTCCATTGGAAATTGCACTGTATTTTAAAGCATTAGTAGATACGGGAAGTTCGGTGAACCTCATTATGCTGGAAACTCTCAAAATTATGGGTTTCGATAAAGAGAATCTGATAAAGAAGTATGTACCCCTAGTGGGATTCAGTGGCGAGACAGCACATTCGGTAGGTGAGATAACCATCCCAACATATATTGAAGGAGTTAACAAACTGGTGAGGTACTTAGTCATTGAGGGCCCAACTACTTACAACGTAATACTAGGGAGACCGTGGCTACATCAGATGAAGGCAGTTCCCTCAACGTATCACCAGTGTCTAAAGTTCCCAACACCATGGGGCACCGTCACAGTGAAGGGGGATCAAGAGGAGTCCAGGAATTGCTACGCTCAAGCCCTGAAGGCTACAACCAGGCTCCCCTCATAGCAATTACAGGACCGGGGCACCTCGAAAGAATACAGGGAACCACCCTCGGATGAACTAGACCAGGTCCACCTGGACGAGGCGCACCCGGACAGAACAATGCTGATTGGAGCAACCTGCAGTGAGGAGCTACGCGATCAGCTGACTCAGTTTCTAAAAATAAACATGGACTATTTTGCTTGGTCCCACTATGATATGATCGGTATAGACCCATCCGTTATTTCACATAAGTTAAGCGTGAACCCAGGTTGCACCCCAGTACAGCAGAAAAGAAGAAAATTCACCACAGAACGAAACGAGGTCATTAACAAAGAAGTAGATAGTCTCTTGGCAGCAGGTAAAATCAGAGAAGTTGGCTACTCTTAATGGCTTTCTAATGTAGTAGTAGTGCCCAAGAAAAACGGGAAGTGGAGGGTATGCGTAGACTTCACAGATTTAAACAAAGCTTGTCCCAAGGACCCCTTTCCACTGCCACATATCGATGCAATGGTGGACGCCACTGCTGGACACGAAGTACTTACTTTTCTCGACGCCTGGAGCGGTTACAATCAGATCAAGATGCATCCACAAGATCAAGAAAAAACGGCATTCATGTCAGAAAGAGGCATATATTGTTACAATGTCATGCCCTTTGGCCTAAAGAACGCCGGGTCCACTTATCAACGGTTGGTGAATAAAATGTTCAAACAGCAAATAGGGAAAACAATGGAAGTATACATAGATGATATGGTGGTGGAGTCCAAAAAAGCAGGAATGCATATGGAACACTTGGCGGACACCTTCCAAACATTAAGGGAGTTTAAAATGAAGCTCAACCAGTCCAAGTGTTCATTTGGAGTATCCTCGGGAAAATTCTTAGGATACATGGTGACCCAGAGAGGAATTGAAGCAAGCAAGGAGCAAATTAAAGCAATACTCCAACTAGAATCTCCACAGAAACCAAAATATGTGCATAGACTGGCAGGAAAGGTGGCGGCCCTAAACAGATTAATCTCACGAGCCTCGGATAGATGCAAGTTGTTCTACGATATTTTGAGAAAGAGTCATAAATTCGAGTGGACCAAAGAACACGAGAAGGCATTCACGGAACTCAAAAGCTATCTAAGCACGCCACCACTACTCGCGAAACCGGAGCAATGGGAGCCTCTATTCCTGTACCTATCAGTTACGGAAGCAGCTGTAAGTGCAGTCTTGGTCAAAGAACAAGAAGGAGTATAGCATCATGTGTATTATATCAGCAAGTCTCTGCTTCCTGCAGAGACCAGGTACACTTCCTTCGAAAAACTAGCATTGGCTTTGGTTACTGCTTCCTATAAACTGCGGCCGTACTTTGAATCTCACACCATCCACGTAATAACCAACTACCCGCTAAAAACTATTATGAGGAAGCCTGAACTTTCGGGGAGAATGACTAAATGGTCAGTGCATCTTAGTGGGTATGACTTGCAGTTCGAACCTAGAACGGCGATAAAATCCCAAGCCTTAGCAGATTTCGTCTCTGACTTCTGCCCTGCTACCCGTGGGGAGGCAGAAAAAGGAATGCTGACAATAGTGGGAAATTAGGATAGGGGAATATGGACCTTATACATTGACGGGGCCTCAAATGCAAGAGGGGCTGGTGTAGGTTTGGTTCTCCGATCACCTAAGGGTGATATGATAGTACAAGCTATTAGGTGTGAGTTCAAGGCAACCAACAACGAACCCTAGTATGAAGCCCTTATACTAGGGATGCAGATGGCATTGGGGCTTAAGGTGAGGAATCTAAGGGTGTTTAGCGATTCCTTACTTGTGGTGAATCATGTAAACAACGAATACGTGGCACATGATTCCAAGATGATAGCCTACCTGAAGATAGCCACAGAGCAAAAATCAAAGCTTAGATCGTTCAAAATAACTCAGGTGCCACGAGATCAGAACGTGGAGGCAGACGCCTTGGCAACGTTAGGGGCCACCTTCCAGCCCACAGAACTGTCAAATATACCTATCACCCACGTATTGATCCCAGCCATCCAGAAGGAGCCAGGCCAGAATTCGTTGAAAGAGGCAGCACACGTGCAGTATACGCAGTAGGCCAGAACCCTGGTTTCCAGAGAAGGACAGCAGGATCCAGATTGGAGAGTACCGTACATAAATTGGCTAAGGGATGGGACGCTCCCTGAGGATAGAAAGGAAGCGCAAAGTTTCAGGATAAAGGCCTCCAAGTATATCTTGATTGATAACATCGTCTTTAGAAAATCATTGGCAGGACCATGCCTCAGGTGCTTGAACAAAAAGGAGGCAGAAACGGTGTTGCACGATGTACACGGCGGAGAATGCGGGAACCACGCTGGAGGACGAAGCTTGTCTAACAAAATCTTGAGACAGGGGTATTTCTGACCCACCATGCGCACAGATGTCGTTAATCATGCCAAACGCTGCGAATCATGTCAAAAGGCGGCTCCAGCAATCCATCAGCCGGCGGAACCAATGCATCCAATTATCTCTCCATGGCCATTCATGATGTGGGCATGGACATAGTGGGTAAGCTGCCCAGGGCTCCAGGAAACAGAGTGTATATGCTAGTCATGACTGATTATTTTTCAAAGTGGATTGAAGCAGAGGCAATGACAGAGGTAAAAGAACGGCAGGTGATCTCTTTTATCAAGCGCAACATCATAAGCAGATTTGGGATACCATCCGAAATCATATGTGACAATGGATCCCAGTTAATATCCGATAACACCGAGGGCTTCTGTTCACGCTGGAACATAACACTGAGAAAGTCAGCCCCCAGATATCCACAGACTAACGGCCAAGCCAAGTCCAGTAATAAGATCATTGTGGAAAACCTCAGAAAACGACTGGAAGAATTAGGAGGAAAATGGGCAGACGAACTACCATTAGTACTCTGGTCAGACAGAACAACACCGAAGGTGGCAACAGGCCAAACTTCATTCAGCCTCGTATACGGAGCGGAGGCAGTAATACCCTCGGAAGTTCTGGTGCCTACACATAGATATGGCTGCCAAACAGCAGAGCAGAACCAGGTTGAAATGGCTAGTAGTCTAGATACAGTTGACGAGCTGCGAGAAAGCTCTTAAATACGTATGGCATCATATAAACAATCTGTAGCCAAGACGTATAACAAGAATGTCAAAATTAGGACCCTCGCGGTAGGGGACCTCGTACTCAGAAGGGTATTCGAAAATACCAGGAACCACAAAGCAGGCAAGTTTGCCTACAAATGGGAAGGACCATATCAGGTCGAGAGCATTGTCAAGAATGGGGCATACATGTTGATGACCATGCACGGTCAAATCCTGGATAAACCCTGGAACATTCGTCACTTGAAACGGTACTTTGTCTGACAAAGTGCCAAAACTTTAGTGTACAAAGGACCTTTCAAAAGTCCGTGAAGCAAAAAAAAAAAAAAATATGGGGGTGGGGGTTAGTATATGCTTTAGGTACTGGTGTGTTTTAAAACTTTTTTTATTTTATTTTATTTTCCCTAGTTTTCATTTTTTGAACCACTCAAGTCGTTTTTAAACCAAGTAGTCCAGGCTGTGGCTTCCTGGATCCAGCCGTTGCCCTGGAACACCATGAGATAGCACCAGGTAATTTGCACTACTTTGGAATTTATCATGCTTCTACGAAGAAAGGCTTTGACACTAATGTTGGTTACTTGTCAGATAGGGAACACTTTGAGGGTCCAGCCTCTGCCATGTGAGGCTGCGAGACGTTTACTAAGTCAAGCCACATGGGGAGCATACGCCGAGGTAGCGCGCATGGTACGGCATACTAAGACCACCCATACCTTAACGTTAATCTCAGTAAATCCATAGCTATGACGTAGAGCCAGAGGTGCACGCACGAAATTTCAAGCGTCTGGAACGACAAGGAACGCAACATTCCTTGTTAGTCAGAAACAATCAATGAAGGTACGCTCTAGTCAGCTAATCCTAGTGATAAGATATTTTACGTCATGGGTAAAATATGTTATCATGAGATGTGCGAGAGGGATGGGTCCCGCACACTGTGAAAACAGTGGGAGCTATTCTAAGGCTAGAGGGCCTATGTCTTGATTAGATCTCGACACGTACTCAGAAAGTTTTGTAATGCAAATGTATACATTACAAAGGAAAACGAGTATGTAGTAAGGTTGAGTAAGGTACAAGAAGTTGATAAAACCTACTAACCAAAGCCTTCTCATAGGCTTAACATGATGAGTCATGTCATTTCAATTGAATTGAGATGAACAACTACATTCAAGATCAAACTGGATTATAGAATATGAAGTAGTAATCAAGTATTGACTACTCATATGATAATCACATTTGTCGTTCGAGTTTTTAAAATCTAAAAACTCCTTTTATACCTTGTTACATCCAAACGGGTTGTAGAGACAATTGAACCCCGTTAAAGTGAACTCGGATTAACATAGTATTCGCCCATAGTCACTTGTATGAGGTGACGTCTCGAAGTGACTAGCGTGTGATGCGATTGATGGCAAGTTCAGTGCCATACAGTCATGTGAGATGAGTAGTCGATCACATAGGCAGTCTATTAGGAACATTTTGTCGGGCCTTATGACCGCTTATAGAGTTCTGGCAAATTTATATAGCCTGGTCGTGGCGAGAGCTACTATAGTATTCTAATGAGTCGATTCTTTTGACTAAAGACTGTTCATCTAAGATGGCACAGTTTCAGATTAACTTTGATTTGTGTTACTACGACCTTCGTATATGGGGTCAAATGGGCATATTTTGGGTTATGATGGTTGTGGCTAGTCGAAGGGAATAAGTGCGATAGGAATTGTCCACCCCCTTGTCAGAGTTAAAACAATATCTCAGGGCCACTCGAGGAGTAATGAACTGGAAATGCGTGGCCACGCTCGGAAGGTATCAAGAGTGGATAATTCCGGTCAATCAGTTATTCTCCAGATCGAGGAAACCACTCTCGATATGATCACTTGCAAGTACGACCTGAAAGACACCTTGCATTGAGTGGGAGATAGTAATAGGACAAGAGAATTGGTGATGCACACTTGTCGAGGACAAGTGGGAGATTGTTGGAATATGTGTACTACGACAATAATGCGATCACAATTTTCGATCATAATGATCACATGTTTAAATCTCATTTTAAGAATACATGTGGGATGTAATATTTTTACAGTCAACTGGTCCACACATATCGGTAATGATTGGCTGACTAGAGTTTGACATTACTGTCGTGCGACGGTGGTGATCAGTTGATCCCCTTAGGTCATACCTATAGGGAGATACTCTTAATTGATTAATTAATCGTATGCCGATACGAGTTAATTAAATTGCTTAAAAATTGGCGGATGATTTTGTGAGTAAAATTAACGTGTCTTATTGTAATTCGATTATATTAGATACGGTCTAAGTAATTGAATTGTTTTATTACTTAGATAAAATTATTGTTCACGAAACAATTGATATTGAATTGAGATTGAATGAATGATTTATTATAAATACAAGATGTTGTGATTTATAATTGATAAACCATTTTGGTATAAGTAATTAAGAATTACTAGTCGATTTTGTATATGACATATTTTATGAGTATGTTGATTTTTAATATGATAAAAATACATTACAATTTCATATGTCAAGTACCATGTCACATATGTTACAATTGACAAATGACAAAATAAAATGGACACTCTATTTTATACATATGCCGAAATAAGAGTGGGAGGTAGAGTTTATATTGTGTTGTTTATATTTAAGTGGAAAACACAATTATAGTCTATTCTCTAGCCATGCAACCCTACAAGCTTTTGTAAAGAGCATCTTTTGCATGCATTGGCTCCCCATTACCCACCCATCCATCCGGTTTTGAGAAGAGAAAAAGCTAATTGGATTCTTTAATTATTCATTCACTTCTCTTATATTTTTCTCTAGTGTATGAAAAATATGGTATTCTCTCTACATCTTATGAAAGTTCTAGAGAAATAAAAACACACAAAATCACTTCCTCTTGACCGAAATTTTCAAGAGCAATACAAATTATTTTTGTATCAATTTTTAAGTAAGACTTTTATTATTTCTAGTACAAAAAATAATATTAGTTATTAAGAGATTTCTTTGGGTATATGCTTTTGGGAGAGATTCTAAACTTGAATCTTGTTCATCCATTATTGGAAAGCTCAAGAACTAACAAGAAGGAGATCTTGTTGGTGCCCATGAAACCGAAATTATCATAGTAAGGGTTGATGATTTCTTCTCTTTTAATTTAAGTTTGCATGCATAAGATTTGTAATTAATTTTATGACTAATTTAATTTGAAACATATATGAATATGTAAAGTAATGAGATATAGATTTCCAACACGAAGATCTCCTTGAAGATTAGATTAGTATAGGTGATTATCTCGTAATGGTAATCAAGAATGAGTTTCTTGATTTAGTAAAGTTATAGCTTTGCAGCTATAACATTACTAGTCAAAGAGCTCAATGTTATAGCTCTCCTACTATAACATTGAGATGCTGAGTTTTTGTGCACGACTTATAATTGTTTCATAAATTATTTTATAATTGTTTAAAGTTTATTTTACATGTTTTAATGAAAGTATTTATATAAAGCCCGGTTTAGTGAGGAGTCTGGTTTTGTAGTAAACGGTTAATTGGTAGTCATGATGGATCAACTTATGAGTTGGACTTTGCTACTAATTAGGGTTTCTATATAGCCTCTCTTAAAACCTAAATTCTAATTATATGTTACGACTAGGGTTTGCACGAGTCACGAGGCATATGAGCCGTGACATCTCGTGTTACCTAGGATATATTAGGTAAAGATTTTATTCTATAAAAATATCTTTACATATCTTATACATCTTACTTAATATATTTGTTTATGGTAAAAGATATTCTTGTTTTAGGAAATCTTATCATAATCTTAGAATTTATAGTAAAGATAATATTTGGAAAGATTATATTCTATCTCTTAAAATATTCTTTATTATCTTTTAAGGCTTTTAGGAAAGAGATAATAAGAAGATATAATTTGTTTTTATATCTTATTATTTCGGCTATTAGGGTTTGTGCAAAAACCGTGTAGCCTACTCCTTCATTCCCTATAAATACTTTGTTATTTACAACATCTAAAATAGAGACCTTAAGCATAAAAATTAATTTCATCTTGATAGAGCAAACCGTGTGTTTTCAAAGAAAAACCGTTTTGTTATTTTGAAAGGTCGTGTGTTTTAAAACTCGCATACTTGTTCTCATTTTATCGTTATAAGATAATAGTGCTTAGTTGATTTCTTAACTTGTTCATTAACGTGAACCTTTGTTAGAATCATTAGTGCTTTCTTATTAGCGTAAGTTAGTCACTCGAGTATTTAACGGTACTCATTGAGTTACAGCTAGAGTTAGTTGTACGAGTTGGGTTAGTAAATTTGTAATCCGTAGAAAGGTACTAAATTTATTAATCGAGAATAGTGAATGTAGGTTTCGACTTGTGAAACTGAACCACTTCAAAAATCCGTGTGTCTCTCCTTCTTTCGTTCTTTCGTTTATTTCGTTTACCATCGTTATTTGATTAGTTAAAGTTTAACCAATAAACTTTAAATAATCAATTACATACGCACAATCGAAAAAGCTTTAAAAAGTTTTAAATCCTCAATTCACCCCCCCCCCTCTTGAGTATTTTGGATCAATAGACTCTTCAATTAGGATGGTTAAGATACCATTGTGGCTATGTTGTTTAAGAAATAGATTTTCTAGAATCGTTCTAGGCAATAAAGAACATGAGAAATATTTACAACGGATATTAAGTACACTTGCAATCATGAGATGTGCGAGAGGGATGGGTCCCGCACACTGTGAAAACAGTGGGAGCTATTCTAAGGCTAGAGGGCCTATGTCTTGATTGGATCTCGACACGTACTCAGAAAGTTTTGTAATGCAAATGTATACATTACAAAGGAAAACGAGTATGTAGTAAGGTTGAGTAAGGTACAAGAAGTTGATAAAACCTACTAACCAAAGCCTTCTCATAGGCTTAACATGATGAGTCATGTCATTTCAATTGAATTGAGATGAACAACTACATTCAAGATCAAACTGGATTATAGAATATGAAGTAGTAATCAAGTATTGACTACTCATATGAGAATCACATTTGTCGTTCGAGTTTTTTAAAATCTGAAAACTCCTTTTATACCTTGTTACATCCAAACAGGTTGTAGAAACAATTGAACCCCGTTAAAGTGAACTCGGATTAACATAGTCTTCGCCCATAGTCACTTGTATGAGGTGACGTCTAGAAGTGACTAGAGTGTGATGCGATTGATGGCAAGTTCAGTGCCATACAGTCATGTGAGATGACTAGTCGATCACTTAGGCAGTCTGTTAGGAACATTTTGTCGGGCCTTATGACCGCTTATAGAGTTCTGGCAAATTTATATAGCTTGGTCGTGGCGAGAGCTACTATAGTATTCTAATGAGTCGATTCTTTTGACTAAAGACTGTTCACCTAAGATGGCACGGTTTCAGATTAACTTTGATTTGTGTTACTACGACCTTCGTAAATGGGGTCAAATGGGCATATTTTGGGTTATGATGGCTGTGGCGAGTCGAAGAGAATAAGTGCGATAGGAATTGTCCACCCCCTTGTCAAGGTTAAAACAATATCTCAGGGCCACTCGAGGAGTAATGAACTGGAAATGCGTGGCCACGCTCGGAAGGTATCCAGAGTGGATAATTCCGGTCAATCAGTTATTCTCCAGATCGAGGAAACCACTCTCGATATGATCACTTGCAAGTACGACCTGAAAGACACCTTGCATTGAGTGGGAGATAGTAATAGGACAAGAGAATTGGTGACGCACACTTGTCGAGGACAAGTGGGAGATTGTTGGAATATGTGTCCTCCGACAATAATGCGATCACAATTGTCGATCATAATGATCACATGTTTAAATCTCATTTTAAGAATACATGTGGGATGTAATATTTTTACAGTCAACTGGTCCACACATATCGGTAATGATTAGCTGACTAGAGTTTGACATTACTGTCGTGCGACGGTGGTGATCAGTTGATCCCCTTAGGTCATACCTATAGGGATATACTCTTAATTGATTAATTAATCGTATGCCGATACGAGTTAATTAAATTGCTTAAAAATTGACGGGTGATTTTGTGAGTAAAATTAACGTGTCTTATTGTAATTCGATTATATTAGATACGGTCTAAGTAATTGAATTGTTTTATTACTTAGATAAAATTATTGTTTACGAAACAATTGATATTGAATTGAGATTGAATGAATGATTTATTATAAATACAAGATGTTGTGATTTATAATTGATAAACCATTTTGGTATAAGTAATTAAGAATTACTAGTCGATTTTGTATATGACATATTTTATGAGTATGTTGATTTTTAATATGATAAAAATACATTACAATTTCATATGTCAAGTAACATGTCACATATGTTACAATTGACAAATGACAAAATAAAATGGATACTCCATTTTATACATATACCGAAATAAGGGTGGGAGGTAGAGTTTATATTGTGTTGTTTATATTTAAGTGGAAAACACAATTATAGTCTATTCTCTAGCCATGCAACCCTACAAGCTTTTGTAAAGAGCATCTTTTGCATGCATTGGCTCCCCATTACCCACCCATCCAACCGGTTTTGAGAAGAGAAAAAGCTAATTGGATTCTTTAATTATTCATTCACTTCTCTTATATTTTTTCTCTAGTGTAAGAAAAATATGGTATTCTCTCTACATCTTATGAAAGTTCTAGAGAAATAAAAAACACACAAAATCACTTCCTCTTGACCGAGATTTTCAAGAGCAATACAAATTATTTTGTATCAATTTTTAAGTAAGACTTTTATTATTTCTAGTACAAAAATAATATTAGTTATTAAGAGATTTCTTTGGGTATATGCTTTTGGGAGAGATTCTAAACTTGAATCTTGTTCATCCATTATTGGAAAGCTCAAGAACTAACAAGAAGGAGATCTTGTTGGTGCCCATGAAACCGAAATTATCATAGTAAGGGTTGATGATTTCTTCTCTTTTAATTTAAGTTTGCATGCATAAGATTTGTAATTAATTTTATGACTAAATTAATTTGAAACATATATGAATATGTAAAGTAATGAGATAAAGATTTCTAACAGATGAGCCTCCTCACAAAACTGCAAAACCTTAGACAAGTTTCTCCAAAGAAACATCAAAATCAGTACCATAAACACTGAAATCATCCATAAAGACTTCCATGATAGACTCTATGTAATCAGAAAATATGGCCATCATACAACGCTGAAAAGTAGCTGGGGCATTACATAAGCCAAAAGGCATCCTCCTATAAGCAAATACACCATATGGACATGTGAATGTGGTCTTTTCCTGATCATCAGGGTGTATGGGTATCTGAAAGAAACCGGAGTAGACATCTAGATAACAGAAATAACTATGACACGCAAGTCTTTCTAACATCTGATCAATATAAGGTAAGGGAAAATGGTCTTTTCTAGTAGCTGAATTCAGCTTCCTGTAATCTATACACATCCTCCATCCCGTCACAAGTCTAGTAGCGATTAATTCATTTTTATCATTAGCAACTACTGTAGTACCTCCCTTCTTAAGTACAACCTGGACTGGACTAACCCATTTTGAATCAGATATAGAATATATAATACCAGCATCAAGTAATTTATGTACCTCTTTCCTTACCACCTCCTGCATAGGAGGATTTAGCCGTCTCTGACCTTGCGCACTAGGCCTTTGACCTTCTTCCAAATAAATACGGTGCATACAAAAATCAGGACTAATACCCTGTAAATCGTCAATGCTATACCCAATAGCTTTCTTATGAGTTCTCAAAACAACCAACAAAGCAGAGAGTTGGTTTTCTGTTAGGCTAGAATTGACAATTACAGGATTCATCTCACAAGTGTCCACAAATACATACTTAAGATGAGAGGGAAGGGGTTTAAGTTCAGGTTTCTGTACCTTGGCAGCCTTTGAGGGGCTACCTAAGCTCAAAACCTTATTTTCTTTGCATTCCTCTCCAGTCAGCAACTTCTCTACCGCGAAAACTTCTGGACTCCATGAGCTCGTCTCAATAGCTGGATCAGTCAGTAGGGTAATCTTCAGAGGATCCCTATTCAAGTTCAAAGAAAGAGCGTCATCAACAGTCAAATCAATAATATCAATTCTATTACAAGTTTCCTCAATCATGGGTTGCTTTAATGTTTTTTCTAAATCAAAAGTGATCCTATCATCTCCTAAAACTAATGTCAGTCGGCCTCTCCCCAAATCTATAATGGCCCCTGCGGTATGAAGGAATGGACTGCCTAGAATGATGGGGATGTGGATATCTTCAGCCATATCAAGAATAACGAAGTCAACTGGAATGAAATATTTCCCTATATTAAATGGCATTTCTTCTAAAACACCTAGAGGGCGTTGTAGAGAATGGTCAGCCATCTGTAGAGTCATATTAGTGATATTAAGTTGACCCATATTAAGCTTTTTACATATTGAATACGGCATAACATTGACACTAGCTCCAGAATCACAAAGAGCTTTACTAATAACTAAATGACCTATATGACAAGGGATAGAAAAACTCCCTGGATCCTTCAGCTTTGGTGGAATGGTAGCGTGCATCGCAGCTGTGCACTTTTGAGTGAATGCAACCGTCTCTACTTCATCAAAGGATCCCTTCCTTGTTAATATGTCTTTCAAAAACTTTGCATAAGCCGGCACTTGAGTGATCAAATCAGTAAATGGAACACTCACTTGCAAGTTCTTCACTACTTCCATGAATCGCTTCAGTTGCGTATCAAGTTTTGACTTCTGTTGTCGATGCGGAAAAGGTAGTGGAATAGTAATTGGCACGGCTTCCTTTGCAGAACTTGACGAAGCAGGCACATCAGGAGCTACAGGAGATAAAACTCGATCGCGTTTTTGGAAACTCGGTCGAGTTTCATCTGAAACTCCAGTATCATGACCCACGTCACTTCAAGTAGCATCAGCAACAATTTGAGACGAAACTCGATCGAGTTTTTTGGAACTCTGTCGAGTTTTAGCTAAAATAGCTTCTGCCTCGTTCTTCTTTTTTCGTAGGAAGTGCTGTATCAGTACTGACATCTTTCTCATCGTCGCTCAATTCCAAATTCCCCAATCCTTTAGAATGCATAAATGGATGTTCTTCTTCCTCAACGGGCATTTTCGGACCTTCATAGGTAGTGCCACTCCTCAAATGAATTACATTTTCATGCTCATGAGCTTGCTTCCCTTGTGGAGGAAGGGTACCGGGCTGTTTAGAGTGATTTTGGGCTGCCATCTGAGCAACTTGGGTATCTAGAATCTTGTTGTGTGCTATGAGCTCGTTAATTTGAGATGCTTGCTTCTGTTGATTCTGTAAACTTTGTTGCAACAGAGCTTTCAACTCGGCCATATCATTATTAGGAGCTAGGAGAGGAAGTTGCAACGGCTGAAACTGTTGTTGACGTTGATTATTGAATTGATTACCCCCTTGATTGAACTGAGTTCCCTCTTGATTCGGCCTTGGATTCCCACGGTTTTGAGGAATAGTATATGTTGAATTTTGTTGTTGTGGTTGCGGGTTCTGAACATTCTGGCTTGACCATTGGAGATTCGGATGCTCTCTAGTCCTTTCATTATAGAAATTAGAGAAAGGATTACCTTGCTTATAAGATTGGAAGGCATTAACTTGCTCAATTGTGCTTAAACATTCAGCAGCAATATGACCATCAAAACCACAACGAGCACAATATTCCTCTTCTTTGAGTCATAGCATTAACCGTCTGCTTGTTTCCCAAAGATTGGGTCGTCTGCAACTCAGCAATTGCAGCAGTTATAGTGTCTAACTTTGCAGCAACTGTACTATCAACACCAGTTCCTCGCGTGCTTCCCCTAGGATTTCTATACCAAGCAGTATGGGTGGCAATCTGATCAATTAACTTCCACGTGTTATCATCATTGGTGTTGTACTGAAACCTCCCATTAGCAGAAGAATCCAAAAGGGCACGATGATCGTCGTACAACCCGTTATAAAACTGGTTGCAAAGAAACCACTTAAGGAAACCATGATGGGGAACTGATCGGACCAAACGTTTAAAGCGAATCCAAGCTTCATTCAAATCTTCAGTAGCTCCTTGCTTGAAACTGGTAATTTGATTTTGTAGAGCATTAGTCTTTTGAGGTGGGAAGTACCTCTTGTATAAAGCAAGGGCTAAGTAATTCCAGTCTGTAATTCCTTCATTCTCCATATCCAGATCTCTTAACCACTCAGCAGCTCCATCTTTCAGAGAGAAAGGAAAGAGCACCTCCTTTACCTGGTCTTGTGTCACTCCAGCTGTTAAAATAATAGAATAGCAGTAGGTGACAAATTTCTCCATATGTGTCGCAGGATTCTCAGCAGCTGCCCCTCCAAACAAATTTCGTTCCACCAAATTGATGTAATATGGACGAATCTCAAAAGTTCCATTGGTAGTAGTGGGCAGCTTAAATCCTTGAGGGATAGAAGCTAAGGTCGGCTCGGAGTGACTGGCTAGAGTAGGCATGATGGTAGTCTCGGGAATAGGGGTTTCGACTGGGATTTCGGGAATACGAATGTCGTCCTCTTTGTAGGACTGATCGGATGACTGTGTTGAGCTCGCCGTCTCGGCGTCAAGTATACTCAAGTCTTCTACTTGACCCACTTCTTGATTAAATTTCCGTCTGTAGCGAAAAGTCCTCTCAGGTTCTGGATCTTGAGAAACAAGTTCAGACCTGTAAGACCTGGGCATAAACGAAACTAACAAGAGAAGTGTGAGAAACGGTCTCAAGGAACTGAAGTTCCCTAAGACAAAAGACAAACTAAATAATAAAACAAACAGGAAATTGTTGCCTCCCCGGCAACGGCGCCAAATTTGATAAGGACAAAGTCGTCTTCCCTAAATCAAAGTAAAACCTATGATACTACTAACAATAGCTAGTGGCAAGAAAGGTATCGAATCCACAAGGAGGCTGCAAAGTCTAGTTTGCTTACTAATTAAGTCCGTCTGAAAAGTAACAGTTTCTTGAAGATTTTGATTGTTTGTATCTAAGTGACTAATTAAGCAAATAAATAAAGTTTGTAAGCAATAGAGATTAAAAGTCTAGGGATTCGGGTTCGCTAAGTTGATTATCCGGGGATGCAATTTAGTGAATTATAAGGTCAACCAAGCTATCTAAGGTCACAAGATCTATCGATTCAATTATGCCCTTTAGATTCAGATTAACATGCGATCGCTATAATTAACCTTTACCTATCTGATTACCGTAGCCTATATTGAATATAACCCGGTCGGTGAAATATCAATTCGCTATACTAATTAGAGATTCATGCCTAAATCAAATAATTAGAAGAAAACAATAATCAAACGATAACTTAAGCGGTCTTACTAATAATTAGTTCATTAATCCCCTTTTAATCGACCTAGATCCCCCTTCTCCCTAGATGAAGGATTTAGCCACGCATACTAATTAAAATAACAGCAATAATAATTATAGAAGATATGATTGAAAGCATAAAAGAAATAAGAGATACTAATAATTGAACAGAAACTCAATTGATTGATAGTACATAAAGATAAACAAAGTACCGTAAATTCGGATTCAAAGAATTCTAGATCTGAATGCTAAGAAAGTTTTCTTACTGCTAAAAAGTTCTTCTAAGCCTTCTCTAGGTATGAAAAGCGTAACCTAAATTCATTCGTCCGAGTACATATTATAGAAATTAGGTAAAATAGAATATCCGGAAATAAAAGACACGTCAGCCGGTTCAGGCCGAAACTAGATTGACTTTGGTGAAACTCGATCGAGTTTGGTGAAACTCGATCGAGTTTGGTGAAACTCGGTCGAGTTTGGCTTCTGGTCTTCGGTTCTTCGAACAAATCCATGTCAAATCTTGTCTTTATCTCCTAGAAATCCGTGTCATGCAGCGTGTGTCCTATATGCCATCTCCGCGGTGCTCCGGTGTGCTCGTTTGCTCCACAAATGCATGATTCCTGCATTTAAACACCAAAATGCGGTAGTACCTAGATTCTGACTTAATAAGCATATAAATGGCATAAAATAGCACGGAAATCGTCTCAAATAATATAAAGGGGAGGCATAAAAGTGTATACAAAAATGACTCATCATAATCACTTTCATTTATTTATCATGTTTTGCTTTGTTAATATGGTTGACAACCTTATTAGCATGTTGAACTTGATAATGAGTGAGTACACCCGTCTAGTGGATCGACCCCGACTTGCTTGCTACGCTAGTAGTTGGGTATAAATGTGTTTGATGGCGGACCACGACCCGCTCCATCAACGTTACCAGTTACAATTTCTGTATGTTTTATGACTTAAACTGTCGTATTTTGATATTGTTAAATTGGTGTATTCATTTTGGTGTTTTTAGATGTTGAGCAAGTTGTGACAAATAAGCCGATTGGGCTATCAAAGGCTCAAGGGAAGAAGAAAGTTGTGGCGGGAAAAGGGAAAGGAAAGGGAAAGGTTTTGGCTGAAGAGGAAGATATTGATATGGTGAAGCCGTCGTCGTTTGACCTCGGGCTTGATGATATCGGCGGTCCAACTCAGCTCAACCAGCCGCACCAGAGGCAAAAAGGCCACCGGCAAGAAGTAGTAGTCTAGTGTTTGGGTGGTTTATTTTAAACATGATGTTATGGCCTTATTTTGAACATCGTTTGCGGCCTTCTTTTGGACATGGATTGTGATTATGTTAATTTATATGTAAACTTATGAATCGCTTTAGCCATCGTTTATAGCCTTATCTAGGACGTCTTTTGGATTGTATTGTCATAAATAATACATGTATGGTAAATGTAATTTGGGAATTTACTTTTCGATAACTGTTCCCACAAATTGACACTATGTTAACTATTATGGTATTGTGACATTTTCTTAAAGAATGTGGAAAAGTTGGGAACTTACTTTACGACAAATGTTTGCATTTTCAATAATTATGTTACCAAATCGTAAATGGTGACATATTTATCACGGATGGAAACATGGCTTTTAAAGTTCAATGCCATCAAAAATACATAAACTATTTGTTTATATAGATGATAACATATCGTCCAAGGCTTAATACATAACTTATATAATGTCAAGTGCTACGAAATGGTGTAATTTTCTTCAAAAATGAAAATATAATAGGCAAAAGAACGTAAACATAATGGTGGCATGAATATTATTTAACGATTTGTTGGCATACTTGTCCATAATTCCCAACATTATTACAAAATGATAAATAGTTAACCACATAATGATTTCAAAGTGACAAATAGTTTGAGCACATGTATTTGGCTTATCACTTAGCAAAAGGCCAAACATATATTACTAACAATCTATTAAACCATGGGTGATTTTCAATTCCGTACTCGGTCGTCATTCTCAGCCATGTCGCTTCCAATTTTGATTCATTAGAGCAACCATTCAGGCATTTGTTGAACATATTTTGGAATGTCCTATCATGCTTAGCTTTAAAGATCCGAACTGAGATATGGCATTCTGTTGGACATACGCTTTATGGGTATATTTGCTCATGATAGAAGACAATGTTACCATATCGAGCTCAGATGTTTATAATTCAACAGTTGCTTCAAATGATTACTTATGTTCTTCATATGGTGACATATTATAATTTAGCTCCCCAGTTCATCAATACAATATGTCATCATATTTGAGATTACTGTAGACATTTGAATAATCAAATAACGTTATGTGAAATGGTTACATACACTGTTATTTTAGTCACATATTAGTATTGAAGTCAACAACTT
Organism: Silene latifolia; assembly: GCF_048544455.1. Lineage (NCBI taxonomy): Eukaryota > Viridiplantae > Streptophyta > Magnoliopsida > Caryophyllales > Caryophyllaceae > Silene > Silene latifolia. The sequence goes on from NC_133533.1 coordinate 38,740,816, forward strand.
CATCGATTTAAAATGTGACCATATTTTCAATAAATGTTAACAACCGGTTAATCTAATAAGGTTATGTAAAAAATGATTAACATATAGTGATATATGTGTCACATATTGAAATTTAAGTAAACAAGTTCATTAATATCACATGTCACCATTTGTTGGATTATTATTGACAATCAATTAATCTAATAAGGTAATCTTAAATGGTAACATATACTGATATATTAACATAAATATTGCTCAAACCCCATGACAGGGTGATAGTGATGTTAGGCCCAAAATCTGGATATGGGCGGACCCAGGGTAGCGGGTCTGGAAGCAGTATGTGACGCAGGGTATCAGGGAGCCAGGGAAGCAGCATCAGCGTGCGGTGCAAGGCATGGGTCTTGAATCCGTGTGGAAGAAGTATATGGAGACTCTATCACTTACCATATCCAGCGGAGGAAAGTCCTATTCTATGTCAAATTAGGAATAACTTGGAGGAAAAGCAAGAAACCCTAGCTGAGCAAGCTCCACTATATAAGGGGCCTCAATGCAAAGAAGGAGGATCATCGAAAAATACAAGAAATATACTCTAGCCCCCATAGCATAACACATGAACTGTACTTCCTCTCAAATTATAGTGAAAATCTTGGTGGAATTCCGTCTCCCCCCGCGGTTGTTTCCCAAATTGGGTTTTCCGCGTCACCAAAATTGATTGTGTTATTTATTTACGTTGCGCATTCAAGTTATCATACGACAAACAAACAAATCGTAATTCAGGCCTAACATTAAAACCGCTTTAACCCTAAATTGGTAGAAATTTACCAAAACAGTTTGGCGCCCACCGTGGGGCATAGTGGTCGTCTTAGTTAATTGGTCTACATAGTAAGCACAACATGTCCGGACACCAAGAAACAAGCTCAGGCAACGCAGGCGGTGCCCCAACAACACGGGCACCATCTCCCACAGCAGCAATGGCTCGCACAACCCCGGTTCAACCCACCAGTGTCGTCCAGATACCAGCCGTCAAGCAAAGTCAAAGTTCCCAGACAGCGGCAAGCTCATCTTCGGAGAGAGTCCAGGCTAGAGACTCGGGGGTCATCCAGGGACGGCATGGAATCCCCTAACTTGAGAAAGGAGCACAATCTAGGCAAAAGGCCCAGGCTCCTCCGAGTCCCACCAGCATCATGATAAACGGATTGGACACTCTAGCAAGGACAATCCGGACAATGCAGAACGAGAACAGGAGAATGAGGTCCCAGATGGAAGAAGACAACAACTTCCTCCGAGCCCAGATCAACGAGCTAAGAAGCCATGCTGCCAATACAGCCCCTTGGATGCAGGAAGATAGATCCAAGGGACCCCCAGGAGAAGTCAGGGATCGGAGGCAGACACGGACGCTGCCACGCGACATAGCAACCAGATTGGACATGGACACAACACCACAACCAAAAGGAGGCTTGGTCCCAACAGGACTGGGGGCACTGACGCCAGATGGTGAGCCGATATGCCAAGATCTGACACCTATGTCAGATGCAGAAGGACATAAGCAGAGCAGAATGGCAGCTGCAACCCCGGTGACCAGAGCTCCAATCACAAACCGAACCGAGTATACCTGGGAAAGCGGCGTGGCCGCAGCAGCATCACAAATACACCAACCGGCAATATCAGAACAACGAGACCTCATAAGAGCGCCAGAGCGCCAGCCACCAGAGCACCAACGACCCACCGGGAGAGAGGCGTACATAGAACAGCAGTACCAGGAACTACGCAGCCTCCTCCGGAGGGTCCTAGGGATGCCACTACCGTTGGAGATGGCCGCCCCAGAAAGCTACGCCGACTCGCCTTTCGCTGACGATATAGCCGCAGTTGCCTTGCCAAAAGGATTCAACGTCCCAACAATGACTCTCTTCGATGGAACCACAGGCCCATGCGACCATATTAGCCAGTTTAAGCAGAAAATGATGGTGACTACGGCAGCAGGAGCCTCGAAGGAGGCATGTATGTGTAAAGGATTTGGTTCAACCCTAACCGGAGCAGCGCTACAATGGTTCATCGGTTTACCTAACAGATCCATATCTTCATTTGCTGATTTGGTCAACACCTTCAATCAGCAATTCTCTAGCAGCCGCAGGACACCGAAACAGCCAAGTGATCTGTATAGGATCGTTCAAGAAATAGGCGAATCAATTAAAGACTACGTCACCAGGTTCAATGCAGAGAAAGTCTCAATACGAGGCTGCGACACGTCTACCGCCATCAACGCCTTCAGGCAGGGCCTGGATAAAGAATCGGATATCTACAAAGAATTAACGATGCATCCTTGTGAAAGATTCGAAGAAGTACAGCAAAGAGCTACAGCGGCACTAAGATTAGAAGAATATACACAAGCTAGAAAAGGAATAACAAACTTCGACAAGCCTAATAGGAAAATCTCAACGGAAAAGAAAGACGAACGAGTTAAGCCATATAGCAGACCCAACATCAGCAGAGTAGCAGAAAAAACCCAGCAAATTGACGACTCACAGCATCCTCCCAAGTTATCTGAGTACGGTTTCAACACGGGAATGGAAGGGTTGTTGAAAGCATTAAGAGGATTAGGTGATCAGGTGAGGTGGCCAAAGCCTCCTACACAGAGTCGACCCAATGACGACAGAGACAGCAGCAAGAGGTGCGAGTGGCATCAGGATATCGGGCACAGAACAGAAGACTACTACAGGTTGCGCAAGGAAGTAAATTTCCAGGTACGCAGGGGAAACCTGGACCAACTATTATTACGTGGGGGCAAGCAAGACAGGAAAGAGGCAGCAAATCAGGTGCTTCCTTTTGCCCCACCCATATGCACGAAAATTATTAACGTGATAACAGGCGGATCCGAGCTATCAGGTTTGACATACTCCGCAGCCAAGAGGAAAGCCACCGAAAGTAAAGGGGATCATCCAGAAACTTCATACAGAGTAAGCCAGAACAATCTACCCTTAGTAACTTTCGACGAAACTGACATAGAAAGCGGCGCAGAACAACATGATGATGCCCTAACAATAACATTGTCCATTGAAAATTGCACTGTACGGAAAGCATTAGTAGATACGGGAAGTTCGGTGAACCTCATTATGCTGGAAACTCTCAAAATTATGGGTTTCGATAAAGAGAATCTGATAAAGAAGTATGTACCCCTAGTGGGATTCAGTGGCGAGACAGCACATTCGGTAGGTGAGATAACCATCCCAACATATATTGAAGGAGTTAACAAACTGGTGAGGTACTTAGTCATTGAGGGCCCAACTACTTACAACGTAATACTAGGGAGACCGTGGCTACATCAGATGAAGGCAGTTCCCTCAACGTATCACCAGTGTCTAAAGTTCCCAACACCATGGGGCACCGTCACAGTGAAGGGGGATCAATAGGAGTCCAGGAATTGCTACGCTCAAGCCCTGAAGGCTACAACCAGGCTCACCTCATAGCAGTTACAGGACCGGGGCGCCTCGAAAGAATACAGGGAACCACCCTCGGAGGAACTAGACCAGGTCCACCTGGACGAGGCGCACCCGGACAGAACAGTGCTGATTGGAGCAACCTGCAGTGAGGAGCTACGCGATCAGCTGACTCAGTTTCTAAAAATAAACATGGACTGTTTTGCTTGGTCCCACGATGATATGATTGGTATAGACCCATCCGTTATTTCATATAAGTTAAGCGTGAACCCAGGTTGCACCCCAGTACAGCAGAAAAGAAGAAAATTCACCACAGAACGAAACGAGGTCATTAACAAAGAAGTAGATAGTCTCTTGGCAGCAGGTAAAATCAGAGAAGTTGGCTACTCTTAATGGCTTTCTAATGTAGTAGTAGTGCCCATGAAAAACGGGAAGTGGAGGGTATGCGTAGACTTCACAGATTTAAACAAAGCTTGTCCCAAGGACCCCTTTCCACTGCCACATATCGATGCAATGGTGGACGCCACTGCTGGACACGGAGTACTTACTTTCCTCGACGCCTGGAGCGGTTACAATCAGATCAAGATGCATCCACAAGATCAAGAAAAAAGGGCATTCATGTCACAAAGAGGCATATATTGTTACAATGTCATGCCCTTTGGCCTAAAGAACGCCGGGTCCACTTATCAACGGTTGGTGAATAAAATGTTCAAACAGCAAATAGGGAAAACAATGGAACTATACATAGATGATATGGTGATGGAGTCCAAAAAAGCAGGAATGCATATGGAACACTTGGCGGACACCTTCCAAACATTAAGGGAGTTTAAAATGAAGCTCAACCCGTCCAAGTGTTCATTTGGAGTATCCTCGGGAAATTTCTTAGGATACATGGTGACCCAGAGAGGAATTGAAGCAAGCAAGGAGCAAATTAAAGCAATACTCCAACTGGAATCTCCACAGAAACCAAAAGATGTGCATAGACTGGCAGGAAAGGTGGCGGCCCTAAACAGATTTATCTCACGAGCCTCGGATAGATGCAAGTTGTTCTACGATATTTTGAAAAAGAGTCAGAAATTCGAGAGGACCAAAGAACCCGAGAAGGCATTCACGGAACTCAAAAGCTATCTAAGCACGCCACCACTACTCGCGAAACCGGAGCAATTGGAGCCACTATTCTTGTACCTATCAGTTACGGAAGCAGCTGTAAGTGCGGTCTTGGTCAAAGAACAAGAAGGAGTATAGCATCATGTGTATTATATCAGCAAGTCTCTGCTTCCTGCAGAGACCAGGTACACTTCCTTCGAAAAACTAGCATTGGCTTTGGTTACTGCTTCCTATAAACTGCGGCCGTACTTTGAATCTCACACCATCCACGTAATAACCAACTACCCGCTAAAAACTATTATGAGGAAGCCTGAACTTTCGGGCAGAATAACTAAATGGTCAGTGCATCTTAGTGGGTATGACTTGCAGTTCGAACCTAGAACGGCGATAAAATCCCAAGCCTTAGCAGATTTCGTCTCTGACTTCTGCCCTGCTACCCGTGGGGAGGCAGAAAAAGGAATGCTGACAATAGTGGGAAATTATGATAGCGGAATATGGACCTTATATATTGACGGAGCCTCAAATGCAAGAGGGGCTGGTGTAGGTTTGGTTCTCCGATCACCTAAGGGTGATATGATAGTACAAGCTATTAGGTGTGAGTTCAAGGCAACCAACAACGAACCCGAGTATGAAGCCCTTATACTAGGGATGCAGATGGCATTGGGGCTTAAGGTGAGGAATCTGAGGGTGTTTAGCGATTCCTTACTTGTGGTGAATCATATAAACAACGAATACGTGGCACGTGATTCCAAGATGATAGCCTACCTGAAGATAGCCACAGAGCAAAAATCAAAGCTTAGATCTTTCAAAATAACTCAGGTGCCACGAGATCAGAACGTGGAGGCAGACGCCTTGGCAACGTTAGGGGCCACCTTCCAGCCCACAGAACTGTCAAATATACCTATCACCCACGTATTGATCCCAGCCATCCAGAAGGAGCCAGGCCAGAATCCGTTGAAAGAGGCAGCACACGTGCAGTATACGCAGGAGGCCAGAACCCTGGTTTCCAGAGAAGGACAGCAGGATCCAGATTGGAGAGTACCGTACATAAATTGGCTAAGGGATGGGACGCTCCCTGAGGATAGAAAGGAAGTGCAAAGTTTCAGGATAAAGGCCTCCAAGTATATCTTGATTGATAACATCGTCTTTAGAAAATCATTGGCAGGACCATGCCTCAGGTGCTTGAACAAAAAGGAGGCAGAAACGGTGTTGCACGATGTACACGGCGGAGAATGCGGGAACCACGCTGGAGGACGAAGCTTGTCTAACAAAATCTTGAGACAGGGGTATTTCTGGCCCACCATGCGCACAGATGTCGTTGATCATGCCAAACGCTGCGAATCATGTCAAAAGGCGGCTCCAGCAATCCATCAGCCGGCGGAACCAATGCATCCAATTATCTCTCCATGGTCATTCATGATGTGGGCATGGACATAGTGGGTAAACTGCCCAGGGCTCCAGGAAACAGAGTGTATATGCTAGTCATGACTGATTATTTTTCAAAGTGGATTGAAGCAGAGGCAATGACAGAGGTAAAAGAACGACAGGTGATCTCTTTTATCAAGCGCGACATCATAAGCAGATTTGGGATACCATCCGAAATCATATGTGACAATGGATCCCAGTTTATATCCGATAACACCGAGGGCTTCTGTTCACGCTGGAACATAACACTGAGAAAGTTAGCCCCCAGATATCCACAGACTAACGGCCAAGCCAAGTCCAGTAATAAGATCATTGTGGAAAACCTCAGAAAACGACTGGAAGAATTAGGAGGAAAATGGGCAGACGAACTACCATTAGTACTTTGGTCAGACAGAACAACACCGAAGGTGGCAACAGGCCAAACTTCATTCAGCCTCGTATACGGAGCGGAGGCAGTAATACCCTCGGAAGTTCTGGTGCCTACACATAGATATGGCTGCCAAACAGCAGAGCAGAACCAGGTTGAAATGGCTAGTAGTCTAGATCTAGTTGACGAGCTGCGAGAAAGCGCTTACATACGTATGGCATCATATAAACAATCTGTAGCCAAGACGTATAACAAGAATGTCAAAATTAGGACCCTCGCGGTAGGGGACCTCGTACTCAGAAGGGTATTCGAAAATACCAGGAACCACAAAGCAGGCAAGTTTGCCTACAAATGGGAAGGACCATATCAGGTCGAGAGCATTGTCAAGAATGGGGCATACATGTTGATGACCATGCACGGTCAAATCTTGGATAAACCCTGGAACATTCGTCACTTGAAACGGTACTTTGTCTGACAAAGTGCCAAAACTTTAGTGTACAAAGGACCTTTCAAAAGTCCGTGAAGCAAAAAAAAAAAATATGGGGGTGGGGGTTAGTATATGCTTTAGGTACTGGTGTGTTTTATTATAAAACTTTTTTTATTTTATTTTATTTTCCCTAGTTTTCATTTTTTGAACCACTCAAGTCGTTTTTAAACCAAGTAGTCCAGGCTGTGGCTTCCTGGATCCAGCCGTTGCCCTGGAACACCATGAGATAGCACCAGGTAATTTACACTACTTTGGAATTTATCATGCTTCTACGAAGAAAGGCTTTGACACTAATGTTGGTTACTTGTCAGATAGGGAACACTTTGAGGGTCCAGCCCCTGCCATGTGAGGCTGCGAGACGTTTACTAAGTCAAGTCACATGGGGAGCATACGCCGAGGTAGCGCGCAGGGTACGGCATACTAAGACCACCCATACCTTAACGTTAATCTCATTAAATCCATAGCTATGACGTAGAGCCAGAGGTACACGCACGAAATTTCAAGCGTCTGGAACCACAAGGAACGCAACATTCCTTGTTAGTCAAAAACAATCAATGAAGGTACGCTCTAGTCAGCTACTCCTAGTGATAAGATATTTTACGTCATGGGTAAAATATGTTATCAAATATCTGTCACCAGGGGCAAGGGCTGTGCACCTGGAGCCAGGTCAGCCTCCTGGATATATCTATGTGGAATCAAAACTCCAGAAACCAATGGCAAAAACGCAAGTATAACAAAAGGAGGGCCTAAAAGCTAGGCCCAGTGCTACTTTAAACTAAGGCGCCTATAGCAGGCACCATCAGAGTTCCAAAGCCTGCACACCGGCAAGCGCAAAACAAACCAAAATAAAAAGAGTTTGGAAATATAAGTACAAACTTGCGCCACACAGGGATAAGTCCCCAGATAATTTAAACTAAACATTTTAAGAGAGGTCAATCCTCTCAATAGCTGCATCCTGACCAGTACTCTGCTCCCCATGCTCCATCTGCTTCTCTGTTACAGGTACCTGAACCGCCTCTGGGGTCACAGCAGCGCCGCCACCAGTCTCCTCCACCAGGATCTCCTCTACAGTCCCAGAGATATCCCCAGAGATATCCATGGCAGTGAAATCAGGTTCCAGATTAGCAGCCTCAGCGTCATGAGGGAACAGGGCGCTCAGATCCATACCATTGGGAAAGGCACGGGCAAACTCAGACAGCTCCTCCTCCAGGTTCCAAGATGTGTGCCTCCCCTCAGTATAAGCACGGATGCAGTCAATCCTCCTCTCAAAGGCAGTGTAGGCTCCCACGTTCTTGGCCAGTTCTGCCATCTCTTCAGCACGGGCCTCTGCCTTTGTCAGCCCAGAAGTCAGAACGCAGTTGGCCTCATGCGTCCTTGCAAGCTGATATTTGGCTGCCTTCTTTTTCTTTTTGGCCGCGTGAAGTTGTTCCCTCAGTTTGGCACAGATGGCTGTGAGCTCCTTGTTATTTCCAACAGAAGCCAGGCACTCAACCTTGGCCCTTTGCAGCATCTTGCGGAGGTAGAGGGACGATTGAAGAGCCTACAATATAGAAAACCTCCAATCAGAGAAGCACAGGGGCAAAAGAAAACAAAAAGGACGGTAGAAAGAAGACTCGCCAGGAAGCAGTGTTCACCAGCCAGGTCGGTCATCTCCTGGGGGGCAGTCTCATCAAATGTCCTGGAGCAAGCCGGAGTCAGGAGCATCTCCAATGCAGGCCAATAATTGGCACGTTCAGTATCCCCAAAGTTTGCAGGGAGGCGCAGCAGTAGGTCATCAGCATGGACAGGGGACCCAGGGGCACGTGATATCGGGGTCACCTCGATAGGTTCTGGAGCAGGTCTTGAGGTGGATCTCTTTCTTGAAGAGGCAGGCGAGGTAAAGGAGTCAGCAGTTCTTTTCTTGGCTTGACGCATCAGGATCTCAGAAGTAGAGGGTCTGGCACTTCCTATGGAGGTACCAGGACACAAAAGGTCAGAATAAAGGGCAAATGGATGTGGAAGCTTTTGCAAGCCAGAAGAGAATATTTACCAAAGGACATGGTTTCTTCAGTGGCGGAGTCGTCTAAACCAGAGAGCAGAAGGGGGAACAGTCTGCGGTCTTCAGGGATAGAGAAGAGCTTGGCAACAGAGATTTCTTCGTCTTCAGATTTCTCAGGATTCTTGAGTTCTACATCAAATCAAAGAGTAAGAACAGTGAGTGACAGGAGCAATCAAAAATAGACATGCAAATGCACTTACTCTTGGTAAAAACCCAGTGCTCGAACAGATAATCAGCGTGGATGGGGAGTGATTCAAGCTTGACGTAGAAGAAATCTTTGTACCACCCATCGTCTTTCCCTTTAGCCGCCGACTGAAGGAAGTTTTCAGTCTTCTCCATGGCCCTGAAGGTGTATTGACCGTTCCCTAACGACCGGCACTCAAACCTATGGTCCAGATCTGACAGCCCAATTCCGGCACCCAGACTATTGTTCAAAGCGACAGTGGACAAGAGGATCCTCCATGCATAAGGGGCGATTTGGGCCATGGGAAGGGAGTTCAGGTGGATGAACTCTTGCATCATTAGGGGAAAGGGGAATCTAAGGCCGAGGACGAAAGGATAGGTGTACAAGAAAATCCACCCCGCACGAAAGGCGTCTGCCTTCTGACCAGGTTTGGCGATGAGGATCACCACATCGTCACCTAGGCCAAGCAAGGCTTTGATCCTAGGGATGTCCTCTTGGGTTAGGTGGGAATCACCGGAATGCGGTCTTTTGAGGACTCCCTGCGAAGGGAAGTCGTCGTCCTCGATGAGGTCAATGGTGGTGGATGAAGATGATGTAAATCGGGTTTTGGCCATGATAAGTGAGAAGAGAGAAGTGAGAATACCTGAAAAGACAGGGGAAGGCGGCGCTGACAGTGAAAGGACGTTGAGAAGATGGGTTTGGGGAGACGGAAAGTTTGAAGGTTTTGAAAAAGTTGAATGATTGAGGAGAGAGAATGTAAGGGGGGATGAGATTAAATAGGATGAGGTGGTTGGAGTTTTTAAAATGTGAATTGAAAAGGAGTATGCGAGAAGTCACTCAACGATACACTGCAATTTCCCGCTCAAGTAATTAGGGTTGGACTTTCGCGGAAAATTGGGGGCAAACTGTTAGGCCCAAAATCTGGATATGGGCTGACCCAGGGTAGCGGGTCTGGAAACAGTATGTGACGCAGGGTATCAGGGAGCCAGGGAAGCAGCATCAGCGTGCGGTGCAAGGCACGGGTCTTGAATCCATGTGGAAGAAGTATATGGAGACTCTATCACTTACCATATCCAGCGGAGGAAAGTCCTATTCTATGTCAAATTAGGAATAACTTGGAGGAAAATCAAGAAACCCTAGCTGAGCAAGCTCCACTATATAAGGGGCCTCAATGCAAAGAAGGAAGATCATCGAAAAATACAAGAAATATTCTCTAGCCCCCATAGCATAACACATGAACTGTACTTCCTCTCAAATTATAGTGAAAATCTTGGTGGGATTCCATCTCCCCCCGCGGTTGTTTCCCAAATTGGGTTTTCCGCGTCACCAAAATTGCTTGTGTTATTTATTTACGTTGCGCATTCAAGTTATCATACGACAAACAAACAAATCGTAATTCAGGCCTAACATTAAGACCGCTTTAACCCTAAATTGGTAGAAATTTACCAAAACAAGTGACAATAAAAGTGTATACATTAATGTGATACACGACATCATGTGTCTTTAAATAATCTATAAGTAAATATAGATATTCCTTATATTCGAACATACAGACGTCTATTCAAACATGTATACTACATTGAGAAACCTATACACCAATATTCAAGCTTTATACTCCATGAGATGACAACAAATTATTCACTCATTAACAACATCAATAATACCATCGAAAATCTTATTATTTGATTTTTGTGTTAAAAAGTTCTATGATAATAGAAATAATAATTATAATACCGATAATATGCCATAAAAAATCTAGGTTTGGACAACATAAATGCCGTAAGAATACATACCTTTACTCATCGTGTAAGGTTGATGAATTATGACATCATCGCCATTTTTGTCGTCCATTGTTTGATCAATTAGGGAACCATCAGCTATGCATCGTCCGCCATTTTCTTTTTTAACAATTTTTTTTAATGTTAAACTGCCATTTTTAGAAGATTTCATATGAAAATGATATGTTTTAGAGAAAAAATGGATAGAAGATGGGTGATAAAAGTTTGAGAGGTTGTTAAGCATGCATCAAAACATGGAGGTGATGTTGCAGTAGAAAGAAGAGGTTATTAAATACTTGGATTGTATAATGTTAATTATTGGCATTAAAATATTAGGGCAAGTACAAATTGGAAATAAAATATTGGTAAGTACAACACAATAACCAAAGATGTCGGCTAATTCATTTCCACTTGAGTGACATACCCGGTACCAAATCAAAACAATATGGTAGATATTTGGCCCGTCGCAAGCTTGCGACGGAAATCTCCGTCACAAATGAGAATTTGTGCAAAGTTATACCTTGGTACGTCATGGAATCAAATTTTTACTTTTGTGTAAGTAAAGTTATCTACCATATTAATAAAGTACCTTAGTTAATTTTTAGGTAAAAAATCATTAAAAAAACCCATATTATCTAACCTAAATAAAAATTAACTCAATTGAAACCATTATTTGCATTTACATGTTAATTTATTTTATAGGTATGATGGGTGATGTCGTCGGGTCACATCCAATCAAACACATTTATAATACTCAACAAACAACTAGTTAGCGGTAAGTCGAGGTCGATCCATGGGACGATGTGCTTTGGGTTCTAAGTCTATCTATCTCAATTTATGCTAGTGTCACAATTGATGGGGTTTGTAGTTGTATTCTAAACTAATGAAAGTAACAAAGTAAAGCAAACAATGAACTAAGAAATGTAAACAAATGACTAAAAGCACTAGGGTGTCATGGGGTCATAGGGGATTCATGGTGTTGATCATACAAACATGTTTAAAAAGTTGCAAGCAATTAATGTTGTAAAGGAACCGAGTTGGTTTATGTCTTACGGTTCATAGGAAGAGTTGGGTCCCGGAGCCAAATCGATTAGATTGTACAACACCTACAAGTCGACTTAATTTCCTCCTATTCAACTTTTATGCATGGTCTAACAAGACTCGAGTTGGTTTATATCTTACAAGTCTTGTTGAGTAGATAAGAGATGGGTAAAAATGCAAGGATTCATAGGCTTAGCATTTCATCAAACATAACATGTGCATAGGTTGATATCACAACAAGCAAGAAATTTAATTATGAAAACATATTAGATTAAGCATGATTAATCCCATGTTGGTTTCCCCTAATTACCCACTAATCCTAGTTAAGAGACTACTCACTTATTATCATGGTAAACATGTCATTAATGGTGTCAATCATCACAACAAGTGTAAACATGATAAGAGAATGAGGAAATAAACAATAAAGAGTAAAAGGGTAAAATAATTATACCAACTTAAGATGATCCAAATAATAAAGCAAAGAATAATAGAAGAAACTTGATTGATTGATGAAGAGTTGTCAATTCTCCAATAATAACCCAATAATCTTCAATTACCCAATAATAAACTTTAATAATAAACTTGAACAATAATTAAGGAAAGATTAATGTGTAATTTTGTGGAAAGATTGAGATTAATCTATTCTAATCTACTCCTAATCTAATCTAAGAGAGTTTCCTACTAAGAGAGCTTTTTTTTAATCTAAGGGAACTTTGATCTAATCTAAAAACATCCTGCTTGATTATTTACAAAATGGGGTATTTATAGTAGTGCTTCATTAGGTTAACTAAGGCTAAATTAGTAATTAACATTTGTGAGTTCTAAGTAGGGAATCGCTAGTCTTTCGGAGAGATGGGCATCTCAGCTGAAGGCGCCACGATCCGCTCGTCCAGGAGGGGAATCCACTCGGATTGTCGCATGAATGGACGAGCGTCTTTGGGTAAATCCGCTCGGATTGTTGCAAGGGAATCCGAGCGTCTTTGGGTAAATCCGCTCGGATTCAGGCTCTTGGACGGGCGTCTTGTCTCCTTGGCCGCTCGGATTCTTCTTCAGAATCCTTCTCTTCACTTACTTCTCATTCTTGTGAGATTAGTCTTTAGTTCTTGCCTCCTCTTCATACTAGTCCATCTAATATCGTCAATAAGCTTCCAAATATGCACGAAAGACGGGAATTTCCGCCTAATTATCTTCTTTACTACAAAACATACGAAATGCACTAGGAAAGCAAAATAGAAAGCATTTGACGGATGAAATGGCTATGGAATGTTATAATAGTATGCAAAATAGGCTTAATTAGGGGACTAAATGTGCGCAAATATGGGTCACATCAAATATCCCCAAACCGAACCTTTACTCGTCCCGAGTAAAGAGGTGACTAAAACTAGACCTTTATTTAAACTATCCTAATAATATAGTCGATGTGAGACAATTAGCGGGTCTCACTCCGCCCCTTCAACTCACAACAAGACAACCATGAAGTAGGATGCCTTCTTGCAAGGCAAGGTGGGTCTTGCCAAAATGGCGACACATCCAAACATTAAAGCACACAAAAACAAGTAATGGATGCATCTACAAAAGAATATCCACTTTCCTCATCTAAGTGGCGGAAATTATCTAAAGGGGAAGCAATTCAAGATTACACACTCCTTCATAGATGCAATTTATTCAAACTACTAAGCCTAGAAGGATACCAATAAATCACCTCCAAGTTGTGTTAAGCTAGGGTACCTTTGTCCTCAATTGTTAAATGCTTTTGTCAAGAATAGACTCCCTATGGTGTTAGAAACACTGGAGGATCGCGGAATTCCCCCTTTTGCCTAGACAAGAAAAAGGGTCGTCCTCTCTCTACCATGCACAAAAATGGATACGATGGATAAAGGGATCGATAGATTTTTGAGTTTCATGTGGGAGTTTGCTTTGTTGTTGTTTTCCCCCCAATTTCTTGTGGCATATAACATTTGAGAACACTTTCTTTTTGCCATTCCTTTTGATGTATGGCATTTCAATACTTGACAATTTTCAACTTTTCTTTGCATTTTCTTTTGAACATTTTCAAAGTCACCCCATATGTAGTGAGGGTGCTTATATTTGAAACATTAGGAGTTTTCATTTTTGTTACTCCTCTTTTCTTTTTGATGCAATTGCAAACTTTTTCTTTTCTTTTCATTTCTTGAACTCAAATATTTGAACAATTTCTTTTTGTGCCCATTCCCTTTGATGACAAAATGTATGGTATAACATGGATGAATGATGGTTGCATGGTTTCAAGGGTCACCATGGAATAAACGGTAGCCAAGGAGTTATCACACCACAAGGTACTCTTGACTAGGCCTTAATCCATGGGTCAAAGGATACTAGCATGACACATCCTAGGGTGTTTTACAAGCATTCTAACAAGCAAAGTCTTAAGAAGAAAAAGCATCTACTAGGGCCTATATACACTTGTCAAGCTTCCCAAGTAGACGGTTTCACAAAATTTTTCCTAAATGCAACTATATGCCATGATGCAATTAACATTTATACATCCTAATGCATATGATTCTACCAACTAGTATGTAAAATAATCTAAATGCAATCTTAAATTCACATTGTTTTTACCGCATCAATCAAAATAAAGCCACATAGTCATTAACATAAAGAGGAAAAAGGAGATTGGAAAGATCATACCATGCGGTCTTCAATATACTCATGTCTCGGATGTGGCGTAGTCGATTAATGTGAAAAAGGATGAACAAACACAATATATACAAACAATATATATATACAAGACTACACTACAAAGGAAATGAACTTGTTTTTGGATTTTTAAATTTTTCAATTTTGTATGGTTTTTGATTTTATGAAATAAAAAGACATATTTTTGTGATTTTTCGAAATTTTTCAATTTTTATGCATTTTTTGGAATATAAATTCTCATCCCCCACTTTATTTTGGACATTGTCCTCAATGTACATGTAGAAGTAGGAATGAAAAAGAAAAACATGTTTTTGGATTTTTGATTTTTTTGAAATGAAGTACAAATGCAATGATATGATATGAATGAATGCATGCTCTAACTAAATGTAATTCTATATGACATATATAACAAATGAATGCAATCTACATTACACTAAATGATGCATGATTTCTAGTAAACTATGGTCACCTATGATCAAACCTCCCCAAACCGATTTAAACACTATTTCTAGTGTAGAAAAGAATAGGATTGGTCATTAGTGACTATGTATGAATTCTAGTCTATATGCAACTATCTATATGAACCATGTGAGATATAATACAATGCAAACTATATTATATGAACTAACTAATGTAAATGCAATATGAAATATAGTACAAATGCAAGCTAAAGCTAAACTAAATGCAATGTATATACAAAAGAGAGAGGGAGAGAAAAGTATCATACAAATGGAGGTGATGAGGTAGGCATCTTTCACTCGTCATCATCATCTTGAATTGGGAAGATTGGGGTTTTGTTGGCTTTTATTGTGAGGGGAGTGTTTTAGGGATGAAGATGAGTGATTTAGGGTTAGATAAGGTGAGGAAATGAGGGAGAAAAGGGGTGTTTTTATAGAAAAAGGGAGAAGACGAGCGGACACGGGTGGGGCCTGGGCGGATAATTCGAGAGAAATGCCAGAATCCGAGCGGCTTCCGTGCGGGACGAGCGTCTTTTCTCTGGTGGTCCGAGCGTCTTACATAAAATCCGCTCGAATTTCGTTACAGGAACTTTGCATTTTCTGAAGTAGGCAGAAGACGAGCGTCTTCTGTCATAGACGAGCGTCTGATCTTGGACGAGCGGCTTCTCAATAATCCGCTCGGATTCTGATACAGTTCCAAAACTTTTTTTCAGGTGCCTTTCAGGACGAGCGTCCAAAATGTAATCTGAGCGTCTTCTCTATGGACGAGCGTCTTTGGCCAAATCCGCTCGGATTGCGATACAGCGCTGAACAGTACCCTGATGAAGGCTTTGGACGAGCGTCCAGCCCTCGGGACGAGCGTCCTTTCGCTGTTTCTCTTCCTTTTCTTTCTTTTCTTTGCAAAATCATACCCTTGCACCAATTTGTTGTTCCTCCTTATCTTTTTCTAAAATTTTGCTCAATAAAAATGTAAGAAAACTCTCTCTCACTACTCCCATGCAAGAAATTAAATAAAAATGCGAAAATGTACAATATTATACAAGGTAGAATTCCAAGAAATATCTTACAAATTATGGTTTGAGATAGGACTCCACCAAACTAGTTCAAATTGTAGAAATTCTTGTCCATAGAGCTCAAGGCTCTCAATAGAAGATCGAAAGCTTGTGAACAAGCTCCAAATAAGCATAAGTATGGGTTGCTCCATTTAAACGTGAAATTAGGCCAAGGAAGCTTGCCATAAGTTCTTTCTTTCACCTTGTCCTTGGTACTAGAGCTTTCCCAATGCTTCCAATAAATAAGCCCGTGATTCTTGTCAACACTAGGATTGAAGTATGGTTTATATTTGTCCGGAGACTTCAACTCACCACCTTCTTTTTCAATTTTGGTGACGGTAATAGCATTTTGGTTTTTCAATCCTTCCAAGGTGGAAGGAGAATTGTCATGGCTTTGATGATCGAGTTCCTTAGAAGTTGTCATTGTGGGTGCCAAATTTCCACAAGTGTGTAAGTTTCTCTTTGAGCTTTTCCACCAAGTAGCTTTTGTATGATGCTTTGACCTTTTGAAGAAGGTCCACCATATCTTCTTCAACAATCATTGGCTCCATGGTAGATGTCAAGTAGTCTTCATGGGAGATAGGAAAAGGACATTCATCTTCATAATAGGATATCTCAAATGTCTCAAGGATAGGTTCCTCAAGCAAGGTGATATTACAAGTCCATCCCTCTCGGTTCTTGTAAGGCACGTATTCTTCATAGGCCCTTTTTATGGTCTCATCATCATCGCTATCTTCATATGAATCATGAATGGGCGCTTCAAGCAATTTTCTCTCCAACATCTCAATGTTCACATCAAAAGACACACCCTCATACTCACAAAGGTTAAGAGTACTTGGCTTACTCAACCTCATATCTTCTTCGTCAAACATCACACTTTCATACTCACAAGAGCTCAAGGAGCTTGGCTCTTCCCATTTTTCATTTTCCATATCAAAGGTTACTACTTCAAATTCACATTCATGATCAATTTCCAAGGGATGGTGGGGAGTGATTGCTTGGGATTCTTTCATTTGGGCAATTTGAATCTCCAATTCCTCACCTTGGGCAACAATGCCTTGAAGAACATTGTCCCTATTTTGGCTTTCCTCTAGCATTTGTTTGAAGAAGTTTTGTTGATCTCCCATCATTTCGAGAATCATATTTTGAATGGGTTCATCATTTTGTTGTGGGTAAGTGTGAAAGTGGTTGTATTGTGGCAATTGGAACTCGTTATGAAGTGGGTATTGGATGGGTGGTTGTTGTGGATATTGGATGTGGTGATTTTGGTGTTAAAAATTGGGGTAGTGGTTAGGATTTTCATTGTACAAATAGTAAGGTAGGTTTGTGTTGACTTGCTTCTCAAACTCCCCATACCCATAGTCATACTCAAAGAATCCACCACATACTCCATATGTCAAGTCTTGAGCCATCATAGATAAGACAAGGAAAAAACTACAAGCATAGAAACTACACAAAAATGGTAAGAACAATCCTTGAGGAACAAGTTCCTCAAGGTGAAAGCAAAATCAAAATAGACAAACAAGTAAGAACTTAATCACATAGCACCATCCCCGGCAACGGCGCCATTTTGATGTGGGTGATGTCGTCGGGTCACATCCAATCAAACACATTTATAATACTCAACAAACAACTAGTTAGTGGTTAAGTCGAGGTTGATCCATGGGACGGTGTGCTTTGGGTTCTAAGTCTATCTATCTCAATTTATGCTAGTGTCACAATTGATGGGGTTTGTAGTTGTATTCTAAACTAATAAAAGTAACAAAGTAAAGCAAACAATGAACTAAGAAATGTAAACAAATGACTAAAAGCACTAGGATGTCATGGGGTCATAGGGGATTCATGGTGTTGATCATACAAACATGTTTACAAAGTTGCAAGCAATTAATGTTGTAAAGGAACCGAGTTGGTTTATGTCTTACGGTTCATAGGAAGAGTTGGGTCCCGGAGCCAAATCGATTAGATTGTACAACACCTACAAGTCGACTTAATTTCCTCCTATTCAACTTCTATGCATGGTCTAACAAGACTCGAGTTGGTTTATATCTTACAAGTCTTGTTGAGTAGATAAGAGATGGGTAAAAATGCAAGGATTCATAGGCTTAGCATTTCATCAAACATAACATGTGCATAGGTTGATATCACAACAAGCAAGCAATTTAATTATGAAAACATATTAGATTAAGCATGATTAATCCCATGTTGGTTTCCCCTAATTACCCACTAATCCTAGTTAAGAGACTACTCACTTATTATCATGGTAAACATGTCATTAATGGTGTCAATCATCACAACAAGTGTAAACATGATAAGAGAATGAGGAAATAAACAATAAAGAGTAAAAGGGTAAAAGAATTATACCAACTTAAGATGATCCAAATAATAAAGCAAAGAATAATAGAAGAAACTTGATTGATTGATGAAGAGTTGTCAATTCTCCAATAATAATCCAATAATCTTCAATTACCCAATAATAAACTTGAACAATAATTAAGGAAAGATTAATGTGTAATTTTGTGGAAAGATTGAGATTAATCTATTCTAATCTACTCCTAATCTAATCTAAGAGAGTTTCCTACTAAGAGAGCTTTTTTTTAATCTAAGGGAACTTTGATCTAATCTAAAAATATTCTGCTTGATTATTTACAAAATGGGGTATTTATAGTAGTGCTTCATTAGGTTAACTAAGGCTAAATTAGTAATTAACATTTGTGAGTTCTAAGTAGGGAATCGCTAGTCTTTCGGAGAGATGGGCATCTCAGCTGAAGGCGCCACGATCCGCTCGTCCAGGAGGAAAATCCGCTCGGATTGTCGCATGAATGGACGAGCGTCTTTGGGTAAATCCGATCGGATTGTTGCAAGGGAACCCGAGCGTCTTTGGGTAAATCCGCTCGGATTCAGGCTCTTGGACGGGCGTCTTGTCTCCTTGGCCGCTCGGATTCTTCTTCAGAATCCTTCTCTTCACTTACTTCTCATTCTTGTGAGATTAGTCTTTAGTTCTTGCCTCCTCTTCATACTAGTCCATCTAATATCGTCAATAAGCTTCCAAATATGCACGAAAGACGGGAATTTCCGCCTAATTATCTTCTTTCCTACAAAACATACGAAATGCACTAGGAAAGCAAAATAGAAAGCATTTGACGGATGAAATGGCTATGGAATGTTATAATAGTATGCAAAATAGGCTTAATTAGGGGACTAAATGTGCGCAAATATGGGTCACATCAAGGTATATGTGTAATCGTTGAATAATTTTACATATAAAACCATTTATGTACAAAATCAATATTAAATCAATAACAATATAACTAACCGCTAAACCCTTGATATTGATTTCCCATCTTAAACGCATCATTTCATGCATTACATTTTTACATTTTATCATGATTATTAATTATGTAATGTCACTTTTAGTCACAAAAGATAAAAATAACTTTGTTATAACAAAAATATAAAGCACTGTGGGCAGCTAAATTATAATTTGATTTGGAATGAAGGGGTAGCGAAATTTAACATTAGCTGTAGTAGGAGTAGAAAAATGATAATAGCGCATTAGTGCCCACGGTAGGAGTGATAATTAACAATAGTATCATCGACTGTAATGAAATTATCTATATTAATTGCAAGAGAAGTAAAACTGCAAAAGTAACATTTAGAAAAACCCTTTTAGAAAAACTGCAATGTTATTTGTAGTAGTCAAAATAACATAGTAACAATGGGATCAGTAAATGTATCTCATGACCAGGTGGATAAATTATATCTTAACAATTTTTTTTAAAATATAGATCGTAGATGGTAAGTGTATGAATTATTAATTTCAACGTAAATCTATTTCATAAAAGATAAAATAAAAAGTAACATGGGTATGTCGAGCGGGTCGACACCAAACCTATATATATTGACGTATGAATTATTAAATACATCGAGTAAAATTCATTTTCAAATTTTAATGAATAGATATAATTTCTAAAAATAAAAAACAACCCCGTGAATTTTCACGGGTGCTACACTAATTTGCCCCTTAAATCTACCCACTTTTTTACTCTCCATCACGACCTCACTTTCTTCACTTGATGAGATCCCCTTTTCCTTCCCCATACCAAACTAAATGGCCTCCATATCTGCCATGCTTGACGTATGTTTGCCGAAGGTTTTCCTGCGGTCTCTCCGTTCTGATTCTCCTACCACCGTCTTCTCAAATTGATTTATGGATACTCAGTGCTAAGTCGCCATGGATGAAGAGTACGATGTTATCCTTTTTCACATTGTACTATTTTTATTTTAGAGAGAAAATGGCAACTAGGGTAGCGAAGGCGGAAGTGAACGAGGTGGTAGCTTATATTATTTACGAAACTGCTTAAAGGTTGAAAATTTGATTGTATTTGTTGCGATTATGAATTGTTTAAGTTATGTGCTCGTAATTGGGGGTTTCAATTTTTAGGTTATGAATGGTAAATTGGCTAAATTTGGTTGGTTTATTATTGAATTTACAGGCTGTATAAGATTAAATTGATAACAGTATGTCTATAAGTTTGTGTATTAAGTCGAAGTTTCTCTTATTAAGCTAGCGCAAGGGTTTATGAGCCCGGTCTCGATCTTATACCATGTTTTACCAATTACCCAGTTAATTGTGTAGTGGACATCGAACCAGGTTAAAGTTTTTCTATAAGTTGGTACTTGGGTGGATGTTGTTTTCCTACTTCATGCATATACTAAAATGTGCGCAAACAGTTTTTGTAACATAAGAGTGGTTCTTCGTGACGAGTAAAGGAGGAAAATGAATTGGAGAACAATGTTTTACTGTACAATTTCGGAGAAAATGCAATAATATGATTTGATAAATTTACTGTACTTGTTTGACAAAATTTGAGAGAAAAAACTGCAATTTTTTGCAACACCTTTAGTTTAAAGTAGCTAGTGAAGCAACTAATAATAGAATTTTTCTTAGTCGAGGACAATTTTATTTGATTCAGAGACGAAATCAAGAGGATTGGAGTAATTATGGTTGGTTAATTCAGGGAGAGCAATATGCACATTGAGTTCTCCACGTTTTAAAATCGGCTTTAAGCATGCCTTCGATGGACATGTACTCTTAGTTATAATTGATGATTGTTGCTTAGAGTTGGACTTCGGAAATGGTATTTGTGCTCTGATCTTCGATGAATTTTAAGCTACTGAAGTGATATTCATAGTGTAGGTAGTTTGATCGTTGGATTTTGGAAATGATAAAACATACTTAGATTTTTGATAACATGTAACCTAACATGTGATTTGGGAGAGACAAGCTATCTAAGATTTGTTTGTCTTACTCCCCGAAGCTTCGAACTGAAAAAATGGTCCGTTAAAAATAAACTCCATCTGCCTCTGGTGGACATGAAAACTTGAGGGAACCAGCACGCAATGACGATACATAAGACCTATAAATGTTTAAATTTTGATATTAAGGACTTGCTATACATTAAATTTGTTATTTCGGACAGTTATAGAAGCCAGTTTTATGTTACTAATGCAGTGATACTATTGGTATTTTAATTTTGGAATTTTGAATTATTTCAAATGTAATGTAGATTTGGAGCATATCATTAGTGTTGGATGAAATGATTAATTATGTGATGTACTTTCAACGTCTTTTAGGTACTTATCTCTTGCTATTACACTCCTTTCCCCCTTTTAAAGAGGGCATGGAAGGCCGTAATTTTAAGGAAATGACATGTCATTGGAAAGTGGAGCATAAGAATAGCACATGCAATTTTGCTCCTTCAAACCATCTTTATAAAAACATCTATTTATTTTGTTTTTCCTTGATATTTCGAAGGATGAATTAGAGTCATTTGACTGATATTTGACACTTGTGTTTGAAAAATTTCCTTGAAGGAAAAAAACTATTGATACGAATAGGTAAAGTAGCCAAGTTGTAGGCTCATAGCTACCTCTTTCTCTTGATATCTTTATTAGCTTTTGCTAACAAGTTACTAATTTGTCACCTATCATATTTTTTAGTATTTGTCGATGTTGCTGAGTGCTGAGTAGTATCATATTTTACATTGTGTGAAAGTAAACCGTCTTCCTAAAAACAGCTTCCAAAGGTACTTTTCAGTATTTTCTTACGAGTGAATGTAGAAGAAGCCCTCTTCTTAGGGTTAGATACTGAACCATTCAAAATCTTTTGTCATGACTTGCAATTGGAAAGTGTCCAAAGCAACATATTATATGTTGATCTAGTAAAGGAATGCATGCAGATTTCTTTAGCTGGACTTTGCTTAGACGTTAGGATGTTGACTGTCAGGGTTGGCTTTTGATCTTCTCAACTTCTATGTTCTTCCACGTTGTTGTTTGGAATAGTGGACTCCAGTTTATGTTTTTTTGTGATGGAAGTTGTTGTTATGCTAATAGCTGGTTTAGTAATAATTCTTAGTATGTTACTATGTTAGTGTCAATCTGACGTAGTATTGACATAAATATCTACTCTTAGTTCACTGATGACCTTATTCACTATTAATGATCTAGGAGTTTTGTCTGATCCAACGACCCGTCCTCTTTTGGAGCATAGCTAGATTATGCTGGTGCTAAATTGATACCCGTCGCTGTGAGTACCAAAGATAAAATTTATATTTCCTATTAAGACTAACCTAGGCTAGTGGTAACAGGGTCGAACCACAAGGAGGCAGATGTAAATTTTAGTTGATTTATATTCAGTCTGAGGTAACTATTGTGGGGGTTGAATTGAATTGGTCTACAGCTAATAGTGAATACAGACAATAAACTAAATAAACGATTTAAACAGATAAAAGAAGGGTACTAGGATGATCGGTTCATTATAGCTTCGGCGGCAGCAAACTAAGTCGATCCTAATCAAACACGGTGAGGCGGAAATAAAGAGGTCCTCTCGGTCCACTCTTAACAAATAGCATCTTTCGATCTCGCTATAGGTCCCTAATATCACTAATACTGACTTTCGTCCTGAAAAGTGACTAACGGTCTAAACTATACCTATCTTTCGATCTCAACACAGTTTAGTCGATTTAATTGATGGTCAAATAACTTTCCCTATCTTTCGATCTAATGGGTCAGTCATAAATTAGGTATCTAACTGGTCGCATGCATTCGATTCGTTAAATACAACATTAAAACAATTAAAACGAATATAAAACCCTACGAGGTCAGTCGATCGACCTACAATGTCAGTCGATCGACCAACACGCGAGACAGTCCGTGTATAATCTATTGCCGCCTATGCCATAAATCGCCTACATCCTAGCACTATTGATTTAGCTACTCATGCTAAGGGTAAAATCAATAACATAAACGATAAAGCTAACTACCTAATTCATGCTAAAAACAAAAAATAAACAATTAACATAAACAATAATAACGGTTGAAATCTACTTAGCAATTCTAAACTATTGATAAAATAAAGATGAACTATAATTAGGGCAGAAGAATACCGAATTGTAGAGGAAAGATTAGTTATTAAGAACCGAAAATCCAATGCTCAACAATCCCAAACCCTAACTATCAAGAACCGTATGCGAAAGCTTAATGAAAATTACTGAATAAAACTTTGAATGAAAACTTCATCATAACTTGATGTTTCTCGGTTACGTTATATAGCAATTAACGTAACTTCTTATTTTCTAAACCTAGCATCATGGGCTTGCGTTTCCTCAGTCTTCTAATTCTCGTCTGAAATAGCAGTTGGGTCGATCGATCGATAGGATCGGTCGATCGATCGTCCTCGAGAAAAGAGTAACCACGGAACCCGAACATTGGTCGATCGACTGAAGGTGATGGTCGATCGACTACTTGAGCTGCTACTTGACTTCTTAAAACTCGTGGACTTGTCTTTTGGGCCTTGGATTGCGCACCAAGCTCGTTCCTTAAGCATATATTTCACGTCAAAACGAAATGCAGGGTACTCGGGGACGGATTTAGCTTGATTTCCGCTGGATTCTTCACATTTCTGCAATAATGTACAAAATACGGAAGTAGACGGAAATGGGGAGAAATGTAGCATAAACTACAAGAATGAGCTCTTAAATGCGTGTAAAATGGGATGTAAAACATCATATAAAAGACACGCATCAAACTTCCCCAAACCAAACCCTTGCTTGTCCCCAAGCAAGAACTAGACCCGATCTAAAGACCTAATGGAACGATTTCAATCTCAGAGCGAATTGTCAACTGTAAAGCCTAAACCAGTTTAATGCACAACCAACAATCAATTAGTAATGTGAACCATGCAAACGAGTTATGAAGTCGTTTAAAACTGTTGAACCGTTGACTATAGAGACTTATCAAATTGGACTCTCGCGGGTCGCTCAAATCACTCAAATAAGCACGGGTGAATATAAAAGAAGATAGAAAGAATTAATTTTGTAGTGACCCTCACCTAACTCCGACCCATGAAGACATGCCAGCAATGAAATATGAAAGTAATCTCTATGACCGTACATATGCATTCCAACCAACAAATGACCATGACACATGCCGAGGTATATATGGGATATGTGAGGTATGGGTAAGAAGAGGCAAAACATTTTATGGAAGAGTGGAGGTACAGGTGATCAAGCTAGTACCAAAACGGAACCATATGGCAACATCCAACTTCTTGCTCAAAAACAAATGAAACGGTGCTATAGCAAGCACAAATCTCACAATCTCCAAGCTAATAAATCAATAAACTCCCCATAAAATATAATTGAATTATAGGAGCAAAAATCGCCAAAAGATAAGGATTAAAATATGCGAATTGATCTCTTCCTCGAATATTCAGTCGATCGACCAAAAGGAGCAGTCGATCGACTGCTTTGAACAGTACAGAACCTCTTTTTCTTTTCTTTTTCGAATTTTTTTTTCTTTTTTTTTTCTATTTCTTTCTTTCCTCCTTTACTTCATTTCCCAGCCATCGTCTCAACAGAGCATATGCCACCAAAAAAGAGTA
Source organism: Silene latifolia (assembly GCF_048544455.1). Classification (NCBI taxonomy): domain Eukaryota; kingdom Viridiplantae; phylum Streptophyta; class Magnoliopsida; order Caryophyllales; family Caryophyllaceae; genus Silene; species Silene latifolia. The sequence continues at coordinate 38,765,783 of NC_133533.1, forward strand.
ACAACCCCAAGAATAACACGGACTACTAGCTTGACAAAGGACAGGCTAAATGTAGGATGTAGTAAATGGGACAAAAAAGATATTTTTGGCAGTGTGGAGTTTATGGGCAAAATGAATAAAGGGAAACCTCTACCACATGTGTCAACTAACCACAGACCGAATGCATACGGGTATTAAGTAGATCAAGTTCATATTTATGCAAATTAAGAAAACATGTCTCATAAGGAGAACTACTCACATTCCTAGATGAACTGGTCATTAATGTCACCAGTTATAGGCTCTAATCCTCAGAAATATGATGTAGGTTGCCAATTTTCAAAGTCAAGTCTCAAGTCCAGCAAGAAATTTAACGAAAACTCGTAGATATGCATATACGATTCTACTAATAACATATTAATCAAGCAAGGCTCAGGCAAAACAGATGCAAATGCGGTATCATCCTTGAAATACTACCGTTCCGACTCGACCTGTATGCTAAAATAAACGTGCATTTTATGGAAATTTTTGAAATTTTTCAATTTTTTTGGATTTTGTATATAATAATGAAATAAGATAAACAACGCAAAACAAAATGTAAACGTGAATGCAAGCAAATGATATGCGATGCAAAACCCTTCCCCAAACCAAATCGCACAATGTTCCCATTGTGCAAAATCATGTAATGAAGAAAAGAGAAATGGGAAATTGCGATAAATAAATTAAAAAGACATGAAGAGGAAATCGGGAACTTACAAGACTTTAAGCGCAGCAAAGGAAACCTCCCCAAACCAGCGTGAGCTAGGAGGTTTCAGTAGCCAGCAGTGCTACTAGAAAGAGTGCCTGAAAGACAGAAGATACCACGCATAAGACTGAGAAAACAATTTTGAAGCGGTAAAAATTGTGCATAAATGAGAAAATCAGAAGAAATAAATAAATTGTAAGGAAAATAAAGTGGAGTAGAAAACTCCCTTAAGTCCGCATATCGACCAAACACAGCAGGGGAGAGGTCGTCAACAAATACAGCAGCAGCAGTGGTCGATCGACCCAAATGATCAGTCGATCGACCAGGTGGGCGTGAACAGTAGCTCCTGTAAACCTGCAAATCAGTCGATCGACCATATAGGCCAGTCGATCGACTGAAAACACTGCTGTAACTTCTTATTTCTTCGTATTAGCTCAATAACTGGAGCTACCGAGGTCTAAAAACCTGCAAATGCACAATAATACGCGCCCAAAATTGCGCAAAAACCCAAAGCAAAGTCGAAAGTACTTAAAATCCTAAGCAAGCGGAATAAAATGCGAAGTTCTCGCGCACACAAAAGCAATAAAAATTGTCTTAACAAAGCAAATAAAATGAAGTTTATAACGAACTCGATCAACTAATAGTTGATCAAGAAGGACCACGGTATGGCCCACTTCGTCGGCTTCTGGCTACTAGAGGTAGCCTCAATGGTGCTCATTTTATCAGTTGCACCCTTCTTAGCTTCAACAGTCGGAGAGCTCAACTGATCAACTTGGTCATCTCCCCAATCAAGGACTTCCTCGGACTCGTCAGAATCCAAATCAAACCATCGCACCTTGGCTGGCTCATCTTCCACTTCCTCATCAGTCCCATAGCTCAGGCATCCAAGGCCTCCTCTTTGAATGATCGGCTTCTTTACAGCTGGCACAACTTGTAGCACTTCCTTCCCCAAACCAGCCCCTGCGACATCTAAAACAACAGATTCTTCCTCCTTTTTGCTCCCAGTTTGGGGCGGAGGGGTTAACACAGAAGTAGTAATAGAGACAGGCAATTCAGGAAGCACAAAGTACGATTTCTTTTCAGAAACCGTGTTACAGGTGACAGGCCACATGGGGTCCTTCTTTTTAGCAGGTTGGGCAAAGATGATAGAATGTTTCCCAACTTTGAAGGTCAAAGTTTCAGAGCCTACGTCAATAACTGCACCAGCAGTGTGCAGAAATGGCCTACCCAGAATGATCGGTATATGGGCATCCTCAGGCATGTCAAGGACAACAAAGTCAACAGGGAAGAAAAACTTCCCTATTTGGACGGGTATGTCCTCTAGGACCCCTATTGGCTCGACCGCAGATCGGTCAGCCATCTGAACTGTCATGTCGGTAATAGCAAACCTGGTCAACTTAAGCTTCCTAGCTAGACTCAAGGGCATGACACTTATACTAGCTCCTAAGTCACATAAAGCCTTCTCAATTGAGAAGGTACCTATTTTGCAAGGAACAGAAAAGCTACCCGGATCCTCTAACTTATGGGGCGCAGTGTGAGACAAGTAGGAGCAAGACTCTTTAGTTAACGCAGCAGTGTGAACATGTTCAAGTGATTTTTTCTTTGACAATAACTGTTTCATAAATTTAGTGTATGCTGGCACTTGGTTAACTAACTCAAGGAAGGGTACCTGAACATTCAAGCTACGAATAACTTTCTCAAACTTACTGAAAGATACCTGTTCCTTCGTCGGCACGAGTCTCTCCGGATATGGGGCTGTAAGGAGTACCTTAGCCCTCTCCTCTAAATCACGCGTGCCGGCATCCTTGGACTTTGGCTGAAAGTCCGTCACCTTTTCCTTGTTGAAGCTTGACCCTTCCTCAGACCGTCTCAAATGAGAACCATTGACCGTCATCGGATCGAACTTCGAAGGCGGGACTGACCCATCAGCACTCGGGTCTGCCCCCAATATTTTCGGGACCGTGGTACCCCGAAACAAGTGGTCTCGCAGATTATTTGGCATTAAAGGACGAAATTATCCAGCATCAGCAGCGATCTCAGTCGATCGACCACCTCCCTCAGTCGATCGACTGAGATGTACAGTTCCAGAAGCTCCTGTAGTGCGCACATCAGTCGATCGACTAGGTATATCAGTCGATCGACTGATATACCTGCTAGACGGCTGTTTCTTTGATTTATTCGTTGAAGCTCTCTTTTGACTTATTTCCGGCTCATCTTTTTCAACAGCGTCCTCGATCATGGCAGGACCTTCAAGGGTGGACCCGCTCCTCAAAGTGATGGCATTTAGGGTCTCCTTTTGCTCAGGTTGAGTCGATAAGTGTCCCGGAGCTCGAGTGTTACTTTTGCTAGCCAACTGAGCAATTTGGCTTTCTAGTAACTTCATCCCGGCCTCTCTGGCTTGGGACTCCTTCAGCAACAAGTTCTTAAGTTCGGAAAATTCAGAATTCTGCGATTGTTGCTGCTGCGGCACATAGGGAGGTTTCTGATATTGTTGTTGCTTTTGATGAGGGGGTACATAATATTGCTGCTGCGGCGGAGGTTGAGTTGGGTTCAGGAGATTTTGGCTCCTCCAACTCAAGTTTGGATGGGTTGGCTCGTAGTAGGTGTTTGTCTGCCTATAGTGTTGAAAGGCAGCACAAGACTCAAAGGGACTAGGGCAGTTTTTCGAGACATGTCCCTCAGCTCCACACCTTTTGCAGACGAAAGGACCGTCTGACACAGCATTTACTTGGTATATCCCACCTTTAGAAGCTCCTCCTAGTTCATACTTGTCAAATCTCGCAGTGAGAGCCTCAAGCGAAGCAACAGAGGAAGATTCAGCAGCTCTCTTCTGGTTCCCTCTGGAATTCCCATACTCGGCCTTGTGGGTAGCTAGATCGTCAATGATCTTCCACCCCTTTGTTGCTCCCAAATTCTCAGCAAATCGGCCATTAGTCGGATCCAAAATGGCCCTCTGATCGTCGTACAACCCATTGTAGAAATGATTGCACAAACTCCACTTTTCGAACCCATGGTGCGGTATGGTTCGCACCAACTTCTTAAATCGGACCCATGCCTCGTGGAAGTTCTCATCCGGCCCTTGTTTAAAGCCCGTGATTTGAGCTCTAATAGCAATCGTCCTTGAAGCAGAAAAGTACTTCTTGTAGAATGCCAATGCCAATGAGTTCCAATCGGTGATCCCCTGAGCGGTTCGGTCCAGATCTCTATACCACTCCCTTGCAGCATCACGAAGGGAGAAGATGAACATGGTCTCCTTGATCTGATCTTGGGTCACGCCACCGGTGGTGGGGGTATGGAACAAAGAGAGTCAATAAAGGTCTCCATGTGCTTAGCTGCATCTTCATTTGCAGCTCCCCCGAACTGGTTCTTCTCAACCATGCTAATGTATGAAGGCTTTGGTTCGAACTTCCTGGCATCTCCTGGTAATTCGAACCCCTTATATAAGTTTTCTACTGTCGGCTCGAATGACTAGCTATACTTGCTTCCTCGGCCATGACCGGAATTTCGGAGAAGTAACTGTCTCGGTGAAGAAGTGGAAACGGTGAAGATCAGGGTCTTCTTCGAACAGATCGTTCTCGTAATAGCTTGACAGAGTACTCAGCTCTTCCTCTGTCGGTAGTATCCTTTGTGTTCGTCTCAACTCGCGCAGGATCTTTCAAGCTCGGGGTTCAACGGTACTAATTCACCACCCCGTGACTGCGCGTATAAGAAAAAACTACAAAAAGAATATAAGAAAAGTTTAAGGAACGGATGTCCCTTAAACTAAGAAGGACTAAAATTAAAACAACTAAAATTAGGACTATTGCCTCCCCAAAACGACGCCAAAATTTGATACCCGTCATTGTGAGTACCAAAAATAAGATTTATAATTTCCTATTAAGACTAACCTAGGCTAGTGGTAACGGGGTCGAACCACAAGGAGGCGGATGTAAATTTTAGTTGATTTATATTCAAATCTGAGGTAACTATTGTGGGGGTTGAATTGAATTGGTCTAAAGCTAATAGTGAATAAAGACAATAAACTAAATAAACGATTTAAACAGAGATAAAGAAGGGTACTAGGATGATCGGTTCATTATAGCTTCAAGCAGACAAACTAAGTCGGTCTGAATCAAACACAGGTGAGGCGGGAAATAAAGAGGTCCTCTCGGTCCACTCTTAACAAATAGCATCTTTCGATCTCGCTATAGGTCCCTAATATCACTAATACTGACTTTCGTCCTGAAAAGTGACTAACGGTCTAAACTATACCTATCTTTCGATCTCAACACAGTTTAGTCGATTTAATTGATGGTCAAATAACTTTCCCTATCTTTCGATCTAATGGGTCAGTCATAAATTAGGTATCTAACTGGTCGCATGCATTCGATTCGTTAAATACAACATTAAAACAATTAAAACGAATATAAAACCCTACGAGGTCAGTCGATCGACCTACAATGTCAGTCGATCGACCAACACGCGAGACAGTCCGTGTATAATCTATTGCCGCCTATGCCATAAATCGCCTACATCCTAGCACTATTGATTTAGCTACTCATGCTAAGGGTAAAATCAATAACATAAACGATAAAGCTAACTACTGAATTCATGCTAAAAACAGTAAAATAAACAATTAACATAAACAATAATAACGGTTGCGGGAATCTACTTAGCAATTCTAAACTATTGATAAAATAAAGATGAACTATAATTAGGGCAGAAGAATACCGAATTGTAGAGGAAAGATTAGTTATTAAGAACCGAAAATCCAATGCTCAACAATCCCAAACCCTAACTATCAAGAACCGTATGCGAAAGCTTAATGAAAATTACTGAATAAAACTTTGAATGAAAACTTCATCATAACTTGATGTTTCTCGGTTACGTTATATAGCAATTAACGTAACTTCTTATTTTCTAAACCTAGCATCATGGGCTTGCGTTTCCTCAGTCTTCTAATTCTCGTCTGAAATAGCAGTTGGGTCGATCGATCGATAGGATCGGTCGATCGATCGTCCTCAAAAAACAGAGCTTCGAACTCCGAACATTGGTCGATCGACTGAAGGTGATGGTCGATCGACTACTTGAGCTGCTACTTGACTTCTTAAAACTCGTGGACTTGTCTTTTGGGCCTTGGATTGCGCACCAAGCTCGTTCCTTAAGCATATACTTCACGTCAAAACGAAATGCAGGGTACTCGGGGACAGATTTAGCTTGATTTCCGCTGGATTCTTCACATTTCTGCAATAATGTACAAAATACGGAAGTAGACGGAAATGGGGAGAAATGTAGCATAAACTACAAGAATGAGCTCTGAAATGTGTGTAAAATGGGATGTAAAACATCATATAAAAGACACGCATCATAAATCTAACCTAGCTGTTGTATTTCTCCTCTTTTTTTTCTAGACTGGTCGTCTTAATAGTGCTCCAAGCTTCACGCATTCACAAGTGATATTTCATCCTCTCTCTTCTATGAATAACAGCAATAGACCTTGCTTTATTCCTGTTAATACGTGATAGAATATTATTCCTTCACAGATGGCAATGTCGTGGAAGAATATTATTGCCTAGTAGTCTATGATTTCATTCTTGTGTTTGCAATTTTGCATGTATCTGGATTTGCTAATATTGTTTCAGGGGAAAGGGAGTTGTATTTGGCATTTTTTATAGTCAGTTTATCATAGAAGTAACTCTGATTTGATAATGTTATTATTTTTCGCCGCCTGATGCAATTGGGTATTTGTATGGGACACTACATCGTCAAGATTTTTTTCTCTAGGCAAGGGGGTATCACCTATGGGAGAAATGGATGGCGTAACTAGTCTAATCAAGACAATGACTTAATTCTACACGAGTTTCAAATATTAATACAACAAAATTGAGACACTCAGTGTTCGCTACATAAAATGAACTTATATTATTAAATAAGACTAGAAATGGTCAACAACATAGGAGAATATCTGTTAAACTAATCTTAGTTTTAAATATAGAGTACTATTTTTTTCTAGCGTGAGCTTTCTCTCCTATTACATTCTTTAACTATATGGTCTGTAGTTTATGACTCTATGCCCTTGCATTTTCTATATTACTATTTCCCAAGTTTTACTCAGGGTCCACAAGTATGGTCTATTGTTCGGCTTTGTGTTATATGTAAAGTTGAATAGTAAAATACTACACATCTTTGTACTTTGGTGATATAGAGAATTAGAGAGACCTTCATTGAATGAGATTTTTTTTGTGTCATTTATTTGTTTATGTTTTAGGGTGTTGCTGAGTAAGAAAGAGAAAAAAATGGGTACTTGGAGAGGTGCTTATTTTTCTATGCTTAATCTCTTAATGTCATAGTTGCTTACCATTCTGTTGTTTAGCATTTCAAATACTAGTAACTTTTTTTCTTAAAAAACTAATTGGATTGTTGTTATTGTTGGTAGTTGTAAAATTATCTATGTGTTGCTGTTAGTTTGGAATCATTGTCTGGTTTAGGGCATTGTGAAACATGTAGGGTAATAAGATGGATGCTTGGAGATGTGCTTATTTTCCCAAGTTTAATGTCATGATTGCTTATAATCCCGCTGTTTATTTTTTCAAATATTAGTACCCTTTTTTTCTAATTAGTTGGAATGTTGTGACCATTGGAGTTGTAAAATTATATGGGTTGCTGTTAGTTTGGAATCATTGCTTGGTTTAAGGCATTGTAAAACATGTATGACTATTTGTTAACCAGTAAAAACTCAATTTTGCTGCATGTGCCAATGCGAAGTAACTATCATATGGCAAGTAAATTTTTAAGGGATTACGCATGAAAATTTATTTTGTTTCTTTAAAAGATATGTAAACTTGATTTGTAGAATGAACTCAATGTTGCTCATACACAACTTATGTAACTTAAGTCTGATATACAGTTAGATCAAACACCTACCTCTAAACCCCAGGTGGCAAAAGTTGATGGTTTGGGCATCTTATTCACAGACGCATTGTGAAGTAGTCACACAAGCTCAAAAGACTGCACTGTTTTCGTAGGTCGTTATGTCTTTTAATGAATATGGATCAAATGTTGGTGTTGATGTGCAAATTCCCCTCCCAAGTTGGACTAGAGAGATAGGTGAAAGTAATCGTGATGTTTATTTCACAAACAAAGAAGGTTGGAACATTACCGAATGGCTCTTTTGAGGCATAGATAAAATCATAAAATGTTTCTGAAGAGGCGGCAAGGTATATCATTCGATCGTGATTTTATTTTTGTTTACTAACTTGCTTGTTTCAACCATTTTCTGTTGTTTCACTAGCCATTTCTCTTTGGATGTTGTGAGAAGATATGTCTATTTTGATTATATGAGAATCTTTCATGTAGGATTTAACAAGTTTCTTGAAAATGGAATCTCCAAGATTGAGGCAAATATTCGTTTTGTCTTGATTAACTTTTATTAATATGGAGGAAAGGTTCCTCTGGTTGTTGACTTAGAGCTTTGGAAGGACCCCATGACCCATGTCATCTCTATTGTTTGAGATTTTTTCATTCGATGGGGACTATGTTTGAGGGTGGATTACCTCTTTCTTATTTGTAATCAAATATTTGCTTTTCTATTCAGACAAAGGGTTATACTTGGTGGATAATCTAATGCTTGTCATGTCTTTTCTTGAGGATTGACCATTAATGCGTTATTAGGGGTTCGCTTGTTTTTGTGTTAATGTTCTATTTAATCATGGATGTATTTGGTATAAAATTTGGGTTGATGTTTTTTATAGAATGGATCTCTGAGATGTACATGTTTAGATGGAACATGGTATCTGGGAAATGATATAGGGTACCTTCTCAGTATGTTACTAAAATATCGGCTACAAGTCTACAACTCGATATGGGTGCATCCTTGAGTAACCCCCCCCCCCATTCTTTGGATTGGTACCATTTAAGTTTGCATAAATATATTATACTCCCTCCAATTTCCTAATATCTTCCCCCTTTCTTTTGGGCAGAAAAAATAAGAAAGGGGAAGAAAGAGGAATAAAGTATTGGTAATATATTGTAAATTGTAAAGATTATAGAAGAGAGAAAATAATAAAGAATGAATAATAAATAAAAGAATGGATAAAGTAGTGGGAGTTGTTGATTTTTATGAGAGAAAAAATAATAAAATAATGAATGAAACTTACCAAAAATGGAAAGAGGGAAGATAATCGAACTTGTGTGGAAAAGGAAAGAGGAAAGATAATAGGAAATTGGGGAGAGTATATAGGCTAACAAGAAGTATGTGCTTTATTTACCATATTTCCCTCCTTCTCTTACCAATAGCCAAAAGCCCAGAACCCACCTATAGCTACTACTCCTACTACTAGTACTTATGATTACAGTTTTAGCACTACCTCGCCCACTGACAACCTATGTTACTCCGACAGTTGAAGTGTCTGACACGGCAATTCATTTTAGACCGAAAATTGAAAGTTTAAAGGAAAATAGGTGTATCTGAAACCCAGACACCGTGTCATGCCCAACACTTGCACGAGTAAAAGTAACATAGATGAAAACTAACAAATAAACGGTCAAACCTCACGACTAAGAATCCACTCCACCAAACTCACAACCCAAAACCCTCCACCACCATTAACTTGCTCCTGGTGGTCATGGTTGTGGGAGGACATTGAGGAGACACGAAGAGGTAGAAGACAAGGTGCGTGGGGTGTCGCGTGGTTGGGGGATGGCAGATTGAGTGATGGCGAATTTGGAGCTGGAGTAGGGTTGCACGGTGGTGGGTGGAAAGGGATTGTCAATTGGTGTGTTGTTTCATGGGTTATTGCAAACGTGGGTGGCGGTAGTGGCTTCGGTTTTTGGGTTGTGGGAATCACTTGAGTGGTGAGATTGGGTTCCACAGCGACTTTGGGTAGATGTGGGCAGTAGAATGGGTGGTGGGATTGCTGATAGAATGTTGGGGGATGATAGAGTGAAGTTTAGGTGCGTGACCGAGTGGTATATATTCTATGGGGGCAAGGTCTTTTTCTTTTAGAGAAACATTGATACTCATGGAGCTGAGTGTTTCTTGCAAAGGCCTTTGATGTTTCTGTCCCCTTAATGTAATCTTGTGTTGGCTGGCGAAGTAAGTTCACTCTTTTACACACTTTGCATCCGTGTTCTTTTGTGTCTAAACACGTATACATTCTCCCAGAAGTGTGGAGGCACAGTAGCACAATAAAAACCATGTCCTAAGCATTGAGTAGAAATCGGACTAATATGTTGGAGAACCGTGCGTGATAGGGTGTAGTTCAACAACTAGTTCTTTAAAATTGAGACATGCAATACTGTAGATTGATGTCAGTGTCATACTATTCTCTCCGCTCATATCCCCCTTCACCTCACGGTTGCATCCACTCCCTCTTCACTAGTCCTTAGTTCTTACTCCCTTTTTTTCACATCCCTGGCATGTCCCATTCTCTCCCTTGTCCTTTTCTTATTTCTACCCACTTGCACTCACTCTCAGTGATCGTCCTCCTTTCATTTCGCACTGTCCCAGTTAAACAATGGAGGGCTGATAAGTATAATATTTATCATATTTTCCCCCTAATTTTACCCTTTATTAGACTCGCTTTTGTGTGCTCTAATTGTTAAGTAGCTCATTTTACTATTTATTTTGAAACAATTAGTTTTATTAAAATAATTAATAATTGTTTTATCGTGAGAACTAATTACTGCGATTTGTTATTTTGCCATTGTAGGTGTTAGCTCATAAATAATTGAGGAGCAAGGCGGTCAAGACGGTGGAAGTGAGTAAATTGAAGTGGAGCTTAGCCAAAGTCACCATTGACCTCGACCAAATACACGCCCAAATCCATTTTAATCATTCTCTTTCTCGCAAAAACCCATTCTTAACTATATCAACGACATTTCATCATCATTTTCCTAACACCATGGATATCCACCACTATCTCAATAATTAAACCACCATATCGACCTCCATCGTTCTCATCACAAGTGACCACTACTGCAACCACTTGTATGTATACTTTTGTTTTGTTTCAATGAAATATATACAAGAGTTGGTGTGTAACCTATTATCCGACAATATAGGCAATACAAACAATAATACAGGAAACAATATCAACTAGAATATTTACTATATTATTCACATATTCTATCATATAAGTTAGCATATTAGTTGCTCTTCATGGTCATAGTAGAACAAGTTTTCATTGCACCTTTCTACGCAGTGGTGGAGCTAGGGGGGCTAGCAGGGGCGGTCGCCCCCCCTGTCGGATGAAATTTTCGAAGTTTTAGTTAAATTTTTTGAAATTTTTTCGAGGGTACCTTATGAAATTAGTCGTTCGCCCCCCCCTAAAATTTTTCGCCCCCCCTGAGTTCAAATCCTGGCTCCGCCACTGTTTCTACGTTTGGTACATTTGGAGTTCAGCCTACTATTCCCTGACTTACATGACCCTTAATGTCCAATATTTACATTTATCATTTGAATGCAGCTTCATATCATTTTAAATAGGATAAATCCAATGAATGTTTTACCTAGGTGAAATATCCTTACTTCTGAATGAACTCTTGATTATATTTTGATGTCATTGTCAGTTTATCACTCACATAATACTTACACATGAATGATTGTGTGGAGTCTTTGAGAGGGAAAACATTGTTTTCTGACTTGATACTGGGAATCATTTCTAGGATTGTAGATGATAAACTAGGAGGTGTTGGGAATGCTTAAAATTAAGAACAAATACAAAACTTGATTGTGTTCTTGTATGCATCATATCATTGTTTTTTCATAGTCAACTTAATATTAATATTGTCACTCTTAGACCTTTTTAATTAATTTTGACCCCTATTTTTATAACTACATACAGAGGGAATAGTAGGGGAAGAAATTAAGAATATTGTTACTATATAGGAGTAGTTATTATTTCTAAAAAAGATAGCATGAAATTAATTTATTGACTTCTTTTTATGTGGTACAATCCTGTTTTTTCGAATTCTACGTGATAGCTCTTGTTTTTCATACTATCAATGGGGACTTTAAACTGTATGAATATTGATCAACTTTGATTTCTCGTCACTTTGTTCCATTACATTGCTCTAATTAGTTAAGAGGATACTTGACAAAAGATAGGGTTTGGAATTATTGTGTTAATTGTATTGACTGCATAACGATACATTATATACTCATACAACCCTAATCGGTTTAGGAAACCATATCGACCCATATAACATATTTACCATAAAACAAGATATCCAACTCATTTACTACGACTACCATATAATACAATATATTCCGTAACACCCCCCCCCCCCCCTCTCAAGTCGGAGCGTGGGGATCAAACACGCCGGACTTGGACAATAAAAACTCAAACTGACGACCACCAAGAGCTTTCGTGAGAATATCAGCAACCTGTTCAGACGTATGAACATACGAGGGGCAAATAACACCATCATTAATAGCGTCGCGTACAAGATGACAATCCACTTCAATATGCTTCGTACGCTCGTGAAACACTGGATTACGAGCAATAGACAACGCTGACTGACTATCACAAAACAATACAGCTGGCCGAGCAACTGGAATACGGAGAAAACGAAATAAACCACGCAGCCACTTAACCTCACAAGTAGCAGCTGCCATCGCACGATACTCAGCCTCAGCAGATGAACACGCCACTGTAGGCTGTTTCTTCGTCTTCCAAGAAATCGGACAGCCACCCAGAAACGCAAAATAAGCTGTTAAAGAACGACGAGAAAGAGGACAACTCGCATAATCCGCATCACAATAAATAGACAACTCCAAATTATTGTTGATGCGAAACAAAAGACCCTGACCAGGACACTTCTTCAAATAACGAACGACTCGCAAAGCAGCATGCCAGTGAGACAAGCGCGGCTGCTGCATAAAAGTAGACAAAATATGAACAGGGTAAGACAAACTTCCGGCGGGTGATAGTAAGATAAATAAGACGACCAACCAAACGACGATACTTCTCCGGCTCAGTTAGCAACTCATCATTAGCCAATGCCAACCGATGATTTTGTTCCATTGGAACGTTTTCTGGCTTTCCACCAATAATACCCGTCTCGGATAAAATATCAAGAGCGTATTTTCGTTGACACACAAAAATACCAGTCGAATTCCGGGCAACCTCAATACCCAAGAAATATTTCAGGGCTCCAAGATCCTTCATATGAAAACACGTATTCAAATATTCTTTTACCCGGACAACAAGAGAATTATCATTACCACCAAGAACCAAATCATCAACATACACCAGAATGTAGACAACAGCATTACCTTTGGCATAGCAAAATAATGAGTAATCGGATAGACATTGCACAAAACCAAACGCGACAAGAGCAGCGGATAACTTAGCAAACCAACAGCGCGGAGCCTGACGTAGCCCATACAAAGATTTCTTTAACTTACACACTTTACCTGGTGTGCCGGTCGAGTATCCAAGAGGGAGACGCATGTATACTTCCTCCTCCAAATCCCCGTGTAAAAAAGCGTTGTGCACATCCATCTGATGCAACTCCCAACGACCAGCCAGCAAGGGCTAAAAAAACACGAACTGTCACCATCTTAGCAGTAGGAGCAAAAGTTTCATAATAATCAATCCCAGCTTCCTGTTTGTTACCAAGGATAACCAAACGCGCCTTATATCTCTCAACGGAACCATCAGCACGTAGCTTCACCTTATACACCCATTTATTACCGATTACTTTCTTACCAGAAGGAGAGTCAACAATCTCCCACGTGCCGTTCCGAACCAGAGCATCCACCTCGGCCTGCATGGCCTGACGCCACTTTTCACTCCTCACTGCTTCACGAAAAGACTTAGGCTCGACATTATCATCAAGGTTAGTCAGAAAACAACGATGCAAAACTGAAAACTGATCATACTTTACATAATGTGCTAAAGGATAAGGCATACCTGACGAAGATGAGACATTCGAGCAAGACAGACGATCATGACCTTCAACGGGTTCAACAACACGTGCTGCACCTGTAACATACTCACTCTCATCATATTTTGACCATGGAACATGAGGCCGCTTGCCCCGACCCAATTCACCCTCAACTTCGTCCGCACCACCATCACTCGGACCCGCATCACCACTACCATGCTCGGGTTCCTGCGTGGTCTCAATCACGTCACCTCCAGCACCCCCGAAGTCACCGACTCGTCACCCGAGGGCCTACTAACAAATGGGGTCCATCACCCAACAATATTTCCTCATCATACACCACATCATCATACACCTCGTCATTCTTTCCAATATTTCGAGACAACAAGGAATCACACGAAACGGAAATTCCGTCTCATCAAAAACTACATCTCGTGACACAAAAAATTCTTTAGATTCCATATCATAGACTTCCCGTCCGTTTTTACCAAAAGGATACCCTACAAATACACAACGATGACTACGGGAAGCAAATTTATCACCGTCACGACGAGAATGCTTCACAAAACAGAGACATCCAAACACACGGATATTATCATAAATTGGCGGTTTGCCAAACAATATTTCAAATGGCGTCTTTCCATTTAACAAAACAGACGGGGTGCGATTTATTAAATATCCTGCAGTTAACGCGCATTCACCCCAAAAACTGACAGGTAAACCCGACTCAAAACGAAGAGCACGAGCAACATTCAAAATATGACGATGTTTTCTCTCTACCCTCCCGTTTTGTTGTGAAGTTCCGACACAAGTGGTTTGATGCATTATCCCTTGTTCAAGAAAAATGACTTTAAACAAGTAAATTCTGTTCCATTATCCGTACGAATAATTTTAACATCAGTGTTAAATTGACGTCTCACCATGGCAACAAAATTTTTCAAGAACTGTGACACTTCACTCTTTGCTTTAATAAGATATACCCATACGGCACGAGAAAAATCATCCACTATTGTCAGAAAGTAACGACTACCACAAGAAGAGGGCGTACGATAATCACCCCACAAATCACAATGAATCAACTCAAAATTACCAGTAGCTTTATTATTACTAACAACAAATTTCTCACGCGTTTGTTTGGCACGATAACAAATTTCACACAGCTTACTATCATGACTATTATTCTTATGACTAATAAACGGTAAATACTGCACTATTTTCTTGGAAGGATGACCCAATCTACGATGCCACATACCAACCTCATCACCCCGCTTCTGTGACCCATACGCACGTGTTGTTGAACCACGAAGCAGATACAACCGGCCGCATTGCTCAAGCATACCAATCTTCGTCTTCGATGCGCGGTCCTGTATAACACAAGATGAATTAGTAAACTGAACAGTACAGTCAAGATTGTTGCTTAACTGATAAACCGAAATACGATTACACTCAAACTCGGGAACAAAGAGCACATTATTCAAAACAATTTTGCCTCCTAATTCGACTTTTCCTTCTTCGACGGCCTGTGACGATTTTCCATTTGGTAAAGTCACTGGACATGGCTTAATTTTACATACATCCTTCAATAAATGCCTACTACTTGTCATATGATGGGTAGCACCCGAATCTAATAGCCAAAGTACATCATTATCATTCTTACCAGACATCCGAGAACTCGAGGCACTCGCATTATTAGCTTTGGCATTATTTACGTATGCATCCCACTGCTCCTTAGGCACACTAACGAACTGCTCTTTATTCTCCGTCGTCTCATCACTTCCATGTGCATGATTTGCTCCACCACGACCAACACCATAACCGCGACCTCGACCTCCACCGCGTCCACCACCATAGCTCTGCCTGGTTCGCTCCTTCCATCCCTTAGGATACCCAATTATATCAAAACACTTCTCCTTGAGATGCCCCCACCTGTTGCACTTCTCACAGCGAGGACGACCATCATTATCCGAGTCCATCGACCGTGAATTAAAGCCGACATTGTTGGCTGTTTTCGCGACAAAGCCAATAGGCTCGGACCTGCTATCACCACGAGAACCAGAGTTGCTGCCAGTGTTGACTCCATGCACCCCTTCTTCTTGAACAATAGCAGCATAGGCGCGGTTGAGGGACGGAAGAGGTTCCTGCATCAACAAATTGGAACGAACAGTAATGTACTGAGGATCGAGTCCCATAAGAAAATCGTGCACCTTGCCTTCATCACGCTTCTTATCCAATTTGCCTTTAATGTTACACTTGCAACCACGACATTCACATGTGGGATTTCGATCGTATTTATCGAGTTCATCCCACAATTTCTTCAAGCGACCATAGTACTCGGACACGGGCTCCTTCTCATTCTGCCTACACGACTTGATGGAGCCTTTGACACGGTGAAGCTTCGGTCCATTACTCTCACTGAACCGTTGTTCAATATCTTCCCACAAAACTCTTGCATCATCGACATACGTTATCGTTAAACCCAACCCGGGTTCGATAACATTGAAAATCCAATTGACGATCATTGCGTTTACCATGTACCAATCTTCACACTCCTCCGACGTATCACTGGGCTTCTTGATAGTACCATCAATGAATCCCGTCTTCTTCCTGGCACGTAGGGCACCACGCAACTTCACAGACCACTCGTCGTAATTATCACCATTCAACATGACTTGTACGACTTTATCACCGAGTTTATCGCCTGGCCCTAGGAAGTAAGGACTAATGGAGGTTTTCTTGTCTGATTTGGACGCATCTCCGTCTTTCGTCATACTTGTGAACGAAAAACTCTACCGCCGACACACTTGATAGTCTTCTGATACCAAGTTAAGAGGATACTTGACAAAAGATAGGGTTTGGAATTATTGTGTTAATTGTATTGACTGCATAACGATACATTATATACTCATACAACCCTAATCGGTTTAGGAAACCATATCGACCCATATAATATATTTACCATAAAACAAGATATCCAACTCATTTTGACCCCTATTTTTATAACTACATACAGAGGGAATAGTAGGGGAAGAAATTAAGAATATTGTTACTATATAGGAGTAGTTATTATTTCTAAAAAAGATAGCATGAAATTAATTTATTGACTTCTTTTTATGTGGTACAATCCTGTTTTTTCGAATTCTACGTGATAGCTCTTGTTTTTCATACTATCAATGGGGACTTTAAACTGTATGAATATTGATCAACTTTGATTTCTCGTCACTTTGTTCCATTACATTGCTCTAATTAGTTAAGAGGATACTTGACAAAAGATAGGGTTTGGAATTATTGTGTTAATTGTATTGACTGCATAACGATACATTATATACTCATACAACCCTAATCGGTTTAGGAAACCATATCGACCCATATAACATATTTACCATAAAACAAGATATCCAACTCATTTACTACGACTACCATATAATACAATATATTCCGTAACATAATTAAGTAGAAAACTGACTAATTACCCTCCTTAGTGATTGTTGTCATGTTGTGTTTATAACCTTGTTCTATCCCCATTTCCTCCTTCCTCTTTACCCTTTCCCACAACTACCACCAGAATGACCACTACGCCGACGAACGACACGATAGTTCGTCATCACGAACATACTAGATGGGAATGCTGGAAAAGTTTAACTTACGAACCCAAGTTCCAATATGATACATTGTGAAATTCAGACTTGCTATTTTTAGAATACGGACCCCCTATTGAAACTTTATATCAGAATTTGACTCTTCATTACCCCTATAATAAGCAGGCAATAGCGATCTTGGAATTTGTCTTGTGTGATTATTCTTTAGGAACAAACGATGAAGGAGACCAGGAAAAAGTGGTGTTGTTTTTGAAGATAGTTTGCTTTTTGTTAGCTTTGTGGAGTTGGGCACACATTTAGGGGTGTGTATTGGTCCGGGATGACCGGACCGGACCAAACTCTCTGGACCGAAGACAAAATCAGGGTTAAAAGGTGGACCGGGAATAGAGCATATTATTAATATTGGTTCAATTTGGTCTGGACCAGAAAAAACGCGTGTGCCAGACCGGACCGGACCAAATAACATATGATTCTTCTGGTCCGGACCAAATAGTTTTAAGACGATTAGCTAAAATTTTTGCAATTATTTTATAGATGGCAAAATAAAGACTAATAGGTCTAAAATTGTTTGCGGCCAATGGGTTATCTATTGTAGGAATCAAAGCTAGAAAAAGTGTTATTGATTTCTTTAATATTTTTTCCCGAATAAAAGAAGGCTAGCACGGCTTTTGTAACTGAGTGTCCAACAATATGCCAATATTTTTGGAAAAACAAAGCAGGAAGTCCATCGGGTCAACTTTGTTCCTTATCGTTATCATTTATACTTGTTTATTTTTATAATTTACTTTCAGCTTTGTTTCTGGTTGCTACTGCAAGATTAACAATAATATTTTAATACTCCCTCATTTAATAATATAAGTCGTTTTAGAAAAAATTAATTTTTTTTAATATGTCATTTTACATTTTTCCATGTATTACATGGTATTTTCATTTCCTAAAGCACTAATAATTAGGAAAAATATGTAATTTATGACACTTTATTGTGGGAAAAAAGTTTACTTTTTTTTTTCAAAAAGCATTTATAATAGCTAACTAATAATACAACATTTACTAATACTTTTTTTTCTTTTATAATATGAAATGATTTACATTAGAAAACATAAAAAGTATCTCTTAAAATATTATTGGTCCAATTTTGAGGAACATGACCTTCAATCTTAACAATTTGAACCATATAAGAGCAAAATAAAATATGCATACAATCTTCGATCATTTTAGAAAATGAAATACTCGATTTTTTTTTAAAACGGAATTTCTATTCATGGTGACGTGCTAACAAATCTCAGAATGACACGTGATCAAGACATAAGAGTGCCTAGCATATGCTGTACGGAAATTTGTTCCAACTAGAACTCTTTTTTGAGAAATACACAAATTCTCCTTTTAAGACGGGTACCCGTCTAGGATAAGACAAAAAAAATGTTCCTAAATATTAGTAAAATAATTGTCTTATCTAAATAAGTGGTGTTCTATTTAATCTATTTTACTTTAAGGCATGTCTTAAGAAAACCATTTGTTGGTGACGGGTATTACCCGTCACAAATGATAATTTGTTTTGTTGTAAATACATAAAATATAGTATACATTTTCAATAGCAAAAGTAACATTATCTGGATGTTGTGAGACAAAAGGTATAACAATAGTCAATCACATAAGAGCATCTCATTCCATCATTTGTCCCTACTACGAAATCCTCAGTACTACTCCTTGGATTGTATAAATAGAAGAGTGGGGGATGGGTTTTTATTAGCTTCTACTACACTTTAAAATCTTAAAAAAAAACCAACCAACACAACCATCACAAGCTAATCTTAAAAAAATATCCATAAACTATATCTATAATGGTTGTCAATAGATACAATCATTTCTTTGTTGGTGAATTATCCGGTAGAAACAACAATTTTTTTAGTGGTGAATCATCCGACGAATCTGATAAAATGAAATGGGCAAAGGAATTTGACGGAAAAAAAACTTGACATAAAATGGTTAGCTGACAATTTACCTCATGTCTCTCGTCCGTTTTAGAGTCAGTCACCCCTGAGGACTATGTTCACAAAAGTCTATAATGATAATCCCATACCGATTATCAGTATGCAGCTTCCCGAGGCTGACTTTGTTGAGCAAATCAAACCAGCATCGTCAAAATTTGGTTATTTTCAAATTATAGATCATGGTGTGCCTCTTCCTCTTTGCGATCAGTTAATATACGTTTAAATAAACAATTAACCGCAGTAATCACCTCACTATAAAGAGGTAATTTTACAAACACCATTTTGGTCAAAAATACGAAGGAAATCCCATTTTAAGCACTAAGTCGAAAATGTGCTAAGCTCCCATACGCAAAATGATCCGATTAGAAATGGCTTAAGCTGACCCGACAACTAACATCTGAAATAAGGTCGAAACCCTAACATGACCAGACTCAATCTAATCCATATACATGACATACGTACCCCAACTAATCTGCAGTGGCGTAGCTAATGAAGTAGCATGGGGTAGCACTTGCTACCCTAAACCCTAAAAAAATGGTGAAAAGGAACAATTTCTGCTACGCCTAGTAAAGGTTAAATAAAACTAGGTGCATGAAATATTAACAATATTGCTTGTGGTGCAGTGGTAAAAGTAGTAGATGATCATGAAACTAGGGTTCAAATCCTCTTCGATGTAATTTTCTACTTTTTTTGCTTCAGCATGGTTGCACTAAATAATTGCATGCTACACTTATCGAAATTGGGTCCAAATAATTACAATAGTCGCATCTTTGTTAACTTTTGTTAATCAGATTTATATTTAGACACAAATTCTTACTTGTGACGGTTACAAGCTGGTAACGATTCAGATCCAATTGAAATAATGTTTAAAATAAAAGGAGGTTGTCGACGTCATGAAACAGAATAATCACAAACAAAACTCGCTGATATTTTTATAAGCAAGCTTGCTTAAATACAAAATGAAAATAAGTTGATTAACCTCCGAGTTTTTGCTTAAAGCTGGAAATCGACATTGTTGCTCAAATTTTTAGCAAACTAGTATATATATATTGTCTCCATCTAATTAAAATAATGAGTTATGTATCATCCATTAAGTTGACGATGTTAATCGTAAGTATGTAATTTAGTTTTCGCAATTTTCATTTTTTTGACGATTATATGCTAAAAAAATTTTGCTACCCCAAACTCAAAATCCCGGCTCCGCCCCTGCTAATCCGAACCAAATTAACCCATCCCAATATCAGATCATCAGCCCAGATGAGTTGGAACTTGGAAGAATCCTTTTCTACTTCTTCGTAACAATACGGCTGCACGTATATAATGTGGTTGGATTATGTCACAAGATAGCATCTACGGAAACTAGCTCACCATCCAGGCGAAGATTGCTATTGCTATATAAAAGTACGTTTTAAAATCTGTACCCATTGATTGCTATAGCAAAAATAAAGGTAAACTTTTGAGATTCAAAACTAGTACTCCGTACATTAAATCAGCCAACATTTGACATAAGTCATAACCACAAAATAGATGGAAACATTTTGTATCGT